>NW_026126648.1:4587500-5220000 GCF_943737965.1 Phodopus roborovskii | reverse complement strand
CTTCCCTTGTCAGCACTGTTACACGGCTTCAGTGAATGAAGTCATTTCCAGTCCTGGAGAGTTCTCCAGCCACAAAAAGACTCAATGCAGATGAGGAAGGATCGCTGAAGGATATTTTGGGTTTGGGACTTATGCTGTTCCTCTTGTTGTCATTCTTAGGTGGGTTCACAAATACCATAGTGGGTGACAAAGCAGACAACCTCATACAATACATGGCAAAAAAAAAAAAAAAAAAAAAAAAAAAAAATGCCGGGCATTGGTGGCGCACTCGGGAGGCAGAGGCAGGGGGATCTCTGTGAGTTCGAAGCCAGCCTGGGTGAGTTCCAGGACAGGCTCCAAGGCTACAGAGAGAAACCCTGCCTCCAAAAACATATACATATATTGCTTCAGTTGTTCCCTCGGAACACGGCAGACTGAAGTGTCCGGATAGGGAGATGGGTGTTACTATGTTGCTTTTGCATGAACGTTCAGAGCGGAGAGCAACCATCTTAAGAGGTGAAAGCGTCCCTTTGCACGAATGTCAGAACGGGAAGGAAAGGGCAGGCCATCCCTTTACCTTGATGGTGGGAAACCTGGGGGGCAACAAATGTGCAAGGACTGAGGGCAGCTCAGACTGCCCACCTCTTCTGGGAAGGCTTACTCGATTTCTGCACTACTATACGGCTGCATTACAGGGAGGAAAACGTGCATGGAAATTACCCTGTAGTGGGAAGTGGAGCGGGGCCACGGGCGATGGCTGGTCCTGCCCCGCACTGGGCAGGTGAGGAAAAGCAAGCACAGTCCTGCATCTCTCACATCGCCCCTCTGCTGGGCTAGCGAGCCCAGCCAGGAACCCGACTCTTTCCTGTTTCTTCACCTCCACCCTCCCACCAACACAATGCCCACCCCAAACCACATCATGGCAACACAGACCCACTGTTGCCTGGGAACCCTGGGCTGCGCCCTCCTTTTGCACGAATAGATGAACCAGTGTTGGTCCATAGGAAGAATGCATTCATTTAACACCCAACAGGATTTCCCAAAAGCCAACAGTGCCCGTGGACCTAGACCAGAACAGCAGACGGATGGATGGTGCATCTTAGGCTAGGGCGATGCCCCAGATGCTTTCCTGCGGAAGTTCATGCAAGGAGCTGTTCACTGTACGGTACGCACATTCTCTTCGAAGAATGATTCCAGATCCCACTCTTTCCATGCCTCTCTGAAAAACTCACCAGGTCCGATTTTCTTGTTATTTTTTTTTTTCCTAACACATTTTTTTTTTCCACCATTAAAAGGAGAGAACTCTCTTTCAGACAGAAATGCAGGAGGAAAGCCATTCGATTCCCCTGCAAATGTGGCTCCTAATAACCCTGTTCATTGTTTTAGGTCTGATTGCTTGAAAATGCGCCCGTCACACATTCCTGCGTTAATAAGGGCAGCGTGCCACAGTTTGCCTGGTGTGTTACACTTGTCACACTATGGCTGAGAGGTGTGGAGTCACACCTCACCCTGCACCTCTCCAAGGCCTTCCTTTCAAATCCTGTCTCAAAGAAAATGTCTGGAGACTCATACGGAGATTACTGTATTTTCATCTGGTCCTTAGTCTGGAGTCAGCCAAAGAAAACTCAAAGGATGCAGATCCTAGACATGGGTTCTCCAGAGTGATAGTCGGGGCAGGACAGCCACGGTGACATGCTGGAAATATAAAAGAAACCCTCACTTCCAAAGCCTACAAAAGGCTACAAAGTGTATTTTTGGTGATTTTATACTGATTTTTTTAAATTTGTTTGATTTTATACTGACTGTGTGTCAAAGTTATAATATCTGGATACAACGAATTAAAGAAAATATATTAAAATGGGTTCTTGTTTGTTTTCTCAATGCGTCAACTACTGAATATAGAATTATAGCTGTGCTTTGAATAGTCTACAGATGGTGCTATTCTAGATATGGGGACATTTGACCTTTTCTATTTAAAAAAATGGTAAAAGCCAATCATACTGAGAGACATTGGTTCCCAGACCCTAAACAATACAAACATCTGAGTGATCAGGTACAGAGTAACTGCGTGGAACATATCTTCCTATGTATGTACAGGAGCATATATGTGTGCAGGTGTGTGTCCATGCATGTGTGTGATGGCCAGAGGACAACCTTAGCTCTTGTTTCAGAAGCTCCACCCACCTTAGTTTTGTTTGTTTGGTTGCATTTTTTGTTTTGTTGGAGAGTGGGGTTGTTGTTTTGTTTTGCTTTTCTGAGACAGGTTCTCTCATCAGCTTGGAACTTGCCTAATAAGCTCAGTTAGCTGGCCAACAAGTCCTAGGGATCCTTCTGTCTCCATCTCCCCAGGACTGGGAATAAAAAAACACCATCAATTTCATCTGGTTTTGTTTGATCATTTGCTGTCTGGACATAAGGTCTAACCTATCACCCTGGCTAGCCTTGAACTCATTATATAGACCAGGCTAGTCTTGAACTCACAGAGAGCTGCCTGTGTCTTTGCCTCCTGGGTACCTGGCCAATGCTCAACTTGTTTTTTAACATGTGTTCTGGAGATGGAACTCAGGTCCTTGTGTTTATAAGGCAAACATTTTTCTGGCCAAGCCCATTCCTTACATATTGCAAATGATCTCTAGTTGATTTATACCTAAGTCCTTTAGATGCTTTGTACATAGCTGTTTACAAACGTATTATGACGTTTCAGAAATGACAACAAGGAAACACTATACATGTCCAGTACAGATGCAATTGTTTGTCAAACAATTTTGATTCTTGGTTGGTACAGCTTCATGGATTTGGAAGCCATGGGATCTGAAGACTGACTCATCTTGGGCATCTCTGGTCACGGGACTCACTGTGGTAGGAAGGCGGCCAACAGCGTGATATATAACTGAAAGGACTTGCTGTCCCATGAAGCGTGTGTTCACACACAGGCATGTCGGTTGGATTGGCCTGTGGTTCGCCAACACCAAGAAAGCTTTCTTGACCTTTGATAGAAGCTAAGCCCTGAATGGAGTTGCTGTGGGAGAGATGGCATGAAAGACCCAACTAGGCACAATGACCCAACAAGGCTCAACTGTGGGTGCTGTCATCTTTCAGTAAAGATTCATACTGGATAAGACCCCGATGCTAGGCTAGGCTAGCTTATTTGAGAAGAGGGAGAAATACTGTGGTAGTTGGGGTGAAGGGGAACTTCAGGAAGAGGGCATTTCAGTGATGCAATAGGGATGTGCTGGCCCCAGAGGGACCCTGAAATCACCCCATGTGCCCCGTGCATAGCTCTGGCCCATGTCCTCCAAGCACAGATGTTTCTTTGGGACATCTCTGCAATGAAACAGGCTGGCCTCTCAGGCTGGAGCAGACCCAGAGGGCAGCTGCTACGCCATGAGCTGTGGCCACCTCTGCTTTGTACAAAACCAACACCGATTAGTAACACATCACACTCTAAATATTGATTAAGTTAAAGCTGATTTCCTGGCGCAAGGCATGTGTGTGGTTGTCAGCTGTTTCCTGCCAGGAAAATAAGGCAATTAGCTTGAAGAGTCCCAGCTTCAGGCATGACACGTGTCCAAGCTTCACAGGTATTTTCTTGTGCCAGGTTGCATTAACATAAACTAGAAGGCCTGCCTACACTTTCCCTAGCCTAGAAACGCCTGAGTCAGCGTCTGCATCCTTGTTCCATCTCCAGACTCTAAAAGAGACTTTGGCATACAGTAGGCATTGTATGTTTCCCGAAACAAAACACACACAGAAACAAACAAACAAAAAGGCAGTAGGTAAGAGCACCTGCCGGTGTTTGGTGGTCAGTCTCCTGCTACAGCTTGACAGGCCTGGCGGGTACCGAGTTCCCCCGTGGATGGTTACCGCCAGCCTACTCCTCACTCAGCCTCCCTGGGCTCCTCTGCAGAGCTCTTGACATCAGCAATGCCAGCCCAAGGAGCAAAGCATAAGCAGGGACCTGAGGGGTCCAGGAAGTGACGTCAGCAGGGCCATTGGCCATTTGAGGAGGGCCCCTCACAGCCTTCTCTTCTCGCCCCTCCTCATCCTTCAGGCTTCTGTCCCAGAACTTTCCCGTGCCTCCAGGGAAATTGAAAACCTATGTTTTAATTAAGAATTCCCCCCTCCCCCCAGTCCTTCTGAGTTCCAGTTCATCTGACAAGTTCATCATCCATGTTAATGTGCACTTGTATTCCAGCCTTGTGAGATAATGCCTTAAAAGGAGGAGGAGGAGGAAAGGGGGGGATCACAGCTCAAATGCACTGCATCTCTAGGCAAGGCATTCAGGGTGGGAAGGGACTTCCGGCCCCTTCATATCATGCTGTTTAAGCGGCCATATCAGTGTTCCACTCCAGAAGCTAAAGAGTCACTCTGCACACTCAGGGCTGGGAATAGACTTCAGAGCCCTCAGATAACTGTCTCCAGCAGACAAGAGCCCCAATCAAAGTCAAATTTGAGGATGCCATGCACAGTGACAAAACACAGACCCTTCTGCCTTTGTGTGTGTACTGTAATATTTGTAGCCATTGAAATAGATCAGTTAATGTGTGTTCACAGCAGAAGCCTGAAACTTAGAAACCTGAACTCATTGATTAAGCCTGGGCATCAAGGACAGATGAGTCCATGTCTTCCAGGCAAAGAAACAAACCTACCCACATGGGCTAAAACTTCTTCTAGGATGAGTGCATTTGATTCCTTTAAACAAATCAATAAGGAGTGACTCTGTTCAAATAGCCCTGTTCCACAGAGCTGGGAAACTGCCTTTCTTCTTTACGGTCCACTAGGTATTGAAGGAACGAACCGGGATTGGGAAATCTAAAATCATTCACTCTCACCACGGGAAGTTCATTTACACTTAGCAGTGTGTGGGAGCTGGTCAGAGATGCAAACAATAATTGTGTCTGTTTTTCTCATTCCTGCCCGCTCACTCCATCCATCACCTAAGAAGACCTTGGCTCCAGGATGTTTTCTTTCCAAACTGGCTGGATCTAACTTCCCATAGGTTAAAAAAAAAAAAAAAAAAAAAAAAAAAAAAAAAGGATTGTATTGGCTTTAAAAGTCCTATTTTGCCCAATTTCTGCTGACTAAATAAGCAAAACTTCTCTTGATGTCCACAAAGCATGCAATTATGCAGAACGGACAATGACGTCAACACGCCCTTCACCATCAAGATGTGTCTGGGGAGACATTTCCCATCAAGCACTGCCCCTTCCCAGACAGAGCCCATCCAGAGACGCACCATCCCAACAATGATCAATATTTCTACTTGTGTAAGAAAATCCCCAATGCTAGTTATCATGCTTTTCCATTCTAACTCAATCCCTACAAGGACAAATAAAGTTTGCTTATTTTATTTCATTGGGGCCTACTACGCCATGCTGGTCACTGTGGCAAGTAGAGTAAATCTTTTTTTTTTTTTCTTTCTTTCTTTCTTTTTTTCTCTCACATTCTAGCCTTGTGTCTCTTGCCTTCCAGGAACAACACCCCAAATATACCGTCAGCTCACCTGACTTCCTGTCTCCACTCTTTACTTACTATGAGGAGAACTGGAGAGTTCCGTATCTCATCTTAGAAGCGGGAAGGACCAAGCCTGCCTCTGGTCAATCTTGGGAGACAAGACAGTCTGACACGCAGTGACACGTGGGCCTAGGTGCATACGCCAGCGTGAGTAAGCCATTCTCTAGGTAAGACAGGAGGCAGGAGCTGCCAAGGCAGAACCTGGTCAGCAATTCCTCAACCTCTTCCTTCAGTTCCTCTCTCGGAGGGACAGGACAAGCCAATAGACAGAGAAACTGAATTCACTTTGGGCTATTTATGGTTTGCTTCAGTCTATCCATCATCTCAGAGAATTGCTTGGGTCCTTTATTTCTTCTCGTACACATTTCCTATGGCTCCTGCACTCTTGGCAGCCAGGAAAAGCAGGAGGCAAGAGACAGAGGTCACAGCACTGGAGAGTCAAGAGAGGTGGTCAAGACAAAACAGGGATGTCACTGGCAAATAAGAACTTCGGAGATTACTCCCGAATTCCAAATATTCACCATCACAGTTCCCCAAGATGAGTAACTGAAGGTCCCTAACACACCTTTTCCCTTACACTTTTTATATCCTGTGTTGCGCAATGTGAAAGGATAATGAATACTCCTAGATGGATAATGGATGGGATGTACGCACTTACAGGGGTTCCGGCACAAGACTCTATCAAAGCTGCTGTCTGCTAACGATCTCTGCATATATCTGAGCTGCCCATGCCCTCTTATTTCTTTGTCCCTAGCTGTCTAACAAGCTCAAATGTCCACTCTGAATACTTCAGCTATACAGCTGACATCAACATTGCCTACGGTGAGATTTATTTTCTCACTTAAGGAAAAAAATTATTCATTCGAGACTAGAGTTCGGAGAGACAGCATTGTGTTCTAGACGCCCCAGTGTCAAGGACAGGACTGGGGCCTGCGCTAGCAATGCAGGCAGAGGAAGGGAGTCATGGTGTAAGAACACAGCCCGATGCTCTGTGGGGCAGGGCCAGTCCTGTGTGAGTGGACGTCTCAGCAGCAGTATCTTCCGCAGAAGCAATTCAACCTTTCGCTTTGGAGGGCCTCACTCTGGAGACTCTCTGCACCTTGACCTTTAGTGACCTCGGGATTCTCTGGCAGTCACTGGAACCATGGATCATCTTTTCAGAACTCTGCCTGGCATGGCTTCCTGACTTATCTTCCAGACCTCACCACAGTTACTCGGGCTGGTACTGAAGGCTCCTTTGTCCCAGCTGATGAAGAAGGGAGGTGCCCTTCCTCAGAACCCTGACTCCAGGGGACAGCAGGGGACAGGCTCCCTGGAAGAGCATGTCCAAAAAAGCTGCGTGCATCCCAGTCTTGTGAGCATGCTGACATAAAACAGGAAAGAACCCCCAAGTCGTCAGCAATTTGGCGTTGTAGTACACCCTACTGCTTGGTCGCCATCTGCTGAGGACACCATGATACAAGCTCAAATACCACACTTCAGTTTTTGCCCGGCCCTTGCCAATCCTCGCCAATGGCAAACAGTTTCTGGGTTTACTTTTTTCCCCTCCTCTTTAACATCCTGCTTCTGTTCTGTGGCCTGTCCTTCCTGCTGTGTATATTTTAGGTTACTTTAGACATGACCTCACATCCTGGACAGTTTCACAGTAGCTGATAATTGCTGGAGCTCTGCTAATGGACTATACATTTACGCATGAGGGGAATGGGCTATGAGAAGCCAAAACCCAGGAGTCAGTGGGCTAGCATGAGTGTGGAGAGGAGGCCGGCTTGAGCTTCATCTCGGGTTGTCTGTGTGGCCTGCAGAGGCTTGCTTAACCTCTCTGAGGCTGCTCCGTCATCAGCATGGAGAACCTAACAGCTCCTACCTCACAAAGGGTATTACACTGAGATTAATACTAGACATTGACCACATGTGACTTAGCACAATGGAAGCTGTTATTATAGCTTCTAGATTCTGGAACAGCTTTCACCTGAAACATTCTGCTCTACCTGCCTGCCTCGAGCTCCCAGCCAGTCAGCACCTTCAGGAAGCACTCCTTGATCGAGGTGAGCCCACACAATAACACATCTTCATTGTTTCCCTGTCTCTTCATCTCCCCCCCCACGTGTGTGTGTGTGTGTGTGTGTGTGTGTGTGTGTGTTTGAGAAACAGACGCTTACATTTTCCCCAGTTCACACCCCAAGCTCCTCCAAGGTCTAGAAGCTCCAGCTCTCACAAGCATTGTCAGGTAGACCATTGAGAGCGAGCACAATCGTCAGCAGTCAGAACAAACCACGGAGGCCGTCTCTGGTGGGCAAACCCCTCTCAGTCAGTGCTGCATGGCTCTGCTGCTCATTGTAGGCTATCAGAAGCCCCCAGAAGGAAGCAGGGACAGCAACAGGTGCCCCCCGTCATGTCCCCATAGCCACCCCTTCACCAACTACCAGGTCACTCACCCCTGCTCTACTCTGCGGTGGGCAGCCCCACCTCACCACTCCCCTCCCGGTCCCTCTGCTGCCCTCCCCCACTTTTGCTCGGGTCTGTTCCCACAGCTTCCCTTCTGTCTCCGCCCGTTTGTCATATTGTTTCACACTTGTTACTCTGATTTCATCAGCTGTCAAGAAGTAGCATCCCCCCCCCCCAATCCCTGGAGCCTCAGGCCTTGAGATTCTCTTGTGGAACTTTCCAGATTAGCTGCATGGAAATAACTTCGTGAACAGCTCAACTACATACATTCTGTTTCTGCACTAACCAGCAGTGTCCTGTATGGGGGATCATCAGTTTAAATGAAAACCTGTCATTTGTCATGGCAGCTTTATTTATGAGTCTGTGTACTGTAACTCTGTGGCATAAATATTAAATAATAACATCCCTCAGGGGGGAAAATCATTCCCATTACCTGGCGACTTCTTATAAAACTAGCAAGTAAACCCAACCACAAAAAATTGGTATTGGCGAATTCTAAAATTACAAGTATAAGCAAGGATTGTTCAACAGGTAGAGAGAGGGGCATAGTTATAATTTGCATTTTTACACTGTCTTGATTCAAGAAACGGAAACAGCCAAGAAGTAAAGCGCATTTAAAACAACACCAAACTTGGGTTAGGTGACAAATTTCTTCAAACCCAAATTCCAGCTCCTGTCAGCATCTCCTAAGCAGCAGCTGAGCGTTCTAGAAGACCAGACTCCCAACACGGGCATTACCACATGGACGTTGCCCGTTTTTTAAGCATTCTGTGAATTTCCTATTACATCAGTTTCATGATTCAGCATTTCCCTTTTCATTTATTTACAGTAATATACGGCGAGATAACCCGAGCTTTCCGCAGGATCCTGGAACCCAAGGTAGGCTGGGCACCAAGGGTGTAGCCTTCTGTAAATTTACTATAGCCTAGAACTCGGGAACACACGGGAGAAAGCAAGTCATCCAAAGCACTGGGAAGTGTCTCCTCACCATACTCTAGGGGAGGGGGAAGGGGTCTCAACTACTCTGACATTTAAAATAGGTTACTGCCACCTAGTCGGTAAGTGTAACAGAAGGCAAGTAGTGTACACATTCGCAAGCTGGCGTGCATAAGCCAAACGTAGCTCTGAAATGACAACGTTCAAGACGCAGCTAAAGTCACTACTCTGGCGGTAAGCGTGGTACAAAGAAGTAGATTTCCTTCTGGCATCCGCAACTTGGCTGGAGTGACCAAGGAGTTGAAGAGCCTCTGGAAATCGGAGGTGTGGTGCCACAGGACCGTCCGGGCCGGGCCTGGAGGACCGGGTGAAAACTCAGAGGGGGCTCGGGGTGGGTGGCAGCGGAGGAGAGTTAGTTGGGCACTAGAAGGAAGGAGCTTCAAAAAGGTGAATGAAAAGCCGAGCATGGGTGGGGAGCTACGCTCCCTCCGAGGGGCTGGAGACGAATGCGTGGTAGGGAGGGTCCAGTGTCACTGGGGACAAGCAGGGGACCACTCCAGGGGGACCCGGCCCTGGTCTCCTGCGATGCCGGAGGAAGAGGAATGGGAGCAGCCGGCAAGTCCAGTGCACGCACCCGGGTACTTATCCCAGCTGCCGGGATCGCCCGCGGCGCAATGGCTAGGAAGACAGAAAACTCGCTCCGGCGTCCCCACCTCCTGCGCCTGGGGTCCGCGGCCACCCCACCCGCCTGTCCCCAGGGCCCGGGCAGAAGGAAGGACCCGAGTAGGGTCCGGCGCTCACCAGGTAGCAGAGAAGGAGCAGCGCGGCTGCAGGGCGGCCGCCGAGGCCCGGGGGGACCCCGCCGCTCACGGGGACCATGGCTGCGGCCCGGGGACCGAGCGCGGGTGGCGGGGGCTGCCGCTGCCGCCGCCGCCGTGGCCACCAAAGCCCCGCGCCGCGCCACTGCATGGCGAGGCCGCCCGGATCCCGGCCCGGAACAGGTCACCTGGTGCAGGGACCGGCCCCCGCCCGAGGCGCCACCTTCCCGCCCGCCCCCGGCCGGCGGCCAGCCGCGCGCGGGGCCACCTGCCGCCGCCACCGCCGCCGCCGCTCCGCCGCCGCCCCCGCAGCCCCAGCCGAGCGCCGGCTCCTCCCCGCTCGCAGCCCTGTCCCCTCCCTCCCTCCCTCCCCCGGCCTCCCTGCCCAGCCCGCCTCCCCGGTCGCTGCCTCCCAGCACCCCGCGTCCACTCCTAGGGGCTGTGCGCGCCCACGCAGGTGGGAACCGCGTGGTCCCCCCCCCCCCCCCCCCCTCCGCGGCCCGGGTCCACCGGGCCCTCGGCCGCCCCCGTCCCTTTCTCTGGCTTCCTCCTCCGCCCCTTCCGCGCCCTTGCAGCCCGCGATCCCCCCTTCCCTCCCCGCACCCCTTATTCTCCCCACTTTCTCCCTTTGCTCGGCGTCCCTTCCCCTAAGTCCCCTCCCTCGCATCGCCCCGCTGCATGCCCCTCATTCCCACTTCGCGCCCGGGCACTGAGCAGTGGGGTTTGTTCGGTAGCTTGGGGGGCGAGGGGTGGGGTAGTGGGGCTTGTAGCCGGGGCGCCATCCCCACAGGGCGGGGGCCAACGGGGCTTCCTTAGAGTTGAGCCCTGCAGCCGGTTGGCTTCTAATCCGTGGGGACGGATTTTGACCCCTGCCAACCTCCACCTGCCCACCTGCAGGGTTTGGGGCCGCTCTCCTGCTTGCGTGTTTAGAGCCCGGGCTGTGCCCCACCCTGCCGCCTGATTGGCGACACGTTCTGGATGTTTCCCCGGGGTTTTTTGTGCGGTGCGGCTGCTGCCGCCGCGCTCTTTGTTTTAATTGTCCGGAGTATTGGCGCCCAGAGCGGGTTTGTATTTGATTTGCATCCCCGAGCTCCAGCCTCCGCTTGGACCGAGAAGAAAACGAATTAATTAGGCCAGTCCAATCGTACTCAAGCCCCCTCTGAAAGGGGGTGAGGCCACTGAAGTGCGCAAAGAGCTTTCCTTAAAAATCAGGACACATCCTAGGCTTTGGGGAGGCAGGGTGGGACCGACTGTTAGTAGAACTGGATTCTGGAGCCAGTTGCAGGTGATCTGGGCCTCGGACAGGGTGAGCAGCTCAGGGCGTGCCCTGTAGTTCCGGGAAGTACTTGGCTTTCTTGCTGCTGAGAAAACTCCTTTGGGGCCAAAGGCCAGGGCTGTGAGATAGTTAACCTACCTTGGAAAGTTTGCCCCTTTGGCATTGGTGGATTTGTGTGGATGGGAACTATTAATAGATTGGAAGTAACAGAAGACAGCCCTTTCCCTGAGGAGTTGTCACTACTGTCGGCCAAGTCTTGATAGGCTTGTAAGGTTGGGCAAGGGTGAGGATAAGAAGTCCAGAGGCCAGAGGTGGTTATCAGAGCCCTGGCCACACTGGGGATTTCAGCGGATAGCTGGGTCTCCCTTGCTTGCTGTCTTTTGTTGGTCTGTTTGTTTCTCAGGTCACCTATGAGTTTGTGGACCTGTGTAAGTCCCCTGACACCCCAATCACAGCTGGAAGGCTCTCAGACTTAGGTGCCCGGAGAACAAAGCAGGTAGATGGTGGAGTGGCCCTGAGTTCTGTCCCTGTGGGTCCTGGATCGTGAGTCTCCAGGTGGGTGACAGCGCCAAATCAGGGTGCCTGACTTTCCGAACCACGGGCTTACAGGAAGGACGCTGCCTGTAGCCAGCTGCTCCAACAACGAAGCACTTGGGCGGTTTGACAGATGTTCCCAGCATCCCTGTCCCACTTCCACAGAAACAAAGCACTTAGAATTCTCCTCTGTGATGCAGAAAACGATTTATTCCATTTAGTGTCCAAGAGAACAAAAGATGTGGTGGCTTTGTCCCAGATCCCATCTGTATTTTTTCCATCAAAAGAAAAAAAAAATACTCCACAGATTTTTCCCCCCTCCTGTTTTTCTTTCTTTCTTTTTTTTGAGACAAGGTCATGATTCTATGTATCCAAAATGGCCTGGAGCTTGAGATCTTCCAGCCTCAGCCTCCTGAAGGCTGCGATGGCAGGCAAGGACCACCACACGGCGCTGTTAATATACCTGTGTGGGAAACTGTTGGCATGTTTAAGAGGAGGGGGCGTCAGGGGCAAGACAGAATTTGTGGTCATCCCCCCTCCTTGGGTGTACCTCTAGTGTTTCTGTCCTTTCCTGTGGGCCCAGACTCCTGTCCTCGGGGAACCGCATAGTCTCCCCTGCGGCTTAAAGCTACAGCTTTGAAAGCTTTGTGAGCGTTAAGCAGGTGCATTTTCCCTAGTGTAGCCCAAGCAGAGGTGTCCCACCGGAGCTGAGAGCTGCTTAATGTAGCACACTGTACCCAGCTGTGTGTTCCTTTGTCTTCTGTAGCCCTGAGTACTTTCCTACTCTTTAAAATTTCACAGGTGGGCGGGACCATCCGTTTTCATCAGGAGCAATGGACAAGCTCCAGACAACTGACCTAAACACAGTTTGGTCCCCTAAAAGGATCACCTTGTGACTTTGATGACCAGGGAATAAGAATGGTTTGCCTGATGACTCCTGTATTGGAAAGGGGCAGAGAAAGGTCGGGAATTCTTACAGAGATGTTTGGTCCAGAAGACACATCTCTTATTACCCTGGCAGATTATTTGAAGGGTGTGGCTTTATTTCCTAAGAAAGCCCTTTGTTTGGAAACAAAATTTCCCCATTGCCTCGTGCAAGGGCTTGAAACTCTATCATCACAATTCATTGGTTTGGATTGAGCTTTTATACTCCACTAAATCCAAAGGCCCCCTCCCCTGGAGGAGGCTGTTTGAATCTGGCCTCCTTTGTGCCTACCTTGGTGTAGGATAGTTTATCATCTCCCCATTAAGGAAACAGAGAGAGAAGAGTGAATCCATATCCAGCCCCTACAGAAACCAAAGCAATCCAGGGAGGTCAGGTGACCCAGTGGGAGAGGGAGCCAGGACCTAGAACCCAGGAGTAAGAGGACAGCCTGGCTTTGGACAACCCTGCTCATCTCTTGGACTGCAAGGCTACACCCTCAACCAGTTCTCAAACTCTGAGGCGCTTTAAGATCAGCAAAGTCTTAGGGAATGCAGTTGGCCAGCTAGAAACTTGGTGAATAAAAATATTTAGAAAAAGATCTAAAACTCACTGCATTCTGTCTACATCATTTTTATCAAAATGCAAGGTTTTGTTGTTGCTGCTTTTTTTTTTTTTTTTAAAGCAGAGAATCAGGGAGGTAGACAGGAATGTCATAGATGCCTTGGGAAACTGAGACAAGAGGCTCAAGGACAAGGGTGGGCTAGAAAACATTCAAGACATTGGCTCAGCGGCTGAGCAGGTTAAGGTGCCTGCCACCAAATCTGACAACCGGAGTGTCCTCCCCGGGACCTACATGGTGGAAGATGAGAACCAACCCTGACCTCTGACCTCTACACACACATTATGGCACGTGCCCTCTCCCAATAAACAGATAAAGAGAACTCGCCTCTGACCTGGCATGGTCCCTATGGGCACTTGGAAACCATGCGCCAGGCAAAGGGCCCACCCAGCCTAAGAGATGCGTTCCCACAGAGGCATACAATCCCTGGGTTTTGAGGCAGGAAGGCACTCCCTGATTCCCTCCTGTATAAATCTCCAGAGACCAGGCAAAGCCCACGGACTCTAGGCAGCCTTCTGTCCCCATGAGGGTTGCTATTGTGATGGAACACCATGACCGAAGTAACTCGGGAGGCAAGTTCTTTGGCTCACATTTCCGTAGCACTAGTTCATTATGGAAGGCGGTCAGGACAGGAACTCAAGCAGACCAGGAACCTGGAAGCAGGAGCTGATGCAGAAGGGAGCTGCTTACTGGTCTGCTCCGCGTGGCTGGTTCAATCTGCTTTCCTATAGAAGCCATGAGCACCAGCCCAGGGGTGGCTCCACCCTGAACAAGCTATTGATTCCCCATCGGTCACTAAGAAAATTCCTTAAGGTTACGTCCAAAGCTTGGTTGTCCGGAAAATGGAATAATTTTCTCCACGGAGGCCCCTTCTGTCCAGTGGCTCTCGCTTGTGTCAAGTTGACATAAAACTTGCCACCTGCACTCCCCCCGGTTCATAGCACAGCTGCTCAGTGTCCACTGGCCACCCCTGCCTAAGACTGTGCTTGGCAGTAGGTAGCCTCTTCTCCTAGATGAAACAGAAGGTCTTGGAGACGTCCCCCGAGCACTGCTGTCTGCCTGCCACACGCCTTGTGCGCAGACGAGTCCTTCTCGTGTTTACTTGCTCGTTTTCTCCATTCTCTTCCCCTCCCTGCCTCTTCCCTTCTCACAACTGTGTTATCTCCCACAGGCTCCATTGTCTTTTCTGCAATTTCAGTCCTTCCAAGGGTGGCCTTTCTCCTCTGCTGTGGACTGTTGGGGTCTGGCTGTACCCTGCAGCCCTCTTTGCATCCTCTGGTTATTCCTAGAGTGCTCACCCTATTCTTTGTTTCAGATCATCCGCTCCTTACCACTTCCCTGCTGTCCTGTTGGTAGAGCACCCCACCAGGTCCTCTTCTCATCCCCTAGTCCCCCTACCAACTTCTGACCCCGTGCTATGACAGCCAGTACTTCCTGAGACCACAGCGCCCGGCTCTGTGAGCTGGTGTTGCGGTGTTTCTTGCGGGTGCTGAAAGTCTCCGGATCGCTCTGGCTGGAGCCCTGGTGCGCTCCGGAATGAGCTCTATTTCTGGGCCTGTCAAATGAAATGTCGTTGCTCCTAGTTATTTTTGGCTCTTTGCCCTTCTGCATAGGTGCATGTTCAGCTCAATTCTTCCCTCGCCCTGAGCTGGGGAAACGGGCAGCTTCCTCTGACCAAGCCTTTCCTGGGTCAGGAGCACCTGTGCCATCAATATCAGCTCACAGGGGCAGTTGTCTGGGCCACACAAGGATTGGGCAGGGAATGGGTGGACTAAAGGGGAAAACCTTCTCTGGCCTTGGAGCACTAGAGGGTTTGGCGGGCTGAGCATCCCTAGGCAGGTAGATGTAGGTGTCATGCTTCCTGCCCTGGCAAGCATGCTTTCAGATTCTACCGCCATCCTCACAGGGGCTTGGGGACAGGCTCCGAGAGAGCACAGCTACATCAGCATCCGGGAAAGGTACCCAGGATGCAGGAAGCGTGGGCCTGCGTCTGTAGATGTGCACGTACTTTTTAGGTGAGTGAGTTGAAAGCACACAGTGGGCAGGAGGAGAGTGCAGTGGAGAAAGGCTGAGCAGGAACACACGGGTGTTGTTGGGACAGAGTGAAAGTGATCTGCAGGCAGGGGAGAAAGTCTCCGTTAAATCACCAGAAAGAGATGAGTGTATGTGAGAGGCCCTGGGAACGCGGGGTGTGCCCACAAGGCACTGCTGTGTTTCATAACTGACCCTGCAGTCCTCCTGCAGCCATTAGCATGGATTTGGGGCTTCTTGGGAATGTTCTGTAGCAAGCCAAAGAAAACAGCAGCAGCAGCACAGACACTGGTTAATAAGCCCCACGTCCAATCAGGAAGGTCGGAGACGATGATGCACCCGAACCTGGGTCTTCTGGGCAGCTGCCTTTTCCACTTCTTCCTACTGAGGCAAGTCTCCTGAGCTCTTATCAAACTTCACTTTGCTACACTCACTCACTCACTGGATTCACGTGACAAGCCCCCGAAGCAGACACCGTCACAATCATCAATCATGTTTTTCCGATGACAAAATCACGGTACATCAAAGTTGTCCCGGGCCCACAGCTGAAAGCTGGCATATGGATTCTGGCATTCATTCATTTATTTATTAGTTAGCAACATCACTGTGGCCCTGGGGGTTGAGCCCAGGGTGCTGTGTGTGCTCAGCATGTCTATCCCCCCACCCAGCTGCACCCCAGTTTCACTCAAGGCAGTTTTATTCAAGGCCTAGGGCTCCCCCAGCAGCCTGTCAGACTCGGGCTGTGAAGGACTAATGGAGAGGCAGACAGGCTCTGCTCGGAATGTGAGATCCCACCTGGGTTGCAGACTTAGATCTGTGTCACTGACCGCTTCACCAGCGGCTAGAGAAGCCATGGGCTTCCATGGTAGCGGCCATGGGTTGCCATGGTAGACACGCCATTCCAACACCCAGCTGACCACTGCCTGGCTGAGTTACTTACCTTGGTGAGGCTCTCATCGTGATTGAACCTCAGTCCTCCGCCTGTAAAACTGGAAGCAAAGTGGCTGGTTCTGGGAAGGCAGGTGAGCACACACCATGAACACATAGCACATGGCATGATGACAGGCCCTGGGAAAGAGGAAAACATTGCTTGTGTGTGCTCACCAACTTGCCCTAAAGGCTCACAGGGAAAGATGCATGATTTCCAAGACCCTGGAAGAGAGACAAAGATGTATAGATGCCACTTATCTGCAAAGGTGATCCCATCCTCGAACCACCGCACCATTATAATGCTGTGTGTGGAAAGTCCATCCCCTTGGAGATGGCAGCCACGGTGTGAGAGCTGGCATGACTATCACCCCTCAGTGAGAAAGCCTCAGCCACGTGGAGGGGCAGAATAAAGTACAGCCAAGCCTCCAGTCAGCCTAGCTATCCCAGCTCAGGTGCTGGTGGGTAAACAACTCTCCAACACCCAAGAGTCGGCAGGCAAACTACTTAGCAAAGTCTTGTCAATCTGCTGAACCACTGAGGATAAAAAAGAAATTGTTGCTTTGAGCCACTCACTTTGTTCTTAGCAAAAGAGAAATGAAACAGAATCCTGGTCCAGTGTTGATATATATATATATATATATATATATATATATATATATATATATATATTTTTTTTTTTAACGGAAATGAATTTAGTTCAGAGCTTCCTAGCAGGCAAGGCAAAAAGAGGAGCAGGGTGGATTACCTGCGTCTATCATCTTGAGCTATCATCTATATGAATATGGAGCCCTGTGGTCAAAGCAAAATGGAAATTAGAGCCACTTCCATTGCATAGACTCTGCTAAGTTTACCAGAGTTACACGCAGCCCACTCCTGCAGACTCTGTAACCTGTGTGCTAGGGCAAACCAAAAGAACCAAGAACATCACAAAGAAGGAACTGTCCCCTTGTCTGGGTGGGTCCCGCAGACCCGCTCAAGCCTTTTCCTCTCTCTTTCCGTTTTCAGCATTTCTCCTGCTTCAGGCTCATCCCAAATTAAGTCACAAACAGGCGCAGTGACTTCAGGGTCCTAGGCAGGCAGAATTAATGACGGAAATAGAAATGCTGGAAATAGTGGGGACCAAAGCAGATTGGATGATTTATTCAAACCTTGAGGAGAAACGACTGTTCAGCCCCAAACTGAAATTTAGACCTGAGCTTTGTAATCAGCTGTGATGTACCTCTTTCTGATTAACCCCAAACCGGAGGAAAGAGAAAAACACAAACTCTGTGCGTGGTGGTCCTTGGAGAGGTTCCCGGCACTTCTTAAAGCTACTCTTCAGAAGTGACCTTTGAGGTCAGAGAGGTTAAGAGCAGGGAGTTTGTTGGGACTGGATTCTCCCCACACTGTGGCTCTGCCCGTGAGCACGCCTTGCCCGCCACATCATTCTTAGATGCCCAGGTGGTCGCTCTTTTCCCCTGGGAACCCTAACTAGACCCAGGTGACTCTTAGAAGGTAATAGAATTGTCTTCCTTGCCGCAGCCTCTCATTCTCCACTCACTCACCTCACTCCCTGGGTTTTACTCCCCTAAGGCAGACTTCAGGGGCCTTCCTTCTGTTGAAACTTGGTGGGAGAAAGCACCATGCTCAAGCCCCGGCTGAGAGCCTGGCCCTGAATTTACGTAAACCCCTTCCCCATCTCAAGACAGCTGTGTCTGGGTTTTGTTTCATTCTTCAACAAGCCTGTGAAGTAGGGGCTGTGGTTGAATCACGTGGTGTCCCAGCTTCCCATTGCGCCTGTGGGGGCGGGGGTCACAGGGTGGGCCCTAACTCAATGGCTGAGTGGTCTGATAAGAGGAGGGACAGGTGGTCAGAGGTGTGCACAGGAGAGTGACATTAAGACATGGAGGGGACATCCATGGGAAGGAGGGTGGGTGAGAGGTCAGATTTGTGAGGTCACAAGGCAGGGAATGCCTGGGACCAGGCCCAGCAGAGGTAAGGAAGGGTCCCCTCTGGAGGTCTGAGAGGGAACACACCTGCACAAATTTGCTAGGGCCTTGGGGTGGGATTTCCGTCTTCCTGACCTGGAAGGATATACTTTTCTGTGGTTTCATTTTTTTTTTTTTTTTTTTGAGGCAGGGTCTCCTGTATCCAAGGTTGGCCTCCAACACTATGTGTAGCTGAGAATGACCTTGAACTCTTGACCTTCCTGATTTCAGCTCTCAAGTGCTGAGATTACCTGCATATTCCATCATATCTATTAGTTTATGCAGTGCTGGGGATTGAACCTAAGACAGATGTCTGTGAGTTCGAGGCCAGCCTGGTCTACAAAGTGAGTTCCAGGACAACCAGGGCTATTACATAGAAAAACCCCATTGTTGTTGGTGGTGGTGAATGAACCCAAGACTTGTGATGCTGGGCAAGTCTACGACTGAGCCACATCCCAGCCCCCAATTCCTATTATAGTTCCAGCAAATGGTATTTTGCTTCAGAAAAATCTAGAAAGGTAATGCATAGTTAAGTTTGGCGTTAATGTTCCAGTTTTAAATCCAGGACTATTGGGTACTTACTATGCCCAGGCTTGGTACTAGACTCTGGAACACAAACCCAAGGCTCTAAGTAATACAAAGCAAGCCAAAGTTCCCAAGCCAGCTAGTGACTTTCTGAACTTATTCCATCCTATGCCTTGGGCTCCCCGCTGTCCAGTGTCCTCACAGCCACACACCCCTGCCCAACACCAATGTCAGCATCTGATTTGAAGCTACCTTGGAGAGCTGTCAGTCTGTGGTTTTGCAGGCCTGTAAACTGAGATTGAAGGGCTCCTGCTCCCAGCAGAAGGATGACAGTGGGCTTGAACATCTCTCTCTGCTTATTCACACTACAATACAAATAATCCTGCAATACAAATAAATCCTGCATTATGTGTGGACCCCCCCACTGTCCCCCCGGGCCTGGGGTCTTAGAATGGAGAGCAATGCCTTCATCGAGAGTTAGGACAGCACTGGAGGAAACATGCAGGACAGAGTCTTTCGCTCGCCTTTATCTCAAGAGTCCTCAACGCTTTCCCTGCAGGGTCAATACAGGACCGGCTCCTTAGCGATTTCTGGAAGTGGGCCAAGGAAGACCCTATGTGCTTGGAGAGGCCACGGAAGCTGCAACTGATGCCCTCCCGGATGCAGAAGGAGTCACTGGCCTCATTATATGCGTGTGCCACTACTGCTGTCTGAAACTCCAATACTGCTGAACAATTCAGAAAGAGATCCATTATGGGTCTGCTTTCGCCCCAGGGCCTTAACACAGGTGACCAGAAAAATCCAAGATTCCACAGTCAGTCCAAGTCTTAAGAGGTAAAGAAGGAGGGGGACCCAGCTCTTCCGTTCCTACCCCCACCCCAGCCTACCGGGAGACCCTCTTCACTTTTTCTGCTGCTTTGGAATAAATAGCTCTTTAATTGAACTTGAAATCTACATTCTCTTCAGCTATTAATTGATAAGAGCATCTCCTTTTACCTCTCATGCTCTGAAGTAAGATTAGAGTGTAAATAAACTAGGTCAGGTTTTGCAAGAAGGACTGTTCTCTTCATCCCTCTTCATGTTAAAGGGATAACTAGGGTCTGGACATCATCATTCGATGAGCAGTTATGTCTCTACTCCTTCAGACCCTGGCTGAGCCAGGGCAGTGCACTCTGGGGGAATCCACCAGACCTCTAACACTCACTGAGATCGCAAGCCCCATCCCCGGAGCTTTCTACCTTTGAGACCATTGAGGTCATGGGGAGACTTGACTGGGGTGGTAATCATTTTTAGACTAGATGGGGAGCTCTTGTGTTGGAGAGATGGGATAGGAAATCAGTTTCCTGGGATACCCATAACCACAATATGTTCAGCATTTCCTGAGCCTGGCTTCTCATTTGCACAGCGTGTTAGAGTCATTACCTAATTATTAATCTCACCCTAGAGCTCTTCCGAGCTTATGATGCCCATAGAAGTTAATGAAGGCTTTTACCTATAGATCTGGGGCTGAGTCACTGTGATTGACAATGCCCAAGGTAGAGTAGGTACTGCTGGAATTGTCACAGGGATGAAGGGTTAAACAGATGGACAGGAAAGGACAGGAAGATGATGGTGCCAGAAGGGAGAGGAGGAGGGAGACAAAAATACAACTTCAAACACCTCATTAGGAAAATGGGGCAGTTAAGGAAGAACCAAGTAATCTGCTTAAACTTTAATTAATTATTCATTTATATATATTTATGTGGCACACTTTCTCCAGGGAACCCAATGCGCTTTGCAAACATATTAAATAATTAACTCTCTCAAATCTGAGTGAAGTGGAGAGGCAGCAGAAAGATTCCGTAAGTGGCCAAGAGGCTTGGAGAATGACAAGCAGAGTCTCTCGGAGTAGAAAATCCCCCGTGCCTAAACTGAGGTCGCACGGCAGGCAAAACTCTCTGGAGGCCAATGAATACTTCCGGGGACACATTTGGGCACTTTCCAGATTGAGCAGGTCATGTTTGGAGGGCTAGATGATGATAGGTTCGTTACATAAATAGGTAAGCAGATGCATAAATGAGCTACTACCAGAAACCATGGGGACAAGCACTGTTATAAGTAGACAAGAGTGGAACACACTCTGAAAACACGCTGCCTTCAAGATCAAAGTCAGGAAGTGCATTAAATCAAGAATATCAATGACAGTATTCCATAAAGCAGAACTGCCAAGGCCAAATGGCAAGCGGTAAGCAGTAAACACGCACTAACTTCACATTTTGGGTTCCTAAAATTATACTCCCCATGCACTGTTGACAGGAGCCAGGACACAGAACATGTCTATAATCTGTGGGTGGGTGGGTGTCTCCACATGCTTAGGATCAGCCTGGGATACATATATATACACATAGCGTGACCCTGTCTCAAAACTAAAAATCAAGCAACAACATACCTTTAACAAATTGCTTCAGCATTTCTCTGGAAAGTATAAATGGGTCTTCTAAACCAATGGAGGGCAAACACGTTACAATAGAACAAAACTTGGTAAATTATAAAAAGATGCGAGACAGTGGCACATGGGTCACAGTGACAGGTTTGTCGGAGACAGCTGTCAACAGGAGGCTCCTGCCTGCATGGGCTCCATCCTTTCGGTCAGTTAGAGCAGTGACTTCTGCTGACTGCAGTTTTAATACTAGGGAAACTGGAATGCCCACACCAGCCTTGAAGAGATGAGGTAGTTAAAGCCATGATTTGCTTCTAGCCAGGTATATGTAACTGGGAGACACCGTCCACATTAGATACAGCTAAGGTTTGGCAGAGTACAGGGTGCAAGACAGCCGTCACAGGGTTTCCTTTCTTTCTAGAATGGGAGCTGACCTTCTTCTACAGCCGCCACCAGGGAATGAAAATCTGAAACGAAAGAAGAATGGGAAGGGGAGAGATGTTTTTATACAAACAGATCCTTTTGCTGTTGTTGTTGAGACAAGGTCTGGCCTCGAACACTCCATATAGCGAAGGGTGACCCTGAACTTTTTAAAAATGTATGACAGTTACATTATTTATGTGTGTGTTTATGCGTGTGTGAGTAGGGGTGCACGTGTGCCCTTGTGTACACGCGGAAGGTGGAGAGCAACTTCCCAGACTTGGATCTCTTATTCCACAGTGATTTGCTTTGTCTGTTTCGTTTTTCAAGACTGTGTAGCCCCGGCTGAACTGGAGCGCACTGTGTAGACCAGGCTGGCCTCAAACTCTGGGATTTTCTTGTTTCTGCCTCCTGGGTGTTGGATTCATGCTCTTCTCCTTCCTCAGGGATTGTAGGTCACAGGGCCACGAGGGTGGAGGGAGCAGACGTGTGGAATCGGGTGTAGATGGTTATGGACACTACGGACCTAACCCTCTGGGATATGACTTCGGTGAGACAACTCAACTTTATTCCAGAAAGAAAAGGGAATATGAAGGCTGAGGACAGTGGCTGGGGCATCCCCCAATTTGCACTAAACAGCCACATTCCTGTCATAGGCTTTGTGTGCAGCAGGAAGGTCTTAGTTACCCTATGGGCAACGGGGGGGGGGGGGGCAGCTCCTATCAGGAAACGGTGCCAAGAGTCTCACTAAAGATAAATCAGGAATCCAGGCTTAGACACAGATTTCAGATAAAGTCAGTCCTCAGAGCCCAGAGACAGCTTCCAGATAAGGGCAGGTAGAGAGCAGGAAGTCTCACGGAGGAGGGAGTCCCTCACGTGGCCGAGCTTGGGTAGAGCCACCAGGCCATGAAAGATGGCAACCTCTGACCAGCAAGGCTGCCCAGTAGGATTAAAGGGGTGTGCCACCACTCCCGACTTTCCAGCTTGTTTTTGAGGCCGAGTCTCTCTCCTCTTTCTGCCTCATTGTGTACCCCAGGCCAGCCAATGAGCTCCTCTCTGGCTGTCTCCTCTGTCTCTGCGTCCTCGTTCATGTGCTGGGACACAGATGCATATCCCTGCACATGCCTCTTTCACATGTAACCCTGCCATCAAACTCAAGAGTCTTTCCCCCACTGAATCACCCTGATGTCCTCATCTTGAACCCTCAATCTCCCAGCCTCCACCCCCCCCCCAAGTGCTGGGATTGCAGGAAGCAAACCTAGCAAACTGTAGCAAGCAGCACTCTACCCTAGCTATCTGTCTTCAACTCCTTACTTGCTCCAGGTTTCATTTTAGGGGGTATGTTTTTTTTTTCCAAAGACTCTCTCTGTCTCCTCTGTCTCTCTGGGTCCCCTCCTCCCCATAAGTGACTTGGCGTACAGAACAGATTGATTTGAGCCCAGACCCCACCAATTATTAATCAAAAGCTCTGAGACGTCTTGACCTTCTAAGTCGGCTTTATCCATTGAAAACGACAGCAGCCGCTTTCAGGATTGCCTTGCCGGATCGCTTCAAACACTGGCCAAGGAAGTGCTTGGTGAAATACACAGACTCACTGGGGTTTTAGTGTGTGTTTGGAACTGAGATGAACGTCTTATTGTTCAGGCACACAACTCTTCCACGAGACATGTATCTCATACTCCTGCTACTGGCACATTCTAGAATCGCACTCTAGTTTAAAAGGTCTTTTTTTTTCCCCCAAAATTTATTCGCCTCTTGTACTAACCCAGTTTTAGAGGGCTAATTTCAGCATTAGTCAGGGATCAGTTTTTAGCCCTAATGTAAACCCACACTTTCCTGCCTGAGCTTACTGTGATGAGACCAGCAGAGAAACCACTAAGCATAACAAAAGAGTGTCCCTCAAATCCCCCTTCGGGGGCTGTAGGTAAAGTCTTCTCCTAAGGATAGACTGGAGTGTGCGCTGGCTCACTGGCTGTTTGTGCTATAGCTTAATTCAAGTCCATCCAGGCTTCCTAAGTCTGCTCAGGTTTTCCTAGATGCTATTGTCTGTCATCCTCGAGGTGATGGCGTTGGGAGATGACGGGATTCTGTGGGCAGAGCCCTCATGAACCATATTAACGGCCTTAGGAAGAGCCCCAGAGAGCTTTCCCTCCATTTCCTCCCTGCGAGGACATACTGAGAAGGCACGCTCTACAAACAGAACAGTGGATTCAATAGACACCAACCAGGCAGGCTCTTGGAACTCAGACTCCCGCTATTGTGTTTTCAAGCCACTCTGTCTGTAGCATGGTGTTGTAGTAGCTTGAGCTGATCAAGGTAGATATTGCTGTATCTTCTAATCCGGTGTTAAAAGCTTCCGTAAGCCACAAAGGTCATGGTACTATTGATAATTTTTTGGCAATACATTATCATTCATATAGCGGATCTATTGAAAGATTTGGTTATTGTACATATGATATATATAATGTGATATTTATATGTTATTATTGTCTTAGTTAGGGTTTCCATTGCTGTGAAGAGACAGCATGGTCATGGCAACTCTTATAAAGGGGAATCATCTCATTGATGCTGGCTTGTAGTTTCAGAGGCTTCGTCTATTATTGTGATGGTGGGCAGCATGGAGGCATGAAGACAGGTATTGTGCTGGAGAAGGAGCTGGGAGTTCTACACCTGCATCTGCAGGAAGTAGGAAGAGAAGAATCTCACTTGGCCTGACTTGAGTATTTGAGATCTCAAAGCCCACCTCCAGTGGCACACTTCCTCCGACAAGACCACACCTACTCCAGCAAGGCCACACCTCCTAATAGTGCCACTGTCTATGAGCCTATGGGGGTCATTTTCATCCAAGCCACAACTATCATCTATCTGTATCTATTTATGTATCATTGCCTATCTCTACCTGCAATGTATCATCTATCTATGGATCTATCCATCTATCTATGTATCTATCTACATATCTACCTACCTATCTATCCATCCATCCATGTATCTATCTATGTATCTATGTATCTATCTGTTTATCTATCTATGTATCTATGTATCATCTATCTATCTATCTATCTATCTATCTATCTATCTATCTATCTATCTATCCACCCATCCATCCATGTATCTATGTATCTAGCTGTTTATCTATCTATGTATCTATGTATCTATCTATCTATGTATCTATCTATCTATCATCTATCTATCACCTGTCCAACCTTCTGTCTATCATCTGTCTAATGGGTCCACTTACCTAAACCTGGTCCCCAGTACACCAGCTTTAAATTTATGGTGGTTAGCCTTGCTTGTAGGACACGTCTCAGTCTTACACCTTTATATATTGAAAGGAATAACTTACCTACTTCACACACGGAACAAAAGAAAAGTCAGTGTACTAGGACTGGGCTCAAGTGTCCTGGGCTCAAGCAGGAAAAGCGATGCTCCTCAGCCTGCATCTCCCAATTGCAACCTCAGTAAGCTCCACACATACTGGGGAGGCACTCAGCCCCTGCTCTTAGTTTTATTTTCAGAAAAAGGACAGTGGAGATCCAGAGAGATTTGCCATTTTCCAAGGTCACACACAGACAGCATGGTAAAAAGGTAGAAAGCCAACCGTCTCTGCACAGCACCGCCTGGGCAGTGATTCCTGTCCGAGTGGAAGACGCTGGGCAGCTGACCCCTGTCAGAGAGCTTCGCTCTCTTGGGAAATTTTACAGGGCCTCTCCAATTCCTCCACACCACAGCTAAGCATCCAAATGATTCCATTACAGCTTTTAATACCTTCTGTCTCCCACCAAATCATGGTGGGAGAAATATGTAAAGTCTCTAGAGGAAACAGCCAACCATTTCTTTTTCTTATTTCTCTGTGAATGAAGCAATTTCTGGGCTTTTCTTTTCGTCCTCTCTCTCTCTCTCTCTTTTTTCTCAAAGTTTAAATTAAAATTCTGACCTGTGGAGTTCTGAGCTCAGACTCCCTCAATAAATAGAGAGGGATCTGTTAGAAGCACCTACAAACCCATGCTCTGTCTAAAGAATTTGAGAAAGAAGGTCGATTTCAGGTTGAAACTTCCAGCCATGTTCCACGGGGTGGGGGGAAATCTAATGACAAGATGATTTGTTGGTAAACATTTGCCATATAAGCATGAGGACCTATGTTTGATGCTCAGAACTCATGCCCCTCCATACACACAAAAAAGCTCCATTAAAACATAAGAGACCATGTCTTAAAAACTATGTGGGAGAGTGATCTCAGGCCTCCACAAGCATGTGCATGCCCATACACCTGTACACACTTGTGCTCTTTGTATGCACGCATGTATCTACACACACGTGATCACATGCATACAGAGGCAATTCTCAAATGGTTGACGATAACTCTTTTTCATTTTGTAAAGTCTTCCACAACAGGTTTGTATTAATTATGGGGCCTCTATTACAGTGATTCTGGGGTGGGAGAATTCCACCTGCCCCAATAAACATGTGACAAGCTGTGAGGAGATTTGGAGTTGTCCCAGCTTAGGATGGGGTGGCACTTGAGGGTGGAGGTCAGGGGTGTTGTTAAACATCTCTTGAAGCATAGCATGATCTGATCCAAAAACATGAGTGACACAAACTGAGGACCTCCTTTGTGGCACGTATATGACCATCAGCATTCAGATTCCTTCCTCCATGTGCGTGCGTGCGTGCGTGCATGTGTGTAATTCTAACTGGTTTTAATAATAAAAAACCGGAGTCAGAAATAACTCCGGGTCAATGCTAAAAGCTCAGAGAAGCAGAGCAGCAGCCTTACCTCTCCTGAATGCTCAGACCAACCAACGGGTGACCCTGTCCCTACAAATCCCCAGACTGAGTGTGCAACCCTGCCTCTACGACTCCTCAGACTGGGTGTGGTCTCTACAAAAACCTCAGGCTGAATAGTGCACAAGCACATGTCTCCTCCCACCTTATGATTCCTCTCTCCACCCACCGTATCCCTTCCCACCCCCACCTTCCTAGAGCTGGGATTAAAGGCACGAGGCTCCCAAGTCCTGGGGTTAAAGGTGGGAGCCACCACCTCCCGACTCTCTTTCTCTTTTAGACTGGATCAATCTCATGCAGCCCAGGCTGGCCTCAAACTCACAGAGCTCCGCCTGCCTCTGCCTCCCGAGTGCCGGGATTAAAGGCGTGTGCCACCACTGCCTGACCTCTGTGGCTAACTACTGAGCTAGCTCCACACTCTGATCTTTGTTTGTCAAACCACAAAGTATCACCGCCTGTGGGTGTGAGCATTGCGTGGGCCTGGGTTCACCTGAGCACGTACTTGTGGAGGCTAGAGGTCAGCATCAATTATCCTGCTCTATGATTCTCTGCCCTACGTTTTTAACGACAGAGTCTCTCAACCTCAATCTTAACATTTCAGTTCGGCTGTCTGCTCGTGAGCCCCCAAGGATCTACCTGCCTCTGCCCCGTGAGCACTGGGTTATACCGTCCCTAGCTGCTATAGGGTTGCTGGGCATCTGAACATGGGTCCTAATGTTTTCACAGTAAGCCCTTTACCCTCTGAGCCGTCTTTGCAGCACTTCCTGACCCACGCCTGCCCCCTCGCCCTAGCACCCTGTGTTCGTGGGTGCTGAGCGTGGCGCTAGCAAGCACCCTGTGATGGGTTCTGCCAAGCGTTACTGCTAGGCCATCATGCCAGGCACTGCAAACACTTGAACCAAAAAGAGAATTTCCCAGATCTTTTAAACCGGCAAATGTTGATTACCTAGACTATGAAAAGCTATTATGATATATTTTATTATTCGTTTTATACATCCAGTCAAGAGTGTTTATATTTTGAAGCCTTGGCACACGCAGGGCATACATTACCTTTCAGGAGAGAGATTATGCCAGCTGGTTGGGTGCCCCGTGTTCTATTAACATTGAAACTAGGCTTCCCTGTAGGGCCGTTCCGGGTAAAGACACTCAGATCTCCTAGCAGTGAGTGCAGGCTTCCAGCCCAAATGGCTCTTTGTGTGTTGAGGAGAAGGAAGATCCAGACAGCCGGAGCTTGTCTCTCACCACCCCTGAGCATCCTCCGTAGGCCACTCAGACAGCTGTCTGTCCGGAGGTACCTGTAGTTGAGTCAGACAGGAAGGCGGTTCTACGGCCCTCTGCCTGTGCGTTTCTCAGGTCACACTGAGAAACCGGATCCCTTCCTGTGCCCTGACCACACAGGTCCCATGAGGCCCATGAGGTCTCGTCTCCACCCTCTGCCCCCACCTACTCTTGCCACAACAGGGCCTTTGCACAAGCTTCTCTTGTTTCTTCAAGCTACTTCTGCTTTGCGAACACATGCGCTCACTTCTCCCAAGCCAGCTGAGCTGTCACTTCCTTCCTCAGACTCCTCACAGGCCTGTGGGCACTGCCGTGCAAGGTCTCCCTTCAGCTCCCTCTCCCACGCCACCAGTTTTCTATGTGTGTTTTGTTGGCATGGAGTCTGGCTAGGACACATCCCAGGATCGTAAGGCGCCACGCTCAGTAACATCTGCGTTAAGGGGACGCTAGGGGACCAAGCTCGGACCATTTGATCTTCAAAGACATTTGTAGATTGATTGTGTGTGTGGGGGGTGGGGGTGGGTGTGCGCGTGTTCCTGCGTTTGCTCACACACCACGGCTCCCATGTGGCGGTCAGAAAACAACTGGGAGGCACAGATTCTTTTCTTCCACATTGTGGTGCCCAAGTCTTGATGGCAAGCTCCTTACTCACTGAGCCGTTTTCGTGGATACATTTAATTTTTGAAACGCATGAAAACGAAACAAACAAGTAAATGCAAACATCCTGATACCTACACCCAGGAGCAGAGTATGAGCTGCGAGGTCAAGAGTTCATAGGTCCAGATGTCCCTATGGGTCAACAGGACTTGTCAGTTAGTACATTTCCAGGCACAGAAGGGAAATCTTGCCCAGGAACCCTGGAATTCAGAAGCTGCCATGTCTACCTTCGCGAGAGCATCATTAAGTTGGGACAGAACTCCCACATGCTGCGCTAGGATCGGGCCAGCGTCTAGGTCCTCAGGCAGCATGGCTCAGTCCTTTGTACCTCCTCCCATCTGCTTCCTAATCAGGAAATATTCCCAGCCTTGCTTTACATCCTGGGTTGTGTGTTGTGCAATACCCACAAGGCCAGTAGTACCATCTGAGGTATTTAAATGTGACTTTGAGAAATGAGTCTGTCTTCGATGTAAAAGCCTACAGTCACCACCACAAGCATGACTGCAATGTTGAAAATCCCTAAATAAAGAGATGCCGCGTTCTCTGCATATTCATGGCTGAAATGAATATTATACGCGATGCCTGGTTTTGTAAGCATTCGGATAAAGCGGAAGGCGAGAATGCAGATTTATTTATTTTTATCAATGAAAAACAACGCTACTTGACCAGCAGAAGAATAGTTTCCTCTGGTCTGAAGAGCAACATGCCTGCAGAAGGCAGCTCTGCCTATTAGTCTCTGGACAAAGCTTCATTTTTATATTATTGTGCCGTTTTATGCACAGTCCCCAAGTGCCTTGTCAATGACAGCCACTCATTAAATCATTTGAACTATTATATAAAAATAAAGATGGGTTTTAAGCTACACTGAGCCAGGCAGTTGGTTCGCAAATACCGATGGCTCCCCATGGGGTCTGGAGTGTTCTTTCGGGTGATGGAGACTCATAGGGAGGAAGTACATGGTCTGTTGCCTCAGGAGGACTCAGGGACCAATCCAAGCAACAAACAGATGAACCTTCAAGCAGAATAAAACTGCTCAGGAAAGAAAAAAAAAATACACTGTCTTTAGAAAGTGGAATGAAGGTCAGCCAGCGTGAACCAGGTTTCAAAGGCAAGCGAGACAGGGGCCGGGTGCTGTTTCAGGAAGATGCAGGCTGCAGATGCTGCTGGAAGGAGGGGGGGGGAGGAAGAGGAATGCAGAGGGGAAGGAAGAGAAAAGAAAAAGGGGGAAGGAGAAGCAGAGAGAGGAAGCAAAACAGCAAGCAAGGGAGGGGGAGGGAGGAGCAAAAGCCAGAGGAAGGAAGGGAGCAGAGGAGCAGAGGTCACCCTAGCAAGTGGTTATGCGTCTTTAACTGGGGACAGGTGAAGCCGCAAGATAAACTTAGAACTTCTATAAGGGTATTCTCCTTTCTGGGCAAAACTATAACTGTCCAACAAGGACATCCATGTGAGTGTCTCACGGAAAAGAATAAAAACAAACTCCTGAGAAGGAGGAGCAGGTCCTCCAGGAAAGGACATGCAATTGGGCCACGCTGAGAGACTCCTAACCTTGACTGTTACTGTTGCAATACGAAGTGCCCTCCACAAGCTCCCACATTGATTTTTTTTTCTTTTTGGATGCTATTTTTGGAGGTTCTGGGAACTTTAGGAGGTGGAGTCTAGCTGGAGGGTGGGTGCTGGGGTACTGTACCCTGGGTCCTTCTTCTCCCTTCCCTATTTCCTGGCTAACTCATCTTCTGCCACCCATTAGCACCGCCCAGGGGCAACAGACTGAACTCTCTGAAACAGTGAGCCAGAGTCATCTCTTCCCTCTGTAGGGCATTCTGTCAAGTAATTTGGTCACAGTTACATAAACTGATGGATATATTAACTCCGCTAAAATGACCAAATTACACTGCACTCTGCAATTCATTGCAGATGTCTTCAGTCCAAATTCATGTTCGCGTCCACCAAGAGAGAGTCACAAGACTGTTCATGGCGATAGCATACCAACTACTGCATACAACCTAAACATACACCGTCAGCAAACTCAGACACGCTCATACAATGGAATACCGTACAGCATTGAGAAACAGTGTCCTGGAACTGCGGACTCTCAAACACTGAGTGAAAGAAACCACATGCAAAAAAATTCATAGTGAATTATTCTACTTTTTCCTTTGGCTTTTTTTTTTTTTCTTTCTTTCTTTTTTTCTTTTTTTCTTTATTATTTTTTTTTTTCTGAGACAGGGTTTCTCTGTAGCCCTGGCTGTCCTGTGAACTCACTCTGCAGATCTGTGAACTCACTCTGCAGTTCTGTGAACTCACTCTGCAGATCTGTGAACTCACTCTGCAGATCAGGCTGGCCTCAAACTCAGAGATGCGCCTGCCTCTGCCTCCCGAGTGCTGTCATTGAAGTCATGCGCCACCACTGCTCAGCTATTTAGAATTTTTTCTAAAAATTAAGACAGCCCCAAGTTGGTAACTCCAGGCCAGACCTCATCTGGGGAAAGATAGGGAGGCACAGGGCAGGAGTGGGTGCATCTGGGACGTCTGTTTGCTTCATATGCGTGTTTTGTGGCAATTCACTTAGCTGTATGCTTTTCTGTGCATGTACTTTTTAGAATGTATGTCTCATAATCGCGTTTCAATAATAAAAACCTTTTGGTTAAAGCATGGAACCTTTAAAAACAAAATCACTAGTACTTATGGAAATATATTGCTTGTAGTTGGAACTACCTTCCTCACCAGCTGCCTTGGACTAACAGAAGGGTTCATCCTGTGTGGCCTCATACGCCATTGGCGTATGGGTTGGTTTAGTGGTGTGTGTGTGTGTGTGTGTGTGTGTGTGTGTATGAGCCTTGTCCCGCGCAGCCAGAGTTCCGAGCTTGGCAGAGGGTGCCGGGACTGAAACACTTAACAGACCACCAGAAGTGAAGAGGACCCTGCTGCCCTTTATTACAGAGAGTAATGGGCTTATGCACCCAAGCCAGGGGATGGGCTAAGCACAGGAGGAAGTCATGCACCACCCACACCTGGGGTCAAGGCTCGGGCACTGCACACCGGAAGTTCTGAGAACAACCTTGTTTGATCAGCCTTGAGAGCACGGGAGTTCTGCAGCTGGGTGGGGAGGAAGAGAGCTGTGAGGGACAAGTACTTAAATCTCCCAAGGTGTGAGTGTGTGTGTGTGTGTGTGTGTGTGTGTGTGTGTGTGTGAGAGAGAGAGAGAGAGAGAGAGAGAGAGAGAGAGAGACCTGGGTGCTAAAAGTAAGAATACATCAAGTCTTCTTCCCAGCCTGGAAGTAGGGCATGTATGTGAATGCCATCCGGGACATTGTTCATAGGGATTGTGCCAAATGTAAACACCAGACTTGTGTTTGCCCTGGGGAGGAGAGGCCAGAGGGCAGAGCCATATTAGAGGCAGCCCATACATGCATTCACTGCCCACATATTATAAGGGTGGTTACACAGTTAGCAACATAATTGCCTGGCCAGATCCGCTCTACCTACGTGAATATGGTGACAACTTTTGAACTCTGCTACAGTCCATGGCAGGCTTCTGGTATCATCTTCAGGGACCCCACAGAGAGGCCTGGCCAGACCTGCCCAGTTCTGGTGCTCACCTCTGTTTTTCCTGGACATGTCCCCCCTACCTGTCCTCTACCACCAACTTAATGAGACCAGCTGGAATTGACCGCGTCCTAAAAGCGGCAATAGAGGGACTCAGTGCATACCTTTAATCTTAGCATTCAGGAGGCGGAGGCAGCCTGGTCTATACAGCAGTTCTAGACCAGCTTCACACACAGTGAGCCCTTGTCTAAAAAAAAAAAAAAAAAAAAAAAGAGGATGAGGAAGGGCCTTAGAAAATGAAAATTCAGTGGTCAACGAAGAGCCTCATTAAATCAAAAAATATCTTGGATCATGTATATTGGTCCCCATTGCAAACACTCAGCTCGGCAGTGAATCAGCCATAGCAGTTAGTATGTGTAGATATGTCCCAATAAAACTTTGTTTAAAAAAAAAATAAGCAGTGGTTCAAATTTGACCCATTAGCCCTAGTTTGCAGACCCCTCTTCTGAGGTTCAATCACACCTTAGGACTAAGCCAGTACAGCCAGGAAATGGATTACGTTTCTTGAAAGGAAACCACAGTGGCAACCCCAGAAAGCATGGCTGATGTGCTCCACGTTGCGAGGCTGGCCCCTCTCTGCAGTTCAGAGGCCATCAGATGCCCCGCGGGTCTGCATCTTTCCCAGCATCCCCCCCTCGTGTCTCTCTGTCTGTCACAGACACGCTGTCCAGACATAGCCCCGCCTGGGACTATTTCCCTGTACTGCTGCCCGCCCCCAGGAATCCCTCTCTTTTCTGCTTCCAAATGCTTTCATCTCTCGAAAGATCCTTCAACTGTCTCTGCCTTGAATTTTCCAAGGCACCCCTAGGCTGGGTGGATATCCCCTCTTCCATATTCCCACAGCACTTAGAGCAGAAGCACACTTCATCAACACAGCTTCGGCAACCTTCTCCCAATTTATCTCTGATGGCTTAACCTTATCGAGTGTAGTGGGTTTTTTTTTTTAATCTGCTGCTTCCTGGACGGGTTGTGAACTCCTTTCAAACACAGGCTGTGCCTTATTAATCTTTGTTTACTCCCGGGTTAGCTGTGGATCCGGCATGGAGAGGCAGCTGGGCACATGTTTGCACACTTGTTTGACTCACTGCAGAGTCTGGTTGAGCCGGGGGCCCCTGGGGCTCCATGGTATGAGCGGCAGCTTAGATTGACGCCTGCTTTCACCAGCCATTTCCAGCCAGTTAATAAGCAAGTCTTCCTGACAAGGCGCTTGGGAACTGTTCATAGATGATAGGATATTAAGATCAAACCAAGTGCAAAGGTAAACACACAAATCTCTCTCCCACCTGTGCCCTATGCGTGCACACACACACATCATTCACACGCACACATGCACACACACATCATTCACACACACACACTTATCATTCACACGCACACATGCACACACACATCATTCACACACACACTTATCATTCGCACGCACACATGCACACACACACATCATTCACACACACACTTATCATTCGCACGCACACATGCACACACATCATTCACACACACACACTTATCATTCACACGCACACATGCACACACACATCATTCACACACACACACTTATCATTCGCACACACACATACACATCATTCACACACACACTTATCATTCGCACGCACACATCATTCACACGCACACATGCACACACACATCATTCACACACACACACTTATCATTCGCACGCACACACACACATCATTCACACACACACACTTATCATTCGCACGCACACATGCACACACACACATCATTCACACACACACTTATCATTCGCACGCACACATGCACACACATATCATTCACACACACACACTTATCACTCGCATGCACACATGCACACACACACATACTTATCATTCGAACACACGTGCACACACACATCATTCGCGCACACACACTTATCATTTGCATGCACACATGCACATACACACTTATCATTCGCACACACATGCACATACACACACACACACATCATTCCAGCTGACTCTACCGTTGTGTGCATTTGGCAAATACATTTTCTCTTTCACAGGCATCTCATGAAAATCTCATTCTCTTATTGAGTGTGGGACCATCACACGCTGTCTTTATAAAACAGCTTTCTGGAGCTGTGTGGGTTCATCTCCAGTCCCATTCAGAACGCCAGTGGTTTATTTGGAAAAGACCCAGCAACCTCCACGTGTGTCTACAGTTTTCCAAAGTGCCAGCTGGATGCTCCCTCTAGTTAAATCCAGGCAAGAATAGAGGCCAGTGAATGTAAATGACCCCAGCTCTAGCTCTTTATTGCTTATCTGGGGCAAAGGGGAAATCAGTGTGTGAGGCTCTACACAAAACTGTCTATTGACCACTGCCGTGTCACTGGGTTTTCTGTAGTATTTGTTTCTAGAGTTCCATTATTCTAGAAAGGAGAGCACGGGACAAGCAGGCCGTGGGTGGGGAGCATTTGTGCTGTTCAGAACTGCACACAGCCTCACCCTGTGAGGTAAGCGAGGCTAATCAAGCTTCCAACCGCCTGAATCTAGCTTTGTTCTTGTGGGGTGGAGGCCTGGGCCGGTGGCTTGCCTATCCCTTGCACACGGTACCCTATCACAGGTACAGCCCTGAGGAGGCCAAGTAGAGCATCCTCAGGGCTTGGCACACCCAGAACCCCACCCACCTCCATTTCTCTGGAGACTTGGATGGCTTCTTTCTCCTTGTTTGTTGTAGGGATCTGGAGAATTCTCTCCACTGAGGTTGACTCAGTCCTAGCTCAGTTACGTGGTGATAATGCCATTTCTTCCCTCATCTTGGTCCCTCTGGCCAGCTTCCCTTGCTCCTCGGGAACTTTCAGAAGCAGGTATCTACCTGTTCTGCTGGCAGCAAGCTCCTCAAGGCCAGAGCGTCCATCGGTGGAGAAGAAATGCAAGCAAGGTGCCTGAAATTTGCTTCTTTGCGGCCTGTCTCATTGCCTCTGGGCTCCAGGCTCAGCAGGGCATAAATAGATAATCAAAGATTTTTTTTTCCTTACTCACTCAGGTAGGAGTTGTATAATCAGAGGCTGAGTTTCCTTTTGTTTCTGTTTCTTTAAACTTTTAGATTATGCTGAGAATTCCTCTAATTTTACTTGGAAATGTTCAAACCTTGTAAGACAACAACCCAAGAAGCCAATCAGAAAATTATGTGTGCATTAGTGTACACACTGAGATCTTTAAAAAATCTTTTACTCTGTGTGTGTGTGTGTGTGTGTGTGTGTGTGAAAGAGAGAGAGAGAGAAAACCAAGAGAACTATGTAATTGCATACCTAACTCATCTAATAATCTAGGCTGGGGGATTAGCTCACTGGTAGAGTATAGATGGACCTGAGTTTATTTCCAGCACTAAAAGTCAAATATCACACACCTGAATCTCTCTCTCTCTCTCTTGTGTGTAAGAGTGTGTGTGTATGTGTGTGTATGTGTATGTGTGTGTTTGTGTATGTGTGTGTGTTTGTGTGTATATGTGTGTGTATGTGTGTGAGAGTGTGTGAGTGTGTGTGTATATGTGTGTGAGTGTGTGTATGTGTGTGTATGTGTATATGTGTGTATGTGTGTGAGAGTGTGTGAATGTTTGTGTGTGTGAGATTGTGTGTTTGTGTGTGTGAGTGTGTGTGTATGTGTATGTATGTGTATGTGTGTGTGTTTGTGTGTATGTGTGTGTGAGAGAGAGTGTGTGAGTGTTTGTGTGTGTGTTTGTGTGTATGTATATATGTGTGTTTATGTGTGTGAGTGTGTGTGTGTTTATGTGTGTGTGTGTTTATGTGTGTGAGTGTGTGTGAGTGTGTGAGTGTGTGTGTGAGTGTGTGTATGGGTATGTATGTGTGTGTGAATGTGTGTATGGGTGTGTATGTGTGTGTATGTGTGTATATGTGTATGTGTGTGTATGTGTGTGTGTTTATGTGTGTGAGTGTATGTGTGTGTATTTGTGTGTATATGTGTGTATGTGAGTGTGTGTGTATGGGTGTGTATGGGTGTGTGTGTGTGTGTGTGTGTGTTGGGACCCATTGAGCACAGTGCCTATCCCTCTCACCCTTGAGTCTCTTAGATGGGACTCCTTCAACCCTGCCCAGAACATGTGAGGTTTTTAACCCCTGTCAACTGAAGAAATTACAAGGATCCAAAGTTTTAATTGGAAGTTGAGTAAGTTCTGGGCACCCGAAGTACAGCATGGTGACCACAGTTTGTAGAACTATATACTCTATACTTGAAAATGCTAAGACGGGGCAGATCTCAATTGTACACACTTAATACACACAGTAGTAACTAAGAGGTATGACAGATATGTAAATTAATTTGACTGTGGCAGTCATTTCACAATGTGTATGTAAATCAAGTCATCATGTTGTATATCTTGAATACACAAGTTTATTTTTTAATTGTACTTCACCAAATCTGGAAAAAAGCGGTAATAATTGAGGATAATTTTTAAAAATAAGGATCTACTGGTGAGACTAGAATTGGGTAGGTTTTTGTTATTTTTGTTTTGTTTTTTAAGGGGGGGGATATCATTTTTCTCAGCTAGGGTTTATAGTTAGTGTTCCCTGGGACCCTGATGGATTGCTCTCGTCCATCTATAAAGAACCTAGAACCAGGTGGTGGAATGGGTTGGGCCACAGTTTGTGATCTGTCTATTCCTCAGAAAGAGGGGAAAGTGCAAAGGGCAAAGGGCAAAGGGCAAACACTTGACACCAGGGAGTCAAAGGGGCCTGGTGCTTATAATCAAACAATGGGATCCCACCTCCCCTTGGGCTCAGCCATGTTCTATCTCCCTGTGATTTTATTCATTCTCTTTCCCAGAACTCACTTCTGAATGTTGCAGTGTGGAGAAGGGAGGCCCTTACGAGTACATCCCACTGCTCTTGTGGAGGACCTGAGCTCGGTTCCCAGCACCCACTCCAGGCAGCTCACAACCACTCCAGCGTCTGGGCATCGGATAACTCCTCATGTACACATACCCACATTCAAATACACACACATACATGTAATGTAAAAGCATTAAAGAGTGGGAACAAAGGGAAGGGTTAACAGGTAAGCCAACACTAACCCTGCCCCGTTAAGCTTCCTGCCAAGTGCTTAGACACAGCAGCCTTGGCAAAGGTAGCTGATGTCAGTTGCTAACCTGTGAGGGGAGACTCCAAGCAAGCCGTCCCCGGTGGCTCCTTTCCCAGGGAGCTCTTTGTTCTTTGAAAACTAAAACACTAGGCCCTCATCGATTTTCTTAGAGGAGACACCATATAGAATGATGAGTGAGTGCCTTGCCTTGGGCACAAATCCCACAGCTGGCCATTTCCTGAGTTTATATTAAGTACTTGACTTTTCTGAGCCATCATCTCTTGGTTGGGAAAATGTCTTGGTCTATTTCCTGCTGCTATAACACAATAGCACAGACCAGAAAACTGCAAACAATAGAGTGGCTTAGGCTCACCGTTCCGGAGGCTGGGGAATCCAGGCCAAGTGGCAATGTATGGAGGCCTTCTCATTGTACTACCACACGGCGCCTCCTTTTATAACTCACCCATTCCTGTAATAACAGTATAACATCTATCCGTGATGGCACAAGTCTCTGAAAGGTTTGGCATTTTAATACTTTTAAAATGGCAAGTAAATTTCAACATGCTTGGGAAGGGATGCTCAAACCTCAGAAGGATACAGTGAATGTATCCATATCCCTTGTTCACGGATTAGATGTGACAAGGCATACTGATCAATCACTTGGCTCAGGTTATACTCTATGCATGCATGTTGCTTTGCCAAATAGACCAAGCAATGGCCATGCTTTAGGTTAAGTCCTTTGTCTAATACATTCATTTATTTCTTCAAACCACACAAAAGACATGCACTATTGCTATTCCCATTTTACAGAGAGGGTGTGTAACTGGCCTAGATCACACAGCCAGTGTGGCAAACTGGGCCACCTGCACCCAAAGGTATTCAGCCAACTCCTGTTGGTAGGTGTCGTTTCCCCGTATAAAGCCGTTAGAGAATCAGGAAGTCATTAGAGGATTTTTCTACCCTCCTGAGCTGGCTGGATTGCTTAGCTGATGCCCCTCATCTGCCCATTCATTCTCTGAGCCCTCTTCCATCCTGAATCAGGGGAGTGGTCCACAGAATGTCCTAGGGCAGTGGTTCTCAACCTTCCTAATGCTGTGACCCTTTAATACAGTTCCTCATGTTATGGTGACCCCCCCCCCAATAAAACTTCAGTAGCTTTGCTGCCGTGATGAGTTGTAATGTAAATATCCAACATGGGGGATATCTGATATGTGACTCCCAAGGGGTCATTTGACCCACAGGTTGAGAAACACTGTCCTAGAGCAGTTTCCTCCCGGCTAGGCCCAACCTCCCATGGATACCTGCTTCTTAGAGTAATGGATGGAAAGGAAGCGGGGGAGGGAGAAAGGTAATATCAGCATGCAGGAGAGGGTCTGGGGAGAATTTTTCCTGCTCAGAAGGCAACAGCAACATTAAGAGCCGACCCCTCTCTGCTCCCTGCTGCCCAAGAAGCATCAACCCCACCCCTCGGGAGGCACTTCCACAGCGGGCTGACTTGACTGATTGAAACACGATTGCCCCTCTTAATCAAAGTGATGTCATTCTCTGATTTCAGAAAGTGAGGGATGGTGAAATGAATGACAGCTCGAGTGGGCTTCTAATGGCCCAGAGTTCCCAAGCCGCTTGCATTTCAACGATGTGCTTTGGGATTTCTGCACTAACAAGGGTGCCATAAGTCTTAATTACCCAGAACCAAGGCCTCACCTTGCCGCGTGTCCCTGGGGAGTTCCACTGAAGTCAGTGAGAGCTCTGCCTGCAGTTCAGCAGCATGAGAACTCGCCTGCAAATGTTTGCAAATTACCCTGGGTGCCTCTGAAGGAAACAGGAGGGAATTATTTATTTTTAGAAGGCTGGCACAGCCCCGGACCTGCCTTGCCTGTCACATACCTCTGTGTGACTCAAATCTAGCTCCCCCTGTCTCAGATTAATTCTGCATCACGAGCCTCTTTCCTTCCTGGTAGACGGAGACACCATGGAGTTCTTGCCCTCAGCCTAGCTGCTGGTAATGTCCTGCCTCTGACTCCACAGCAATCTCTAGAAAGCCTGATGTGCTTTCCATTAGAGGGCTGATAGGGCCTTCCCTTTCCAGCCCTGATAGCAGCCACCCCACAACCCCCACAGAGGTGACTCCCAACATGCCCTCTGTCCCTCTGAAAATTGGTGCTGGCCATGCCTCTGCCTAGGCTCCTGCATCTGGTAAACACACGCACGCACGCACGCACGCACGCACGCACACTGCTATGGCTGTCACCTTCTGTCAGCTCACAAATGCTCCCTTCTCCAGACACTAGCCCTGAGTGAAAGGTGCAATCCCCTTTGAGGATAGCCTACCTCCTCCAGATAAAAGGGGGGGTGGAATCTGTGTTCACACCACCACGCCTGAGTTCCCACTGCACCAGGAGGAGGCTAGACCACATTATACCAAATGGATTTCACCTGTAAGCACATGCTCACAAACGCAGCTAATAGCCCTATTCCTGACCCAGTGTTTTGGCAATCCACCCAGAGGTGTTCCACTGCCCCTGCATGAAGAACAGGCATTTGAAACCGTAGCCTGATCATATCAATGCCTTTCTTCGAGCCTACAATGCCACCCATTGTCAAAACGGAAAGGCTTGGGCCCTAATGCTCCTGACACTGTTGCTACCATCTCACTATCCAGAAAATCTGCCATCTCTCCTGAAAGGTCACTTCTTCCAGAGGCCTGCCCCTCCCTGCAGACCAGACCCTGTCACAAATTCCATGCTGCTCAGACTGCTGGCACACACACTTCTCGGCACGGCTTCAATCTACCATTGCCTGGCACATAGGAGACCTGTTGTGCCAATGAGTGACTGATAATTACCTGTTGAATGATGAAAACTAATCAAAGATCGAACTAGATACTTCATAAATGTGTAGTAGTAACAGCCAGATTGCAGCCCCAGATTAATCTTCTATCAATATCTGCCTGCTTATGTCTTATCTTAAATAGAAAGATTCATTGAGACGATATTAAAATAATGAGCTGTCTTTCCACAGACGTATGTACAGGTGGTTAAGTGTCTAGTGTGATCGATACATGAATGGACCCTGGAGCTCAGGTTTTCATTTCTTTGAGACCCCGAGCCTTGTAATCAAAGCTTTCCCGACAAAGCAATCTTCCACTGAATTTTAAACCGTTCTACCTCCCTGCTGCATGTTCCCAACAACAACGGAAACAAAATAAACACAAAAATGCCATGCATTTCCAAACACCAGGATAGCTCTGCTCTTTCAAGGAAAACAGTCTGGAGCATCAGTGAACTGTGCTACAAACCTTCCCCTTCCCCATGTGCTGTCCAGAAAAGCTTCACCCTGCGTAAAGTTGCTCCAGAGGACGCCTACTTGGTGATTTCCCAAAGCACCCAACCTTCTGACTTGCCTAGGTCTCTCTTCTGGGCTACCTCAGCTACTAGATGGGTATTGTTCATTCCAGGTGTGACCACAGACGCAGACACAGGCAGCATTAACACATCACCATCGACGGGTGTGCAAGTGAGCGGGGACAAATATGGAACCACCTCTACCCGGCCTTGCTGCTACCTTGCCTTGTCTAAAATTCATGGAAATATTAATCCTTCTGAATGCTTAGGAATGCATATGGGGTAACAGTCTGGAGGAAGCTAATAATTATCCCCTGTTAGCTAGATCAACTAACGACAGTCCTTCACTGCAGGGACAGAAAAATATTGTGATGTGCTCTGCTAAGCAAAACGGGGTGGCAGAATGAATTAGGACATTTAGACTAACAATAATAATGACATATGAGTCCAGCTCCTTTCTACGGATAATTGATAACATTGACAGAAAATAGACACAGAGTTAACAGAGTACATTATGAATGGTTGATTGAGACACAGAGGACAGAATCTCTCCCTACTGCCATGTTGTTATCGCTAATATTTATTAGACACCCACTGTGTCTGGTATGACTCTTATCAGAGGCTGGGATAATAATAAATTACTACCTGTCAACCGTGTGTACAGTAACTGCGTTATGTGTCTAGGCAGCTCTCTTATTAAGACTTTGGAATCTATTAAAAAGTCTCATTTTGAAACAATAAACCAAGAGGAAGAAATTTATGAATTGTAGATCTTCAGTATTAACCCAACAACAGCCTCGGAGAGGAAAAGAATTCTTCAGAGGAAAAAAAAAAATTAATTCCTGCCAAGGAAAATCTAGGAACATAAGTTAGCGGGCCCTACCAGATGCCTCCAACTATGCTGAGCAGAAATGAGGTACATTCTAATTTCACAGGAAAAAAATTTATAGGCTAGCCTGTGAATCAGGCAGGGTCCAGAAGCCTTCTCTGCCGGGTTCTCAATCACACGTGTAACTTATAGCAATGGCCTCACACACCCAAGACCCCCTCTGGTCTTTGGATATGATTGGTACTGCATTTATCACCACCACTGATGTAACCAGACATAACTCACCTACTCCAGTGCATATACTCACTAGTTTAGTCTGCATAGTGGAAGGCCATGTTGTTTGCAAAGCTGGCTGCAATAAAACCTCATGTCTGTGTCTGGCTGTCTCTGCAATGTAATTGCCTTGTCTACCACTAAGTGTTGTGATCTATTGACTCCTCCCTGCAAGAGCTAAGGAAGCACTCATCAAAAGAATACCATGGATGTGATGCTTTGGCAACTTCGGAGCGTAGGCCTTAAGAGACCTTGCAGCTTCTAGTCTTACTTTCTTAGAACACAAGGCCACATGAGGTAAGAAAGCCCAGGATAGCTAATCTTGCAGATCAGGGCTCTCAGGGACAGAGAACAGCTAACAACTGGTATCAACTGCCAATCATATGAGGATCATAAAATCAACAGAACATGCACAGCCATTCCTTGATATCTGTTTACATTAGCCTACCTAGTTCCTGTCACGCTGCCAGATGACAGCTACTGCTCAGGTGACCCCAGAAGCAACCAAGCAGAAGGGCCACCCAGTAGGACCCAGCAAAAGATCCATGAGAGAACAAAAGGGCTGTGATTGTGAACCACTCAAGTCGGAGCCATTTGCTGAGCACCAGTAGGTGGGTGGGCTGGTACTTTATCCTTGACACAAGTACCTTAGGAAAGGGACTCCAGTCTAACTCCCCCCCCCCCCCAAGAGCAGTCTCCAGGACGGACGGTGGCAGTGTTAACTTGTGAAGCTGAGGTGTCTCTTCTTGTTTCCTCCCGGCGCCTCTCAAAGCGATTCCCACTGAAAACCACACCACTGTTTAGCCTCCCTTCCTTTCCCAAGCGAATACTCCCTGTGGGCTTTGAAAAGCTTGTTCAGTGATTGGCTGGCAGCAGGACAATGTGGGGAGAGGGAGATGTCCTGCTGTGTCCAGATGGGCTGGTGCCCGCTCTGCCCAGCTGCAGCACCACCGCCCAAGGCCCTGAAGCCTCTGGAGGGCTGCTGGACATGGAATGTTAGGGACCTCCAGAGAAATGAAACCAACAGAAGCTGGCACATACAGGGGACCCGCCCAGACCCCGCTGAGGATGTCAAAATGTGCAAATGCTGAAACCCTTTATATCCAGGATGGTTAGGTTTTGCAGAGGACCTATGCACCTCCTCCTTTAAGTTATCTTTAGATCACCCAGATCTGTGGTTGGTTGAATGTGGGTAGGGTACGTGCAGCACAGACACTCAGCAAGACGGGAAGGATGGAGACACCGGCAAGGGTTTCATCTTTAGTTCAAAGGTAGTCTGTGAAGAATCTTTTCTTCTTGGGAGGTCTGTCTGTCTTTTTCCTTTAAGGCTTTCGCCTGGTTGGATGAGGCCTAGCCATGCTATTGAGGGTCATCCGTCCCCCCCCCCATATCCCCTAATTTATATGTTAATCTAATCTCAGAAATAGCTTCGGAGGTGTTGTGAGTGTAACTCAGGGGTAGAATCCTTGCCCAGCATGCACGAAGCACCAGGACCATGTAAATTATGCCTGATGGCACAGACCTGTAATCTCAGCATCCAGGACATAGAGAAAGAAGGATCGGGAAATGGGCAACTTCGTGACCCTGGGCTACATGAGAACCGCTCTCAAAAAGCCAAACAAGCAACAAACAAAGGAAAAGAATGGTCTCACAGAAATGCCTAGAATAGCATGTGACCTAATTTCTAGGCACCGTGGCTTAGCGAAGCTGACCTGTAAAATTATCCACAGGAAGCGCTGAGTTGATTTGTGTCCCTCAAAGGACAGCCTGCAGTCCTTGCTCCGTGGTATTATTATGCGAGCACCTTACTTAGGGATAAGCTCTTCACAGAGGACCTCAGCTGGTGATGAAGACATCAGAGCGGGTTCCACTCTGTTACAACTGGTGCCCTCATAACAAGAGACAGACAGTGCAGAGAGCACATACGTGAAGACATCGGGAAGACCTTCATGCACTTTGAGGCAGCTAAGGACTCCCAGGGAACAGGAGTTGCAGCGGGGTGGGGGCGGGGGATAACTCCCGGCGGTGTGGACAGGCCAGCACCCTGGTTTGGGACTTGGCACTTTTAGGCTGGCGTTAGGCTATGCTGTCCAGCTGGAGACGCTTTGTCGCGGCAGCCCTAGAGGGACCTGAGAGCCTTGCTTCCAGGCTGGAGAAGAGGCCATCGTTACCTGCCCTTGTGCAGGGTGAGGAGCTGGAGAAGCCCTGGGTGGGTCTTCTTCCTTGAACCCACGGCTCCGCCCTTTAACAAGCTCCTCTCTCCTCAGAAAGCAAGGCTGGCCCCACCCAGGGTAAGCGTTCGGGGGTTCTTGGCTGTGAGTAGGAGATAGAGACTTTAGCCAAGGACTCTATAGAAAGGGCTGAACCGTGTGGTGTCCAGCTTGAGGCCACTGGTCACGCAGCTCTCCCCATGGTAGACAGGTGAGCAGGCAATATCACATATGCCGCACTGAGGTCCCAAGAGGGCAGTGGCACAGGCTGCAGAGACCAGCAGGCCTGGGCTGTCCTGGCTCCACCAGATGACAATACTAATGGCTTTATTTTACAGCGTGCGTGTGTGTGTGTGTGTGTGTGTGTGCGCGTGTGAGTGTGTGTGTGTGCATGTGTGAGTGTGTGCGTGTGTGCATGTGTGAGTGTGTGTGTGTGCATGTGTGAGTGTGTGAGTGTGTGCATGTGTGAGAGTGTGTGAGTGTGTGTGTGAGTGTATGTGAGTGTGAGTGTGTGTGCATGTGTGAGTGTGTGCGTGTGAGTGTGTGCGAGTGTGTGCATGTGTGAGTGTGTGCATGTGTGAGTGTGTGCGTGTGTGAGTGTGTGCGTGTGTGTGAGTGTGCGCGTGTGAGTGTGCGAGTGTGCACGTGTGAGTGTGTGAGTGTGCGCGTGTGAGTGTGTGCATGTGAGTATGTGTGTGCATGTGTGAGTGTGTGCATGTGAGTGTGTGAGAGTGTGTGTGGGTGTGTGTGCGCGTGTGTGAGTGTATGTGAGTGTGAGTGGGTGTGCATGTGTGAGTGTGTGAGAGTGTGTGTGTGAGTATGTGTGTGTGCGTGTGCGCATGTCTGTCTGTCTGTCTCTTGGGACGGAGCTCAGGTTGTCAGGCTGTGTGACCCAGGCTGAGCCAGCTCACTGGCCATGGCTTTTCATGGCGTACTGCACTAGCTACTTATCCCATTGCTATGACAAAGTAAGACAAAAGCAATGGGAGGAAGGAAGAAAGGAAACGTGGGACGGAGGGGGGAGGGAGGAAGGGGGGGAGAGGGGAAAGAGGGAGGAAGGGAGAGGGGCAGAGGGGGAAGGAGGGAGGAAGGGAGAGGGGCAGAGGGGGAAGGAGGGAGGAAGGGAGAGGGGGAGGGGGGAGGGAGGGGAAGGGAGGGGGAGGGAGGGAGGGAGAGGGGGAGAGAGAGAGAGGGACAGAGGGAGGGATGGAGGGAGGGAGGAGAGGTGCGGAGGACAGAGGGTTTGCTTTGGCTCACTGTTTGCGGGTGCAGCCCATCAGTGATCGAGGGGGTGTGACAGGACTCAGGTGTCTGGTCACGTTGTATCCTCATCCAGGAGGCAGAGAGGATGCAGGCACACGGCTAGCTTTCTCCCTTTTACTCAGTCCAGGCCCCCACTTTAAGGAATGCCACTGTCCCCACCGTAGTGATGAGATACTCTAAGACTCCCTCATAGACCTGACCAGAAGTGTGACTCCTAGGCGATTTAGGCCCCCATCAGGTCAACCGTCGAAATTAACCACCACAGATACTAAGCAGTTGAGGTATAGACTCCCCTGGCCTCTTTCCAGAAACTCATGTTGTAGATGAGGCCTGCATCTCAGAGAGGTTACCTGATCTCCACAGGATCAGATCACCAGCCATGGTTCTAACATAGACAGGCTCAGCACCAAGCCCTAACCCCTAACTTCTTAGTCTCTAAGCCTACTAAAAGCCTGCCAGGTCACAGGAACACGGATTAAAAGCCTGTTTTTATCCAAGCCAAACAGCAGGCCACAAGCAACCACACGGGGCCTGAGTACCCAAACCAGCAGGTCGAGGCCTTAATCTCCAGGTGGACACTGAGCCTGACAGGTGGTCACCCACTTGGAGGTAATTATGACTGGCATTGCGCACTCCTTTGAGAGGATGGAAAGTTTGACTTTGCCCCCCTTGTTAGCCACTGGGGACTCCACCATTTTTTAACGAGTTGGCATTTTGCCCTCCAAACACGCCAGCAGATGACTGCACTTTATGTGGAGATTTCCACGGTCACTAAAAGTGAGGGAAAATGAAGGAAGTCGTCTATTGCTTAAACTGTGAGGCCGGTATGTCCAAGCTGTAGCTGATCACGACCTGAGGCCAATCAGAGATTGATCCGGGCTGTGAGCCCAGAAGGCTCTCGAGTTCAAGGCCCTACTTGCCTCCACAGTGAGTTCAAGGGGAGCCTGGGCTACTTGCGACCTTGCTTCAGACACACAGTTAAAAGCATCTCTGAAACCATCCATAGGCCAGAAAACAAATGAGACTAAACCCAGTCCTGTCTCCGGACCACACTCAGAAAGGGCAGGGGCAGAAGCCAAGGCTTGAAGGCAGTGGTTTGCCTTCGTTACGGGAGTGTCTGACCGCCTCCGTGGTCCTGCCCACACCACTCAGATACGCCTCATAGGGGGTTTCTACTTGGCAGTTTTATACTATGAAAAGGTCCCATAACTCAAGTCTAATTTCCCTTGGGGAGACAGCTTTGAAATAACTATCAAATCTCCTTTCCCTTCTTTTTGCTATTCTAAGCAAACTGGGAAATATTTTCCCCTGAGGGACAATAGTCCGGTCATTCATGCAATAATCATTTTAATGCTATTTGCTTCCTGTCTTTTAAAAAAAAAAATCTAAGACAGCGTGCATAGAGCCCCATTCTATATTTCTATTATTTTTTCATGAGTTTTAGGGGAGGGGGAATCTGGTGCCCGCTTTTGCTTTTCTCTTTAGAAACTCAACTCCATCGCCGGGGAGAGATGAGATGTGAATGGCTCATTGATTAAATTAGCTGCCATTTGTACAGTGATTGACAAGTTACCCGCACTCCCATTTCATCCTCACACAAGCGCGAGGGGGTATTGTGCCCATTGTGTAGATAGAGAAATCAGCCTCAGAAGAACTCTTGCTGGGCACCACAAATAGTCTCGAACTCAAATTCCCTGATGCAAATGAGGTCCTCGGCATTGACTGAGCTAAGTAAGCGAGGTATGCAGCCAGTGTCCCTGCGCTACCTCATTTTATGGATAAAGTTGAGCGTTGGAACTGTGGTTAAGATTCAAACCCACACAGAGAGTGTGGAGCTGTCAAGACGGCTCACTGGGTAAGCATGAGGACCTGAGCTTGCGTCCACAAACTCGAGCAAGATGGCCGTGGTATCGCATCCTAGGGTGACCCGGGAAGCCGACACAGAAGAATTTCTGGAAGCCCATGGGGCCAGCAGGCCTGGAAAACACCGTACTGGAGAACAAGAACACTCTTGCCTCCACACTCATGCCCTGGAACACACGTGTCCGCACTCACACAAACATGCATGCATCATTTATCCAAGGTGTTTTATAATATAAAGCTAACTGAAAACAGTAAACAATGAAAACAGACAAAGCGTGCCAAAGGCATCTCAGAGGTTGTGGGGGAGAAGGGAGGGCTAGCTCATGGTCTTGTCATAGAGCACTGCAAGCTCAGAGCTCAGACCCATGTTGAGGATCCCTCCCTTCTAAGCCAGTGAGCGGATGGACTCAATTGACGCCTTTCTTGGTCAACATCATAAACACCAAGGAAACCTGGACAGAAGCCCAGATGCCGAGGAGGTGTCCAAGTCACACAGGGCCAGCCTCATGCACTAGGCAGTAGGGTGCCTCCCTGTCCCTCACCATTGATGCAAAGAGGAGGGAACATCTTGTAAGCATCCAGGTCCCAGCAAGTCCAATTGCCCAGTAGCCATGACCCCGGGCTGTGCCCAGCGCTCCCACACAGGGTGTGGATGAACAGACACAAGGCAGGCAGCTGGTACCCAGCCCAGTCATCCTCAGCAACCAAGGACAGCCCTGTAATCACCCCTCTGTGCACTCCGACGAGTTCCTCAAAGTGATAAAAGTCTCACTTACAAGTTAATCAAAATCCTGTTGATGAATGAAAAAAAGGGGGGGGACTGTTAATTAAAATTTCAAAAGATGCCAAGGGAAGCAGCCTGAAGACATCTTGTTCCCACGCTAATCCTATGGGAAGAACAGACACCAGGAACCCCGGGTTGTGTGATTAGGCCTGAGCTCGTCATTGTGACAACTGGAATAAGAAAGATTGTGAACCTTCCCCAGCCCCCAAGGTAATGAAATAATTAACAAGAAACAGGGCCTTCCTCTCCTCCCAAGGGAGGTTAAGTTTCCAGGTGTCTGGCCCTGCAGTTATGTCTCTTGTGTGCGTGAACAGCATAGGAAATGGGAATGCACGGTCACACACCGAGTAGTCGCTGAGCACCTACTATGTGCCATGTGCTCTGGAGGGCTTACCTTCTAGAATGGGGCAAACAACCAACATGCTGTGGGTAGCTGAGGGGCGACGGGAGGAAGAAGCAAGTAAGACGACAGACTGAAGGGACGCAAGGACCCAGACCTGCAGTGGGGACAGTTCCTGCTGCAGGGGGGTTAGTCCATTTTCCATGATCAGAACAATACCACAGGCTGGGTCATTTATAAAGAATAAAGGCATATTTAGGTCCCCGTTCTGGAGGCTGAGAAATGTGCCCACGGTTGGCCAGGGTCACACTGGCCGCAGACGTGGCATCTTCCGCTGGACACCAAGATGGCTCAGCATGCCACATGGCAGGGCAGAAGTCCCTGCTGTGGTCTTACCTCTCTTCCATAAAAAGCCACAGACCCATTGCATTATGGCCCCGCCCTTATATCCTTAATGAACTTTACTTATTCCCCAAAAGTCCCACCTCCAAATACCATAGTCAAATTAATTTTCCACTTACCTAATGTTCTGCGACAGGAATTAAATTTCATATGAGTTCTGGTGGGGCCACTCAAGCCACAGCAGAGGCACCACTTGAACACACACTCCGATAACAAGCCAACCGAATAAATATTTCAGGCAGAGGGGATGTACTGTAAAAGACCCCGAGCCTGGGTCTTTGCTGATGCGTTCAAAGACAAGCAGGAAGCTTGCCTTGGCACAGGAGGGCGGGGGGGGGGGGGTGTGGTGGAGAAGCAGACTGGGACAAGTCTTCCTGGAGCTTCCTGGGAATAAGAAGATGCCAGGGTATGAGTCAGAGTGATTGGAAAGTCTCTGGGATATTTGAACAAAGGATTGTACAATGTGATCTCAGTCTTTCTCTGTGAGTGTGTGTGTGTGTGTAAGAGAGCGCGTGTGTATGTGACAGTGTATGTGCATTTGTGTGTACATATGTGCTTGTGTGTGTGTGTATGCATGCATGTGTGTGTGTGTGTGTTTTGTGCACATGCATATGAAAATCAGAGAACAACAGTGTCGTCCACCTCATTTTATCTTCCTTGTGGAAACTGGGTCTCTCTCTGACCTAGAGGCTAGGCTGGCTGGCATGGTGCCCTAAAATCCACTAATCTCTACCTCCCCGGTTCCGGGATTACACATGGATGAAGGACAAACACTTTACGTACTGAGCTCTCCCCAGCTCTCTGACCTGAAGCCAGAATTTCTAAAAGTATAGCCTGGCAGCAAAGAGGAGAGTGGATATAGCGGTCGGTGCGCACAGGGCAGGGACAAAGGGAATTCGGTGTGGCTGGCAGTCCATACATGATCGCACTGTGTTTGTGATAGCTCCCATGACAGTTCTGATAAGCCTCACATACATGGGTGGATGACAGTTTCCAATTTTTTTTTTTTAATAGCACTTGGCAGAGTTCTTTAGCGTCAGAATTTCTAAGGAGCTAAGGCAGGGTTTTGAAACAGCTGATGTACTATCGTAGCCTCCCTAGGGCTGAGGAGTGGACTTGGAACAAGCAAGAATTGACCATAAAGGGTTAAGAAATTTGGCTGAATAGGAAAACACTTTGCTAATGCCCTGGGCGCACAGGGGCTGCAAAACTCTGTCCTTGAAATGTCAAAGACGCGCTTGCTCGCCCACTAACATTCAAGCATGGGGCTGCCCTTCCCAGGTGTCCTTCAAGGAAGCTGTGGGTACAGCGAGGAGGGAGGTAATGCATGGCTGTGGAGGCTGCTGATGCGGGCAGCATTCTCCGACTCTACTTTTTGCGGACGGTAGCCTTTCATGGAGCAGAGTAGAAGCCATTTTTTTTTAAAAGGCATTTGGGCTAAATGTCTTTATGTGCATAAAGGACAGAGGTATAAGAAGTTCTTCAATATAGAACACACTGGAATTTGATTTGCCTTCTCCTTGGATATGAAGTGTCCATTTCACGTCCCTTCCTCCGTAGAGAATGGCTTGCTGCATACAGACTGACTGACACTCCGGGATAAAAATGGAATTCCCCGGTCTAGGTTTTCACTAAGCAAGAGTATGGCAGTGGTTCCTAACAGTGAGGAAATCCATATTCTCGCTGGGAGGAAGTAGTCCAGAAACTCTTGAGTATTGGGTGTGCTGCTAACGCGTGAGCCTCTATCACTTATCTTGGCAGATAGGAAATTGGAATTTGAGAGGGAACTTTTACATCAGTCCCGCAGATCCAATAACCCTCCCGCTCCCTACTAAGGCCCTACATAGTCTGCACTGTTTAGGCGGCAGCTAAGGGGCTCAGGGCTGGAACTCGGGGTGCTGTTGACTGTACCCACCCGAAGCCATTGTTGATGGCTCCGTATCTCCACTCACCGCCTTCACAGTTTTCTCTCTCCCGGCCCTTCCCAACGACACTTCAGTAAACCAGGACAGAGTGAGGCTTGCATGCCTTTGACTCATGGTCTGCTACCGACTGCAGATCTGTGTGACACTTGCATCTCATTTTATACTGAAGCCCTAATGGGCTGGTTTGGGTATTTTGTCAGCCTGACACGAGCTAGGATCATGTGGACAGGGGAACGAACTCCACGTGGAGAAAATGCTTCCATCAGTCTGTGGGAGCATTTTCACAAATAATGATTCATAGAGGAGAGGCCAGGGAACCGTGGGCAGTGCCTCGGCTGGGCGGGAGGTCCTGGGTTGTATAAAAAAAGTAAACTGAGCAAGCCACAGAGGTGACAGCGGTAAACATCGCTCTTCTGGTCTCTGCTTCAGTTTCTACCCCGGGACTCCTGCCTTGGCCTCCTGCGATGCCTTCATGGTGGACGGTAACACAACACAGATGTGTAGGCTCAAAGAACCCTTTCTCCCCAAATTGCCTTGGACCACAGTGATTATCTTAGCCATAGAGAGCTTACCAGGACGCCTCATCTCCATTATGTTGGCCTTAAGAGGTGAGGTCTGACAGGGGTCAGTAATTAGGTCGTGGGGGTGGAGCCCTTATGAATGGTAGCACACACACCACACACACACACACACACACACGCACACACAATACACACACGCACACACAAGCACACATGCACACACGCGCATACACACGCACACATGCACACTCAAGCGCACTCACGCACACATGCACTCATGCACACTCAGGCGCACACACGTGCACACAAAATCACAACACACACACACAAGCACACACAAGCACACACAATACACACACGCACACGGGGGGGGGGGTGGTTACACACTAGACTTCTTTCATATATGATTCAATGAGAAGAAGTTGGTAACCCATGAATGTAGCCTTCAGCAGAAGATCTTGAACTTCTCAGTCTGCGGAACTTTGAAAATGAGTGTGTGCTGTTTAAACGGCTTGGGCTGTGGTCCATGCCATGATTGTGGCATTGCAGCAGAGGAAACCAAATAAGAACACAGGCGCTCACTAATAGCGGGCAAGGCTGAATCGCTCTGTGCCTCAGTTTCCTTTTCTGTAAAACGGGGACGTCAATTCTGTCAGGGCAGAGATCTGGTGTAATAACAGGTGCTATGATGTGTTTTGCGGGGTAACCTGGCTGTGCTGATGGCTTGTGTCCTACTGTGCCTTCCGGCGATGTGATACACACCACGGCCAAGGGTGACGACGTTAGAAAGGGGTTTATTATCCCGTCTCACAGCTTACACTTAGTTCATCATGAAGAGAAGTCAGGGCAGCAACTCAAGGCAGAAGCGGCGGAGGAGAGCTCCTTACTGGCTCAGTCTTATTTCTTATATAACCCAGGAGCACTGTCTCAGGGTGGTACCACCCACAGGCGGCTGGGCCCTCCCGTAGCCATCATTAATCAAGGAAACGACCTCACAGACATACCTACAGGCCAACTTTATGGAGGCATTTTGTGCACTGAGGTTCCCTCTTCCCAGGTGTCCCTAGCTTATGTCAAATTAACAAACAAAACAGAACAGACAAACTGAGCAGCGCAGCTACTGTGGTTAGTGACTGAGGAACGTGGGGTTGCACACGAGGTAGTGCCTCACCAGAGGCTGCAATGCCAGCCCCTGGGACGGAGGAGTCACCTGAGAGGGTCACATCGACACCACAGGTGAGCAGTCAGCTGGGGAGTGAGCTGGGTGGGCAGCCGAACCCAGACAACCCTCAGAGGGCCCCAGCCAGCCCTGCATCCACTCACACCACACAAGAGCAGACTCCCCTGTCAGGGGTGGGGGAGATGGCTCAGCGGGTAAAGGGGCTTGCTGCCAAGGATGGTGGACCTGAGTTCGATACCCAGGACCCACACATTTGGCAAAGGAGGGAACCGACTCCAGAAGTTACCATCTGAGCTCCACAAACACGCTCACACACGTACCCATGGCATGAATGTGCCCACCTCCACCCCCAACATACACACACACACACACACACACACACACACACACACACACACACAAATAAATAAAATGCAAAAATAATGCCTTAAATTCCTAAGCAGCCATAGAGTAGCAAGAGCTGGTTAGTGGTGTTAATTTTTAAGCAGTTTGGAGTAGACACGCAGCCACGCAGCCACAGATGATGGGAATTGGATTTTAGGGACGAGGGGTTTTCAGACTCTCACGGGAGGGTTCTCTCCAGAAGTGAGGTTAAGACTGCCCGGGCAGGGCAGGGTGGTGACAGAAGCTCTTAGGAGAAAGCCATTACACAGTTGGGTTGGGGGTGAGTGAGTGAGTGGGCCCCAGATGCACCTGCAGAGGGCTGCTAGAGGGGTGGGTGGAGCGAGTCCAGGGAAGCCAAGGGCAAGGGCGGAAGGCTGTCAAACCAAATCACCACGGCTTTGGGATGAGCTCTTCTTGTTGTCAGCAAGCAAAACTCATTCCTGCCCCTTGCGAGTGAAGGGGGTTTTGTGGGAAATAGCAATAGGATTCGGATGGGGAGGCAGGGCTCTGGGGAGACTATAAAACAGAGAATGGACCTCCCAGGAGGCCGGGATGGAAGGAAGGTGGTGTGCTCAGTTCAGTGGAGCCCTTCCCACGCTCTTTGAAGGCCACTGACAGGTGTGGGGTTCTAGCCTCCTCATCAAGGGCTCTGTGAACTCCTGACCCACCTCCAATTCTCGTTACCTGTCCAATTTTCTTCCTAGACCTTGTGGCTCCTATTATTACCATTTCAAAAATACCCATTTTTGCTGGGCATGGTGGTGCACACCTTTAATCCCAGCACTTGGAAGGCAGAAGCAGGTGGATCTCTGTGGGTTTGAGGCTAGTCTGGTCTACATAGTGAGTTCCAGGACAGCCAGGTTATGTAGAGAGACCCCATTTGAGAAACAAACCATATACATATTCATATATATATATATATATATATATGAATATGAATGGCTAGATAGCTCAGTGGGTAATGGCAAATACCAAGAGTTCTGACCTCCACATGCATGCGTGAACCCACACACATATACGCATAAATCACACACACACACACACACACACACACACACACTAAATTAAGAACATGCAGGAGGGACTAGAGGGCTCTGGCTTTAGTTCTTAGCACCCACATCAGGCACACTCACGACCACTGTCATAACACCAGTTCCAGGGGATCGGACGCTCTTCTGACTTCCACGGGTATTTTTATGCGGGGGGTGCACGTAAACTCATTCAGGCTCGCCTACTACAGCAAACTAAAAATAAGCACTTCTGTTAAATACAAAGGTAAAAATATCTATCTTCAGTTGCTTCCCTAGCTAGAAGGCACGTTCCATGATAGCACCAAACCTGCCCGATGCTGGGCAGAGCTCCTGGCATACGGTGGGTGCACAACACACATGATAGGAAGTAATGAATGAACAAATACAGGAATCCCAGGCAGCGGTCCAGGGCTTAAGGTATCTTGTTACTCCTCAGCAGGAGGGATTTGCAGATCTTCCTTCTAATTCTCCCCAGGCCTCCTCTGCTTCCTGCTACTCCTGGGCATTTTCTTTGCCATCACCAAAGACAGCTTTGGTCTCCAGACCTGTGCTGACTCACAGCCAAGCTACCCCCCCCCCCTCCTGCCGCGCCTTTCTTCATCCACCTGTCCAACTTCTGCCTCACCTGACTCCCTCCCTCTCTGGCTTTCCAGGGAAACTTCCAGAGGCAGAGTCCAATTACATAGGCCCATTGTTGGGGGAGGAGGGGTTTTGACCTTTGGTTTTTTTGACTGTGTTCTGGGTCAGGCTTCCATGGTGCCACAGGCCCAGAACGCATAGCCCAGTACAGAAAACTGTTATTTTGCTCCTCAGAGTGGCGGATATAGCAAAGAGGAACCACAGGCTTCAGAGCAGGGCAGCTCCGCAGTATAGCAATATTGGGAGCTGACGTGACCTTTCGTGACCTCTCAGGGGTGTAGCCTGGAGATGGGGTGCGGTTGGTTAGATCAATCAGAGCACAGGGGCCTCACTCTCAGAGGGAGTTGAAAACCTTGTGGATTTTTAAATAGTGGACACTGAGCAGTTGCACAGACAGACGATCCAAATAGGGAATCAGGAAAGAATTCATTTTGGAGAGGGTGGCCTAACTAACTGTGAGATTAGGTTGATTGGAGAGAGCAAGAACTCCTGTCTCCCCACGCCCTGGCTTCATGCTCGGACTGTCATGTGATGCCTTCACGTACTTTCTTGCCATTGCTATCCTCATCGGGAGCCAAACGATCTCAGACTTTCAAACCCCAGAGCGACGAGCTAGGTAAACACCTTCCTTCATAATGCTGTCAGCTTGCGGATTTTGATATAGTGAAAGAAAAACAGACAGATACAGCTACCCTAGGAATGAGACAGCTTAGTGACGGTTGAAGACGGCATCTATAAGATCCGGAAGGAAGCCCGCTAGGGAGCATTGGTAAGGTCACAAACCATGTCAGGGTTAGTAATGGTGAGGAGACAGCCTCATGGCACATAAGAATCTTGTAAGAAAGCCTGGGTCTGCATATACTGGACGTCCCGGGCATGGGTTAAACCAGTGGCCTTACTGTATAGACCAGTGGTTCTCAGCCTTCCTGATACTGCCTCCCTTTAACACAGTTCCCCATGTGTCCCCCCCACACACACACACAACCACAAAATTGTCCACATTGCTACTTCACAACTGTACTCCTGCTATGGATTGTAATGTAAATACATATCTGTGTTTTCCTATGGTCTTAGGCAGATCCTATGAAGGGTCACGCGAAAGGGTTTGCGACCCACAGGTTGAGAAATGCTGGTGTATGCAGAAATGAGTCAAGGGAGACATCTGGAAAGATCTCTGCAAGAGGAAATCTTTTCACGGCAGGTAGCCTCAGCTTCTCCGGTCTTCAGCAGCACTGGGTCAGTGGAGCCTACCTGTGGGAGAGCAGGCGGTAACAGACCCTGAGCACCCACAGCCAGGAGCCGGGGATTCTAAAAATACACCCGCTGGGCTGCAGTGTCACAATTAGTGGAGCTGCTGCCCGAGAAACTCGTCACCATTTTGCTTAGATCAGAGAGCAGATTAACTTTGATGTCTGTCTGCACCCTGCACACGACACCACTGGCGGTCTGCTCCCTGCGAGCGAGCGCTCAATCCTCACACGCAGGGGAAGACGGGAAAAGTGCCTGCCAGGAGCCCAAGCCAATTTTTTCCTTAGTGACTGAGATGAAAATATGCACCCTAGGGATCCCGACGTGTTTGACTTGCATCCTGTCTTAGGCTGTCTCTTTTTGCGCACACGCCTTCCCCCGGACACACATTCCCTTTGGCTTTCCCAAATGTTAGCTATGGAGCATCCAAGGCCCTCATTCATATCATGCGTTGGAGGCAATGGTGTTGATTTCTGTATCTGGATGGCTCCTGGTGGCATGAACTGAAACTGAATGGAGTTTACAGGGAGCACGCGGGCTGACCTGCGGCCTGGAACACTCCAGCATCAGCCTACAAGGGGCAGGAAAGCTCCAGGATTGTGGGGAAGGGAGACACATAGGCTGGTTACGCTACCATTGACACCAGAACATCACCGTGGAAGAAATCTGAATGTGAGTTAGAGGGCCCAGGTAGACAAGGAGGTGAAAATGCCCCCCCCCCCCAGCTGGGTCTCTTATTCCTGGATAACGCGGCCAGATTAAAGGTTGTGGGTGTTTAAACAGACCGAGTGGGAGAAAGGGCGGGCGCAGCGGGCCTATGGAATAACCTGTGGTCCACTTAGCACCCTCCAAGCCTCAGGGCTCTCCCAAAGGTTTTATTTTCTTTCCTGTGTTTGTTTGGTCTTCTCTCTTACGCTAACGTTCAATTCTTTGTTTCTCCCAGAGAATGAACTCTGCAATCCTCTAAACAATGACCAGCATCTTTGTTATGGTTCTCGAGGACTTTCACCTGGGATTTGAACCTGGGAGTAAGGAGAGTAGGGGCCTCCAGGTCAACACTTTGATCTTTTATGGCTAGACAGAGCGCCAGGAGGAAAGCTCAGCCCACCGCATCTAAGCCAAGAAAGGCGCAGGTGCAAACCAGACCCCAAGGAACAACCTTCTTCCTAGGTAGGAGAGGATGGGCTTGCCCACTGGGGAAAGGTCCATGGGGATGGCCAGTCCCTTGTTCGATTGCGTCCCCACCCTACACCCAGCTCCCGGGCTCCTGGGCTGGCTTTGAGGAGCTAGATGCAGGCACCCAGGGGCGAGCTGTCTGGGGATAGGAAGGCTTGCTCAGCCTTGCCTCTATTTCTTGAGCTGTCTTAGAATGCAGGCAAAACCCAAAGTAGGCTCCACATGATCCAGTGAAGGAAGGAAGGAAGGAGGGAGGGAGGGAGGGGGAGGGAGGGAGGGAGGGAGGGAGGGAGGAAGAGTGGTACCAAGTTTGCTTTGAGTTTGATGTAGGAAGCACCTGAATTTCAAATGGAGGCAGCTCAAGTGAGCGCTACTCTCTCTCTCTCTCTCTGTGTGTGTGTGTGTGTGTGTGTGTGTTTCTCTCTCTGTATAGGAAAGCTGGTTGTGTGCTTTAGCTGTTTGTTCAGAACCCTCATGGCTACTGCCAAGGTGGCAGGACAAATGGCCCCTACACACACACACACGCTCGCACACACACACACACACACGCTCGCACACACACAAACACATGCGCACACACGTGTGCGCACACGCACATGCATGCACACACACACAAACACACACATGCACGCACACACGCACACACAAACACACGCGCACACATGCACGCACGCACACACGTGCACACACAAACACACGCATACACACGCACATGCACGCACACAAACACACATGCACACACACATGCGTGCACACACACGCACGCACACACGCACATGCACACACACACGCACATGCACACACGCACACACGTTCTTTCTCTGGTCCAGACTCCTCCATACACTAGGTTCTGAAGGCCTCCATGCTGATAGAAGGGTGGGAAAGAAAATGAAAAGTCACGCGTGCTGTCTGATTGGCTGCGGGTTGGGCACATGCTGGCTTCTGTAGGCATGAAGGCCTGGTTCCACCCCCAGCCCGCCGCCTAGTCAGTCCAGCCTCTAGCACTAAGACGGCTAGGCCTGGGGAGCTCATGTGAATTTGCAGAACCCAGGGCCAGGTGCTAGATGAGCTGTCTGTGACAACTAGAGGCAAAGAGGCAGCAGTCTGCTGGTAGGAGCTTAGAGATGAGGGTTCCGCTGAGCCGTAATGCCAGCTCTCCTATGCATCCCTCCATGCAGTCTATCTCTGCTTCTACCTTTCATGCCCTGGGCACCCCACTCTTGTATTCATTTTCCAGGCCGAGGAAAAACAACATTCCATGTTGTCTAGATTATAGGCACTGTGCTTGCTTACGGATTACAAATGTGAGAAATGGATGTCGAATGGAGCGTTTTCACTCCAGTGGTTTTTCTTTTCTTTTGTTTAGGAATTCACTAAGGTACTGAAGAATCACATCACTGAGAGGAAATAATCTGAACAGCCCCCCCCCCCCTTTCAAGGGTCTCTAAGGAGGAAGAAGATGATGTAGGTATCCAAGTTCAAGCCAGAGGGGAACGAAGGAGATCTGGAAGGTGCTCCAATGTGCCTTCGTCTAGAGGTGGGTCCTCATCAGCAAAGGCTCCCCTAGACTGTGCCAACGCCTATGGGAATCTCTCTGCCCATGGACCTTCAGGAGGAAATGCCTGATATTTTCCTGCACATGCCTAGAGTACAAGGAGGGGCTTTGGGGGCAAAGCAGAGTATGTGGAAAGCCAACAGGGCGGGAGCTGCTCTGAACAGACCCCGGCTGCACTGCACAGCTGTGCACAGCTGGAGGGACCTGGGTGAAGCCTGAGTGGCTACTGCAGGCCCTTATTCCCTAGGTACGCCACAGTTTCTGCCAAGGGTTGTCAATAAAGGCCCAGAAGCAGCAATAGGGCACATCGGGTATAGCAGAAATCACTCACCGCTGTTCTCCAGGTCAGGAGAACAACAATGGGTTTAGCCCTGGGGCTCTGACTGCAGACTGCTGTCTTCTGGGCACTTAGGAGATTGCCTTAGGTGACGCCCCTTGATCCCATGGGTAAGAGGAAGGCATAGAGACTACTTTCACTGTGGCCTTCTTTCCGACAATACTTTCCCACACAGGGCACTACCCCCTTATCCTGCCCCTGGCCTGGTTGCTACAGCCGCTCCTCTCCAGGGGTCAGAGGTTATTGTCACCCCAGTGGCTAAGTGCATCCTTGCAGATGGCCACTGCCTATGCTGTGAGCCCTTTATGCCTGGGACCACAACCCCTTTTCCTCCCACTGGATAACTCCTGCCCCACGAGGGACGGCTATGGGTCTCTCTGCGTGCCTGGTAACAGGGAAGGCTGATATGAATAAGCAGTTCCTACTGAAAAATGGGCAGAGCAGCGAGTGTGTAACAGCGGCCGGAAGGTAGGGCCTGCCTGCGTCTGGCTGGAGTCCCTCTGGGCGAGTGTGAAGATGATACTCCTCATCCGCTGCACAAAGATACTCCTCATCCGCTGCACAGCCGCACCCAGAAAGCACAAGCTCACTGGCTTGCAGGGTGATTTAGGCTGGTGCTTAAGAGCCAGACTCCAGAAGCAGAATCTTTGCTGCCACTTTCAGGTCAGGTCACACGTGTTGGTCGATCAATCTTTCCCCGGACGACTTCACTGGATTAGAATAACCTAGAAACATGTCTGTGGGAGGTTGCTTTCACAGAGCTGGATGGTTTAGGAGGTTTAGCTAACAAAGACCCATCCTGAATGAAGGCTGGGGTCCCAGGATGAATTACCAGTAAAACATGAAAAACTGAGCTGAACACCAGTATTTACCCCCATGCTGCCTGACCGTGCTGTAAGCTAGCTTCCTCGCCTTCTTGCCCGCATGCCTGCCCACAGGGATGGAGCGCAGCCTCAGACCATGAGCTAAACGAGGCTTCTGTCATAAGCCTCAGCTCCCACCTCTGAAAGGCCTGGGGGTACTAACCGAGACAGTGACTTCACAGGAAAACCCGTGTATGGGACTTGATGTCAGTCCCGAACTTCTGAGGATGCACAGGCTCCCGGATTTATGGCCCCACCAAGGGTGTTAACTGGGGTCATCCGCGCTTAGGAGGGCATGCTAAGCTGCCAGGGAGCAAAGGCTCGCGGTGACGACCTTTCATCCCTAGCCTGCGGCAAATACCACAAGGACAAGCAGCCTTTATCGTATTTGGTGCCAGCACCGACTGTCCTGGGTCATTAAGCACAGCTGAATTTTGTTTGTTTGTTTGGTTGGTTTTTCAAGACAGGGTTTCTCTTTGTAAAAGCCCAGGCTGGCTTCGAACTCACAGAGATCCTCCCGCCTCTGCCTCCCGAGTATTGGGATTAAAGGCGTGCGCCACTACAGTTGAATTTTTAAAAGATGAACAACTTCTTCTCTCATTCCAATGAAAAATTACAGTGCTTTGCACAGAGCACCTCAACAAACCAACGCAAACAGACAAAATCCCTAGGGGTTGCAGGGAAGGGGCAGCGGGAGAAGGAGCTGGCGGGGTGGAGTCTTCTCAGAAATGTGAGGGCGCTGGGAACCACAGAGACGAACTTGCAGTCCGTGGGACCGGAGAATGTGTGTATGGCTGGGAACCACAGAGACGAACTTGCAGTCCGTGGGACCGGAGAATGTGTGTATGGTCTGGGGATAGAACCCTAAAACTCCACCAAAGGCACGGGGGGGGGGGGGCGCGTTCTGGCTTCATTTCTGTTGTTTCGACAAATAACCTGACAAAGGAAGCAGTTTGGGGGAGGAGGGGTTTGTTTCCACTTACCATTCCCGGCTATACTCCAGTGCTTTAGGCAAGGCAAGGCAGCAACTCAAGCAGCCGGTCTCTTCCCATCCAAGGTCAGGAGCAAACAGAAACAGATTCACTCACTGCCAGCTGCTTCTAGCTTTCTCCTGTCCCATAAAGTTCTCCTGTCCCACTGCCCAGGGAATGGTGTTACCCAAGGGACCAGGACTTTAAAGATCAAGACCAGTCTCCCCACACAGGCCAACCTGGCAGGAAGTGTCTCGCGCAGGCTCTTTTCTCGGATGATTCTAGGTTGAGAGAAGTTGACGCTGAAAATGATCCATCACGGGGAGATCATTGCTGCTGAACAACTAGTGCCTTTAGATTAGCATGAAGGGGACAGAGATGCCAGGATTCATTTGTTCCATCACCTTGGCTCTTCTGCCAAAGTCCCTTGCTTTGGAGGTGGCTGCTGGTGCCTCACCAGGCTGGTACATTCTTTCAACACCTTGCATCTCATTTGCAGAGGCCTGTGGGTGGGGCCTGGCTGGCTATCCTTCTGGCCCAATAAGGAGTCACAAGAGATCAGCCAGTGTGTGACACCAAGGGAATGTCTGCCTTTGGTGGTCTGTACAAAAGCTGCCCTTGCCTTGCAGCTTAGGGAATGTGAGACAAGGAGAATCTGATGCATGTACATTTCATCTGGGACTCCCTATGGAGAAGGTAAGCCCCCAAGGGGCTGGGGAGAAGGTCCAGCCAATAAAGCGTTTGCCTTGCAAGCATGAGGCCTGAATTTGATTCCCAGAATCGTGCAATAAGCTGGAAGTGGTAGCATTCGCTCATAAACCCAGCACTTGGAAGGCAGAGGCAATACGGATGTCTGGAATCACTGACCAGATAGTCTAGCCCAATTCATGAGCTCCAGGACAAGGAGAGACCCTGCCTCAAGCAAGGTCAATCAATGGCCTCCTGGAGGATGACACCTCGGGTTGTCCTCTTGCCTTCATATGCATGTACAGCTACATACATGTGCACACACATATACTCACATACAAAACCTCAACACAAGCTGACTTCTGAGAACAGGGGACTCATTGGCTCATGGCAGCAGTCAGGGGCGGATGTTGGTTTGGAGATGTCTGGCGCAAATGCAACATCAACATCTGCTCTCTCTCCTGTAGTACTGACCTCCTCTCTGGCCCTTCCCCCTTAGCTCCCTCAAGTTCAACTCCAGTTCTCCACTAGAGCTGAGGTAAGAGTATGATTGCCCTAACTTGGGTCACATGGCCAGGTGGGTGCAACTTCACCGGCTCAAGCCCTGGGCCAACCACCCAATCCACGGTGGAAGAACTTTGGTCCGCTTGGGGATGCGCTCACCTATCTGAGATGGGAAGAAGCAGAGTGAGGACGGGAAGATTTGCTTATCTACCGAGAGTGGGAGAGACGTTCCCCAAAGCCATTAGAGATGGATCTCCGACTGCTAGGTTAACGAGTGTACACTACACCCGGTGATCTTCTACCCCGTGTTTAATCCATGTATCACAAGTCCCTTGTTTGCTGCGCAGTCTTGTCTCCTTGCCCAACAAGTCCTGAGGGGGCCTGAGGAGCCACCTTACTGCACAGCCATCCATCTTTCTCCTCATACTTAGGTTGCCTGTGGGACCGCATCACTCATCGGCAACAGGCTGTATCCAGGATTAGTTACCATTTCATGTGTTTGTTCCTCGGCAGGATCCTGGAGAGCAGAGGTCACGTCTTAGTCATCTTGTGTCCTCCACCCCCTTAGCACTCTGCCTGGTGTTTGGGGGCCATAGCAAGATAGTCCATGAATCTGCCGACGGATTGAACGGTTGATTTATATGCTGCTGGAGCCAGAGGTAGAAGGCATCTTGATTCCACTACAAAACTACAGAGAAAGAGACCTGTGCTCACCACATCATTTCAAAGAGATTGCAGATCTTCTCAGGACTAAATAAGTGTTGCTGAGGTCAAAAAGAATATCCTCTCTGCATGCAGCCCAGCTTCAGCTGTCGCTGTCATTTCTATTTCTGAGGGGTTGAGTGAAGGCTCAAGGAATGTTGGCCTCAGCTGCCTCAGCCCCCTGAGATGGCATGTTCTGACTCGGGCTCTGTAAGGGGGACAGGTGCAGTGGCAGAGGAAGGTGATCACCGAGTGAGGGAGCCAGCAGGTGGCTTTCTTCAGAGGCCCTGCCTGCCCCGGGGGAAGGGCCAGGGCCCTGGGGAACCTGTCACTGCCTCTGTATCCTTCTGGGCGTTAACTGTTTTTGTTTGCAGCCCTCTTGTTAGTTTTAGGAACCCCACGTGTAATTCCCTCACAGCCCAGCACATGGGACAGGGAGGAAGGAGAGGATGAGAGATCAAAGTTAGGCCACTGCGGATGCTCAAGCATACTCCATGAAGGAAGGCTACCCGGCCCATCGGACTCGGCGGCTCAGACTTTTACAGATGCCTTGGTAAATAACGGACCAGGTGGCTTGCTCCTTTGTGGCTCAGGCCCACAGACAGACAGCTTTGGAAGAGGGAGGTCCAGTGACTCACCCAAAGCCTCTCAGTCACCGAGTGTGGAAATCCCGAGGGGGCACGTGGTTGGTAACACAGTGTAAAGCAGGCGGGTGGTGGCTGGGCAGACAAGAAGGACCGAGGTCAAGGGAGGACACGGAGACAGGAGGAAACTTCGGGAAAGGAAAGGAGCGCGGCGTCTGCCAGCGGGGTCCTGCCCAGGGCCAGCCAGCCGGCCGGGCGCGCAGCCCCAGGGCGAGGGGCGTGGCTCAGCCAGAGGCCCCGCCCCTTCAGCCCCGCCCCGCCTCCCGGCCCCGAGACTCCGCCCCGCCCCAGTCCCGGAAGCGAGGGCTGCCCCGCCTCTTCCGAGCCGGGTCGCGACCTTGAGGCCGGGATCGGTTTCCGAGCGGGCGAGCGCGCCGGGCTCCCCGAAGCCCCCGAAGCCCCCGAAGCCCCCGAAGCCCCCTCTCTCGCCATGACCGCGGCCCGGAACCTGCGCACCGCGCTCATATTTGGCGGCTTCATCTCCCTGGTCGGCGCCGCCTTCTACCCCATCTACTTCCGGCCCCTCCTGAGGCTGGAGGAGTACCGTGAGTGACCTCTGACCTCGCGCTTAGGGGTGGCTGCAGCAGGAGGAGGAGGGGCCCGGGTTCGGATCCAGGGTCTGCTGTGCAGGCCGGTGACGGCGGGCAGGCGGCCTCGCCCGTCCTCAGGGTGCACGCCAGCCCGTCGTCAGGGTGCACGTCTGCCTGTCCTCAGGGTGCACGCCTGCCTGTCCTCAGGGTGCACGCCTGCCCGTCCTCAGGGTGCACGCCTGCCCGTCGTCAGGGTGCACGCCAGCCCGTCGTCAGGGTGCACGCCTGCCCGTCGTCAGGGTGCACGCCTGCCCGTCGTCAGGGTGCACGCCAGCCCGTCGTCAGGGTGCACGCCTGCCCGTCGTCAGGGTGCACGCCAGCCCGTCGTCAGGGTGCACGCCTGCCCGTCGTCAGGGTGCACGCCAGCCCGTCGTCAGGGTGCACGCCTGCCTGTCTTCAGGGTGCACATCCTCAGGGTGCACGTCCTCAGGGTGCACATCCTCAGGGTGCACGCCAGACCGTCTTCAGGGTGCACGCCTGCCTGTCCTCAGGGTGCACGCCAGCCCGTCGTCAGGGTGCACGCCTGCCCGTCCTCAGGGTGCACGTCGTCGGGGTGCACGCCTGCCCGTCCTCAGGGTGCACGTCGTCGGGGTGCACGCCTGCCCGTCCTCAGGGTGCACGTCGTCGGGGTGCACGCCAGCCCGTCCTCAGGGTGCACGTCGTCGGGGTGCACGCCAGCCCGTCCTCAGGGTGCACGTCGTCGGGGTGCACGCCAGCCCGTCCTCAGGGTGCACGTCGTCGGGGTGCACGCCAGCCCGTCCTCAGGGTGCACGTCGTCGGGGTGCACGCCAGCCCGTCCTCAGGGTGCACGCCAGCCCGCAGGCTGTGGTCCGAGCGCCGCCGACCGGGTGACACAGCTGCTGAGCTCCCGTCTGTGGGGCCGCAGAGGCGGGGGGGGGGGGGGGGGGCCATGCGCGTGAAAGCAGCAGCTTGCACATAGCAGCAGATCCACAGCAAGCCAAACACCAGTGCACACACGGTTGACATCCGCACACATGTGTAGAGTGTGTATGTATGTATGTGAGTGGTTCGTGTGCGTCATGTGTCAGGCATGCGCTGGGCCATTGAATCCGCAGAGCCTTCGCTTGAGGAAGATGCTGCCCATTTTACAGATGCAGGGTGTGTGTGTGTGTTGGGGGGGGTCACACAGCTAGGGAGTGGTAAGGGAAAGAGTACCAACCCAGGCTCCTGTCCCCAGAGCTCCCCCCACCACCCACCCGGGCAGTGGGGAGGCAGGCAGGAGCCTTGATCCTCCTCAACTGAAAGTTTTGTTGTTGGTTTTTTTTTTTTTTTTTTTGTTAACCGCCCTTCGTTTCCATCCCCTAAGATGCCTTGGAGCGGAAATATTTCAAAACTAAACTGTTAACCTGGGTTTTTGAGTTTTTCCTCAAATCGCTTTTTTCAGATTCTGCTGGTCTCCTTCATTTTAAGCTGGTTGCTCACATGACAATGGCGGATGTCTGGGGAGTCGTTTTCCTCCTTAATCATTCAGGTCCTATCATTCGAAAAGCCAAACTCTCCTTCCTGGAGACCCATACCTCAGCAAGGATTAGCACTTTGATACATCTGAAACCATCTGTCAGAGAGGAGAGATGAGGCGTTAGAGGCTCATTTTGTTCTCCAGGAACCCTGAATCATCTTGAAGATGGAAGAGGGCCAGCCCAGCTCCTGGGGAATATTAGCAGAGGCTGAAGCTTGGCTATTTGAAGAGCCATGTAAATGCTCTGCCCATCTCCAGTGCTGTAGCGTTTGGTTCCTGGAGGCAGAGCATTTTAAGGCGTGCAAGCACACACACACACACACACACACACACACACACACACACACGGATATCCGGGCAGCTTCTTTTCACCAGCCCACACTGAGAGGGTCTGGTGCGGTGCTACCTGCCATCAAGTCCCCTGTGCGCTTGTGTGGAGGGAACACCGGCTTGTGTAAGGTCCTGCAGAAACTCTATCCTTCACCCTCCCTGGATCCTTGCCCCAGGCTATTTTATTACAGCTTCCAGAGTTGGAATCCAGACAGAAGAGCTGCTGTGGATTCCCTTAGGAAAATCGTCTTTCTGAAGACAGGATATGTTTCTTAGCTAGTGTGCTTTACCCTCTGTGTGAAGGTGGGTTCGTTTGTCACAGCTAAGGGAGTGAAGAGGAGGCTAGTAGTGTCTACGGGATAGGATTCGGGATAAATTCCCCTCAGTACACAGACTCACCTGTGAGGAAGTATCAAAGTGTGAGGGTTGCCCTGCTCAAGAAACCTTGCTCTCGATCGGCCAGTGAGGAGGAATCGTGCCTGCCCTGTGTTCCGACATGTCTTCCAGGAATACTCCCCGGGCTTTGCTTGTCCATGTTGCTTTAGGCAGGCAGGTCGAGCTCTGGGGTGAACTTGTTGCAAAAATAACTATGATAGCTGTGTTTTTAGTTTTAAGGCTGTCTACACCTGCTCACCTTTTAGCTTACTTTGATTAATTTGGCCAACTTTAACTAAAGTCATAACTAGATTTTTCAAAAAGTCAGTAATACCAAACAGCTCATTCTCATCGGAAGCTCGGAAGCAAGCAAACCCATCTTCACATCGAGGAAAAAGCACAGTAGCTAAGAGCTACGCTCCTGTCTAAAGAAAGAGGATTTTCCTAAGGGAACCAATAGCAGGCCTTCTCAAGTCCAACTCAAGAAGCTGTAAATACTAAACAGCTACTTTTTATCAGAAGCATTTTTATTTATTTATTTTTGGCACATTTCCAAACACTTAAGCTATTAACCCCCTTAATGCTTGTAATAACCCTTTGTGGTAGCTGTTAAATCACCTGCAGGCAAGGTGTGTCCTCACTCTGGATCTTCCTCCCTCCCTCCACCCCCCCCCCCAGGATGGTGGTGCCCACTGGACTGAATATACAGGTTTGGGGTGAATTAAGTGAAGAGTTACTTGGAATTGTACAAAAAGACAAAACAAAAACCACTTAAAAGGAGGCCTTTGGTGAGGAGGACGAGATGAGCAGGTGTGCCTGGGGCTGGCTGGCCCAGCAGCAAGCATGTCCAGCTGGCTCCGTGTGGGCTTGGGATAGGAACGGGCAGCCTGCCGTGTGGGCGAGCTTCTGTTCACCTCAGTGCCTTCAGGGTTTAATATGTGGAGTGTTTAGCCACTTTCCTTTCTTATGCGCAGAGCCCCGGATGTAGTTGCCGCTCGTGCCAGGTGCAGTATAGATGCGTGTGTGTGCGCGTGTGTGTGCATGTGTGCGTGTGTGTGCGCGTGCGCGTGTGTGCCTGTGTGTGAGCGTGCGTGCGTGTATGTATGTGTGTGTGCATGCGCACGTGTGTGTGCATGCGTGTGTGTGCGTGTGCCTGTGTGTGAGCGTGCGTGTATGTGTGTGTGCATGCGCACGTGTGTGTGCATGCGTGTGTGTGCGTGTGCCTGTGTGTGAGCGTGCGTGTATGTATGTGTGTGTGCGTGCGCGTGTGTGCCTGTGTGTGAGCGTGCGTGCGTGTATGTATGTGTGTGTGCATGCGTGTGTGTGCGTGTGCCTGTGTGTGTGAGTGTGCGTGTGTATGTATGTGTGTGTGCATGCGCACATGTGTGTGTGCGTGTGCACGCGTGTGTGCGTGCGTATGCGTGTGCACGTGCGCGCGCGCCTTCTCACCCTGTTCCCGCTCCCTTGCTCGCTCACGTGTCACCGGTCTGTCGCTAACTCTTGGTCCTTCCATCCGTCCCTCATGGCTTTCTCGTGTGCACTGTTTTCTTTATAAAGCCTTTAAAGAAAATGCGTTAGTGTGTGTTGTTGAGCCTGTGTGGGGCGGCCCCAGAACGCTCTGCGCGGGCATTTCTCACCTACCTTCTGCTGGGCTGTGGGGCTGAATTGAGGCCATTGGGCTTGCTTGGCAAGTGCTTTGCTGGCCGAGCCATCCTGCTGGCCCCAGGTGAGTTCTTTCTGAAATACACCTGGCTTTGGTGAGAATTTGTAGCGGGAAACTGTTTTGGTTAGGGAATGTGGAGCCCTCCGGGTCTTTGGCGCTGGCCCTGCCATTTGTCCTTCAAGTGCGGTCATCTGGCTTGCTTAATTAAAACCTGCAGTTACCACAGCTATGCTCAAAGTGCAGGCAGTGCAGGGTATTGAAGTGTTTTAACAAGGTGATCAGATTCACCGAGTGCCAGCTTCAGTGCCCTGTAGGGAGGAGGGACCTGAAGGGTCTAGAGGGGAAAGATTGGCCATCGAAAAGCAGCCATTCCCCCCCCCCCCCAGCAAATGGTACCCGGCCTATACCACACCACTTCTGGGACTGAAGGACTCGTGCATAGGGACCTGGGTCTGACGAGCCCTGCCGTCATGTTCTGTTGCTGTGAAGAGACACCACGATCTCAGCAATGCCTATAAAAGAACGCATTTAATTGGGGCTGGCTTACAATTTCAGAGGGTTAGCTCATTGTCATCATGGTAGGGAGCGTGGCCGCGCAAGGGCAGACATGGTGCTGGAGACGGAGCTAAAGAATTCTACATCTGGATCTACAGGCATATTACGGGAATGAATAAGGATCTGGGAAATGATAGGCTGATGGTTGTTTATTCGGGGAGAAGTTACTTACACCAGAAACAGATGACCACCGCAGGCTCCTATCCCAAGGATGCCTCCGGATGCTCTCTGTCTCCGACCAGCAAGCCCAAGCACCAGCTGGGGTCCAGGGCCCCAGACTTAGTCCCCCCCCCTCCTGTCACAACACCCCATTGGGCATGGTCAGTGCAACAGGTGTGGGCAGGGTGGACACCTCACTACAGACTGAGCCACTGGTTCCACCTTGGACTTTTGAAAACCCCAACACCCTCCTTGAGTGACACATTTCCTTCAAAGAGGCCACACCTAAATCCTTTCAGATAGTGTCACTCTCTGTAACTAACCACTTAAATACATGGGCTGGGGGAGCTATTCTTATTCAGACCACCACAGGCCCCAAGGGTGAGGGAGAAAGGCTCCCATCTCCCTGACTCCAGCAAATGGGAAGGTGGTTGTGGTGATGGTGGCAACCAATTGGAAGGCGTTAGTTTGAGGGTCGAGGATGAATAGGTGCCATTTTGGACAGCTGGAGGGCCAGGCGCCCATGTGCTCCTGGAGTGGTGCAGGGGCAGAACCATACCCAGTCTGGAGTGGGGTGAGGGCAGCAGTGTGCACTGGCACCTGTTAGCACGCTAGGCTGGGGCCGTGGCACGGATTCCAAGCTGGGAAGATGGAGTACCCGAACACCAGCGTGTAAAGGGTTGAGAAGTGGTCAGCAGGGAAAAGGCCCACAGAGGAGCCACAGGAGGACACTTAGCATCAAGAAGGCAGCTCTCCATGGAAGGGTGTGGCCTCAGGGTTGGGTTGCTTGGAAACAGATAAATGAAAGTATCTGCTAGACTTGCAAAAGAGCCGGTAGCAATAAACTGTTGGCTAGTGCTTTCAATGGTTTGAAAGCGAGTAAGAAGACAGCAGCAGACCCAGGGGTGAGCAAGCAGTCTGTTAAGTAGATGTCCGTGGGCGGCATGGCAACCCTTGGAACGGGCAGGGCGGCTAGGGAGAATGAGGTTATATTTTCAGTTGGGGCTGGGAGGCAGGGGAACACCAGGAGAGGCCAGACGGGCTAAGGTGCTAGAGAGAGGACAGTGTGTAGAGGGAGGTGACACAGCCTGGGGCTGTCCCCGAGGGCTGTCTCCTGACTGCCTGGGGCGCTTTGCTTTGCCTGCCTCTGGGCTGCATGTGCTAGGGGCTGGCAGGATAGTTCATCAAGCCCTCGCTGCCAAGCCTGAAGACGTGGGTTTCATCCCTGGATGCTACATGGTAGAAGGAAGGAACCAACTCTACAGTTGCCCTCTGACCTCCACATGAATGCCAGGACACCAGTGTGTCTTTATGGGGCCTGATGTTGCAACACCAGGTGGACGAGGAAGGTCCAGCCAGGTCACTGAGGAAGCATGGCCTGCTTATATAGTCAAGACAGGCTGTTCACACTAATTCCAGCAGCCCTTTACGCCGACAAAGAAGGCTGCCCACACCAACTGTGCACGTGTCTTTTTATGCCCAGTCACAGCAATCGCTCTTCTAGGCCAATGGGATGATTCCAGGTTCATCTAGATTGCAGCAGGTGTTCTAATGGCAGCGAGGCCCGCTTAAGCTGTTTGAGCAATAGTCGTGTGCTCAGGAGCTGGGATTTTCCTTTTGGCAGCAAGTGGCTGTGGTGATTTCACGTGGCTTCTTCAAGGTAACCGTGGAGTGCTCAAAAAGTGGTGCCAGGGCTGACATGAGCTCAGCTGGCTGGCTGCGTGGCGGCTCAGAGGACAGCCAGGGCATTAGGGAAGGGTCCAGCAGCGGTCAGGGAGCCATCCTAGCTTATTCATAGGGAAAATAAAGGACTCTGTGTGGCAGGCTTTGTTTGGGCTGCCAGCCAGCTCCCAGATCATGACATGGACACTTAAGTTAACCTGTTTCTGTTTGGCTACGCTCTGTCTCAGGCCCTTTTTCCTTTTTTCTCTTCTGTGTGGCCTACTGCGTGTCTAGCTGGGTAGCAGCTGCCTGGCTAACTGGCCCCTCATTCTCCTCTCTGGAGCCAGAGTTTCTCCTCCTACTTATTCTCTCTGTCTGCCAGGCGCAGCCTGTCCTGCTGCCTCCCTGTTAGCTGGTCTCTTCATTAGACCAATCGGGTGCCTTAGGCAGGCAGGGAAAAACAGCAACACATCTTTACATAGTTAAACAAATGCAGCATGAGCAAAGGGAACCCATCTTTGCATAGTTAAACAGTGTAACATAAAGAATTGCAATACACCTTCACACCCTTAATGTTCCACAAGAACTTTGTATTAACACAGTGATTCAGTAGCTGGGGAGAGCTGGGGGAGGACAGAAGCCTCCTTGAACGCTCCTGTCTAGGCTTCTGTGACAGCCCCTCCACCTGAGCTCTCGAGTAACTTACGGCTTTGTCCTGCCTCTTAGATAGATGCTTCTTAATGCCTCCCTGTCTCCGACTGCCCTGTGTCCATTTGTTATTCCGTAAGCTTTGCTTGTTCTGAGGAGTGGGCCACAGTTCTTAGACAGGGGCCCGAGCCACGTAGAGTGACGATGTCCGGTCCCTCAGGGCGGCCTGGATGTGGGAAATAGAAGGCTGGGCAGGTTCTGTGGCTTCTGCTCCATAGGCAGCAGGAATGAGAAGGGAGACTTCTTTGTCAGCAGAGTGAAGTAGCAGGCCCCTGTGACCAGTGACTTAGTGCATGCACTTCATTTTGACATTCGTTGTGGTCTGAGCTCTCACTGACTCATCAGACTTGAGTACCTGTTCAAGGGAGTGACAGCAAGGTCAACCCATAGCTCCAGCCCTGTGCCTCCTGGGAGGCGGCAGTCAGCCCTGGGGCTCAATGATGTGAGACCAGGGGTGAGGGCACAGTTCCACTGTGCTTCCGGCGGAAGCCAAGCATTGCCCTTCCCCCTTTCATCTTGTTGCCAGAGGGGTTTGTTTGTCCAGGGGCTTAGGGGACCAGAACTGGAAGCCCAATGTCTTCACATCCTACAACTACTCCAAATCTGAGTCTGGCCCTTTAAAAACAGCATGCATTTGGGGCTTTGAAGTCAAATGATGGCATTAGCCAGAGTAAGAGCAGTTTCTTTGTGTGTTTGTTTTTGGGTTTTGTTGTTGTTGTTATGTTTTTTATTCTTGATCTTTCCCAGTTTTAATTAGATGTACAGAATACAAGATCTTAGGGTTCTACCAGAAGGCCCAGAGCTCCTTTATTCTTGACATTTGGGTACTGTGTCCAGTGTCACTCTGTGTGTTAATTGCTGGATAGACAGCAGCCCCTGGCTGTCTGACCTTGCCCACCTAATGCCGTATCAGGGTGGCTGTACGAGAATGAGGTTGCAGGGCGGAGGGCAGGTGGTGGTCACATGGGTGACCCCCCTTCCCTCCTGCGTCCTTTCTGCTGTCCCTTGCTGCCCCCAGTTGAAACTGTTGATTGTCTGGTAGGACAAGATTACAAGAAATCACTGGAGGTGCAAATCCCTTCCTTGTGAGGACATTTTCTGTGCCACACGCCAGGGGCTTGGGATGTCAAGTAGAATGCAGACACTGGCTACATCCTGTTTCCTAACCCCCCTTTCAAAGCTGTCTGAGTTCAGCCTGCTTTCGATGAGTGTGCAGACATGTCTGCAGTGCCAGAGAGCACTGATTGAAGTGGCCGCCAGTCCCTCCCGCTAGCTGGCTCAGGTAAGCTGAGGCCATGGCTTGGCTTCTGTGACACCCTTCAGCTGCCCATTCTCAGTCGGAACATTTGGTCTCAGCCAGCTGTTTCACGCCAATGTTCTGTCCCCTTGGCCAGCTGGACATCCATGCTGTTAAAGGCTGTGTGTCCATCTCTGTCTGACTTTCAGTCGCTGTTCTGTCCCTGGGTCCTCTTGGATTTGTGACCAGTTGGTGTCCCCCTCGGTCACTACTTCCCACTTGGTGGCTGTGTCCCGTGGCCTCAGGCTCCCAGCTGCTCCAGGACTTTGGGTTCTGGACTGTCCTGTAGGTGGATGGCAAAGCCTAGACTGCATCCACAGACGGGAGGGAATGCCCAGGAAGTAGCTTAAGTGTGTCCCGCTATTCTAATCAGGTAGCTGCTTGAAGCAGCCGTCCTGGAATGATCATGTTATTGGACTTTCTTATCTGGCTGCGCTGCAGGTAGGTGTGTGTGTGTGTGTGTGTGTGTGTGTGTGTGTGTGTGTAAGCTCAAGTGACAGAAATATCCAAGGATAGAACCATAAATTCCCGTGTCTGTCACCTGGATTTGGTGGTTACCAGTCACCACGTTTGCTTTCCTTCCTTACAGAGGATACATACACACCTACATTGCTGTCATTACCATTATTTTGTTTGAGCCGTTTGAGAGTGGGTTGAAGACATTATGAGCTTTTATGCCTAAGTACTTGAGCCTGCTTTTGCGAAGAACAAGGACATTCGTTTACCTAATCACAGTATAGTCAAGAATCCAGGAAGTTTATTAGCCACCAGCACAGCTGTCTAGTACAGACACTGTATCCAAATGTTGCCATTTATCCCAATTACTCCAGGTTGTGAATTGCCTTCTCTTGCGTTGCAGGTCGTTGGAGGAGTCGGGGAGCTAGAAAGGCCTTGTTCTTTTCAGGCTTTTCTCTGCCCGATTATCTGCTGTCCCTTTACCAGAGCACCCTCAGAAAAGCCCTTGGGGGTCTGCTGAGGGAGCCTGCTCTCAGATGCCCCCAGTTTGTGTGGTGGTCAGTGTTAACTACAGCACCAAATACAGCAGATTCACCTCCCTCTGCAAACTTTCACTCAATTCTCAGGGTTAGAGGATTACTACCACACAAACTCAGCCCACCTGCTTGTATAAACGGCTTTAATAATTCGCCATCTCCCTTTGACTAGAAAGAACTAGCTTCAATTAAAACTACAAATCAGACCTCAGCCTTAGCACCAGGGGGCAGAGTTGGACTTGCCAGGATACTGTTGCAGGGAATTTTCTAACTCTGGGCCCACAGCTGGGTTTTAGGCATTTTACATGGAAGCTTGCTCACAGCCTGCCGAAGTCCGGTAATTAGCTTATTTGTTCACGTAGCTGAAGCTGCCTTCTACCCCCCCCCCCCCCCCCCCCCCCCCGCTGCTTTCCTGAGGTTCATAGATATTTGCTCTTCCTCCAGTGACAATGAAATAGAAACCTGTCAACTTCATCAAGATGAACATGCTAAATCCTGAGAGGCTGGTTTCTGTTTTCCCATTAGCAGATTCTGCATTCTCAAGGAAAGTGTCTTTGTGTGGTTCCCTGAATTTTCATAGGACTGCTCTGGCCTCAGCGTGCTTCTAAAGCACTAATGGATCAGAGAAGCGGGCGGATTTAATCAGGGGCTAAATGTGGGTTATCACTTTGTAGGAACTGGTTTAGCTTGCTGGTCCAGGCCAGGCTACTAAGGTGGTTGCTTAAGGACCCAGATTAGGACAATGATAGCCTGTTTAAACAAACATTCAGTCTCTCTCCAACCTGGTTAGCAATTAGCAGGAACTTGTCAAGACAGGGATACTCTCTCACTTGCATGACAAGGGGGTGGAGCACAATTGGCACTCTGTCCCTGCCACCAACACTGGGCTCCCTCCCAGTGATGCTGGCAAACCTGCCAGCACCTAGAGCCCTGCAGTGTGGTACCTGCTTCTTAGAAAAGGAGTTTGGGGCCTCAGGATGGCTGAGTTTCTTTTGTCTGTGCATCTAGAAAGCTTTACCTCTTCCTGCTTTCACAACATCAGAGACATCTTAGGTCTGGGAAACCCTTATCTCGTTTTGTTCCTGGTGTGGTGTTTTGCCAGCTGGTGCTAAGCACATGTTTGAAACAGCCACCTTAGAGACTTCCCTGTTGACAGCCTTTGAGGTCTGTGGAGTCTGATGTCTTGCAATGAGAACACCTTTGTGACTAGAGGTGCCACTGTCCCTTGAGGTGGCTCTGCAGACCCATAGCGCCCGTGTGCCATTTGCCTGCTAGTCTGAGAGAGGCCACTGGCGAGAGGTGGCCCATTGTTCCTTGTCTTCTCCCTCCCTTCTTAGAGTCAAGATTCCCACAGACCCCATGGACCTATAAAGTTAGTATTGATAAGACTATCTCGTAAATTATTTAGGATCGGCTTTCTGTCCAGACTCTAGAGAAACAAATTCGGTGAGTATCAGAGTTGGCAGAACCCAGTTTCTTGTATTTGCAGCAGGCCTGTGAGGGTAGACAGGGTAGATGGCCTAGTAGCAAATGAAAGCTGAGAGTGACTGTAAAGAAACAAAGGATCTATTAAAACAGAGGCCTGATTGCAGCATTTAATCACCGCAACTTAGGAGCCAACATCCTCTGGCTCCAAGTCTTTCCTCTAAAAAGCTGCCATTTGTCAAGATACTTAAAATAATAATTCTTGGTCGTCACAGGCCTCAGGTTTCTTCCAAACCACTTAAGAGGATGTGTCAGGGAGCTTGAAGCCCGCACTCATGAAATGCTTGCTTTCTCTTGGCCTTTGCCTGTTGGACATCTCCAAAGTGCCAGGCTTAGCCGCTGCAGCTACACCGAGCTCACTAATTGGCACAGCACCTGCAATCAATTAGGGAAGCTTCAATTATTCAAACCAAAGCCACCCACCCAAAGATTAATTTTCTGCTCTATTTCCTATCAAAACCATGGCGTATTTAGCTTGGAGTCGGGTCCTTCAGTGGAGTGTGTTTAGACACTGTTTTCTTGATGGTTGCGCCTGCCCGTTCTTTACAGCCTCTGCTTGTAATGCCACACCCACCAGCTCTTCAGAACGGTTCTCTCTGTTGTAGCCCCTTCCGCAAAGCTGAGGTCACAGGAAGAGATGTTGTCTGGGCGCTTTTTGTCCGAAGTGTGGCTCTTTTTGCATCATAGGTCCTAGCTTCAAGTAATGGCACCCCTGAATTGAGTCACAGTCATAAATATGCTTTGTAATTGGCCTATGTAAATAGAAAAAACAATGCCCGCCCCTCCTTTCTAAAGAGTAATTAATTGTCCTGTTGTGTTTCTCAGAGAAGGAGCAGGCCGTCAACCGAGCTGGTATTGTTCAGGAAGATGTGCAGCCACCAGGTAAACTTAAAATTCCAAACTAACCCGCCTGGGGCGTGTGGCACCAGCGCTTGCTTTGTGTGGGGAAGGGGGTGATTTTTCTCTTGGGAACCTGGCCTTGCTGGTTATGTTACGATAGTTCCCTGCCTCGTCCATGCCTAGTACTTCCCACAAGGTCACTGGGTCCAGGTTTGCACTCGGTAAGTAGGCATGAAATGTAATTGAGTGTGCAGCAGATCACCTGCTTTGCAGCCTCCTATACCAGGGCCTCTGTAAACACCGCCCTCACGGGAAGGGGGTGTTTACGGGTGAACTGTGGTCATTGATGTGGGATCCGCTTCCTACAGAAGCCGCCAAAGCTCCCTCCGGGGCTGGATGGGATGTTCCTTTAAAATGATCCAAGTTGGCTAAGAATGAGAGGTTTTCTAGTTTTGTAACCCAACTCCTGTAATCTGTGGGATCCATTTTCTTTTCCTAATAGGGAATAGTTCTTATGCCATTCGAGAACCCCTCTAGGCTGCCATGGCTGCCTGGTACCTCCTTGCAGGGCTCCAGTGGCTGCCCTCACCCATTTCAGAGTCCCAGCCACATGGAAATTAACTCCCACACCACCCTGTTTGTTTGGGGTCAAGGGGAGCGCTCAGATGCTTAACAGTGAATCCTGTTGGGGGTTTTGTGTTTCTTTCCATAGGGTTGAAAGTGTGGTCCGATCCTTTTGGCAGAAAATGAGGCTGCCAGCAAGCCTGAGGCGGAAAGTGGGCATCTTCAGCCTGTGCACTCTGCAGTGAGGACAATAGATTGCTTGCTGTGGCCGCATGGCTGCAGAGGGGACACTCATGCTGCCAGCCAGAGCCCCTGTGATACACTGTGTGCACAGACAGCGCTTCCCCTACGTGCCCGTAGAAGCTGATCACATGACACCTTTAGGAAGCCTTGTGGCTCCGGTGACTTTGCAGGAGCAGAGGCAGCCTGCGGGGCGGTTGTGGGAGATCTTCTTCTCACTCAGTCTTTATCACATCCAAGCTGCCATGGGAACACAAGCAACCTGTGGGCTCCTGGGCCCCGCTGCTTTGCCGCCTTCTGAGTACGTGATGTCAGTGCAGTGGCCACGCCAGGCTGTCTAAAGGGCTCTTCTCGAGTGCTCCGGTCGGTGAAGCTGTGTGGGGACAGGGTCCTCGGCTCTGTTTAAGAATACACTGCACAGCCTAGCCATCTCATTGTGTTGGGAAGTAAAGAGATAGGAAGCAAGCCACACCAGACTGTACCACACACAGGAGAATTGTGGGTGAGCCTGCTGGCAGCGAGGCTGTGGGTATTAAAATGGTTTCTCTTAGGTTGCTACTGTGTACTGTTTTTGCACTTTATGTGTGTGTGTGTGTGTGTGTGTTTTGTTGGTTTGTTTTAGCCAAGCCTTGAACTCCCAGAGATCCACCTGCCATTGCCTGGTAAAGTTTTTTGTAAACTGAATTCTAATATCAAGTAGATGTCTTTCTTAGTTAGGGATTCATTGCTGTGAGGAGACACCATGACCACCTCCACTCTTAGAAAGGGATAGGTTTCATTGAGGCTGGCATACAGTTTCATGTGGAGAAGCCTGCGGGCTCAGGGGAGACATGGGGCTGAGGGAGGAGCTGAGTTCTACGCCGGACCTCCAGGCAGCAGCAGGAGGCTGAGCACAGCTCCAAAGCCACACATTCCGTCCAACAAAATCATACCTACTTTGACAAGGCCACACCTCCTTCACTGTGCCGCTCCGCATGGGCCAAGCACTGAAATACGTGAGTGTCCGGGGTCATTCCTATTGAAGCCACCACGGTGTCCATGCATTGCCACTTTTGTATACAAGGTCAACCGCTCACCTTTGCAGTCATCCGTCATGTTAGTCACGCTTCTCCAGAGGAACAGAACTGATGGAATGAATACATGTGGGATTTATTCGTGCGGTTCACAGGTTGTGGTCCCACTCATCCGATGATGGCTATCTCCACACAAAGTCCAAGAATCCAGGAGTGGCCGGATGTCTCAGCCAGTGAAGGAATGGATTGGCCAGCGAGTGAGGGCGAGCAGGCAAATCGAGAGCACAAACGTCCTCCTGTGCCCACTCTATAAACTAGGACCAGAAGGGTGGGCCACATTAGAGGCGGGTCTTCCCGCCTCAGGGGATCGGGGGGGGGGGTGGGGGGGTAAAGGCGGGCCTCACACTTCCAACGACCTGATAAAGAAAAACCCCTCACAGGAGTCCCCAGCCCCAGTCAAGAGTAGCCGTCACAGCTGTTAATGGCTGTCAGTTTTCCATGGGGTGGGTCATAGCAGGAGTTAGTGACAGTCCCCCCCCCCCCCCCCCCCCCCCCGTTTCCTGCTGACTCCCCGCCCCCTTCCTGTCAAGTCTTTCCTTCTGTGTCTTCCTTCTCCCCTCCGCTCCCTCTCTTTTCCTTCATTCCCTTTCATTCCCTGTGCTCTGCCTACCTAGTCTGGTAGATGACTCGGTACTGAAAAGCCAGCCTGTTTCTTAGCAGGCAGCCCTGTGTATTTCTGTACCCTCTGTTTACATGAGGTGCTTGGCGATGTAATTTCATAATTGTGACCTTGGCATTTTCCTAACATGCTGTTGGCCCAATTATGTAATGACTGGCAAACAGAAATAAACCAGAGTCATGGTTTTCCTGGGAGTCATTGCCCGACATCTAATTGATTTGCAGTTAACAACCCAGTAAAGGAAGCTGACTACTTAGGGGTGCATTTGCCTACTGTTTTTCTTGGGGGAGGGGGGAACAAGAACTTATGTAATTTAAAGTCGAATTGTGCAGATGCTTAATTGAGACTTCCTATGACTGAGGCCAGGAGTGTGTTTGGGAGGACTAAGGGATGAAAGGCCTGCGGAGCTTATCCCAGCGGCACCCTGAGGCGGATAGTTGTCTTGGGCTCGTGTCTCCCTGCACTCTGTCTGACTTTTTGTGGTGATAGAGAGCCTTCTGTCTGTCACCTTGATGCTCGCAATGTTTACATCAGGGGCATTCCCGGTCTCGGATGGACACGTGGCTGCCCGGTGAGGGGCGAGAGACCCTCATGAGGACAGACTGAGGGCCTCCCTGCCTGGGAGTCTAGTGTGTGCTCCTCCCCAAGGACAGCAGCAGGAGCACTCTGCTTACAAGAGGCAGCCTAGTTAGGTGCATTTAGGAAACAGGTATGCTGTTGATTAGGTACATTGGATTCTAATTTGGTGATTTCCTGGGGAGGGCAATCATTTCCCAAGGGCTTTGAACCGGCACCATTTCCGGCTGTCGCCTCTCCTTTCTGGGACTAGTGACTCCCCCTTTAGGGGGATAATTACTTCTTAAACCTTTTGATCTCAGGATACCTTTGCACTTTTAAAAATGCACTTCCAGGCCTGGGAGACTGAACTACAGCCTTGAGAACAGTTTGAATCCCTGGCACCCATGGAGGAAGCTGAGCATGGCTGTGTATGCCTTGGTAGCCACCAGCACGGGCGGGGGTGAAGACAGGCAGGTCCCAAGAGCTTGCCAGCCAGCCAGCCAGTCAGCCGAAATGGAAAGACCGAGTAAAGCAGTAAAACTGGGTGAGCAGTGGGATGGGCACCCAAGACCCCGCTTTGGCCTTTGCAAGCACTCTCGAGAACAGGCAGGCACACACTGTCATTCCCCAAAGCTCCAGATTGCATTCGTTTGAGTTACTACACCTGTGGCAAGGGGTCGTATTACAATCTTAAAGCCATAATAATGATAATAAAATTAAGAACTGTGTTTACTTACAAAGCATCAATTACAATATCATATGGGTTACTAGAACATTGCCTGAAAAATTGTTATTTCTTGAGGCAAAACAATATCTGAGTCTGGGGAAACGGTTTAATGGGTAAGATCAATTGTTATGCAAGCACGAGGATCTGAGTTCAAATCCCCAGCACCCATGTGAATAGCTGGGCATTGCCACATGCACCTGTAACCCCAGCACTGTGAGGGGGCGAGACAGGAAGACCGCTGGGGATTGCCAACTGAACTTCCAGGTTCAGTGAGAGGGACTGCCATAGGAATAAGGTGGTGAGGACAGGGCAGGACACCTGACACCCTACCTGACACCCACCCACGCCTGTGCGCACCCATGCATACGCCACAAACCACAAGTGAGCACGTGCAGATACCCACACCCACAGAAGACCTAGCAGTCTCCCGTCTTTCTGCGCTGTCTGTCCGTCCACACTCTGTGCAGTGTTGGAGGAGTTTGCTGTGAGAGCTGAGACACTGCAAGCTTAAACTCCTGGAGTGAAGAAAGCTGAGTTCTCATTCCTTCATGCCCCGCCCCTTTCTTTGGTACCTCCTCTGGATGGACCGGCAGCTCGGTTTTTAAACCCACAGCCAGAAATGGCAACACTGTTGAACAGTTGCCACTTGCATCCTGTGAAGTGTGGACCGAGGAGATCCCCTCTGGCTGAGAGCAAGCTCAGATGCACAGTGAGGCTGCTCTGCGGGAATTGCCCTGAGTGTTGGGGAGATGACTCAGTTGTTAAGAGCACCGGCCGGCCGCACTTCCAGAGGGGTTTGCTTCCCAGCACCCACATTGTGATTCACCCCACCCTGCTCTCCTCACCTCACTGACTTTCTTTCCTCCTCACTTTAGTCCCCTCTTATACGGTATGGGAGATCCTTTGTTTACACCGACGTGTGGCGTAAATAGTTAATAGAGGAGATGAATAAGTTTGCAAAGATTAAAAGTAATGCAGAACATTAAAAGTGCCTTTTTAAAAGTCTACTTTGTTACAGCGATGGAAACAGCCCTGAGAAGTGCCTGGACTTCCAACGGGTGACACATGGCAGAGCGGCGGTGTGGACAGAGCTGTGCATGGCAAGGGGGTCTTGGTTTGGGAACGGGCATGTATGGGGACCACTACACTGCCGGCTTTACCTGTCTGATGCGCCACTGAATTCTCCAGTCCGTTGTCGTGGCACACGCAGTAGGCACTCCCATCAATATTGATGGATGTAAGGTGTACGGGTTTTTCTGCCCGCCTCCACTCTTGTCCCGAATAACACACAGAGACTCTGTATTCGATATTATGCTGTTGGCCAGGTGCTAGTTTCTTATCGGCTAGCTCTGTCTTAATTATTAACCCATTTCTATGTATTTCCACGTGGTCTTACCAACGAGAGGCGGCTGGCGGTTCTATTCTCCCATCAGATGGATGGGATGGTCGGTTCAGAGATGCAGTGGACGAATGGACGGCATGGTAGTTAAGGACATGGGGTGCCCACTCTTAGATGTTAGGCAGATTTTTTTTTTTAATTTGATTTAGGAGGTGGTGTGAAGACATTGGAGCAGGAAGTTTCCCTGAAGACTTCAAAACAAAGCTCTCTAGAGAGAGCAACCCTGATCCTACATACTGGTTAGCAGTACAGTTAGGCTGTTTGTTCCCTGCCCAGACTGAGTGACAGGCATGGGTGGGGTGGGGGGAGCACTTAGAATTGCCTGAATGTGATGAGGAGGACTGACTTTCATCTTGTGTCATTTGTGTGTTTGTATTTCTACAGCAGTTAATTTCATATTTTACCAAGGTCCCCTGGGAAATTGAGAGTTAGAAACAGGGACAGAGAAAGGGCCGTGGTTCGATTGCTAGAGTGTTTGCTTGGCATGCTTGAAGCCCCGGGTTCAATTCCCAGCACAACATGAGGCCAGATATGATACTGCACATCTGCAGTTCCAGCACTCAGGAAGGAGGGCTGTAACGAGTAAGGTTTTTCCTCCCGCCGATGGTCTTGTCCCACCGCTGCACCTGTCCCAATTAACACACTGAGACTCTGTATTAGATATAAAGCTGTTGGCCAGGTACTAGTTTCTTATCGGCTGGCTCTGTCTTAATTATTAACCCATTTCTATGTATTTCCACGTGGTCTTACCGAGAGCGGAGGAATGGCGGTTCTGTTCTCTCCAGTCTCTCCATCTTGACTCCTCCTTACTACTTCCTCTTTCCTCCTTGTCTCCTAGTCCCTCCTATCTTCCTTTCCTATTGGCCAACAGAGCTTTATTCATTAACCAGTATGAGAAACATATTTATAGAATGACATCTCCCATCAGAGGGCCACAAGTTCAAGGTTGTTTCCTGTTGTATGGGGTGTGCCAGCATGCATCAGTTGGAAGGAACCCTGCTGCACCCTCCCCCGTGGTGACCCCCCCCCACTGCAGCCTCTGAACCGGGGACCTTGGCCAGGGGCTGACAGCTGGGTCCCCCTCCCCCCCCCCCCCCCCCGCCTCCCTGATGATGGTGGCAGCAAGACTCATCTAACTGGGCTTCCTGGGAGCTGTAAGGAGGCATCCGTTTGGCATTTTGATCCACAGACTGCTCTGAAGACAGACGTGACCTCAGTAAGAGCTAAGAACTCGACTGATTGTCCGAAATTTTTCACATTGAGGTTTTGCTGTTGCTTCTGGGGTTTTCATAAATTGATAAGTACTTTTTTTGTTTGTTTGTTTTTAAGCTGTATGTGCAAGATGTTCACTGGGCACTAAAAAAATGATCTGGAAACAGTAGAACCATGTAAGTGCGATGGCCCTATGAGACAGTTATTTTAAATTATGTTTAAATTTTACTAAAAGTTTCCTAATCTTTTAATATGTATTATTCATAATTTGCACATATGCCTTCTTATATGTGCTGATGCGCGTGTGCCCGTGTTGTACGGCATTAAGGATCTGAAAATATGACCAGACACACCAGTGAACCGCTCACTAGCACACCTACTTATTAAATATTTATTGTTTGCCTAAAAAGCAACAAAGCAATAAAAATAACTATGCTCAGAGGCCTCAAAGGAGAGAAGAGGTGGCTGAAGCTAGACCCTTACAGATGTTTGCAGCTGTCTCTCCCACCGTGTGCCCTCGTTCCTGGGGACATCTGTCTACCCTCTTCCCCTAACCCCTTCTGCCTCTGCCGTGCATGGAGCTGACTGCATCCCACGCCGCAGGGGGTGACGCGCTGCCCAGGCTGGCCAGCCATTCACAACACTTCCAGGATTGGATTCAGGATGAGCACGCACTGGGCTGCCCTTGCCAGCCTGTCGCTCTGCGTGGTCAGGGAAATAGGAGGGTGTCTTGTTGGTTGAGTTTGGGGCTCCTGGCAGCCACGTTGATGCCATGAAGCAAAGACCAAGAGAGCTACCATCCGAGTTACCGCAGCAGAAGCCAGGTCCCGAGGACATGGCGCAGCCTCCTGGACTCACTTTGGTCTGAAGCAAATCAGGCTGTAGGTGCGTAAATAAAGTTAATGTTTAACCCCCCCTTTTTATACCAATTTAGGCTGGATTTTTTCCTCTCCTACACCCCTCTTGGGGTTGTACATAGGCCCTGAGAATTGTTGGCACGTGCTCTACCCCAGATATCTTCTCCCTGTACCCTACTCGTAGTATACTTTGAATATTGACGCGGGAGCTTGCTAAATTGCTGGGTCTGGATTGGAACTTGTTCTGTATCCCAGGCAGGTCTTGAACATACCACCCTCCTCCTTAACCTCTCCAGTGGCCTAGGTTGCAGGGTTATGTGAAGTAGTTTTGTCACTGTATTAATAGCACAGGGGTCCAGACGTGGCAACCCCATTTTGTGTTTTTACTTTAAGCCCTGTCCTGTAGTGCGCCTCTGTCACCCCTTGGCTTCTGGGGCACACTGTGTGGGTGCCCTGTCTGGTCCTTCTCCAAGAGGGGCGGGGCCATTGTTGCTAGTGACATCTTTGGTTTCTCTCCCTCTCTCCCTCCCTCTGTGTGTGTGTGTGTGTGTGTGTGTGTGTGCGCGCGCGTGCATTGTAATCCCTTTCCCCCACTCCGGCCTCCCAGCCTATGGAACAGACTCTTGTTCCCTCCCCTCACTGAAGCCTCACAGGGAGACCTGAGCGTTTGGCCCATTAAAGGGGCTCAAATGCCTTGTGTGAGCTGAGAGGCTCTGGGAGGATAAACCACATGGCCTTCCTTCATTTGGACCGCCCCAAGGTTTTCTGCCTCTCCATTTCTCTGGATAGATGGGGGCCTGGTGTTTCCATTGTCTGAAATCTTTTTAGTATAACAAGATGTTCACACTGAAGGACTGTGGGGGGTTGGGTTAGCGCTGAAATGCTTTCTAATCTAGCAAAATTATCCACCACCACCACCCCCCCCTTTTTTTTTTTTTCAAAGAAGGGACAGTAACCCATGGCTGTATTCTGAGCCTCTGGCTGGCCCACACCTCCTTACCCTTCCTTTCTGAAACCTCTTATTTTGCAGCCTCTTGCAGCCCACAGTGCCTTGCAAAGGTGTAGGGCATGTTTGCATGAAAAGGAGCCAGGCATTTAAGGCAGATGCAGAGATGATCTACAGGACCCTGGGCCTCCTGCCTACCAGCCCCTGCTAAGTCTGCATGCCGTGACGTACACCAGGGCCATTAGCCTCAGAGTCACAGGCTGGAGTATTGGGCAAACAGGCTTGAGGGCACACAGCATGCAACCTTGCTGGCTTGTGCGAACACCCGGTGGGGTTGAGCTCACATGAAATGGTGCTTAGGGGAGAAAATGACTCCGCATCTGGTTCAGACATTACTAGGAAAGTGGCAGCTCTGGAGATTTAGCTTGGGAAATAGCCCAAGCTGATTTCTAAAGCGGCTGTTTCTTTTCTTTCTTTCTCTTTTGTTGTTTTTGTTTGCAGCTATTTCTTCTATTTTTACCCTTTTCCTCCTGCTCGGTGTGGAGTCACTCAGCAGACAGGGTACCTTACCACAAACCATCCTTCAGTGTCTGAAACCAAGACAGCAGCATCCAGCTGTGGACAGACCCTGCCGTTTGAAAGCTGGGGCTAGGCTGCTCCAGTCAGGCAGGGGGAGAGAGAACCCCGGGCGGTCACTTAAGTCTCAACCAACTCTACCCAAACCCTTGCCCAAGACGATGCGCGCCTGGGATCTGCTCGAGAAATTGTAGTGGGTGTCCGAGGCTGGGTACGGACTGTCCCCAGGGCCCCGGCCTCCTGGCTGTGCTATCATCCAAGGGACAGGAAAACGAGTGTGCAGAATCGGGCACCATCACAGGCAGAGTTGATGAGTCTGTGTACTGAAGCCCTCACTCCAAGCACACCAGAATGTGAACATCTGGAGATGGTTTAAGGAGGCCAGGAAGATAAAGCAGGTCCTTAGGGTGGGACCTAATCCAGTAGAATTGTTCTGTAAGAGGCTTTGGGACACACACAAGTGAACAAGGACGTTTACAAGCCAGAGGGAGAGGCTGCAAATGAACCCAGTCTGCCAGCACATTCGTCCTGGATTCCTGGGCTCACAACTCTGGAGCAAACAGATTCACGTCGCTTAAATAGGTCCCAGTTGTATTTGTCTCATGGTAGGATAGGACCCCAGCACACGACCCACACAGTGAATGTGCAGAAAATGGAGTCACAACCCAGGGCCTCCTGTGAAATGATCTGGGTACACCCACAAGAGGACAAAGAGGAGCCTGGGATGTGACCCACTAGCTTCCCAGCCCCCCCCCGGGGGGGGGGGGAGCTGGGCGTGGTGACATGCTGTCATAATCCCAGTGCTGGAAATGTAGAGACAGGAAGATCTAGACACTGCCCAGCCTGCTGGTGAGTTCCAGGCCAGTGAGCCATCCTACCTCAAAGACGAGGTATATAGTATTCTTTAGGAATGACACTGAGGTTGGCTTCCGGTCTCTACACACACATGCAAATGCATGTGTACCTGCACATATGAATATGCAGATATGCTGAAATGGGGGGGTGGAGCTATGATCTTCCAAAGCTGGTCAGGTCACAGGGGCACTCGGTACATACTGTGGTGGACAGGTTTAAAAGAGGAGCGCCCATCGCCAGAACGCACAGAAACAGTGAGAGTGGGTGTTCTCAGGGTACTCACAGGCAGATGGAGCATTGGAGAGATGCTGGAAGGCGGAGACAGTCTTGGGGGCCCACAGTAGAGTCTGGGTAAGATGCTGAGTCATGTACGTGCATGAGCAGTAGACAAAGGCAGGCTGGGGTAGCCTCAAGCAGGGGCCACGCTCTCTAGGACACAATCTTGGAAGAGGACCCCCAGCCTTAGGTGAGGTCACAGCTCCTTGCCGTCAGTACGTGGAGAGACCCAGTGGAACCACACCCAGGCTGTGGCCCCGGGAGCTGAGGTGGGAGACAGAAGTGATGGTCAGCTACTGAACTTGCAGAAATCTGTCTTGGGGCATGTATGATGCTCTTTGCTCAACCTCTTCTCCATATTACAGAGTGGTCACTTCAGGCTACAAGATCAATCGTGTGCCTCTGGCTCACACACACACACACACACACACACACACACACACGTGTGTCCTGTCCCGAAGGCCCTGACATCCTCTGGGCTCTCAGAGGATGTCACTCAGAGCGTCACTCAGAGCATGCCCCTTCCCTCTGGCACAGCCGCCACCTCTCTGCTCTAGGAACGCAGTGTCCTCATATTTTCCACATCAAGGAGTCTGTTCTCGCCTTTAGAGTTGCGTCCTGCTAGATTTCCCGGGAGCTACCGCCGTCAACTCTTCTCCCGGAGGCCTGACATCACCGCATGAAAACGGAACACCCTGGACTCTGAAACTGCCGTTCTTGACACCTCTGTTCCCGCCTAGCAACTCATGGTCTACACACATGTTACTGATATCCGTGACACCCGTTACTGTGCATGCTTCCTGTGTCTTCCCTACAGGTTCGAGGACCACTGTCTGTTCGCTGACACACCTGAGCACCCAGAGCATTGGTTAGCGGTCCCGAAAGCTAACGGATGTGGTGGATCCAAGAGCTTTCTGGATAGTTTCTCCAGGAGATGCAGTTGATGACCCACCCACATTTCCACTGACCTGCCATTTGTCCGCGGACAGTTCCCAAGAAGTAGATGCATGCTGGCCTCTGAAAGTACTCTCATGGAGCAGTGTTGGGGGGCTCATCCAGGAGCAATGGAAGTTGGTGGAGAAACACCCCAACCTCGGCTGGGCACAGCAGCAATCCACTCGCTAAAACCCCAGAACTGTCTTTTTGTCCCTATCCTACTTTCTCCGTCTTTTGTCCCCTCCCAAATATTGTGCTTAAGAACCCTTGTCTCAGGGTCTTGCTTTCACCGAAAGGAACCAGTTTCCTGCCTTGAAGATGAAGGTTGTCCTAAATATGGGCTTTGGGGTCACCTCCTTAGGAATCCTAGAAGCTGGCCTGCAAGGTGGCTTCGTGGATAAAGACTCTCGCCTCCAAACCTAGCAACCCGAGTTCAGTCTCCAGACCCACTGGTAATAGGAAAGAACAAGGTTGCCTTCTGACCTCCATGCCCATGCCACGGCACATACACATACAATATGCCTCGCCCCAGGTCCCGTGGACAGTTGAGACTTGAACATGGTGAACTACTGTTCATTGGCTTAGGAGGAGGAGATGCAGGGGGATACACGCTAAGTGTGATTTTAAAGAATTACTTTAGACTGGATTTTAGACCCCAAAAAGAGGACAGAACTCATAGGCAAGTCTTGGGGTGGTTCGGGACTCTAACCCTGCTGAGCATCTCTAGGGAGGAAGGGTTAATTTAGCTCCCAGTCTGAGGGACAAGGCATCTATCACCCAGGGCCAGTTCAGCACAGTGGTAGGAACATGCAGCTGCTTGTTCACAGGCTGCATGAGAAACAAAGCCTTCGGGAAACAGGGTTGGTCTGTAACCCTGTCCCCAAGCTCACCCCTTCTCATCCACGCCTTCATCAGCTCCCTGCTTCCCAAAGCTTCTCCTCAAACAGCATCACAGACTGTTCAAACACACGAACGGGGATGGGGGGAGTTGGGGAGGGGTGCGTCTCACATTCATACAGCGTTCCTTGGCGATAGTAATGGATGTCTAAAGATGCTTTCAGTACTCTGAGCGACATCATCCCTCTGCCTCTGTCAAAACCATCTGAGCTAACTGTTGACACTCACTGCGGCCGGAGGCCGATCGGCTTCTTACAGTGATTTACTCTGATCAAAAGCTGTTATGGGTTCGGATGGGTGATTAATATTTACAAAGAAGAGAAGCAACTTAGGGATTCATCAGGTGTATTACTCTTTGAAGGGTTTCAGCTGCAAGCACATTTGGGGAACAGTGGCTTCATTTGATTCCCTTATTCTACACAGGAGGCGTCTAAGCTGGGGATGGACAACAGGTGGTCACTGCACCAGGGAGAAAGGCCAGGGCTAGAAGCTGGACCCATAGGCTACCATTTCCACACACTGCTCACTCCACACTAGAAGGAACTGACAGATTCGGGCACTTAGAGCTGTTTCACCTAGAGAATATTTTGATAACAATTTATTTTCTTAAAAAGTACAGCGAATGTATTTTGCCTATTAGGAAATAGACTGCTTAAAAAACAAACAAAAAACAAAAAAAAAAACTGCCCAGTGTTTTCAAGACTAAATAAGCCTCTCTGTGGGAAACAGCTGCGTGGCATGTGAAGAGTCGTGTTCAGGACACATTCACTCCCTCTGGAAACTGTGCTATATTTATACTCCTAGCATGGGCCCTGGCATGTAGAAGGCTCTTGGTGCCCAAGTCCTCCATGGGGGACAAGCCATGCTGCCTCCTTCCCATCTCCTGCCCCTAAACCGAGGAGCAGTAGTTTACCATCACCAGGAGAATCCAGGCACTCCGTTACCCCAGCCTGTTTCTACATCTGTAGATAAGAATTGCTTATTGGCTTCTGAAGTCCTTTCAGCCCCATCATTCCAACGCTTGGCCTAGATGTTCCCACATGGCCCTTCCAACTCTCACAAGCTCAGATTCTATCCAGTTTGGAAGTGATCTGCCTCGGGAATGATTTCTTTTTCCTTACTCCAGATGGAAATAAAAGGACACCTTCTTCTCTGTTGGGCCAACTCCAAGTGAGCCAGGAGATGAGCACAGTAAAGTCAAACAGGAGGGCAGTCTGCAGCCCCCTCCCTTTAGCCAAAGGGATCCCTGGGCAGCCGCCCTCATCTGAGCCACAGCAGGGAGGAAGGGAAGGGATGGGATGGGCCTGGCTCTGACAATCAGGGAGGCACACGGGCAGAAGGCGATGGACCCGGGCTCCCTCAAATTTTCCAGTGGGGATAGAGGCTCTCAGAGTGTGCTGACCTTTGTCTTCTCAGTAGCCTTAGCGGGGCATTTGTAACCACTCAGGAGAAGAAAAGGAACATTGCAAGGAAAGGAACTAGGAATGTAAGCTATGGGAAGGTGGGAAGGGTATCAGGTTAAATCAAGATTTCATTATTGACCAGGAGTGTGTGTGTGTGTGTGTGTGTGAGTCTGTGTGTGTGTGTGTCTGTGTGAGTGTGTGTGTATGTGTGAGTGTGTGTGGCTGTGTGAGAGTGTGTGTCTGTGAGTATGTGTGAGTGTGTGTGTGCGTGCGTGTGTAAGTGTGTGAGTGTGTGTGTCTGTGTGTGAGTGTGTGAGAGTGTGTGTCTGTGAGTGTGTGTGAGATAGTGTGTGTGTCTGTGTGAGAGTGTGTGTGTCTGTGAGAGTGTGTATGTTTGTCTGTGAGTATGTGTTAGTGTATGTGTGTGTGTGTCTGTGTCTGTCTGTGTGTGTCTGTGTGAGTGTGTGCGTGTATGTGTGAGTGTGTTGTGTGAGTGTGTGTATGTCTGTGTGAGACTGTGTGTGTGTCTGTGAGTATGTATGAGTGTGTGTGTGTCTGTGAGTGTGTGTGTCTGTCTGTGTGTGTCTGTGTGAGTGTGTGTGAGAGTGTGTGTGTGAGTATGTGTGTGTTGTGTGAGTGTGTGTATGTCTGTGTGAGAGTGTGTGTGTCTGTGAGTATGTGTGAGTGTGTGTGTGTCTGTGAGTGTGTGTGTCTGTGTGAGAGTGTGTGTGCATGTGTGTGTGTCTGTAAGTGTGTGTGTCTGTGTGTGTGTGTGTTGTGTGAGTGTGTGTGTCTGTGAGTATGTGTGAGTGTGAGTGTGTGTGTCTGTGTGAGAGTGTGTGTGCATGTGTGTGTGTCTGTGAGTGTGTGTGTCTGTGTGTGTGTGTGTGTGTTGAGTGTGTATACAATCCCCTTGTGTTAGTCAGACTTTTGCACCAATGTGACAAAAGCTGAGCAAAACAGCCTAAAGGAGAAAGGATTTATTAGCTCATGGTTTCCGAGGTTTCAGTCCATCATGGTGGGAAGGGCAGAGTAGAACCCAGCAGCTCACATCTCAGAAATCAGGGAGAAAAGGAGATAGGAAAGGAAGGGGACAAGGTCTGATCTTCAAAGATCTGATCTACTTTCCTCAAGCATGCCTTACCTCCTAGCTTCCCCTAGCTCCTGTTAGTGCCATCAAATTATGAGTCTATTAATGAATTATTTCATCCATTAAGCTGGAGCCCTCATACTCCAGGAATGTCTCCAGTGTTCTTCCTGAGAACATTACACTGGGGATGGACCAAACCTTTACGGTATGGTGTGGGGGCACATTTCATATCTTAAACACAACTGGGACTTTTAGAACTCCCTTCTCAGACTGTGATTTTGGACTCATGGGTAGTTTAAGTGAATTTCCTCAGTGGCAACTTCTCTTTTGGAAGGAAGGAAGTCTTTTAGACAAGTTTGAGCTGTGGAAATAGTCGTTTAGAGCTCACATGAGTACAGTGCACTTTCTGGCTGCCAAAAAGCAGACACAGAAATTCTGCCTGGTAGGCGTGCAAGGAATGGACAAGCCAGCTCTCAGAGAAATAATTGATTTAGACAGTGATCATCAATGGACGGACACCGTAGATGAAAGGTTGATGAGCAGCTTGACCATGGAGGGATCAGGCTATCACTGCCTGCAATGGTAATCAGTCTCAATGTCATTGGAAGCAGGCGGTGGTATTTCTCCTGATGTAAATGAAATGATCCGCACGCACGCAGGCACGCACGCACAAAGGGCTCCTGCCAAAGAGCACCCACAGCACAGAGTTCACTTCCATTTTCAGGGAACACGGTAGGGCGTGGCAACGAGGAAACTGACTCACAAGACATCGCGGAAAGACAGACAGACAATCCACACACAGCCTGGGTGGATTTAAACAACAACCATCAGTTTACACGGACAGTGGCAGACACCAATGATGGTGGCGGTGTGTTTATGTTTGAGATGGCTGGGGACAGGGCAAGGAGGCGTTTCTATGCAAGCCTAAGATCTGAGTTTAGACTTGCATTTAAGCCAGCCATGGCCCCATGATGCTAGCACTGCAGGGTAGAGTAGCGAACAGGGAGAGGAGGATCGCTGTGGCCTGTTGGCCAGCTGGACCAGCCAGAATAAAGCACGTTCTAGGTTCAGTGAGAGACTCCACCTCAAGGTGGTAACAGTGACAGACAGGGTACTCAACATCTCCCTGTGCTCTGCACAGACTTCCACAGACATGCTGTTGCATGCACACTCACATACGCACTCACACACACAGACGCACACCACAGACAAAGACTACACTATGAAGAGACATCACAACCAAATGCATGCCTGACCTTTGTGAACAAAACAGCTGGAGGAAATATAAGACAGTATCAAGGATCCTCTTTCATTTTGTTAGACCCAAGACTTTGTGGTTTGGTGTAATAGTATTTTATAGCTGCACACTAGGGTTGTCTTGATGTCTTCAGCCAAGAACAAAGCTAAGGAGTTTTAAATGGCTAAACATACGCTTGCAGAATGTCTGGGCCATGTGAACCTAGCTCCATTTTCTTATCCGCTTGTTGTCGTTTAACATGTTTTAAACTAAGTAGTGTTAGGGTGTTGGTATTATAGTCTACTTTCTGTTGCTATAACTCAGTACTCCAGGAAGGTTATTTGTGTTTAACTAGGCATGGCAACTCAGGCCTATAACCCTAGCACTTGGGAAGCGGAGACAGGAAGATCGCTCTGAGTTCAGGCCAGCCTGGGCTACACAGTGATGCCCTGACTTGCTACCCCAAACCCTTTGGGGAAAAAGGAGAATAAAGGTCTTCATTTAGCTCATGGTTCTGAGACCATGATGTCCAAGGTGGTAGTGGGGGTGGGGGTGGGTTCTGGCGAGGATCTGCTTTCTGTGTGATAACACAAGGGAGGGGCAGGCTCAGGTGAGTCAGCTCTTGCAGAGCCAAGAAGGCCGCCGCCATGGAGACTTCACCCTCCTAAGCCTTTCTAACCTTAATCGCCTCTCTCAAAAGCTCCCCCCCACACACACACACAAACACATTAATACAGGAGTCGTGAGTGTCTGGGCACCAGGAGAGGAGTAGCACTGACCTAAAAGCTGGCTGTTGTAAAAGTGAGTGTTAGGCTGCAGGCTCTTATGTCCCTCCTTCCTGTGAGTTAGTAATTATCTTCGGGGGCTGGAGAGATGGCTTTGCTCTTAGCAGTGCTTTTGCAGAAGACTAACACTCATGTCCAGCAACTCACAATCTCCTGTAATGCCAGCTCCAGGGGACCCAGCACCCTCTTCTGGATTCCAAGGGCACATGTGAACACACACAGTCTCTCTCTCTCTCTCTCACACACACACACACTTAAAAGAATCACAAAAGGAGTAGGAGAGAGAGCGAAGGAGGCAGAGGAGAGGTGAGGGAGAGGGGTAAGACAGCCGCTGTAGGTGCTGGTATGTTAACCCTGAGGTCTGGGTTTGCTGGTAAAGCAGCAGCTGGAGCCAGGGGCACAGAATGCTCTATTTGGGGGTAGGGTAAGGTGCACCTTACTCTGCAAAGATGTCATAGAAATCAGAAGTTGTCTCAAAGGAGAGGAAGTGGTGGGTGATCCAGATCGGGAGGGAAATTTACCTTCACACTGTTTTCTCTCGAATCTTCTGTTTCTTGTATAGTATGCATGTGCCACCGAATCCCAAAATGCTTAAGAAAACAAAACAATAGTTTTAAAAGAACTGTGCGGTTTTGCTTAGCTCTAGTCAAGGCATTGGAGTACAGACAGGGTTTAGCCCTCTGGGGTTGAAGGTTTGGGGGTGTCCACCTTATGAAAGACATCCGCTGAGCACCCCTTCCCACAGAGTGCATGGCAAAGATGACTGAGTGATGCCAGCCAACCCTGGCCAGGCTGAGCCAGGAGCCGGGTGACTCCCACACCTCCACAGAGTCTGGTGTTGCTTCTTCTTCTCTTTCCTGGACTGTGGGGAAGAGACTGGAGAGTAACTGTAGCAAAGTACACAGAAAAAAAAAAAAGAGCCAACTGGCAGTCTTAGCCATTTGAGTGTGGAGGCCCCTTACTCTGTTGTGCAGCCTCCTGCTGGAGCTCTCCATCTTGCAAAACTAAAGCCCCTCCTGCTGTAAGACCCCATTCCTCCAGGCCAGAGTCTCGGGTAGTCCCGATCCTGCTCTCTGTCTCCCAGAATCTCACTTGCCAGAGCATCAGGTGAGTGCAATCCTCTAGTAGCGGGGGATTTCTCTGTGAGCAGCTTAACTCACATAGCACATGTTCTCTGGGGCAGTCCATGTTGTTTCATATGCTAGAGTTTCCTTCTCTTTTAAGGCTGAACGATACTCCCTTCTGTGTCCAGCATATGCCACGTTTTACCTATGTCGTTACTCTGTCGGGGACCCTGGAGGTCCTTTCAGCTGTGCTGTGAAGAATGATGCTGCTATGAACACAGGTATGTAAATATCTCATTGGCACCTTTTTAAGGCTGGGGCTGTAACTCCGTTGATAGAATGCTTGCCTGGCAAGTGAAGCCCTTGATTTGATCCCATACCCAGAAACTGGGCGTGGCGGTATACACCTGTGATGTCAGCATTGGAGAGGTGAAGACAGGAGGCTCAGACGTCCATCCTCAGCTACACAGCAAGTTCAAGGTCAGCCTGGGTACATGAGGCCCCCACAAAGGGGAGAGGGGAGAAAAGCAACCCTTTCTTTCATATCTGCCCAGAAGTGGGGTTTCTGGATTATATGGTAATTCTGTGCTTAATCTGTTGAGAAAGCACGTTGTACATTGCTATTGCAAGATGTTTCAATGTCTCCACATTATTACTGCCTGGTCACCTCCCTCCCTCTCTCTGTCCCTCCCTCCCTCTTCCCCTCCTTCCCTCCCTCCCTCCTTCCTTTCTTCCTTTCTTCCTTTCTTTTTATGGTGGCCTTCCCCTGAGTGTAAGGTAGCTTTGGTCTGCTTCTTTCTGATGTCCCATCTCTTCTTCATGGCCCACTCCATCGTCTTCAGTCCCAGTCCCCTGCTGTATCCCGTAAAGGGTTTGGCAGCATCTGGAGGCTTCTGTGTTTTCTGAGTGAATAGAGCTGTTCATCGCTGGCTTCTCTTTACAAAGTGCAGAGGCCGAGGACTTCCCTGACAGGTTGTGAAGTTTCCAGTTCTGAACAGTCCATTTCTGGAGGGAATCTGTGCTGTGGGCCACCTGAAGTGAATCGCTCCCGTGGGTGGGGCTTCACGTGGGCTCCTCCCCCAGGAGGCAGCCAGGGCAGGCTTTTGTTTTACTTAGGGAATGTGCGCTGAGATTTGAGGGGTGGCGTTTTTGGGGGCATGAATTCCATCATTTCCCAGAGAGTCAGAGTCACCAAAGAGTATGTTCTTTAAAGCTTCCCACCCGTAGGAACAGGAGCGTATCATTAAGTAAAGAGCCATGAGCGCATAGGGGAGTCACTCCAGGAAAGGGAGGCATAGTCCTTAAAGCAAGAACTTGTCTGGAAGGCGGGAGCACAGACAAAGAGGATAGTAGGGCTGGAGCACTGCTGTGACAGGCAGAATAGACGAGATACGGACAGAGCGGTTGCCATGGAGATGAAGGGATGCATTCATTTCTTGGGACTGCTGTGTAAAATATCACAGACCTGGTAGCTTGAAACAACACACATTTTACTATTCCATGACTGTAAAGTCTCGGCACTGAAAACCAATGTGTGGGCAGGGTTGGTTCCTTCTGGACTGTAAGACTGCTCCACGGCTCTCCCCCTAGCTTTGGCAATCCTGTACTTTCCTTGGCTTATACATTCCTGTCTCCGAAAGCCGCATGCATCTTTTTGTGTGTGTTAGTCTTGGTGCCCACCTTTCCCTCTTATGAGGACACTTCACACCATGTGGATGGCCCGCCCTATCCCAACCTGTCCTCACCTGAATTCATGACATTAGTTACTTCCCTGCTTCCAAAGGTACAATCTAAGGTCCTCCATATTAGGATTTTAATGCACTCGAGGAAAAAACACATTTCAACCCTAATGAAAGGCAGTATGTTGCTAAACTGGAGATCTAAAAATATCATTTTATCCTGAGGTAGCAGAGGCTCTACATTAGAAAAGGGTCTCGGGATGGGGGCCCACAGGTGTCACAGCATGTGACAGAGAAATGGACCCTTGAAGAAATGAGAATGAAAACCCCGTTTGGTCTGACTTAGTCGAACTGGACCAAACTTCGGGAGTCTGATGTGAGGAGGGTTATTGGCAGCATATTTAAACACAATACAATTTCCTTGTGTAATACAATCCCCAGTGCACAAGTAAGCAACAAAAACTCGACTCAAAGTACAAGCGATTTATTCCAAGAAGATGGGTTCTCGAGATAAGCTGCCTACTAGTTTAAGGGCCTAAGATAGGATCTGGCCTGGTCTCAGTCATACAGATAGCATAAAGGTCACTTGGGCTATTGGCCACCTCTGGTCTTGGTTGGGGGGGTTGGGGAGGTGGGGGGGGGATTGATTATGTCCTGGCCCAACAGATAACACAAATCACCAGGTGGTCAATTGTCTCCAATTCTCAGCTTTCTGGATGGAAGCAGAGGCTTTATGTCCTTTCTTTTGAGAAGACATTCCTGGCTTTCCTGGAGATCTGTGGGCACAAGGACCTTCATGCTCCCAATGCCCAGGGATTCACAGGTGCATACAGCTTTCTAGGCCTCCAAGGTTCAGGGTCCAGAATCCAGTGCAATCCATAATTGCACTTCCAAAATGGAAGATTAAGGCCAAAGCACAAATAGCATGCTTTCTATCTTCGTGATTGGGGCTCACAGACCCAACACGAGCAAGGGCCTGTTTCCTAACCACTGGGCAGGCATGAGACCCAAGGGGACAGACAGACAGAGCCAGCTCTGGAATTTGGCTTCCTGATCTCAAATCCAAGCAAGCCCTATCATATATGACTGTGTAATCTTAGGCAAATTACTTTACTTCTCCATGTCCTGATTTCCCTATCTGAAAACTTGGGACAGTAATAGGATCTGTCTCAGATGGTGATTATGAGATTAACATTAATAGTAACATGAGTCTAGGGCAGTGCTAACATTGGGGAACTTCCTCAAGCAGGCTAGTGGTTGTTGTTACTGGGGTAGAGATGGTGTCTGGCGCTGTTGGAACTGATCTTTCCAAGTAGAAAGATGCTCCATTTCAAATGCACGCTGGGAAGACCCTATCTGTAAGGCTCCAGTGGAATCATTAGAGGGTGGGTGGTAAGGTAGCAAGGGGCTTGCAAGAGAAGAAGGGGGAGCAGCTGGGGAGGCTGAGTGGGATCTGGGGAGCCACCTGGGGAGTGAGGCCCCACATGGCAAGCAGAAGGAGCTGACTAACCAAGTCTCAGCAGGGACGGGGTGAGGGTAACAGACTTCCCTCTCACTCTGTCCAGCTTCCAGAGACTCTGAGGTGATTTCCCAATGGCCACGTTTCTTGGGGAAAATTAATCCAGCTTGAAGTCAAAGAGCATAGGAGTCCAGCTGATTCGGGGACGGAAGGAAGAGTGTAAATCTGATTGAAGTGGGAAACTCATGTTATACATCCTGTATCGATCTGATTTCTGTTGCTGTAAGGAAGAACAGAAAACAAATCTCTTTGTAGAGCTTTTGTTATAATTGCTTATCTTTGCAAACTCACAGTTTTGGAGGCTGGACGTCTAAGGTAGAACTACCCCATTAGTTAATCATATAGTGAGAGTAACCCTTGGCTACATCACACCTTGACAGGTGGCTTTGCCTTGGGAGCTTGTGTAAGAGGGATTATATGGCAGGCCAGGTACGCTGGGGGCTTCTGGGTGCTATGCCGACGTCTCTATATCAACTCATTCTTGAGAACACTGACTGGGTTCCACAGGACCTACACCAACTCCCTCTAAGGACACCGGAGGTTTCCATCTCATTTAGTTGAAGTATGAGGGCTAAACATCCCTTCTCCATCTTCAAGTTATGCCACCATGAAACTGCGGTCTCTACTGCACCATGGGAGAGACAGGAATAAAGGCTGAGAGACGCCCCAGTGACCTAACAGCCTAGCACTAAACCCCACTTCTTAGAGATTCTCCACCTTGCTTTGCTGCTTACCATGAGCCAAGTATATAAAACCACATCCAAAACCGAGAACCCATCCCTCAAATGCTGATCTAGTCAATCCAGGGTAATGTCATGGAAATAGTCAGTGCATGTTCTGTGAGCCACACTGCCTGGCTAACTTACAGCTGCTGCACACGAGAGCGCTGGATAGTTTCCAGTTAGATGAGGGCTGGAGTCCTTATGAAAGTCAATGTCACAGATGACATGTGTCACAGGCGACATGTGTCACAGATGACATGTGTCACAGGCGACATGTGTCACAGATGACATGTGTCACAAAGGACGTGTGTCACAAAGGACATGTGTCACAGACAACATGTGTCACAAAGGACATGTGTCACTGGTTGGAGCAGTTCAGAGCCAGAATGGGGCCAGGCAGGTGATTCCATGGAGCAGAGCACTTGATGCTACAAATACAAAAGCAAATCTCTGACCCCAAAGGGGATAAGGGATCGTTTATTCTGCAGCCAAATATGAGTGACGTGACCACGGCCTGAAACACAGATTTAGGTTACCCTACATTCCATGCTCTGAAGTGTTAACAGCTTATTTAGGCTTTTTACGATTTCTTTTTAATCTCCCCCCTCCCCCTCCATGTATGTGTGTGCATGCACTCACACACACACTCTCAGGTGCCTGTGAAGGTGAGAATCAGGTGTCAGGTTCCCTGAAGCATAAGTCACGGGGTTGTAAGCCTCCAAGCATTAGTACTGGAACAGAGGTAGATCCTCTGGAAGAGCAACATTGTATGACATTGTACTCTTAGCTTACAGAGCCTAACTTCACTCTGGAAGAGCAACATTGTATAACATTGTACTCTTAGCTTACAGAGCCTAACTTCACTCTGGAAGAGCAACATTGTATGACATTGTACTCTTAGCTTACAGAGCCTAACTTCACTCTGGAAGAGCAACATTGTATAACATTGTACTCTTAGCTTACAGAGCCTAACTTCACTCTGGAAGAGCAACATTGTATAACATTGTACTCTTAGCTTACAGAGCCTAACTTCACTCTGGAAGAGCAACATTGTATAACATTGTACTCTTAACTTACAGAGCCTAACTTCACTCTGGAAGAGCAACATTGTATAACATTGTACTCTTAGCTTACAGAGCCTAACTTCACTCTGGAAGAGCAACATTGTATAACATTGTACTCTTAGCTTACAGAGCCTAACTTCACTCTGGAAGAGCAACATTGTATAACATTGTACTCTTAACTTACAGAGCCTAACTTCACTCTGGAAGAGCAACATTGTATAACATTGTACTCTTAGCTTACAGAGCCTAACTTCACTCTGGAATAGCAACATTGTATAACATTGTACTCTTAACTTACAGAGCCTAACTTCACTCTGGAAGAGCAACATTGTATAACATTGTACTCTTAGCTTACAGAGCCTAACTTCACTCTGGAAGAGCAACATTGTATAACATTGTACTCTTAACTTACAGAGCCTAACTTCACTCTGGAAGAGCAACATTGTATAACATTGTACTCTTAGCTTACAGAGCCTAACTTCACTCTGGAAGAGCAACATTGTATAACATTGTACTCTTAACTTACAGAGCCTAACTTCACTCTGGAAGAGCAACATTGTATAACATTGTACTCTTAGCTTACAGAGCCTAACTTCACTCTGGAAGAGCAACATTGTATAACATTGTACTCTTAGCTTACAGAGCCTAACTTCACTCTGGAATAGCAACATTGTATAACATTGTACTCTTAACTTACAGAGCCTAACTTCACTCTGGAAGAGCAACATTGTATAACATTGTACTCTTAGCTTACAGAGCCTAACTTCACTCTGGAATAGCAACATTGTATAACATTGTACTCTTAACTTACAGAGCCTAACTTCACTCTGGAAGAGCAACATTGTATAACATTGTACTCTTAACTTACAGAGCCTAACTTCACTCTGGAAGAGCAACATTGTATAACATTGTACTCTTAGCTTACAGAGCCTAACTTCACTCTGGAAGAGCAACATTGTATAACATTGTACTCTTAGCTTACAGAGCCTAACTTCACTCTGGAAGAGCAACATTGTATAACATTGTACTCTTAACTTACAGAGCCTAACTTCACTCTGGAAGAGCAACATTGTATAACATTGTACTCTTAGCTTACAGAGCCTAACTTCACTCTGGAAGAGCAACATTGTATAACATTGTACTCTTAACTTACAGAGCCTAACTTCACTCTGGAAGAGCAACATTGTATAACATTGTACTCTTAGCTTACAGAGCCTAACTTCACTCTGGAAGAGCAACATTGTATAACATTGTACTCTTAACTTACAGAGCCTAACTTCACTCTGGAAGAGCAACATTGTATAACATTGTACTCTTAGCTTACAGAGCCTAACTTCACTCTGGAAGAGCAACATTGTATAACATTGAAGAGCAACATTGTATAACATTGTACTCTTAGCTTACAGAGCCTAACTTCACTCTGGAAGAGCAACATTGTATAACATTGTACTCTTAACTTACAGAGCCTAACTTCACTCTGGAAGAGCAACATTGTATAACATTGTACTCTTAGCTTACAGAGCCTAACTTCACTCTGGAAGAGCAACATTGTATAACATTGTACTCTTAACTTACAGAGCCTAACTTCACTCTGGAAGAGCAACATTGTATAACATTGTACTCTTAGCTTACAGAGCCTAACTTCACTCTGGAAGAGCAACATTGTATAACATTGTACTCTTAGCTTACAGAGCCTAACTTCACTCTGGAAGAGCAACATTGTATAACATTGTACTCTTAACTTACAGAGCCTAACTTCACTCTGGAAGAGCAACATTGTATAACATTGTACTCTTAGCTTACAGAGCCTAACTTCACTCTGGAATAGCAACATTGTAACATTGTACTCTTAACTTACAGAGCCTAACTTCACTCTGGAAGAGCAACATTGTATAACATTGTACTCTTAGCTTACAGAGCCTAACTTCACTCTGGAAGAGCAACATTGTATAACATTGTACTCTTAACTTACAGAGCCTAACTTCACTCTGGAAGAGCAACATTGTATAACACTGTACTCTTAACTTACAGAGCCTAACTTCACTCTGGAATAGCAACATTGTAACATTTTACTCTTAACTTACATAGCCTAACTTCACATCCCCCAGTGAAGTTTTACAGTAACAGGACAAGGAAATGTGTACCCAGGCATTTTTCAAAGACATCAGTGGGAATGAACGGCAAAAGCAAAGTGTAAGAAACCTCTGCTGTAGTTTTCAGCTGCTCTTAGTGGTCTGTTTCGTTAGTACAGTCCAATCAGTCTTACCTTTTAGTCAGAAAGATGTTAGGTCAGCCAGGGCGGTGGACCAACAATCGCTATTAAGTGGGCTAATGATAACTCAAGGTAATCTGGGCTCTCAACATTCTGACCTCCCCACAATCACTGATACCTTCATCCCTGCAGAGGGGTCAATGGAAGGCATGCTTCTTCTCGGGGACTCTCCCTGATACTGCACAAGTATGAGGGCTTACACTGGACCTCCCAGAACAGAGAAAAAAAGCTGGGTGTACCCGGTATCCCTTCTGTGCTGGATGGAGAAAGATCTCCAGGGTTGGCTGTCTAGCTCCAGGCTCAATGAGAGACCCCGTCCTGTCTCAAAGAACATGGTGGAGAGTAATAAAGCAGGATTCAGGACTCATCTATTCTCCTGTGGCTTCTGAGTACACACAGCATGTGCACCCCCATGCAAATGTACACCAGAGAGAGATTGAAAGGGAGAGACAGAGAGAGAAGCTGGCAGTATGCCTTCTCTAACCCTCTGTTCTTATGCAATGACCCAGGACCCTGGAAGCCGTAATTTGGAAGGTATTATGCCTCCAATATGCAATCTAAGTAAGAAGAAATCCTTTGTTGGTTTCTCAGGGACTTGGACCTGTCATTCCTCCAGCATCATAGCCTGGCATGTCCTGGCTGCTGCTGGTGATGATGATGACCTGGGCCAGGAGAAGTTCTTAGCAGTACAGAAAAAGTCCCCATTGAACACTGGAAGTTGCTAGGAACAGAAACACAGAAAGAAAAGGACTCACTCCGAGCCCTGCCCTCTTGCTGGAGACAGTTGAGAGTAGGCTTCCAGTCTCCCAAGGGTCATGGTTGGGCCATTAAGGGAAGAAGCACTGGCGGGGGATGGGGTGGGCAGGAAACGGAATCTAGGTAAGGCGGGGTGCTGCTGGGGAACCAGGGTCTGAGGCTGGAGGAGTCTGGGGTGGGGCAATTCTAAGGTACTCCCAGCCCAGAGCAGGCTCTAATTAGGCATGAGGAAGGCAGAACAGTTTCCTCTTTCCAGGAGCTGTATGCTGAGGTAAGCATTACAGCCTTTGATGATCTGTTTGTGTTGTGCACATCAAAGGGTAAGGAGGGTCCCTCTCTGAAATTTAAATGTGAGGTTTGGCCTTGCAATGACTTGCTGGTGCTTTAAATTAAAGCTGAATTTGGTACAGCAGAAGGCTAGCCGTGTGGGCTGGGCCCAGGGAGCACTCATGGAGGCAAGCCCCAGGTGTATGGCCCTACCCAGGTCACAGGGAGGTAGGAAGGTAGAGGGTGGGTCAGAGGTCATGGGTGAGGCTAACACACCAGACAGTGACCAGGACTCCTACCTCTGCCAGCCTTGGACTGGACACCGAGCATGAGGGTTGGGATGAGGGATGCTGGGAATATGTCACCTGAGTTCGATGGTAGAGTGCTTGCCTGGTATACACAAGGCCCTAGGTTTAATCCCAAGTACCACAATAAAAAAACAAAAAAGGAAAGAAGACACCGTATCTTAAAACAAGCCACGCACCAAATAAAACAAAGCAATCCCCATTGCTTGGAGCCCTGGTGCAAGGTTAAGAATGTCTACACCACCATGTCTTTCTGGACCCTTCTGACAGCCTGCCAGAGCTTCTCTTTGTCTCAGTTTCCATTCCCAGCTTCCTGCCCAGACTCCTTTGCTCCTTGAGTTATTCAGAGCAGCCATTCTAGGAGCAGAGGGGATCCACAGAACTTCACCGTATCCAGGGCCCCTTTTCCCCTCTGGGGGAGTTTTCGCACTCTGACTTAAAAGGTAAAAATAGTGAAAGATGACGTTCAAAACATGGGGAGCCTGGGGGAGACTCCTTCCGTCTTTGCACATTGAAGGCACCTGAGACAGAGGAGTGGGTGTTTGGAACCCAACTTCTCAAGAAGTGTCTCCCCGCAATGCATTGCTCAGGGTTCTCCAGAGGAACTGAAAAAATAACATGTATATAACAATATACACATATGAAGGGAGAGGGAACGAGATTATAGGAAATTGGCCGATATAATTATGAAGTCTGAGAAGTCTCAAAATCTGCAGTTGGCAAGCTAGAGACCCAGGAGAACAGCTAGTGGAACTTCGGTCCCAGTCTGGAGGCTGAGAGCCAGGGTGTGCACACTAGCAAGAGCAGGCGGGCCACAAACCTGGAAGAAAACCTCTGTGTCCCAGCTCAGAAGGCAGCTGGAGGTGCTCAAGCCTTTTGTTCGCATCACACAAGGCCCACCCGCACTGGGAGGGCAGTGTGCTTTGCCTCACCTGTCAATCAAATCTTCATCTCATCTAGAGTCGAAGGTACAGGTGCATCAGGAAACAAGTGGACAGATTCTGGCTCTGTGGTCCTGCCAAGTGATGCATGAAATTAACCAACAGTAGCATCATCAGGACTTCCTGGAGAGCTGGTCTCCCTTGACTTAGGCATCATGGACCATTTGAGCTGGGTGAGGATTTTTGTTTTCTGTTGGTTTGTGTGTGTGGGGGGGGGGGGCTCCCGAGTGCATGGTAGAATGTTTAGCGGTGTTTCTGGTTTACACCCACCAGATGCCAGCAGCATGTGATCCACCTCCCAGTGGTTGGCATATGTTTCCCGGGGGAAATTTTTCTTCCCTGTTTGAAAATAACCAGTGCCGCAGAGCTCCAGGCTGGGAGGGCATTTCTGGTTCTATGCCTCACTCGTCTGCAGGCTAGTGGTCCTTTGGGGATCCCTGTAGATCAGTGGTTCTAACCTTCCTAGTGCTGGGACCCTTTAATACAGTCCCTCATGCTGTGGTGCCACCCCCCCCCACATGAAGTTATTTTCATTGCCTCTTCTCAACTGTAATTTTGATACTGCCATAAATCATAATGTAAATATCGGATTCGCAGCCCCAGGGGCCCCGACCAGCAGGTTGAGAACACATGCTCTGGTAGAAGGAGAAGGGGGGTCTTTAGAGGACTAGAGGTGCTTTGGACTGGAAGGAAGTTATCTAAAGACACAGTCAAGGATGCACCTAGAGTTCTCACCACAGATTTTGAGAGACGAAATAACAGCAAATTCTGCTGGCCCCTTCACTTAGTCCTAAGGCCATGACCTCTACCATACCCATCTCTTCCTAATAGTGGATCCCAGGCCAAGTACAAAGGCTCTTCAGCCACTGGTCCTGGTGATTGGTCCTAGTCGTGGCCAGGTGACCCGAGCCAAGCCAAGCACAGCCTTTGTCCAGGACTTCCTCTGAAGCAGGCAGCGCCCCGGCTGAAGAGTGTGAAGATTGTAGGCAGCATTGGCTCCTGCTACATGAAGTGAGTTGTCCCGAGACAATGGTGTGCAGGAGGGTTTGGAGAATAGAGAGAACAAGAACTCTGGCCCCTCGCCTTGCCTTGCTCCTGCCTTGCCTGTGGTTTCACCATGCTAGGCATTAACTTCCAGCTTTTTGCTCAGTGAGCTGTCACACTGTGATTTATAACAAGGTGTTTATATATTTAAACACTGTCCCAGTTCCCTGGCATATAATTCCTAAGAATCTCTGAAGTGGTGCATGAGTCTCCTGTGTGCTGATGAGATGCCTGGTGGCTGGCAGCCTCTAAGAAGCTTCTGGAAAGGGTCTGGATGCAAGGAAGACTGAGGCAGGATTAGATGGGAATACTGGGGCTTTTCGGCCCTGCCCCACCCCCTACTCTATTCCCCAGGGAGGGGGGAAGGATGGACTCTTATGTTGATTACCAATGAGCATGTGATCATGCTTTCATATAAGCCCCAAACAGATGGGTAGAAAGATTTTGGGCAGTTGAACTTGTGCGGATTCCTAGAGGGTAGGTGCCTCATACCGTGGCCCTTCCCACATGTTTGCCTAGGCCTAGCATCATTTGAAATGGGTTCTGAGGGCAGTCTGGGGACTGAGAACTGAAAGCTCAACCTCTCCCAATAGTTTCTCAACTGAGTGGAATAAAAGCATCCTTTAGAAAGTCACTATGGTGTAGTCACGATGCTTGCTTGTCTCAGGGAACTCCACGGCCCAGTGGGTAGTCTCCTGCTCCAGGGAATCTGATACCCTATTCTGGCCTCTTTGGCATACACACATGTGTCTGTAGCATGCATCCACACAGACGCATATACAAATAAATACATCTTTTAAAAAGAGAACAGACCTGGAGTCCGGTGCAGAGTCTTTCATGGAAGTGCTTGCTAGCTTGTTGTTGGGAATTTGGTACCCTTATCTAGTCCCCAAATACTCTGTGTTGAGTTTTGAGAGTAGAATTTTGTGTATCGTAGGAGACAAGGTTTGTTTCTAAGCATGCCAGTTTCTGTTGCCTCATAAAGAGGCCTGGGTTACATAGATAGGTAAAGGAACAAGGATGGAATGGGACAGGTGAGGTACCAGGGTCACAAAGTTGATGAGGATTCTGCTCTCAGGCTTAAGCGGGAACAGAGTTGGCATCTGAGATGAATGTCCCCTTAACATGTTTGGCCTTTCCACTGTCACTCTTTCTGGGTAGCCATCAGAGAGTTTGGCTGCAAATGCAAGTCCCATCTTTCTGAGTTCCTTAGGAAACTCTAAACTGCACCTGTCTAGATTCGTTTTGTTTGTTCATTTGTTAAGCAAACAATGATCGGGCACCTACTGGGAGCCATGAGGTTTCTGTCTCCATAAGGCTGACAACCTAGTTGAGAAGAAAAATGTTGAAAAAAAAAAGAGTAGCTTGAGCATCCTAGAAAAGCAAAATGCTGTGGTTCTATAGGTAAGGTCCACAGGCATGGTCCACAGGCATGGTCCACAGGCATGGTCCATAAGCATGCAGAGTGGGCAGACTTGGAAGTGGATTCTAGCATTAATAACCGCAGGAGTGTGATTTGTATTGCAGCAAGATGGAGACGGAGAGTAAGCACAGAGGAGTGGGGGCACAGTGGGAAATAAACAGAGGATGCATATGTATGCGTGTACACAGCAAAAGACAGGTAATCCCACGCAGGACACATTACAATGCACAAATGGTTTCTATATTCTACCTGATAAACATTGCTTACAGTCTATCAGGAACTAGATGCTATTAGTCTCTGGGATTACAGAGAAGCAATTCAGCATCTGCTCAACTCATAGACCTAACAGTGAGGATACAGACAAACTAGCAGACTTTGGCCATCAGACCAGTAGACGTTATGGGTGTGAAGTGCCAAGTACTCAAAATCCAGCCAAAATAGGCAAACAAACAAACAAAAAACCAACCAACCAAACAAACAAATAAAAAACCCACCATGCTTCCGGGGTAGTTGATGGCTGCCTAAACTGGATCCTGAAGGATGAGAAAGAAGGTAGTAGTCAGGCAAGAAGAACTCAGGACCAGTGGAGAGGCCAGTCAGGAGCCGGCCTGACTTAGGAGGCACTGGGGTGTAGTAAAATGTGCTGCGTGATGACTAGGTTTCCAGGCTGGCCCACACGATCGAATATGGACTTGAAATGCGGCACACTGCAAAGAGCAGCCGTAGGGAGGGCAGCGTGGTGGAGTCACACGCACATCCTTTAGGAAGTCACTATGGTGTAGTCACGATGCTTGCTTGTCTCAGGGAACCCCACGGCCCAGCTTTGCCTCTGGCACTGGAACAGACAGCTGTTCCCCTGGTGGAGCACAGGATGAATGGTGTACTTGGCTTGCACTGAGGAATTGGTCCTACCTGAAAAGATGCATGCCTGTAATCGAGAATGAAATTGCGTGCACTAGGAAGCCAGAGGACCGACCCTGAGAATGGCAGACAATCACACCGTCTGCTCTGTCTGTCTGTCTCTCCACCTCCCTCCGTCCAGAGATTTGAAAACTCTCCTGTGATGTAGTTCTGTTGTTTTCATGGTGCAAAGCCCCTTGGGAGAATAGATGCCACAGCCAGGACTCCTGGGTCCAACTTCGAGGCTCACTTTCTCATTGTGGGCCCCAGGTAAGTTGCTTCTTCTTGCAGGGATCTCTTCAGCTGTAGAATATGGGGATACTAGCCTTACTCTTGGACATCATGGAAACACTTTAGACTCTCTGCGGGAAAGATAGGAGAGAAGTCATTGTCGAAAGTTCCATGAGGTGCAGAAACAGAACAGGGCACTAAGGGTGTGTTGGGGTCTGAGAGCCATGTAGAGAGATGTGAACCCCCAGATTCAGCTCTCACTTACGAACTACCTTGAGGGCCAGGCCTCCTCCTGGGATCATAGAGTTTCCATTGGGTTAGTGCTAAGAACTGCCCAGCAATTCTTTATAGGATGCCGAGGCCAGCTAGAAGGTAAAGGTACTGTCAATAACTTCGTTTGGTTGTGGTCAATGCTGGCACAGAATAAAATGCTGAAGGCTTCGTCAGGGCTGTCCAAAGTTGCTGGCAGAAGTTAGGCTTGCTTTTTATGATGGCAAAAACCTCCACGTTGGCTTGATTGGATCGAGAAATTCTCAGGCCTTGCTGAGGTACACCCTCAGGTGTGTCTTGTTGAGGAGATCTACAGAAGAAGTGGAAAGGCCCGCCCACCATATCTGTGGTCCTACTGCCGTACTCTCTCTGATATGATGGATTCTACTCCTCTGGACTCAGCCAAGATCACCTCCTTTTCCTTAAGATGCTTTGGTTGGATATTTGGTTACAGTGCATATCTTTGAAGTAGGTCCCTCTGCAACTCCTCCAGTGTCCTGCCGGACAGACCTTAGACCACAATACCGGGGATCTTTGTTCAGTTAACCCAAGCTTGGCTGTTATTACGGGTTGAATCAAAAATGTCCCACCTGTGAGGAGTGGACTGGGGGTGGACTAGTGTGGAGGAGGGGTGTGTGGCAGGAGTCAAGGGGGGTGGGAGGAGGCATGAGAGGGAGAACTGTGATTGGAATGTAAAACGAAACAAAAAAATTTAAAAAGGGGAAAAAAAAATGTCCACCAAAAGCTCATGAATGGAAGGTTTGGTCCCCAGTGTGGTTCGCAGGCGGGGCTTTGGGGAAGTGATTGGTCATGAAGTCTCTAGATTTATCTATGGATTGACGGGTTTGTCATTGATGTTTTATTGGGAAGTGATGGAGACTTATATGGGGAGACTTGGTTGAAGTAAGTGGGCCCCAGGGCGTGTGTCTTTGAAGACCGTAGCTTGTCCCTCCCTCTCCCCCTCACCCCTTCGCCTTCCTGCCACCGTAAGGTGTAGCCTACCCTACCACACGCTGTCCCTTGACATGATTCTATGTGTCACCATAGGTCCAGAAACAGTGTAGCCAACGTGACATAAATGTTGTCTTCCCTTTAAGACTTTTACCTGACGTATTTTGAGCTACTGCCTCTAACTCTTCCCGCTGCTTCCCAGGCTGTCACGATTCCTTCCCTTCCCACACCTGCTCAGCCTACAGCTAGCTCTGTACCATCAAGGGCGGCGCTGCTCACCACAAGAGCTCGTGGATCTTACCTTTCAGGCTTGTTCCTCCAACAGTTCTGAACTTGACATGACGTCATCGGTGAACTGGCCAAGGTCGCACGCAGCAAGCGGCATGTGCGATTACTGTTTGTATTCCCACGGTTTGCGGTTCAGCGCCACACAATGCCGAGGGAAGACTGGAACAGAAACTCGATATGGTCCTGGTTCGACGCCCTGCCTGCTTCACTTGCTCTGTGGTGGGAAAGATCTCCGAGGGATGCTTTCTCTCTCAGAACTGATGGCGGTTGACCTCCAAGAACTCCATGAACAGCTTTCTGGGATTCCCAATTTTGCGTGAAATTCAAACCCACCCCACGTGTAAAGCCTTTGACAGCGTGGCAGGAGTGGGCCTTCGCTTCTCTCGTCCTGTTTGGGCTTTGATGCTGTGTCCATTCCTGAAACCACTTGACTCTTTCCTGGCTCTGAGTTTTTTTTTTTTTTTTTTTTTTTTTTTTTTTTTTGTGGGTGTTTTGTTGTTGTTGTTGTTATTATTATTTTTTGAGGGAGGGTCTTATATAGACCCAGATGTTGTCATGCTTGCTGTGTAGCCAGAGCTGCTCTTGAGTTCCTTCCCGAGTGCTGGAAACACAGGTGTGTACCACTCTATCTGGCTTAGCTCAGGGCCTTTGCTTCATACTTCCTGCTTTAACAGTCCTGGTTCCTGTAAGCCCCATTTCCCCCTCCCGGTGAATATATAAGGCCCAAGCCAAAAGCCTCTGTGAAGCTATTCTGAATGCTCACGAACATAAACCTGTCATGGGCTACAAGGTCCCTTGATGTTAAGTAGTGCCTGGCTCGTATATGACAGATGGTGTCCAACCCACAGTGCTGTAGTGGCCGTTGACAATAGTGACCAGGCATGGAAACTTTGTGCGGCTTCTCAATCCCCAAGTGGGGGACAGCTCCAGAATTTCTTAGCACATAACTGGGACTCAAAGAAGAGACCAGGGAACATGTTAAATAATCCACCCTCTGCATAATTTAAGAACCCACCCAAGGATTTTTAATCTCCTCAAGCTTCCAAAGCTTCTGTAATGTAGGACAGTCTGTGGGAGGCTGAGGAGACCCACATTCTTGGAAAGGGGTGTGACTCCTTCTCCTCACTTCCCTACCCATTGGTGTTCAGTCAGGTTCCTTCTTGCTAGCCCGGGGCCCCTGAGGCTTGCTACAATGAAGCCAAAGAAAAAGAAAGCTCTGGGAAATCAAAAACAACACTCTGAGAGAGCTCAGAGGCTGGCCATCTCTCAGGCTGCAGGGGAGCCTCTGTCTGGGCAAAGCAAACACTCCACAAGCCTCATTTCTACCCCAGAGACTGTTGAGTGGGCTTCGTCCCCTGCTCAGGGTCATGATCCCAGCCCACAGGGTCTGGACCTCAGTGCCTGGGGACTTTTTCCTAGAGCCCTGGAAGGCAGTTCTTCCCACAAAGCTCAGGGTTCTCATATCAGGGACCCATCGCAACAGGAGCAGTCCTGTTGGGAAATTTAAATTCTTGTCCCTTACGGCTCTCTTCCTCTCCACCCAGCTGGAGAACTCCCGTGCTCTCAGGGCTGATCAAACAAGGTTGTTCTCAGAACTTCCCCGTGTGCAGTGCCCATGCCTTGACCCCAGGTGTGGGTGGTGCATGACTTCCTCCTGTGCTTAGCCCATCCCCTGGCTTGGGTGCATAAGCCCATTACTCTCTGTAATAAAGGGCAGCAGCATCCTCTTCACTTCTGGTGGTCTGTTAAGTGCTTCAGTCCCAGCACGCTCCGCCAAGCTCGGTACTGTGGCTGTGCATGTGCGGCACAATCCTCAGCAGTGGCTCTCGGGCTGGGCCCACTCTGAGACGGAGTTTCAGTTGCTCACATCTACAGCTGGCGCAGCGATGGGCCCTTTGTCGGCTGCTCCCTCCCCCCAGGCACCTCCATTTCTGGAGTTTCCTGGGGTCACTTCCTAAGTAAGCCACTTGCCCTCCACCACTGTCACAGCTTGCTCCTAAGCGAAGTGACCCACAGTGCCCACGCTCTTACTCCCCCCGTGTGCCTTTGTCCCCTCGAGCTCAGCTTTTCCTCAACTCCGTAGAGCCTTTCCTAAATCTTTTCGTGTCTTCTGCTTGTTATTTTAATATCCTCATAATGTGCATCATCTGTGATCCCTCGTGGCCTTTACTTGGCTAGAGCTGCCTGCCCATTGACAGCTTCGTGCTCTTTGCTAATTTCTCAGTTCAAATCCACCGGGGAGAAAGTCTATAGTTCAGCTCTTTCTTGCACAGGGCAACCCATGGATTGCTTGTGCTTGAGTCAGCTAATCACATCCTGCTTAATCATCTCTGCTGGGTAAGAAACCGGTACAAGAACACCAGAGGTCAGTGGCTTTTCCAGACCCTCCTCGCTCTTTATATGGGTGATTGATGTGGATCCAAGTTTATTTCAAATATAACTTTACTTTCTGCCTTCCAGTTAAGTAATCCCCAAGTCTTCAATACTGACATTGAAGCCTTTGTAGATTTGTGTAAACTGAATCATGGTTGCCTGAGAACTGGCCCATCAACAGGTCTGTGGGTAGCGTCTAAGTTACAGAAAAGGCTGTGTGTGTGTGTGTGTGTGTGTGTGTGTGCTCACACGCACACATTTCTACTTTTAGAGGGAATATTTTTTTCTCCACCATAAGAGGATCATTCCACATATGCTGCTTTATGTAACTACTTTTTTTTTCACCTTTTCATGGAACATTTTTCCATGTCATTAAATATTCTCCAATAGCCTCATTTCAATATCAGGCTGGCCTTCACACACACAGGGTTTCCCTCTCAGCCCTCCATTCCCCGGGACACTCAGCTGTGAAAGGCGCCGATTTACACAGGTCAGCCTAATGAGCTCATCTTGCCTCCTCCACGGAATTCTGGCAAGCTCTCTGCTGGCAGCTGACATACAGGCCCAAGCTGCCAATCTCCTGTGCTTCCCCAAGGCCCTGACTCTCGGGGGAAATCACCAGTCACTACTCCATGACATCCTCTGTCCCCACATGCTCAGGACACCACAAACTCAAATCATCAAAACCAGCGCTGGGTGTTCCCTTAGGACAATGCTGCGGACCAGGGTGAGGAATGAGGAACCAGAGTAGGAGGGAGGGATTGGCTGTCCCACCATCAACCAGGGAGTGGGTGGCAAGGGAAAGGACTCAGGAAGGGTCTCACTGCCTCTGCTTGTCACCAGTTCAGTACCCGATGGGAGTTGGGTTTCTCTTCTTCTCCCCTTTGTTCGGTTCTGCAGGGCGAGGTCCCAGCACGTTCCCGGGGCCCAGGACAAGCAGCTGACTTAAAGGCTCTACCCAGGGCTCAGCCTCGGCGATGCGATTGGTGATGCTCTGCCCATCTGACCACAGCCTCTTTCTGGACCAAGTTCCTGTTTCACATCCCAGGGTGTGGTGCACTTAGAGCAGCTGCCCTTCTAGCCCTGCAGTGTTTGGGTTGACTTCCCAACAGCAGGCCTTCCTGTTCCAAGGCCCACAGTGGCCAAAGTGAGGGGCCTTCACAGACTGTCACCAGCCACAAACAAACTAGCCCCACCCCCAACCCTAGGAGTCCACAGAACAGAGAAGAGGTGGCTGAGAGAGAACCTGGAGACCTCTGTCCTTTCTGTGAGCTGTCACCCTCAGGGTGAATCTGCTTAAAGGGGTGACTTGGAGGGAACTTTGACCCTGTTAAGATCAAAGGAGCTGGCCTTCCAGGCAAGCACTGGGCTGCTTGGTCCCAATGGGAGGTTTATCCCAGAGCCCCTGCTTAGGAGCCTCAGCATTGCTGCAAGAGCCTGGCTTCCCTACAGGAAGGCAGCATGAAGAGACCCTGGAGGCCCTGCCCCTCCCTACACTGAAGTAGTCTCCGCTTAGCTCTGGCCTCAGGGGTCCCCAAGTCTCAGGCGTCCGAAGAGTTGAGCTGTCCTCCTCTTCTCATTCCAAAAGTGATGATGTGTTCTCTTCCCAGGCGCAGCCCTGTTTCGGAGATGTTTGCAGAGCTGCCTCGCTGGCTCCGGCTTCCATTCTCGTAGAGCTTAGTCTCCAGGGCAGACGTATTGCTGTTTTCCGGGCATGCTCAGGTGCACACTGACTCATTTCATTGTGAAGCTCTTTGTTTCACCTACAGATCATCACACAAAGGACCAAAACGTCCCTGGCAACCACTGTGCTTGCTGACCACCAAGCCGCTGTGTTATTTTCTAAGAGAAGGGTGGCAATGAGTTTCCTCGGGGAAGTGGCAGGGGCAGAGTCTGTGGTTGGGTGCATGGTCACAGGTGCCCTTGGAAGTCTCAGTTAGGTACCTTCCATCAGGGGCACTGTGGCAAACCCCACTCCCACCCCCTACAGCATACCCCAACCCTAGACTCCGAAAGCTGGAATTCATACTCTACAGTCTTTAACGGACTTCCAGTACCCGTTTTCATCATTGCCAGGCAGCCAGGATGCTCTTCTACCACCGACCGTGAAGAAATGGAGAGATGATCTTAAGGAAGTGGTGGGTCCCTCCCTAGCCACAGTCAGGCCATCGGATATGGGTGGGGCGCACAGTTGTGGGCTCGGCTGCCAAGCAGAAGCGCAGAGAGGGGACCTGGAAGACGCACCGGAGGGAAAGGATGGGAGGGTGTTAACTCCAGAGCCCCAAGCTTACCCAATCTGCTGGGTGTTCCGGAAGTCAGGAACGATGAGGAACCAGGGTCTGGAGAGTGGCCCTGCTTACACATGAAGACAAGAGGCCAGCCTTGCTTGGGAAGGCAGGCCATATAAACTGCCAGGGACCAATGTATAATGAAGTTATGGGGCTCTTGCTCAAAATATCACATAACTTTTATGATGGGTATTGCAGAGCGTTCACCAAGAAGGAGGTCCCTGTCCCTGAGCAAGAGGGGAGCCACCCATGGTTGTATGCCCAGGGACGCCTGTCCCTAAACTTGGGGGGAAGCTTTTTTTTTTTTTTTTGGACAGGGTTTCTCTGTGTAGCTTTGGAGTCTGTCCTGTATTTCACTTTGTGGCCAGGATGCTCTTGAACTAACAGAGATTCATCTGCCTCTGCCTCCTGAATGCTGGGATCAAAGATGTGCACCACCACCGTGCAGGAAGTTATTTTATAAGGGGCCATCTTCCTGTGGTAAAAGATGTTCTGAAGAGATTTAGGGTGGCCAGGGTTCCTGACACTGTTCACTAGGAGGTCCTGATAGTAAGGAAGTCAGTACTGCTAGTGAGTTCAAATAACAATCCTAACAGCTATCACTGTGCCGGCATTTGGAATGAGTCATGTCCCAGGCTCAGTACTCTATGAGCACATTCAGGGCACAGGATGTCGCGGGATCTTGTCCCGTTTTATGAAGGAAGGAAGGCAGAGTCACAGAGCCCTCTCCAGTGTCAATGAGCCAGACTTGATCCCACATCTGCAAGCCTCCAAGGCCACTGCCTTCAACAGCCCAAAGATCCAAACTCACTTTCACTCCCATTCACTGTGGGATGCCGTCACTGGAAACATCCACAGGGAAGCTACATTGCATCAGCCTGTGCTGAATCATTTTTGCCTGTCCTAAAATTTTTTACCGGGAACTTGGAGACTTGTGTTCCTTCTTAGAGCCACTGTAACTGAGGGTGGTCTTTGTTCTGAGGCTCTGCGGGGAACCTGTTCCAAGCCTCCTCTTCCCTCTGCTTCTGGAATCACAGGAATCTTCATTGATGCTTGGCTCATAACTGAACCACTGGGCACCTGGCCTTCCCCCTGTTTCTTTTCTTGTTAAGGGGCGGAACCGATCTGATTGATGTCTGCCTGAACTGAATATTCCTTCATCTTAACTTGATTGTACTTGCCAAGACCTGACTTCCAAATAAGGTCACATTTTTGGGAACCTCGAGCTCGTATTTCAATGCACCTTTTTTGGAGGGGGGACACAGTCGAGGTCGTATTTCAATGCACCTTTTTTGGGGGGACACAGACCAATATGCCATGCCCTCATTGGTTCAGTTACTAAATGCAGAGTGACGGAGAATGTAGTGCATTGCTAGACATGTGGCTTTTCCTATGTGTGGGCACTGCTTACCTCTAACTCATCTTGAACCCATGATTCTCCCCATTTTACAGATGACAGGGAGGAAGGACAGAGAGCCTCGGGTGTACTTAAAGTCACACAGCTCCTAGCACAGACCTGAGGTTCACACATAAGCGAACGGCAGAGCTCCAGGGCAAGGCGCCTCACTGGGACTCTGTAGCTTGGAAGGCAGATGGAGGTCTAAGCCCTGTGTTATCAAACACTTTCATCTACTGGGACCAGAGCATCGTGCAAACTTCCACCATGGAAGACTCTGGACTCGTCTGTGCATGAAGTCTCAGCTTGATTCCTTTCCTTTGATGAGTGTTTCTCTGAGACCTAAAATGTCTTCATACATAAGACAAGACCATGGAAACTTCCTTACCCATTCCAAAAGATATCTGTGAAGACTGATACCAAGGCTGGTACTGACCCCCCCCCAGAAGCTGAGCATTCACACATCCTCTGACCTCTGCCTCCTTCAAGTCTTTGCCCAAAGGCAACCTCACGAGAAATGTCCCTGACTGCTAAGCCAGTGCCACCCTATTGTCCCTTTCTCAAACTGAAATTTACTTGACACTGTCATAGCACTGAGCACTTCCTTTAAGTGGTCGACAGGCTACAGGGGCTCTGCAGCTGTGAATAGATTTACTACATTTTCAGGGAGGGGGCCAGCTATGGTGGGGGTGGGGGGGAGGGGGCCAGCTATGGTGGGGGTGGGGGAGGAGGCCAGCTATGGTGGGGGGAGGGGGCCAGCTATGGTGGGGGAGGGGAAGGGGGCCAGCTATGGTGGGGTGGGCTGCTGAGGAAAGGATGGGTTTGGCCCCATTTCCTCTCTGCAGCTCTTAGATGCTCACTTCTGCTCCTCCAGCATCACAGCTGCACCCGGCAAACGTGTAGCAAGCTCCCCAGGATGGTGGCTTCCCAGCGACATGCCTGCAGTGGGAGAGCAGGCTATAAAAGATGTCCCCATAATCAGAACCTGGGGTCATCTGGTGCATCGCTGTCTTCCCGGTACCTGACACAAAACAGTAAACACCAATAGCATGTCTTCAGTGAATGGGAGAGGAAGGGGGTGCAGGGAGGCAATCACCAGGCTGTGGACCCAGGAAGGTCACGAGGCTGTGGTTAAACCCAAGCTCGGAGCCTTATAATCAGAACGGGGGAATGGAGAAGAGTCTTGTGGCCCAGGAGTCTGTGTGAGCTGGTGGAGTGAGCAGATCCGAGCAGAGGCAATGGGCCGTGCTCACTCGGAAAGCCAGGGACCCAGCTGATGAACAGAACAGCATCAAATGGAAGCGGGCAGCCAGATCACCTCTGACTGGGAATTGCTCAGATGCCATGTAAAAGGGGCCTGCTTTTCTTCCAGGCCATATGCATCAAAGATTTTACTAATGCATGATCTTCACGCATGCTGTGGTGAGAGCTATTGAATCTAACTTGTTTTCTCCTGAACCCTGCAGTATCACCAAAGATCTCAGGCTCCACAGGAGCTCCAAGAGGAGCCTTGAAATAACTTCTCAGGCAATTAAACCACATCCAGTTTTGTAGGCTGAAGTATTTCAGGGGATCCTGTTACCACCGTCTTTGGGCCTGGAGGCCAACATCCTCTCATAAAAGCTAACTGTCTTGTAAGAGGAGCCGCCATCTGGGTGATAAAGCAGACGCGTTCTCTACCTGTCTCGTTGTGCTTGTTGGTTGTTAAGTAGCTTCAGCCAGTCCCTTTGGGGGTGCGGAGATTTCGGGGATGGAGGCAGAAGCACAATGCCCCAGGCATCATTCCCTGTCCCTGCTGCAGGAGCGGGCAGTCCCTTCATCCGGGTCAGCACCTTATATCCCATTTCCAAAGTCTAACTCTGAAACTCAAAGTACCCCAGGAGGTGCAAGGTGGCTGGTTCAAATTAATGTCTGAGTGCAAATGACTGGACCTTTTATGCCTGCAGGGAGAGGGTTGGTACGGTCAAACAGCACGGCTCAGCCCAGCCCCAGCTCTTTCTCCACTACCTGTGGGAGCGGGAACAAGTTCATTAATCTCTCATCTATAAAACGGCGGAAGCCAGGTTCAGTGGCCACACCTGGCTGGCCACAGCTTCCTAGGTGGCCTCGTGCCACCCCCAATTAAAGTACCGTTTCTCACTCTTGTCTTGGTCCCTTTTGTGCCTGACTCTTCATCTTTTGCTTTCTCTGGGCATCTTCAGTGCAGCAGGTAGGGGGAGTAAGGGGATGGATGGATGGATGGATGGCCAACCCCACATTCACATCGTATTATGGTATGTATTTTAATGCATCTCAAAAAGGCTCCTACTCTGCCTGGAGCTTGGTCCCCAGAGCACTGGCATATGAATGCTCCAAGAGGTGGGGTCTAGGGGGGGGAGGCAATCAGAGGGTGGGGGTCCCATCTCTGCAAGGAGTCTCTGCTAAGATGCCATTGCTGTGCTGTGTAGAGCCTCCAGCTGGAGCGCCCGTGCTACAAGACAGCAGGTCATTCGTGCAACAGGAATGCCGATTGCCCTTTATTGAGGAGAAGGAGCACAACAGAACAATCAGAAGTCAATCAGCGGTGACTTAGTTCCTCCCCAGCAGATGTGCGTTAGCAAATCAAGAAGAGTACCAAGAACTACTCTGCTGTTCTAGCCAACAGCTCAGGCTTGCTCAAGGTGCCTCAGGGTTCCATGCAGGGCCCTACATCCAGCCACCATGATTAGGGGCGAACAGAACTCTTTATAAGTTACCAGCCTCAGGAATTATGTTAAGGCAATGCAGGGTGAACTAGGACACATGGTAAAACCAACCATTTACTGGTAAAGTCACTCCCCATCTTTTCCCTACCCCTGAAGATTGCAGAGAGTGAGAACTTAGAGGGCAAGGACCAATCCCATCTTCCTGTGGGTATCCACAAGCCATCAGCAAGTTCCCTTGAATTATGTATATGGGGCAAATGCTGCCAACACTTGGAAATTAGCAAGAATAGGACCGAGTGCCATGATCTTCTTCCTAATGGATGACGTCCATCACATCCATGTCCACCCTTACGAGGGTGACATCAGACACGCTTACTGATGTCCTTCCATTGTTGTTAAGAGAACTTACGGTGACTCAGTTTCTTCACTCACTGCCAAGTAGAGCCCAGATACTGAGTATCCCACATCAGCACACAGATTCCCACCCTGCAGAAATGGAAATGACTTCTTGCTTGAAGGGAAAATCTATGGTTGTGTTGCCATCATGTGAGGCACAAAGTGAGCTAGTTTTGTGCCTAACCTAGCAATCTAATTTTAGTATTCCTTTTCTTCCTTTTCTCTTTTTGTATAAGCACTTCAAATATTATTTAAGTAAATGTTACCTTCGAACTAGTTCCCTTGTTATTTTCAGAGATCAGTAACACATTGACATGTATTCATTTTACGCTTTGTAAAAACCGTGCGTGCCTTTAGCTCCTTGAAAATTGTGTTTTGATATCTCGCAGGAATTGTGAGGTGCCTAAATAATAGCAACCCCACTTACATTTTCTTAAGACCCATATACCATGCTGGTATTTTCTTTGTCGTCTCTTTAATCCCCATTGTGACTTGCAAAGTGGATCTTTATTTCATCATCGAGAGCTCTAAGGCTCAGAGAAGCCAAGCAGTGTGGCCTCTGGGCGGCTGGGAACACGCATTATGTACCTGAACTTGACCCTTTCTGTTCCTCTGGACAGCCCCATGGCACAGGAATCACAATCCGGTTTCATCAGAAAATGGCTCAGTCAGGATCGGGAACCGACTTTTACGAACTCCTGTTTCTTCAAGCTTGTGACATAGGAGGCATACTCTTTGGTACCCGGCCCGGAAGAGAATGCTGCTGTCAAATCAAGTGATGAGGAGGCGGGCTGAGACTTCAGATAGTTCCGTGTATACATTCCCTCCTTGTCCCATAAGACATGGAGATTCTGCCTGAGCAAGTGGTTCCTGGTCCGCAAACACCAGGGACCAGCAGTGAGTCACGAACCAGAAGTGAACTGAGGGAGGGTAGGAAGTGATCTTCGGCTGGCTGTGTCCTGTGTTGTGGGTCAGGGACAAAGGAGACTGATGTGGATGGCGAGGATTTTGTTTTTTTCAGACAGGGTCTCCTGTAAGTGCTCCTGTAGCCGGGTAGCAAGGATGACTTTGAATTATTTTTCTAACCCCATCTCCCTAGTGCAGGAATTACAGGTATGGACCACCACACCTGCCTTCAAAAAGGCTTTTTGAAAAGAAAAAAGAAAAGGCTGCAGGTGGTATTGCATGCGTGTGCTCTATTGACACCCCCCCCCGCCCCGTGTACCAGGCCCCTTCAGGGGGTGAGCAGGGCCGATAGCCGCATACGGCTGTAGTGCTTAACCCCCAGCAAGTCAGTAGTGTATCGGTCCTTAACAAAGGGTAACAGGCAAACACTTCAACAGTGAAAACTGATTTTTCTCACACTGTGGGAAGTACAAATGCCAGGCGTTGGCAGGACCACGTTTCTTCTGGGCTCTCTCCCTGGCCTGTAGAGACCTTTTCTCAAGTCTTTGCAGGGTCTTCCGTCTGGGTGGGGTGGCCTAATTTCTTCTCACAAGCACAGCAGACTTCCTGGAGTGGGGCCCACCCCGATGACCTCATTTTGCCCGACCTCTCCAAATGCTGCATAGCGATGTCTTGAGTGAGTGGCTGGAGCTCATGTGAACTCCAGGCTGATCCTCCTCCGCAGACTAGGAGCTACTATTACCTGCTTTCCAGAAGCAGATAGTGAGACACAGAAAGACCAGTAACTTATCCAGACACCTAGTTAGCAACAGGCCCAGGGCTGAGCAGAAGTACCCTGATGCCATAGCCCACGCATGAAAGCCCTGCCTGGACCCACCTTACCTACAGAGACAGGGCAATAGCCTGTAGGGCCCTGCATGGACCCCTAAGGCACTTTGGGCAGGCCTGAGCTGTTGACTGGAACATCTTGCACCAGAGTAGTTCTTGGTTCTCTTCTTGATTTGCTAACACCCATCTGCTGGGAGGAACTGAGCCCAAGAACTTGCACGCTTGACCCTTGATTGTTTTCCGCTGTGCTGTGAGTCAGTGTATAAGCCCACTCCATCCCCTCAATAAACAGCCTTCAGCATTCCAGCTGCCCGAATGACCCTCTGTCTTGTCTTTTATTTCAATCTCTAGGCCTTCACCCGATTAGTGGAACAGATTGTAGCGTGGGCGCTACTGTAGCCAATCACCTTTGTGTGATACAAATCAAGACTTAGGTGACACTTTTTGCCCAAGGCCACTTAACATGACAGATGGCAGAGCAGGAGTTCTAGCCCAGTCTAGTGGGCTCCCTTATAACAGTGTCCCTTCCTAGCAGATTTGGGAAGCAAATGCTCGCAGGGAGGAGGAGGAGAGGTTGGGAATAGCACAGCCGATCCCTCACCCCATGGCATTTCAAGGGAACTCGTGGGAAAATGACTTCCTTACACCCCCGGCACGATAAAGCTAGAGCATCTCCAGCAATGCAGATGGAGAGGACCTAGTTCACCTCTCTTTGGGATTCGCACTCTTTGGTGGCTTTTACCTCTCCCAGCGCTTGTCCCAAACAACACAACCCCTATTAACACTAGCACTCACTAGGGTCTAGCCCCATTCCAAGCACGGTTATGTAGAACCTTCTTGAGCCCTCCCCACAGTTCCAGGAGTCCAGTTGTGATCTCTGTTTACATAGCAGAAAGTCAAAGGGCAGCGTTTCCCCCAGGTCCACTTAGACTGTGGTTGTGGCAGCCTGGTCCCCAAATCCTTCATGTGCCACTTGGTCATTTTCCAGGGAACTCAGCACACCTGTACTAGGGTCGTTCCCTTAGACATCTAGTCTGGGAGGGCAGAGTGACCCCAAAGAGACACCATGGACCCTCTGTTGGGACTGTGTCCAAGATGCTGAGGGGCAGAGGATAGAACTCAGCCAGAAAGGGAAGGAAAGGAAACTGGCTCTTCAGAGGTGGCTGGCGACTCTCCAGGCAGACAGAGGGGCGTTGGCACAAAGGGTTGCCAAGGCTGGTATGTGTGGCTGGGTACCATACAGAGAGTGGGTCAGCCCAGAGTCAAGGATGGGGGTTACTATGCTAAAGAGGCTTTATGTTTGCGGCTGTGACATCTTAAGGTCCCAACCAGTCTTGAAATGACACGGTCTTCAGAGTCTGAAGAGGCTTGCTGACACTACTCCCTGAAGTCCCTGCTGTGGGCTGGAAGCCTGACAAGCTGCAGTCTGCAAGCCCAGGCTCCTACCGGCCCACCTCATCTCCCAGCCTTTGGCCTTTACAGCCAGCCCTCCAGCTGCCCCTCCTGTCCTGAGCAAAGAGCCAAGCATCTGACTTAGACCTCGAACTTGTCACCCATCCCCCTTGCCTGGCCCTTTTCTTCCCTTTTAGCACAGTTGGGTTTCATCAACTAATTACGTTCAGCAGAACTTCAGTACAGTTCTCCATAAAGGTTTGTTAAATGAATGAATGAGACTTATTTAAATAAATAAATAAATAAATAAATAAATAAATAAATAAATAAATAAAATCCAGTTCGTTGACAGTAAGAGTACGGAGAGCTGTTGGCCATCCAATTGCCCTGAATAATTAACCAGGACACACCGGTCCCCTTTCGGCTTCCCTGATCGCTCTTATGCCCGAACTGCCCCCAGGTCACCAACAGAACCCCTAGTAAGGGGCTGGACTGTAGTCGAGCTGCGGCTGCTTAGCAATTTGTTTCTTATGCCTGCGGCCCCATCTAACAACCCCGCTACCGCAAACGGCTAACGTGCTCCGAGGCAGAAAAGGAGCCGTGAAATTGCCTGAATTGAGAAGCCGACAGGAGAGCAAGGGGGCCTGTCAAAACCCAACTTAGCAGAAAGACGAAAAGGCAATTCTGCCGGCCTCAGCTGCGTGTTCCTGAGGCCGGGGAGGGGGAGAAGGATGGATACTCCACTGCTCTCCCCTCCACCCTCCTCGGGCTTCCACTGTCTTCCTGCATCCATAACAGAGCAGAGAGTGAAACTGCTGTTTTCAGGGAAAGAGACCGCTCACAAATCAGGGTGGTCAGAACAGCAATAGCTCACAAACACCCTATCGCTCTTTACCGAATGCAGAGTCAAGATCAGCTGTTTAGATATTTAGGGATTCGTTCATGTGTTCCCAGCAGGTGCTAGTGTCTGGTCTCTTTTCCTTGGTTAATTCAGAACCACCACCGCCACCACCGCCACCACCGCCACCACCGCCACCACCGCCACCACCGCCACCACCGCCACCACCGCCACCACCGCCACCTCCTATAGGAAGATCTGCATTCTGCAGTGTTATTCAGGACTTGGGTTCATTTCTCGTGTGGTTACTCCTTCTGGGTCAATGGTAACATAGCTGATTATGAAGAAATCCAGACCCTCTTTATACTGGGTGCAGCTAAGCTTCTGTGTTTGTCACGATCCGGTCTGATTGTGGGGTGTCTTAAACACACACATGGCAGAGCAGCTCAAGTCCATTCATGGCCAGAATCCTGATGAAGAAACCGGGCTTCCTGAAGATGGAAATGGCCAGCCTCTCCTCCGTCATGGAGAGGAAAGAAAGCATGTCTCTACATTTGAAATGCCAACCAACAACTGGTCTTGAAATGGTTATTTAGAGGTAGTGCTTACTGCAGGAGGGAAGCAGATGTCTCACTCTTCATGAGAGAAATGTTTCGCCCCCTAGGAAAGACTCAGGTAGCCCTGAGAAATTCTGAGGATGAAATTTGCACGCTGCGTTTCCTAAGATTCTGTGCGTGCTGGTGGTGGGTTTTAAATAGCTGGAGCGTCCAATCCGCAGGGCCCCCCGGGGCGGGGTAGGTAATTGCCTGGCAGCTTCTGCGAGTTCTCCTGGCAATGGGCTCGGGAAACTTACTCCTTGAAGAATGCAAGGCGAAGTGATTTCCCAATATTTGCAAACTGGCAAGCTGTGACGTTTTTTGGAAAAGCAGATGGAGTTTAGGGAGAGCCCAGAGGGGTGGCCCAAATCCTCCCGCACGGAGGAGGATGCTTGGCGAGTCAGTTCTCCATCCAAGCAGTAGATGGCACTAGCTGCCTTCCCGGGCAGCCTCCTTCCCCATCTTCAGGGCTGACTCTGGAGAACTGACTTAAGAAAGGGCGGAGGTGCCTCCTTTGCTTAGGAGGCACGATGGGGGGAGGGGGGAGCGTGTGCGGGATCTGTGTGTGTTCCCGTCTAGATGGCGGCAGCGCTTAGGCAGATCAAAGGTTAAGGCCAGCTCTGGGCGGGACCCAGGTGCTTCTTGTGAGGAAGGGCTGTTTCTAGCAGGGAAGGATCTCAGCAGCCAAGCACACTGGTCCCACCCCACCAAACATGAGCGAATGTTTGCCTTCTTTCTCTCCCTAACAGGCAGGAACAGCCAGGGTTCTAGGCATGGAGTCTGTCAGCTCAGGATGGCAGAGGCAGGGTGGGGAGAGCTAGCTGCATGGGAAGCCTAGTGGGACACCGCTCAGCTCGCCTCATCCCTGTGTGCTGTCTGTGAATGCTGTGCCAGGCAGAAGCCAGGCCTCATCCCCCAGATCTGAGCACCGTCTCCATTAACAAACCCCCCAGATCTTCCGTCCATTAACAAAGGGGCGGAAGGAATTGTCCCCGTGAAATCTGAGGCGCCAACAGGGTTGTGCGATATTGTCTATCATTCCTGGTCCCTCTCCGGTCTCTGCTCACACACTCTTAAGATTCCTGTTATGACAGCTAACCTTGAGTTCACATTATCCGCAGGAGAAAAACTGTGAAAATGAGTTCTGTGTGCGTCTGAAGAAGAGTGTGCACTATTCATTAGGCAAAATTAGACAAAGAGGTCTGTTTGCAGATGAGTGGGGACAGGGTAAGGTCTCCATGCTAGGTTCTGGTTTCAGGTAGTGTTCCTACCATCAGTATGAATAATGTGTGTATTTATTTATAATTTATGCATATATTGATTACTTAGTCAGGTTCTATCAAGAAAAACAGAGCCATTGTAGATTTTTCTTTTTCCCTCCCTCCCTCCCTCCTTCCCTCCCTCCTTCCCTCCCTCCCTCCTTTTCTCCCCCTACCCCCTTTTCTTTTTTCAGACAGATTCTCTATATGTAGGCTTGGCTGTCTTGGGATAGGACCAGGCTGACCTTGAACTCGCAGAGACCCACCTGCTTCTGCCTCCTAGGATTAAAGGTGTGCAACCACCACTGTAAGTCTTGGAAACAGGGAATTTAATATCAGGAATGGGTTATACACAATGGGTGAGCAGCTGAAAGCACATCCATCCCCAAGGCTGGGAGAGAATAGGAAGACGGGTACTGTTAAAGCTCACCAGGTTACACAGTTCTCACCCTTCCTGATGCTGGAACCCTTTCATACAGCTCCTCATGCTGAGGTGACCCCCCGCCAACCACAAAATTATTTTCATTGCTACTTCGCAACTGTAATTTTGCTACTATTAATGAGTCGTAAATATCCGATATGCAGGATATCTGATATTTGACCCCAAAGGGGCCATGACCCACAGGTTGAGAAAGACTGACGAGAGATTTATGGCTGGGGCTCTAAGGTTGGGACTGCCCCAGCATCTGAAGTCATGGCAACAACGTTTGATAACATGGGGAGAGGCACAGAGGCTGCGCCAGATACCGCTGCAAACAGAGGGAGCACCTTGTGGTTCGTTTCTGTGTATCCTTCAGTCTTCTACAATACTATCTGTACCACTGCCTAAAGCCACCAGGAAGCCAGATGTAGGAGGACCTGGAGTGGAGTTCTGTGGGACACAGGGACATGCAGGGGAAGGGCAGGGAGGGATGGAGTGACCGTAGACAGGAAAAATGGTGGCATGCAAAAAATCCTGCTGTTATCTAGGTATTTGAATGTGTGCTGCATATCCGTGCCTGTGTGTGTGTGCGTGTGTGTGAGTGTGTGTATGTGTGCGTGCGTGTGTGTGTGCACATGTGTGCGCGTGCATGTGTGTGTGCACGTATGTGTGTGCGTGTGTGTGTATGTGTGCGTGCGTGTGTGTGTATGTGTGCGTGCGTGTGTGTGTGTGCACATGTGTGCGCGCACATGTGTGTGTGCGTGTGTGTGCACGTATGTGTGTGCATGTGTGTGCGTGTGCATGTTGCAAGGCCAGGGAAGGGTGTCAGGTGCCTACTTCACTATCTTATTCTTTTGAGACACAGTCTCTCACTGGACCTGGAGCTAGGCTGGCAGCGTGCAAGCCACAGAAATTCTTCTTACTTGGAGTTAGTGGTATGCACAGAACCATGCCCAGCTTTTTACAGGGTACTGAGATTTGAACACTGATTCTTGAGCTTGAGCTGCAAACACTTTTAATCACTGAGCCCTATCTCCATCCCCTGAACTTGACTTTAGCTCTTTGTAAATGAAGGCTTTCCAGCTCTACATAGATGTTCCAGAGCACAGAGTCTGCATCCTCATAATAGGGCTGCTGATGGGGTCCTGGTTTCCACACAGCCCTGTGATGTAGAAAATCAAGGTTCAGAAGAATTGAAAGCAACCCAGTGGCTGAGGCAAGATTGAGCCCAGGCCTGAGCTGAGCCTTTCTGCCACCCCTCCCCAGCAGTATGAAGTGGAATCTGGTTTTCACTGTGGCCAGAACTGTGAAATGTGAGTGAGGATATCTGTTATAGAAAGTCAAACAGCCGCAGCCTGACCCCAGAGGCTCAGAGCCAGTATTGTGTGTCAGGCGATTCCAGGTCTAGGGCAGGTGATGCCAGGCCGGCATCCTTGTCCCAGGGCACAGCTGGCCAGTGGGAGAGGTAGTCACAGAGGGCTGTGGTCTTGGTGGGACGACACAGCTCCTCAGTTCCACGGATTGTCCCAGACCCTGTTGGGTCACTGTAAATGATCGCTCTTTGTCATCCAAAGCTCAGCCAGTGTAGAGTGGGCCCATTTGGACAATTGCTATGCATTTGCAAGGATGGATGTGGACCATTTGTCTGTGCCTTGTTGCTCAGCAGGTCTGGAGCCAATGCTAATGAGAACAGATTCATTTTCCTACAGCATCATTTCTAGCATGTTACACCTGGGCTGGAAAAACCCTCCATGACAGCCCATTACCTGCAGGGACAAGGCCGAGTGCCATGCTGAATGGCTCCAGATCTCCAGGGCTGGATTCAACCTGTCTTTCCAGCTTGATCTCCCTCTGATTCCCACACATGTTGTGTTCCATCTTCTGTGTGCAGATCCCGGTCCCCTACCTGAAACCTGCCTCCTACTCTCCCAGCTAGGTACTCATGCCTGTGACGATGTGCCATCCTCTCCCGTACCCAGGCGAGGACAATATTGTGCCCTCTGCCTTTTGTTTTTGTTTTCTACTCTCCCTCTAAGAAAACAAGCAGAACTAAGCCTTCTGTTGAGCACGTACATGTACATTCATTTACTTGTTTAATATTTATTTGGGTGCCTACTACATACTGGGTAGCCATGGCAATTAGGTAGTGGGTTTCAAATAAGAAAAAAAATCCCACATATAGTGTGCATCCGTTTCCCGAGGCACCGCAATGGCCTAAAACAGCTTACGCTTATTTCGTGGTGCTTCCAGAAGCCAGAAATGTGAAGTCCTGGCTCTAGCAGAGCCAGTTCCTTCTGGAAGCTCTGAGGGAGGCTCTAGCTCATGCCCCCCACTTGACCACCGCGTCGGCATTCTCTGGCTGGAGGATACATCACTCCAGTTTCCACCCTGTTCCTTACTCTATTTCCTCTGTGCTTTATGTCTCTCTTGTCTCTTAAGCATGCTTGTTTTCAGATTTAGCGTTCTTCCTACATCCGCATGATCTCATCTCAAGATGCTCAGCTGAATTACATCTGCAGAGACCCTTTACCAAAGGTCCTGTTATTCACAGGTTCCCGGGGGGAAGGCCATGTAGAGCAGGAAGCCACCACTTGCAGTATGTTCGGAGGGGATTTATTCCCGCGACAGGAGAAGCCGGGAGGATGCTAGCTACCAGCCTTCGTTTATCTCCCTCACCTCTCTGCGACACTGTTATTCTCCCCCTCATCTTGGGGAGTTACCTCAGCTCGGTTTACCTGCAGTGAGGGGTTTGTGTGTGACTGGCACAGCTTTCTCAGATCCCACCCAGCACTTACCTCCTCAGGAAGAAAGGCTTGGGTTTCTCTACCTCAACAGTGTTTACCAAGGAAGGGTAGGGGACACATGGTGATGAACATGGAGTCCTTGTCCTCAGGGAGCTAAGGAGTGTTGTTCCAGTCCTCAGGGTGGCCTTGTCCTTAGGTTTGTTTGGGGCTACAAGAAACAGATTCACAGACGCGAACCTCACACACGTTGCCTCCTGCAATGCAGGACTGTTGCTCCAGGTGCCGGGGTCGCGAGCCAGGGTCGCTAGCCACACTTGGCCTTTGGTAACCAGAACACTGGAGTCTCTGGCTCAGCTGCAGGGTCATCCTGCGCGGGGACACACCTTCCATACCCAATGTCCGATCCTTACACACCTGATCAGTTTTGCCCACAGGGAACAGTTTTGGAGGCTTGCAGAAGCTCTCGGCTCCCTGGACCCTCCCCTCCCCTTCCCTACCCCGCACCTCAGTCTTAGATACTCCTCTGTGTCTTCCCAGCAGCCTCTGCGTTTCCTCAGCTGGCAATGAGTGGAGGTAGAGGTCCAGGAAGACCCCCGTGCTAGATGGAGTTAAGCATGTGCCGTATACTGTGCAGTAGGATAAACTACCGGGGATGGGGATGGCCACCCACACCACACACTGGAAGGAAGGGAGGGGCAGGGATAGACAGGGGGAGGGGCCCAGGGAAGACGGGCGGGTGGGCGGAGAGTCTGGGGACACCGTGAGGGTGTGGAGGGAGGCTCACACCCTCCCGCTGGCTGGCTTCCCTTGTGGTGGACCTGTCCTTGAGGGTGCCTTCCACAGAGCCCACAGCCACCTCCACCTGAGGCTGCCTGGTCTCCCAGCGGCCAGAGCACTGCCCACCCCATCTCTGAAGCTTCCTCCACTTGACTCATTGGAACACTTACTTCACTTTAGGGGGGGGGGTGGCTGAAAACGAAGTTGTTTAAGATCTTTCAGCTGTGAGGGACAAGCCACGGCCTGGGGGAGTACCACGTGACAGGTTTGGACTTTAAAGGAAAGCAGGAGCCATGGGAAGGCGCTGAAGGAAGCGATGCCCCTGTTGGTTGGTATTGTTTTACCTTTTCAGGGTATGCTAACACTGACCACAGGCACACGTGTGCCCATAATGGCCTTCGAGAGGCCATACCTTGGCGTAGCTGACGCTGTGTTCTATGATGTATATAGGTAGGTTTCGTTTATGTTTTGAGAGGGAGGGCATCTTGTCTGCCCTGACATCAAGCTCAGAGCAGGAGGAAGCACTGTTGGCCAACGTACGAGACTTGGCTTTTGTGGAGCTTTTCTTTGCAGCGGCCAACAACAGCCATCGCATACCTTATTCTGTTAACAAGCCCCCTCTTGTTTGGGAACTGCTCCTCTTCTACAGCATGTGCTTGACCATAGAACTCATCCGTATTTTCAGGGTGCAGGTACCTGCGCTGTAGTAAGAGGCCCATGGATTGGGAAAGCAATTCTAAGACCAACCAGATTCCTGGGGACCAAGCTTCCTCTTTTCTAGCAGTGGATGATGACATGAACTTGTCTGTGATCCTCCTCATCTTCCTCTCCATCACAGTTTCCAACATCCCAAGCAAAGCATAGTAGCAGAGACTGCTGGAGAGAGGCTCTGTCTGTCCGTGCCCGAGATCATCCCGCGCTAGGAAGTGCCAGTTCCCAGACTCGGTAAACATGCTCTTGTTGTTTGACTTGTGTTTCTGTGGCTTGCTCTTGAGACCCTCCTCTATGGGAGGCTCTGGGTTGGGGGTGGGGGCTGCTCCCTTGTCTGAAGTTTTCCTTGGGGTGGGCTGCTGGATTCTGAGCTGTGTCTCCTCTCCAAGAGAAGCAGAGAGGGGGAGTCGCCCCCACATGAGCTGTTACGTCATGGTTCTGCCTTTACGTCCATGTCCTGCCTTCTGCTAATCGACCCCATGACCCAGGTCTGGCGGTCAGAGCTTGCTCCCTCTGACACAGGAGAGTGACCACAAAGGAGTTCCGTAATCTTACACTAAAGCCCTGTGTAGCCCAGCAGATGCTGGAGGAGGATCTATAGGCCCCGATCCCTCTGAAGACCAGCAGGAAATAACTGGTCTCCATCCTCTGCCTGGGGTTTTATGAAGTGGATCCACCCTGGGCAGACTTTATCACAGGTTACTGCTCATCTCCAGGGTCCATTCATTCTCCCAAAGAAAATCATTTATGAACTGTTCAGTCCTCTTGGCCCATTCATTCTCCCCAATAATCATTTACAAGCCTTCAAAAAGAATGGCCTACACCCTCCCCACCCCCTTCTTGTGCTCTGAAGACAGATGTGTGAATATGGAAACCTCTCTGGCTAAGTGGGTAATCACACTCCGGTGACTTCCCCCTGTACACATTAGATCCATCTGTATGCTGTTTTCTCCTATTAATCTGCCCGTTGTCAGCTCATTCCACCAAACCTTCGGAGGATGAAGATACTTTCCCCTTTGCCGTGTGATGATGAATTAGGGGCTTTCGAGGAGATTGATGCCGGAGACCTTCAGAGAAAGACGCTGCGTTTGGCAGTGTGGTTTCCAAGCTGGAGCTCATGGGATACCCCTGTAAGAGAAACCGTGGGGAACCACTGGATCCTGAGCTCTACCGTGTGGACACAGCCACTGGGAAAGCTATTTCCAGAGAAGGAAGACGAGCATGTGCAGGGTGGTCCAGGAGGGGATGGAGTGTCTGCAGTCTCTCTCTTCTTGGCCCCGGGCACTTTTGGCGGGCTTGTGCTTTGCCTCACCGTGGACATCAGGGGATACCCTGGTCCACGCAGTCCCCCTCAGTCTTCACAGAACCTGAGTTGATCTCTGCCTTCTGTAACCCAAAGGGTCCTTTCTGATCTGCGGGCTTCTTCATCAGGGTATCTGGCAAAGCCATTCGCTTCTCCTTAAACACACAAAGCAACGGCCCCTTAGCAAACCCACACATGTGCCAAATCCTGAGACGTGAGCTCCAAGCCAGCACCAGATGCTAATCAAAGCAAACAACAAGTCCTACAGCAGCCTAGAACTTGCAACTTCCACCTGAAGTCTAACTATAGTGAATGACTGTGAGCATTTACATCGTCAAGGTTATCAGACAGAAGACGCAGAAATGCCAGTGTTCTGATGGTGGTATGGCACTGTTTAGCTGGATGCTTAGAGCTATAGGTGAAGGAAACCATCTCCAAATACTTGCTGTCCCAAGGGAAAGGGACCTAGAAGAGCCCCTCCCTTAGACTCCCCCTGGTTTAGCTGGCCCTTGATGTCATCAGTATGGCCAGGCAGAAAAGAACTTGTCTTTTGGCTATCACAGATGGCCTAAGCTCAAAGCCTTCCCCACGACAAGCATAGATGAAGATAACTTTGAATTGAGGACATGTAGGATGCAACCCTGCCCAAGGTGTGGAGGGCAAACAGGAGTGTCAAAGCCAGGACTCTCCCAGACAGCCTCTACTAGAGTCCAGGGATGTGGCTGCTAGGAGGTCACCTCATTGGTCCAAAGAGACAGGAGTTATCAAGATGGTGTCTTATAAGAGCCTCGGGCTAGCTTCTCAGAGACTACACCTTTCCAGGAGGACCCTTGTGAGGGGGTAGTCTTCTCCCATATCCCTACAAATTCAAACCTAGGTACGGGAACTCATGCTTTGTTCTAGAACAAGCACTGTGGGTTGGGATGAGTCAGGTCTTCTTTGTTTTATAACCTTGTTGGGAGTCAAGTTCAACTTAGGATTTGCCTGTTGACAAGTTCCCCACATTGTATGTGAAAGAAAGAGTTAAGAAGTGTCTTGCTGTATTCTTGATGCATGGGACCCCTCAGGATTACCAGCTTTTGGATCAATGAATAGGCAGAACTTGAGATGGGATCTACTCTTAACTTGCTCATCACCTGCCAATAGTCTTTGAGTTCGTACTGCTGTAGGTGTTAATATAAGATCCAACTAATGGTCTTCTTCTGTCGTGTTGGGCCCCGTGGATTACAGTTTCAGCCTCAGCAGGGCCTTCAGTTACTCTCCTGAGCCCAGGATTTCCCACACTCCTTTCCAAACTGCAGGATATGACCTCACACCCCACTTCTGGAATAAAATAGTTATCAGAGGAGACATTTTTCTTTCTGCTTTCCCCAAGTCCTTTCCAGCACACTTCCTGAGGTCCCATGGTTCCATCTCTCACTTCTCAGAAAAGTCAATGATTTTTTTTTATAATGCTGCCTCATGGGCCCTGAGTATTTATAACCAATAAGACAGAGAGAGGGGGAAAGAGGAGAAGGAAGGGGATGAAGGAGAGGATGGAGGAGAGAAGAAAGGGAGGGAAAGAGGGAACTCCATTTAAGGAGACATACATTTGTGCTGAATCCTGCAGGGCGGGTCAAGGGCTGGAAACCCAGAGAAGACTTGATGTTGGAGCACAGCATGAAGACAGAGTTTCCATAGCTTAGGGGATGTCAGTCTTTATCTCTTAGGGCCCTCACCAGCTAAGGGGAGAGACACTCACATTATGAATTGTCATAAGGTCTGCTATTTCAAATATTATTCCCATCTTAGAAATCCCTTCACAATGACATCTTGCCTGGCGTTTGATCAAATAACCAAATACAGCAGCCAACCCAAGTTGACCCTTGAAGTTGGCTGTCATACCAGCTGTGACAACTGTCAGCAATTGTTATTGTGTGCGTCCTATATGCCACCTTTGTCCAAAAGTCACCATATCCAAGAGGACATAGAGAAAGGGCAACACTCCTCCATTGCTGTGGGAGTGCAAACTTGTGCAGCCGCTGTGGAAATCAGTATGCCGATTTCACAGAAAATTAGGGATCAACCTACCTCAAGATTCTGCAATACCACTGTTGGGCATGTACCTGAAGGAGGCAGATTCACACCACAAGGACATTTGCTCAACTATGTTCGTAGCAACATTATTTGTAGTAGCCAGATCTTGGAAACAACCTAGATGCCCCTCAATTGAAGAATGAATAAAGAAAATGTGGTATATTTACACAATGGAATTCTACTCAGCGGTAAGAAACAATGACATTCTAAAATATGCAGGCAAATGGGCAGAACTGGAAAAAAAAAAAAACATCCTAAGTGAGGTAACCCAAAACCAGAAAGACAAATATAGTATGTACTCACTCATAAGTGGACATCAGACATAAAGCAAAGGACACCCAGCCTTCAATCCACAACACCAGAGAAGCTAGAACCCTCTTCCAGAAACAGATGAAAGGAGATGCAGAAATCCACAACTAACCGTGGGCCAAGCTCCTGGAGTACAATGCAGTGAGGGAGGAGCGAACATATGAACAAAGGAGTCAAGACCGTGATGGGGAAACCCACGGAATCAGCTGACCCGAGCTAGTGAGAGATCACTCTCACAAATGGGGAACCTACATGAGACCAAACTCCCTTTAATATAGGTGACGATGGTGTGACTGGGACAATGTAAGAGGCCACTGGCAATGGGTCCATAGATCTAACTCTAATACACAAACTGACTTAGCGGAGCCCATTCTCTATGGAGAGACACCTTGCCCAGTCTAGACACAGGGGTGTGGGGGGGGGGGTGGAGAGGAGCCTTGGTCCTGCCTCAAGGAGATGATGGGACAGACTTAGTAGACTTCCCATGGGAGGACTCACCCTCTCCATGGAGCAGAGGGAGAATGGGGTAATGGAGGGAGAGGGGAGTGGAGGAGGGATGGTGAACTGGGATTAGAATGCAAAACATAGATTAATTTTAAAAAAAGACCAAAAAAAAAAAAAAAAAAGCCACCAGGTCCAACGTCTTATTTAATCTTCTGGATGCCTTCAAGGGGGGGTGCTATTTTTATTGCAGAGATGGTAATGTTGAGTTCTGCGGTACTGAGCAGAGGTCAGATTCTAGCTTTTTTATTCTCTGATTATAAATATGTCCTGGTTGTTTTAATTCAACAGAATGAACTTCCCATCATCTCCCTCCTCCCTCCCCAGTGAAATGCCTTTGAAACAGAGCTACATGCCTCCAGTGACCCCAACTTCTCCCTCCTCCTCAACAAACAGCATCCCGATTCAGGCTCTACGAGACAAGGAAACAGTGTTGATCAAGGCTACAAATGATGCCACGGTTCCCAAAGTCAACAGATATAGCCCTGATATCTATGCGTTTATTGTAAGCATTATAGTTACTGTAGTAATTACTCACTATTTAAAAAGTTAGAAGAACACTTGGGGTCAAGGTGGTTTTGGTATAAATCAGTGTGTGGTACCCATTCCGTATAAAGACAGTTGGGGATAAAATGTGAGTGTGCATGTGTGTGTGTGTGTGAGGGGAGGAGAGAGAGAGAGAGGCAGAGACAGAGATGGAGAGGAAGGGAGAGAGAACATTCTGGTGTATGTGTAGGTCAGAGGTCAGTTTGTGGGATCCAGTGACTCCCACGGGGGCAGACACCTTGACGCAGTGAACCATCTCACCTGCCCTTGTGGTCTTCCATACCTTACAGCACGAAGATGTGAACAAGCTTTGTGGGGGGTAGTGTGGAAGGGTCATGTTGTCAGCCCCCAGATCAAGGCCCTCGCCTGAAGAACCTGGGTTTACGAACCAGTGCCAGCGATATTTTCAAGGAGCAGGATTTGGAGATTCCAGGCTGCCTGGGTTTGTTACTGGGTTTTCAGAGGGGTAACCCTATCGGGGAGTCCTAGCAGACAAGGTTGGGCCGCCCTTTCCCATCTCCATACACCTGTCTCTGCAGTGAGTTATGATGGTAAAAGTGTAACGGGAGATTCGATCCATAGGGCCATACCGGGGGGAACGGACAGAGTCACGATTAAAGTCCCCTGGTTGATCACTGTCATGTTAACGGAGAAACCGGGCTTTGCAGGGGAAATGTCCCACGTGCCCCCACCCCCACCCCGCATTAGAACACGTGGTCCTCAGCTGGTGATGCTGTTTGTAAGGGCTGTGAGGGACAGTGTCACTGCAGGAAGTGGCTTCACAGCCCAGCCCCCGCTTCCGGCCCCCTCTCTGCTTCCTCGGCGTGGTTGTAATGTGACTGACTAGTCAGCTCCTTCTCCTGGCATCCGCGGTATCTGTAAGCCAAAGTGAACCATTTCCCCCTTTTTGTTACAAATGCAGAAAACCAAGACACCCAACTGCCCTACTTCTCAATGAGGAAGAGCAGATTCCTTTAAGAGAGATCTACTCTTTGTCCCCAGCGCCCAGCGGGGGAACTCAGCAGTAGTTACCAGGACAGAATCTGTAAGGGTCTGGCGACAGCTTCCTAGAGCAGATGGTACTGGGCAGGATTGTCAGTGGGCACATGCGGCTGGGGGGAGGCTTTGGAGGACAGTAGCAGCCTCAGACATTCCTTTCACGACCCTTAGAGTGAATGTGTCCCATTGCCTAGTCAGGAAGATATCTGTGCACAGAACTTGTACGTCTCGTCTTCTTATCCTGCAGGACCATCCCTTGACTTCCCTGTGGCCACGCTGTCTTCTCTTCCTTCACACGTCTGACATGTGCAGAAACACTAAGGTTCTTGTTGCCCTGAGGCCTTTCCTCGGCTGCTCCCAGCCAAGCCAGGTGGCTTGTGTGAGGGAGCAACAGGTCTGCGCCTGGCCGGGCTGTTTGGAGAATGGAAAGGCCTTGCAGCTTGTTCGTTCAACCTCAGCAGCCATCCAAAGCTGGCGAGTCACGGAAGCCCTTGACGTCTCTATCAAGAATCCAGCTTTCCGGGGCCTCAGAGGCAGAGGCCAGCAGGAGGGAGGGGTCGTTAGCGGCCAGGATGTTCAGCATGCATGAGGAGCCACGGCTGAGACCTGGCAGGGTCCGAAGGGTCTGGCTGCCACATTGAATCCATAAATGCTCACGTGTCACACGTGAGGGAGGACACGGTGCCTGAAGTTGAGCCATTAGGGCCCAGTCTTGCCATCCGTTCCCACATCCGTGACTTCAGTTAGACATTCTGTGAAAGAGCCTGGGGCTAAAGGGAAGTCCGGCCCTGTGCTTTTGACCTCACATGCCTTGACTTCCAGGCAGAGATGCCACAATGAGATCGATCAGGGTCCTCATAAGAGGGAGAGACCAGGGCCTTCCATTCCACAGCTTCTGAGGACATAGGAGGGAGGCTCCATCTGCAAACAGGAAGAGCATCCTTGGTAGGAGCAGAAATCAGCCAGCATCCTGATCTTGGGATTTGCAGCCAGCCATCAGAACTACAAGAAGCAAAAGTGTTGTTTAAGCCACGCAGCTGGTGATTTCCTGTTATGGCAGCTAAGGCCAGCTGGATACTGGCAGTGTCCTGCCTCTGCCCAGACATTGCTGGTCCAATGTGGGCGGCCATCTGACCCATTCCTAGGGTGCTCTGGTAAACAGAGATCTGTGTGTGCTTTCAAGGCCCTGGTCCAGGTGGATATGACTTCTTCCTCTTCCCTTCCATGCTACACCCAGACCGTAACTGTGACGTCAGTTAGGGTGAGATGCAATGCCACAGCCCTTGACAACATGGCCCATGAGGGACTCCTAGTCCAACAGCCCTCATTTCCCCAGTCCTGTTTAGGGGAGATTAAGACGCTGACTATGAGGCTTTGCAGCTCCTTGGGATTATCAGGGAGGTTTGCAAAGATCAAGTCTAGCCCTGGGAGATTCTGATTTACTTGGTTTAGAGTGTGACGGGACTATTAAAATTTTTGAAGAAAAAAAAAAAAAAAAAAAGGAGGATATTAACACACAGCTGAATGACAGCCCCCTGGAAGTCAGGAAGTGAAGACAGCGCCATGACTATGGTCTTTGTTAGGGCCACCACCTCGCCTCTTCCGTCTGTGGCTTCCATCCATCGCCAATGCATAAGCTCCTGCCTTGGCCCTCAAACTAAGTTCCTTCAGATGGAGAGAGGCCAAGAGATGACTGCAGTCAAGGACTGATGGAGGCAGGCGGAGGTGCGCATGTGCGCACTCATTACGTCTTTTAAAGAAGTCTGCCCTCCTTTGCCTCTCCAGACACCCTCATCCGTTGGCTCAGAGCTTCGGACTCACAGTGTCTCCTTCCTGATCAGACTCTCTTTGGAGAAAATCTCCCTGTTGATTGTTACACTGATTATGGCCACAGCATATGACACAAGACCTGGGTAAATTGTGAAGAACGGGGATTTATTGGGTTCACAGTTCCAGAGGCTGGGGCGGTGGCAAGAGTCTTCCTGGAGCGTCAATCACCCTGTGCCGAAAGGCAGATGGGTTAGGGAGTACGAGACGAGGAGGCCAGAAAGGGATTTTAGCAACGTCCACTTGTGACGATGAGTCCACTCCCTTGTAATGACATCAGCGGGTTTGGGAAGGTCACACATGACCTAGACATGTATGACCGGAGTCCATCACCCAATCCTGTCCTGTAGGCGATCAAGTCCCCAGCAAATGAATGTGTGTGTGTGTGTGTGTGTGTGTGTGTGTGTGTGTGTGTGTGTGTGTGTGGCGGAGCATCTCCCTGTGGCAGTAGGTCCCTGGCTTGGAGCCCCTGTCCAGCATTTTTGTTCCTCTAGTACCTGAACTCACTTCTTTCCCTCTCCTTCCCAAACGCCTTCCTCTCCTCTCCATCCTGCAAAACATTACAACTCTCGTCTTAAGGAAATGCTTCGTCTCCTGCTTGCAGTGTTAGACCAGCCCTCACCTAGGGGTGAGGGTGGGAAGCACCCTCTGCACCTGGTCTGTGCAATGTGAGTTCCTATCCGCTATCATATCCAAAGGAGCTCATCAACTTATCTCATCTCATGCTTTGCCTGAGCAGATGTGTTCGAGCAAAAATCTTCTCCATTATCTTAAGCATACAACCAGGGTCTGTGGGGCAGGGGCAGTCAAGGTCGTAGAGGGCTGGTCAAACTCCTGGAGCCGTGTTTGGTGTAGAACAGATAGAGTGCATTTACTGCTTCCGTGTGTACATGCACTGTAAGGATGCTTGGACCATCAGCTCTTCTTGAGGCACAGACTCACTCCATTGCAGTCATGGCCTGCTCTCTGAACCCTAGGTGTGAACAGAAATAGATCCCCAGGTTTACTTAAAGAAGATGCCTTTAGAGACTCGTGCTGTGGGACGATGGTGACAAGGTACAGAGAGGAAGTCTATGTCCCGGGCAGGAGAGGCCTCCGGTTCCTTCCAGATCCTCAGAAAGAACCAACCACACTGACGCTGGGATTGGGAGCTTCTAGACTCCAGAATGTTAAAAAAACAAAACAAAACCCTTTTCTCCTGTTTAAGTCACCTGCTCATGCTAACGTTTTACATCTGTCCTCCAAGCTGCTACATTGACCAGCAAACTTAACTTGTAGAGCCTTCAATTTTCTTAGCTGTAAAATGAAGAGATGCCACAGTATTTTTCTCCTGCCCAAAGTAAATGTAGTTGTAGGTGCTTTCAACAAAACACCCTGGTAAGTTCCAAATGTCATCATATAGACTATCTCTGCATGTAGGCAAAATGTAAAACTTGTCTAGACGAACGCCTTTTAACAAACAACAACAAAACCCCACAAAACCCAGAAACTGCAGAACCACCTCTGAAGTGAAGTGTGTGGAATCAGGGGCAAGAGATAAGGAAGGACCGAGTCTCTTGGGTGGGAACAGAGGGCGGGGCCCTTGAACGTGAAATCATCCTGAGTGAGGTAACCCAGTCACAAAAAGAGGAACATGGTGTGTACTCTCTCACATATGGATTTTAGACATAGAGCAAAGGATCACCAGCCTATAATTCACACCACAGTGAAACCAGGGCACAAGGAGGAATCTAAGAGATTCATATAGGGTCCCTCACAGAAGGGGAAAGGGACAAGATCTCCTGAGCATATTGGGAGTGGGGAGTGAGTGGAGAGGGGACTAGGAGAAAGAGAGGGGGGGGAGAGGAAAGCGTGTGGGACCTTGAACCAAGCTTTAACGGAAGACAAGCTTGAAACTTTAAAAGATAACGATGCTCAGCCCCTTCGCCCTCCATTACTTCAAGCGTTCAGTTCTTGGGGCCGCTGGACCAGCCATGCTTGCCGTCCCCCATCTGTCTCCATACTCATTCCCGATCGGAGAATGAGGGGTAGAGTTAGCACAGGGCAAACCTCTGCCTACTCACGATATGGAAGAAAGGAAATGATGTTGGCCCCACAGCTTTGCCTGTTCCTGTCAACCCTGTCTCATGGCCAGCTTGGCTCTGCCTGCCTGGGATGGGCCACTGCTTTCTTTAGGCGTTGGAGCTAGCCTGGGCTAGCTCACTACTTCCCCGGTGTCAGAGAACAAGATACCTGGACATGCTCATTGGGACAAGCCGAGGAGAGCAGAGACGTTTTCTGTGATTACTGCGTGATTTGGTCCTTTGTGTCAGCAGTGAGTGGGTTCTTTGAGAAACTTTATTCGCCTTCTTACCACACGGTGAGACAGCATTGCCCCCCCCACACACACACACGCAGGATTTAGGACTAGCCCTGATTTCCCAGAATCCCGTGCAATTGAAACTAAAAAGGAACTGAAATTGAAATTCACTGGGGGTGGGAATTCTTCCCCCAGATAACCCACAAGAACACATGGCATTTTGAAGCAGGTGTGTGTGTGAGACCCAACTCCAGGATTCAGAGGCTCAAACAAAGTAGTTTAAGGAAAACGAGAGCTTTGTGTTACAGGCAAGTCTGGGATGAATCCATCTTCAGTCCTTGCTGGATCCGGGTGCCCAGGGGATGCTGTCTGAACTCTCCCCGCCCCCCGGCGTCCTAACATCTCATTCGCTCTCCCCATGTCCCCATGTAGTGTCAACTTGACCTCCAGCAGCTTCAGGCTTGCCCTCTGCCAGCAGCATGACCCTCTAGGAATGTGCTGCTTCCCCAGTCGTCTGCAAAAGCCTCAAGCTTGTCTCTCCCACGAGCGTGCTAACCAGGCCCGACCAACCCTGCTCAGCTTCGGAGATGTGATGAGATCTGGTGCGTTCAGGATAGCACGGCTGTAGACCCAAGCTTGCCTCTCTACAGCCTCAGTAGGATTTGGCATCCATCGCTAAACTGACAAGTCTGGTTGACTGGGTCCCATCGCCGACTCTAGAAACAGGATCCATGAGATGGGTAGATGCAGCAGACTGTATGGACTGAAACGAGGGAGAGGACTAATTCTATTAGGTGAGCTTATCAGAAAGGAAAATGGAAGGAGAAAAACCATGCTGGCTGGTTGTATAGATTATAATCTCCCAAACCATTCTTCTCCTGTGCCCACCGAGTGCTGACGCTCACAGATGCCACTGTCCCCAGGTTGGCTGTGGGCAGTCTGCTATGTGGGTAGCTGTCGGTCAAGGAGAGGGACCCAGGACTTGGCTCCCTTGGTGCCCCGTGAGAGGGAAGCGAGAGGGAGCTTGGCAATTTGTTTTTCATATTTCAGCTTGTTCTGGACGCCACGCGAGCTGTATGCGTTGGCTCCTGACTAATGAAAACAGAGGGGGAGCCAGGCTGGAAACCTGGCTGTGTTTCTGTGCACAATTAGGTTTGTTTGTTTAGGTCTCTTTTTTATTTGTTTTCAGATGACTCAGATAGGAATAGCTCAGGCCTTTTCAAAGCGAAGAGCTCATAAGTGGATTCAGTGGCCAGAGCTTTGCCAAGGGCAGAGAGACTTGGCTCCTGGGGCATTTTCCCATCCAGGGGTTTCTCAGACTTTCAAGTGAGGCTGGAAGAATGCCGTTCCAAGCCAGATTATTTTTCTTAGCATACCCCATTCCAGGGTCGTAGCTGGGCCAGGGGGTTGCAAGCCTCCTACATACACAAAAGTCCTCCAACAGCACACAGGGCACCTATTGTGCAAATCTGGACCGGCCTCATCTTGATGGCTTTACCGTCTGCATCCCTTAGCCTCTCTGGAAAGGTCTTCATGTGCCTGCCTCCCTGTTACCAGACAACTCAGTCCCTTCCTCATGCTCTGGGTGAGTCTCTAAACTACATTCGTGCAGAGTCGGCAGCCTTCTGGAGCATGTAGGGCTATGCACAAGGAGAGAAGTAGCAAGCACCTCAGTGAGCGTGTCCACACAGGGGTCACGACCCCCAGGGTACGGCTTGTGGCTGGCTGTCCAGTAGATCTGTTATTTGAGACCTTAGGAGAGGTGGACAGTAGCCTTTGTTCCCCTGCAAGAACAAGATGCAATTTGAGGCGGGCGTCAAGGAGGACACAGCAGCTTCTCTCAGACCTGGGGTGCTCTCTCCAGCACCCTACCCTGACAGGATGGGTCAGGGCAACAGGATGAGCCTGATTCTTTTTGGATACTGAGAATCTTTGTCCACATGTGAGTAGTTTTTTGTTGTTGTTTGTTTTGTTTTTTACACTCTGTGGAAGCTGGGGCCTAGCTCTAGCAGGGGAAATCTCCCCTGCTCCAAGAGATAAAGAGCAACAGGCTGATATGCTGGTCAGAGAAGCAGCCTCTCTAGTCCCACCAGGGAAAGTTCTGGTCAGCAACCTGGCACTTTGAAATGCTTACCTCCTCAGAATATGCCCACAAACTCATTGGCATTGGAGACTCTCCGCTTGTGGCACCACAGGCTGTAGCTAAAAGTGTCCTGAATCTTGTAGAAGATCGATTTAATTTTATCCAAATTCACGTAACTTAGATTTTTTTTTTAATGAAACACTACTGTCCTTCACTTTGTCATGGGTCCAGTATGACCTGCTGAAGCCACGATTGGGTGTTAGGTGACAGCGAGGCAGCAATGGCCCACATCTTAGCAGACCCTAGCATGGAGAGATGGAATGGACGCAGGATGCTGGGGATGTGAGCCCAGTGTGAGATGAGACTGTTAGGATTTTATTGTCTTGAAGGGGATTCCTGCAGAGGGCCCCCATAGACCAGACTAACAGTCAAAATGGAGTCGCTCAGACCAAAAGCCAGACTGAAAGGAAGTTATAAACCCAGAAATCAGGAGAGCAATCATGGTCAGCATTCCCAAGCAGGACAATGAAAATCCCTTTTCCAAAGAATGTACCCTGACATAGCCTGCTGGTAGGCAGTTATTTCCACTGCCCCTTGCTCTCCATCTCAGCTCTCTTCCCTCCCCGTCTATAAAGACAGTCTTCTCTTCCACGCATTGGAGCACATCTCTAATTTACAGAATGTTTGCTGCCTGGTTCTAGAGCCACAAAGTGGAGACAATTAGGAGCTTCAGAACTCAGGCTGCCTCCCAGAGAGGAAGGGATCCTGAGAACTCAGTCAGGAAGCGGAGGGAGCAAGCTTAGCTTGGGGCGAGGCTGTGACCTGTCCGAGTCCAACCCCCAGGAATCCGCTTTCCTCCACACTCACCAGGCAGCCGTTAGACTGAGGATGGAGTGTTCAATACCAGGCCTTCGGAGGACAGCCTCCACCACACCCAACAGGCAGCGGCTTAAGGGAGGAAAGGGTTACTTGGGTTTAGCGTTTAAGAAGAATTGCAGTTCTCTGTGGCACAGGAATGGCCTGGCGCCACCATTATGAGGCAGCTGGTGATGTGATTGCCCTTAGGACACAGAGAATGGAGAAGAGGTGGGGCTTGGCTGTAAAATCACAAGGTTCAGCCCTAGGGACACTTCTGCTCATAAGGATTTTACAACCTTCCAGAACAGTGCCCCCAGCTGGGGACTGGGTGTCAAACACAAGAGCCTGTGGGGGAAGGGACTCATCTTCAAACATCAGTGCTTTTCTAATCCATTCACTTGGCAGATGTGTGTGCACCATTCTCTAGTGTGTGGAAGTAGGTGTGGTGTGGATGGAGAGGTGTGCAAAGGCGGATCGCAGAGGAACCCAAGACCACAGCACACACTTGGGCCACATACTGGGGACAATGAGAAATGATTTGTTAGTATTAACCTCTGCTTATTTGTTTCATTGTCTTCTCTCTCTCTCTCTCTCTCTCTCTCTCTCTCTCTCTCTCTCTCTCTCTCTCTGTGTGTGTGTGTGTGTGTGTGTGTGTCCACTTGTGTGCAGGTGCCTGCAGAAGCCAGAAGAGAGCAGGCATTAGATCCCAAGAGCTAGAGGTGGTTGTCAGCTGCCTGACATTTGTGACGGGACCGAGCTCTGCAAGAACAGCGAGCGCTCTGGACCAGCGAGTAAGCTCTCCATCGTTTTGCTGCCTCTTGGAATCCACATCTCCCTTCTGTGTCCAACTTGTTTCTTTCCATAGATCTTTTTAACAGCCCTCTCCTGGTGTCTGAAGGCGATACACTGTCGATCAAGGGCAAACTTGTCTTCCTTGAGGTCTGATATTGATGTAATTGAGGTCTTCTTTAAGAATAATAATTCAAACATGGAGTATAAATTTAAGAATGTAAGCTAATAAAGGACAGCGAAAGGGAGACTTTGACAAATCCATTTTAGAAAGCCGAGAAGTGAAATGAATGTTATAAAATATAGAAACATGATACTTTTAGTAGCTAACTATGCTATTCTTCAACTTCCACCCATGTTGTTGACATTGGAATGGCACCGGCCTTGGGAGGTGCAGAGATGAGTTGGCCTACCTGTACATTCAGTTTTAGGTGCTAGATTTGGTGGCTTGTTAGTCATTTGCATGTGCAGTGACTTCACACTATAGATGTCTGGGTGTTGACCCGGCTTCCAGAGAGTCTCCTCTTGCACATATGTTGGATGACTGGACAAACAGTTTCAGTTTGGATGAAAATGAACACAACCCTAAAATGCTCCATATCTTAAGCCTGAGGATTTCTTCCTTTCATTCTTACAAGCACAGATGTCAACTCCCATTTCCAGGTGCTTACACTGTGGGCTTTCCAGCCATCAGTGACCTCCACATTGCTCCAATGCATTTCTCCAGGAGGGTGGAGAGGAGCCTGGAGGAAGGGGGTCTTGAGGAAATCCTTGCTTCTAAAGCTAACCCTGGCTGCAATGTGAGAGCAGATTTAAGTTGCTAGAAGAGTGCATGGAATTTACTTGCCAACCTTAATGAGAGTAGATGAGAGAATTTATATACAATTTGCTTGTTGAGAATTTTATGCACGTATAATATATATTTTGATCATATCTTAGGGCTCACTTGCCCATCTCACATCGCCCTGTATACACCCTCCCAACTTCTTGTCATCATAGTTGTCTTCTTCTTCTCCTCCTCCTTCAGTTAATAACCCACTGAGTCCATTTAGCTTTGCACAGTGCAGAGCCATGGACTGGAGCCTGAGTGACCTACTAGTGGCTTACACCTTCAAAGAAAAAAGACTCTCCCTGTCCTTAGTATTAATTGCCAATAGTTCCTCAGCTAGCGCCTCCCAGATGAGAGATTCTCAAGAGAGAACAGAACTTATTGTGTAGGCAAAGGGAGAGGGACAGTTCTAAGGACAGGGATAGGCAGCTGAGTACAATGCTGCCGTTTCCTGGGGGCAGAAAACAGAGGAGGTAGGAAAGGAGGGAGAGGAAGGAGACGAAGGAAGGGGAGAGGGGAACGAGCGATCCCACAAGGGAAGCTAGGGAGCTGGTGTTAGCCTTGCTGAGATTCAGATACCCGCGTAGTTTATTCAACTCGTGTGTGATACTATAGGTCAGACTTGGAAGAGCGGGCCTTGCCTGTCCACATGGATTTGGGACATCAGCATGAACTCTGTGAAATGCTTACAGTGAACTCCAGTGAAGATCATCCCAGCAGAAGCAGAATAGATGGGGGTGGGAAATGGCAGTGTGCGGGCACAGCTGTGCTCGGATGACGAGGAGAGAAAGCGATGCCAGGAACCTGCTGCTGCTGACACAGGAGAGCTAGGGGCCTATCTGAGGAGCAACACCTGAGCAGAGAGCCACATCGTCATTAGGAAGAGCTCGGCAGCGAGGAGGCCGCTCCAACCTGAGGGAGCAGTGCACACAGAGATCTGCAGAGAAATGTCCACACTATAGGTATCAGGAAGCCCGGGACATCTGCCTCAAGAGAGAAAACTTTCCTCAGTGTGAGAATAAGTGAACGGCGTCTACGATCCTCTTTCTAACCCTCAAATTCTGCAGCTCTGTCATCCTGTTGAGTTCTTGCTTTCTGGGGAAAGGAAAGAGTCATCTAGTTAAATTATAAGAATGGAATAAACTAATAGGTTTTCTGTAGCCGGATAATAGGTTCCTCCACCAACAGGGTAAGGCAGATCAAGCCAAATTAAAACATAAAAACAGGTTCATTTGAGCAAAGCAACTCTGGGATGAATTCTCCAATGGCAGAGATTGAGGCTTGAGAAGTCACGCACCCCAACTAAAGCCGGGAGGTTATATAGGCTGTAGGCAAGGGGTGGTGATGTGTCCCCCACAAGCTGGGTGTGTGCCCAAGAATGGTCATAACTGAAGACTCTTGGCAGGGATTTGGGCTGCTGGCAACTTCTGGGGAGGAGCTGCCAAGAATGGGCAACTGGACCTTTTGGCACTTTTGTTTGTTGGAGATTCTCCAACCAAACATAAACCTTTCCTAGGGGTTAATGTGCTGAAAAATTTTTTTCCATGCTTGTTATTTCTATCATCCAACTATCTACCTGTCAGTCAACACATGGCATATGCAGATATAATATCTATATCCAAACATGGCATACCTGATTTCTATCAATGAAGCATTTTAGAGTTATTATAGTCATCATGACCTTTACCTTTATAACTATTTCAGTACACACATCTCACTTGATCACAGCAAAAGATAAATTCATGGCTGGGTCTGGGGCTATTATGAAAAGCATTTGATAGCAAACCCATGCCAAGCACCTCTGAATGCCAAGCCTGCTCCCCTGCACTGTGGACCCAGGCTGGCAGGTGAGGCAAATCAGTGAGTAGATATTGATCCTAAAATGGACAGAGTGGAAGCAGAAGATGCTCAGGAAGGGAACCTGGGCGGAGACTCCTCACATCAACCCCATATCCGTTCTCTTTATTCTCACTAACTGTATCTCTCTGCCATTCAAGTTTCCAGTGCACTCAACCCCAAACCCCCCTGAGACAACAAGGAGATTCAGGAAAGAAGCCATGGGCTGGGGATTCTGGAGAAGTTTATGGAAGGCCGCGAGGCACCTTGTGCTTTTGATCTTGGACCTTCTTCCTTCCTGCTGTGAGGGATGGGACTGTGAAATCGAGGGTGTGGCAGCCATCTTGCAGCCATGAGATGACCTTAAAGATGAGGGACAAGGTTCAGGATGCTGAAATAGTATGGTGTGACACTTTTTCTGGAGAGCTGTGACCAAATGTCCTCTCATAGATAAAGGAATGACAACAGCCCAATGTAATGATTATAACCAAGCCTGGCTTTGTGGACCGATGACATTGTTGGGATTATAACCAATGAGATTGTTGAGATTACTCACATGGGTGGGCTGAGGGGATACTTACAGGAACATGAACCACTCAGAGGCCACTGCATCACCAGAACCCCGTCCTAGCCTGGGTGATGATTGCCAAAGGCTGGGACCCTGGAGTTTTCCACAAGTTTGATTGGCCGGCAGATCAACAGGTGGGAAACTGTACACTCCTCAGCCCTTAATGTATCTATAAACTTGGGACAGAGGGGTCTTGTGAATCTTCAGAATTCCAGAGACTTCTAAGTCATTTACTCCCTGCATCTTAATGAGCCTCCCTTCCTAGGAGTCCTAGTAACTGCCCCCAAGATGGGATATCTAAAAAAGAAAAACAGCTACAGACCAAACAGTAAAAACATAACACCAAACAAGATAGAGTTGTTGTCAAGGCTGATTCCAATCTCCGTGAGAAAAGAAATTAACTGTTTCACTTGACTAGGGTTTGTGTGATCCCTGGCTGCCACTAGCCCTGACTGAGAGATTACCTGAACTTGTCTTTGGGCCAGTTCTCCCTGGACCATAAAGGGTAAGTAAGAAGTAGTTCAGAAGGTAAACTAAAGGCTCCATGGCATCGACTTTATCTCAAGAACAGCAGAGAGCTACACTGCTGTTCAAAGAGAATATCAGCCAAGTTTTAAGAAGCCTGAGATCAGGCTGGGGAGGTAGGTAAGCTGGTAGAGCGCAGAGCATCCAAGAAGCGCGAATGTGGTGACATGCCCCTGAAACCCTGGCAGCGACGAGGCAGAGACAGGGAAATCCAGAAGGTCAAGGTCACTCAACTACTTAGCAAGTTTGAGACCAGACCGGGACACACAAGATCCTGTCTTTAAAAAATAAAATAAGCCCCTATAAAAAGCCAAACACACAGACACCCCAAACAACCCAACAAGCAGGTTTTAAAAAAAGAAGTATGATGGAAGTCGCCTCTGTGACACCTGAAGAAAGGATGAGTCTGAAGGCGGGAGGGAAAACTAGTTAAGAGAGCAGATGCTGGGCTCAGAGGGGAGAGGTGGGCCCTGAGGCGCTGCAGCTGAGCAGGGCTGGGCTGTCAGCAGGACCCGGCCCACCAGGGGCTTTGCTGTTTGCTATCTATGCACACCGAACAACACCTCTGCCCCTCTTTTCTGTTGCTGTAGGATTAATTTGTTAAACGTTTGGGGGGGTGCTCGCTCTCGTGTGTGTGTGTGTGTGTGTGTGTATGTGTGTGTGTGCGCGTGTCTGTGTGCCTGTGTGTGTACATGTGTATGTGTGTGAGTGTGTATGTGTGTGTATGTGTGTGTGCCTGTGTATGTGTGTGAGTGTGTGTGTACATGTGTATGTGTGTGTACATGTGTGTGTGAGTTGTGTGAGTGTGTGTGCATGTGTATGTGTGTGTGTGCCTGTGTGTGTGTACCTGTGTATGTGTGTGAGTGTGTGTGTGTACATGTGTATGTGTGTGTGTGTATGTGTGTGTGCCTGTGTATGTGTGTGAGTGTGTGTGTGTACATGTGCCTGTGTGTGTGTGTGCCTGTGTATGTGTGTGAGTGTGTGTGTACATGTGTATGTGTGTGTACATGTGTGTGTGAGTTGTGTGAGTGTGTGTGCATGTGTATGTGTGTGTGTGCCTGTGTGTGTGTACCTGTGTATGTGTGTGAGTGTGTGTGTACATGTGTATGTGTGTGTGTGTATGTGTGTGTGCCTGTGTATGTGTGTGAGTGTGTGTGTACATGTGCCTGTGTGTGTGTGTGCCTGTGTATGTGTGTGTGTGTGAGTGTGTGTGTACATGTGTATGTGTGTGTGTGTGAGTGTGTGTACATGTGTATGTGTGTGAGTGTGTGTGTACATGTGTATGTGTGTGTGTACATGTGTATGTGTGTGAGTGTGTGTGTACATGTGTGTGTGAGTTGTGTGAGTGTGTGTGTGCATGTGTGTGTGTGTGTGTGTGCCTGTGTGTGTATCTCCTATGGGCACACATGGAAGTCAGAAACTAGCTTGCTCAGGGAGTTTTCTGCTTCTACCACGTGGGTTTTGGGGACTGAGCTCAGGTCATCAGGCTTGGCGTCACCTGCTGAGCAATCTGGCTGCCTCTTCATGCAGTTCTCTTGTTGGTTTGTTTTTGTGTTTCGAGACAGAGTTTCTCTGTTGTAGCCCTGGCTGTCTTGGAGCTCTCCCTGCAGACCAGCACGATGGGATGGCCGTGAACTCTGCCTCCAGAGTGCTCCAGTTAATGGCATACACCACCACCACCTGGCCCTTCATGGGACTTTAAAGCAGATCATCCTGGCTACTGGGCCAAGCACTGCACAGCAGCACCTGGCTTGTAGTACTCACTAACTATCACCATTCTTGGAGCAAGTAGCAGCCATGAACGGTGCTCTCCAGGAAATCCAGGCAGCAGGGGACAAGGCTGTCGGGAGAGAGCCATGAGAACAAATAAGAAAGTTATCTCAGCCTTCTGTGAGGGAAACAACTCAGGGAGGAGACCACAATCAGTCTGGGGGGGGGGTGGGGTGGGCAAGAGATAGACTAGAGAGCCCTGGAGACAGGTAGGACCTCGTGCTCAGCGGAGTGTACACAATGATACAAAGATGGTCAAGAGCCCAGGGAGATGGATGGCAGCAAGACTGACATCCTCTAGAGGGGCTGAGATGGGCTTTGACCTGGCTGATTTTAATGGGGATGCTGAACTAAAGGGACTTCAGCCCATGATGAGCAGATGCAGAGCAGGCAGGGCATCCCGGCAATGAGGAGCAGCTGCCAGCATCTCCCAGGAGGGGGCAGCAGCGCCACGTGCAAAGAGACGTCTTTTAGAGGGAGGGTCCCAGAGGAGGCGTGTGGCTGAGGGAGTCCTGCCTGCGCGCCTCCCACCCGACCTGCTAGCTCTTCTTCCAACACCGCTGCCTTCCTGGTTCCCGGGAGGCCGAGCACCACGGCTGCAGCCTTTTTCCTATCTCCCTTACTCCCGGTCAGCGCTAGGCTCCCCTCTGTGGCCCACCCACCCCTGCTCCACCTCTTCTCCAGATGGCTTACGATTCTGCGTGACCTTTATCTCGCCAGCAAGCCCAGATGCGTACAGAACTGGTCCTTTTTCATAGGCCAGGGTGCATCCCCTGAGGGCTGCATGCATCCAGCTTATAACTGACCCTGCTGTCCCCAGGGCTCCAGGGAAGCTAGGCTGGACAGATTCGACTCCCGTGGCGCAGAGGATACTTAGGAGTCTTTCTTTTGCCTAGAGTTAATCTGGCCCCTCTCCTCTGAGCCTCACCCACTAGTTACTGGCATGGGAGGGTAAATTCATTGTCCAATGCAGTTGCACTCTGAGGTGGTATTTTAAACCCGGATTGTTTGGGAAACTCTCAGTGGCTCTCACAACCCCAGTTCTATCTCGCCCCTAGCAAAGGGCTCTTCTCCCGTTGTAGCAACCCAGGAGTGGATTATTTGATTCCAGAATGAGTGTGAACTGAGTTCGGGGTGGGGGGGGTGTAAAGGGGGGTGGGAGGAGCCATACCTGTGTTAAAGAGAGTCTACAGGGCTGATGGGCCGATTAGAACAGTGATGGAGAGTTGGAATGCTGCGGATCCAGACTCTAGGCTATCTTTAGTTCTCTTATCGCTGCCCTATCTGCTGTAACAACCTTTCTACTATCGGTAAATCCTTCTGGAATGCAGGAACAGAGCTTAACCTCCACCAAGCCCCAAACTAAGAAGGCTATCAGATGGTACCTGGTTTTCCCTTGCCCTGTACCTATAAAGTTCTCAAAACTGTCGCCACGTTGGAATATGTTGTTTGGGACAACTGGAACCTTCGTTCCCAGGCTCTGATCACTCATACTTGAATCGTAGAATTAATTGTCTTATAACCTTTGAGGTGAGAGGAACATTTTGCGTAGACAGGAAGATGTCTGTGTTTTGCTTGCAATCTTCCAGCCATAGGCCAGCCATCCTGTCTTGGGGATTCGGCCTCTGCTGGGCCATAGCTCTAAAGTCCTTCCTATGTATGTGCACTGGCTTTGCCACCTGGGAAATGCACCTCTTGTTAGTTCAAAGGCCTCCTGTCTCTCAGTAGCAATCCTGGGCAGGGCCCAGCACCTGTATTACCTGGGGGAAGTTGTACCACAGCTCCTCACTTCCCGGCTGACACCTATGGCTCCTGGTCTGTGGTTACAGCTCCCTGGGTCCTTTCCCTCAGATTCCAGAAGTCAGGAAAACACTGATTCCTAGACCAGTTGCAATCCGGCCATTTCCTTCTCTTTTTCTTTGAGATTTCCAGGTGGAGGGAAAGGTCAAATGCCTTGACTTCCCTACCCCTTCCTGATCCCTGACCTCCTTCGTCCTCTTGGCTGGCTTTGTGTCTGGCGGTGTAGAGAGAAACTGGACACTTAATCTTCACAGAGGAGGGGGAGGAAGAATGTGAAAAACCCCATCTCAAGTGCATGGAGTCGGGGTTGCTTTCTGAATAATCCTATTTCACATTTATCTGTATTTATTGTGAATGTGTGTGTGATTGGATAAGTGGCTGGGTGCCACGGTGTGGGTGTGGAGGTCAGGGGACAGCTTGCAAGAGTCGGCTCGCTCTCTCCTTCCATCCTGTGGATCCTGGGGATTGAACTTAGATGGCCAGGCTTGCTGTTAGACGGCACCGTTACGGGCTGAGTCATCTTGTCAGCCCTACATAATCCTACTTAGAAATGAACACAGGGGTAAGAATTACCCAGGACTCTTCTCCCTGCATTGCTCAGGATTCTCCCTTGGGATTCTTTCTGCAACCACACAGGGATGGGCTGGCCTCCCCTTACTGCACATTCATCATCTTCCCTACAGGTAGAGTGGCATCCAGAAGTCCTAGGGGGAGGGGCCGGGAAGAGAAAGGCCTAAGTGTTTTAAAATCTGGGTTCCCTCCCTTTACTTGCAGGTAAGAGCTACCTCTTAGCTTCTCTCCTATTCTGGCAGGCACCAGCTCTCAGTTCTTTTTGACAGTTTCCCAAACGGGACATAATAATAACAGCCATGACCCTCAAAGGCACTGGGAGATGACTGCCTGTCGCCCAGCCATAGGTGACTTCTCCCTGCTCTACAACACATACAGGTCCGTCTTGCAGCCTCTCCTCTGTCCCTGCATCTTTAGGCCAAACCCCCTCCCATTCCTCTGACACAAGGGACCCATGAATGCTCAGGCACCCGCCTGTGCACAGGCTCACAGCCACAGCAGCTCGTGTCCCGAAGCCTCTCCAAAACCCACCAAGCGGGGTTGGGACTTCTCCCTCTTATGATCTACCCCATTTTGGGCTTCTCAAGTTAGAGATCAGTATAATGTCCCTCAGCTGGAAACACTCACTCAGCTGTGTGTGTGTAAATCCTTCATGGGGCTCTGGGCTAAATTACAGGAATGTGATTCTTGATGGGAATAGATACAGTTAGAGATTAAAGAAGGCCTCGAGTGTATCAGTTCACACAAGATTTAGGTTGCTTTGGCTTGAGTATCCTCATTTGTTAAACAATGATCCACGATATGGTAGGACATTTGCCTCCCTGATATTCTGAAACTGTGTCCAGGCTCTTATTCCAGTGTGTGTGTGTGTGTGTGTGTGTGTGTGTGTGCTATGCATGTATATGTGGTGTGTGTGTGGTGTGTATGTTATGCATGTATATGTGGCGTGTGGTGTGTGTATGAGTGTGTGTGTGATGTGTATATGTGTGTGGTGTGTGTGCTATGCATGTATATGTGGTGTGTGTGTGTTTGTGTGTGTGTGTGTGTGTATTGGGCAGGGTGATTTGACTACACATGAAGTAGGGAATTAACACTTCAGATGACAGTGAAGCTGTTGCAGGCTGGTGACCTGTGTGGGACCCTGACCCTGTCGCACTGAAGGAAGAATGAGTTTTGTGGCACACCCACTCGAGCATTTACTTAGGTCCGCTGTGCACGTGTCCTTGGTTGCGTGTGTGTGTGTGTCCCCCCCCCTTAAAAGGCCAGAGTTCATTAGACGGAGACAAACAACTGTCCTGAGATAGAAAGACTAAATGGGAGAGTGTGCAGGCCACAGAAGGGCCCAGAAGGGAGAGGTGGATGGTAGGGACAGCCGTGGCTGACGTGGGACCAGGAAGGCCTTGCAGAGCTGGGACAGCAGGTGGGAAGATGGCTGGCGTTTCTGAGCAGGAGGAGAAGGCAGCGTGCTGGGCCTGTGAGTGGCATGGTAGCTGCTTTCATGAACATTCTGTGGCGCCGTCTAAGTGCACCCCAGAGAACCGGTCCCTGCTCATGACCTGGGCTGTCATCTTAGCCCTTTCCAGTCACAGCTGCTTCACCTCCAGGGCCAGGCGCTTCCCAAGCCTGCCTTTTGCCCGAATGGCCTTTGCCCACGGCTAGTTCACCTCTGGGAAAGAACCATACTGGAGAAGGTAATTGTCACCTCAGAGGAGTCACCTTCCCCAGCGTGTCCTGCACTGGGGTCAGGGCAGAGGTTACAGGAGTTCTGCCTGGGGACAGTCTGAGAAGAGCTTTCGCTGGAGACACTGCTCAAGGCTTGGCTGGGATGCTTCCCTGGGAGTGTGGGAAGGGGAGGCTGAGTGAGCAGGCTTATTGCTTTTCACAGCAAGTGCCCTTTCTGGTTAACTAACAGCCAGCCAGCGGTACATTTTTGTAGTGTTACACAGGCTTACACTCAGCCTTCATCAGAATAATCGGGATGGGTGTGGAGGCGGGGGAGGGGAGGGCAACAGATGTGTCTCCACCTAAGCAGGTGGAGTTCAGCTGCTCCAGAGGCAGAAGACTGGCCCTTGCTGGAGAGGAGGGGATGGGAACGCATGCGCATAGCGGGCAAGGAGGTGAAGGCCTGTGCTTGCGGTAATATCGGGGGGACTAGCTGCTATCTAGACGGTTATTTCCCCTTTTCCATGAAGCAGCAGCAGCAGCGGCTGAATCAAGAAGCCAGAGGCCTGGTGCCACCCTGAAATAGCAGCATTGCTGAGTTTTCCAGATGGGATTTCTCCTTGGTGAGCCAGAGAGGTTTGGAACATTATTTGAAAGCAAAGCCGCCCGCCACCCTGTTACTATTTTCCTTCTCTGTCTTTCCTTCTTTCCTTCCTCCTTCCTCCTTCCTTCCTTCCTTCCTTACTTCATCCCTTCCTTAAAGGAAATGTTTCACATGATGAAGTCAGGATTTTTAACCCTTGAAGAGAAATTGGCCAGGGTCTGTTGGGTCTGTGCTGATGGGACCGGAGCTCTGAGTGTGGGTCAGTTTCTTGTTGGTAAAAAGCCAGGTGGGATTTTATGAAGGGTAACGGACCTTTTTTTCCGGGAGGGTTGGTCGACACAAGGGAAGTGTAGTTGGCAGGAAAAAGGAAAAACAGTAGACAAAAGAAGTCTGAGAAACCAGCCTTTGCTGCCCGGCAAGTGACCTCAAAACTCTGGTCAAGGGGTTGGAGAGATGGCTCAGTGGTTAAGAGCAATGGCTGCTCTTCCAGAGGACGCAGGTTCAATTCTCAGCACCCACACAGAAGCTTGACACCGTATGTATCTCTAGCCCTCTGCTGCTCTCCATGGATACTGCATGGATACATATATGTAGGCAATGCACCCATACACATAAGAATAAAATAAAAATCTGTCTGAAAACGACTACCATTTTCTTTTATGTGTGTTTCTGTGTAGCAACAATTTGGGCTGGCCTATGCTGGGTATTTCTTCCTCTTGTCTCTCAACCTGAACTTATTTCTCTGACTGACTTTACCTAGCAGCTCAAGCTTAAGCTGATCTTTGTTCTTCCGACAATGGATGCAGGCTGTTACTGGGGCCATGCATCTCCAGAGACCTGTGTTGGCTTCTTCTATGGTGGCTGCGATCCAAAACCAGCAAGAAAGAGAGGAAGGCTCAATTCAGGAAGTTTTCTGAAGTCTCTGCTTGGGTTGTATGTGCTGTCCCATTAGCAAAGCCAGTAGTACAGGTAGGCAACAAGTGTGTGTGGAGAGAAACTACTACAGGAGTGTGGGCCAGGGACTGAGGAACCCCGGCTCCATTGGGAGCCATTGCTCTTAACTGTCTACCCACAAGGAGGAAGTAAACTGAAAGGAAATTGAGTACTCTAACCTCAGCAAGATGCAAAACATGCGAGTCAGAGCTCCTATGTGCTCAGGCTGAAGGAAGGAAGACCAGAGAGTCATTTCGTTGGGGTTTGGAACAAGCTTGCTATTTCCTGGAGATGTTGGGTTAGGGAGACACTTGGATTCAGAAGAATGGGATAACTCAAGTGGGAATCTTTTTCGGCATCTCATAACACATTGTTTCCCTCCACTCGAATAAAGACAGATAGATGGTTATATGAACAGCTAGATCGATGATAGACCGATTTGATCTCAGTTTTCTCTTACTTTCCTGGTCTATCGGAAGACACTGGTGTGGTTAGAATCTAAACAAGAAAAGAGAAACGTGCGGTTTCTGCAACAGAAAGAGTTCATTTATACTTGTGATGAAGAAGCAGGGCCCGGGTGTATACAAAAGCAGGGGGACTCTACAACTCCAAGACCAAAGAGCCATAGAAAACACCGAGTCATAGAGCCCAGGGACCAGGATGACAAGCAAAGACTAGAGCCACCTTTGGAGAGCGCCCATGGGCTGAGAGACTCCACAGCAACTTGAGAAAAGGAACCAGCACATGGCAGCTCTTGGCAGCCAGAGGAAGATGACCCATAGACAAAGTTGCCCCAAGCCAGGACAGAAAAATTCTCACCAGTGCCCTGCTTGCTGTGCCCAGACCCCTCGTGCCCCACAAAGTCCCTCTGGCAACTTCTGTGTACTCCTGGAGGCATCTCAGTGAGCTCAAGAAAAGCTACTCATCCCTTCTCATCGAGGCCCCTGCCTGCCTAACAAGAGATGTCCTCTTCCTTGTGAATGATGCTCTGTTGCCGACGGCCGTCTGCCACATGAAGCCATCCTCCATGGCAACAACACCCCCAAGGCCTGTAGAAATATAGCCTCTCTGGTGCTCAGAAGGGCAGGGGTGCTGTTTGTGCTCATAGTGTTCACTCAGCCTTCTGCAAACAGCTCAGTTAGCTTCCTTCTGCAGCTGCCCACAGACACACCGCTCTGGGACTGAGAGAGAGAGAGAGAGAGAGAGGGGGAGAGAGAGAGAGAGAGAGAGAGAGAGCCAAGGCTGCTTCTCTCATCTTAGAACACCTGTCTGGACTGTCTTGCATTTTCCACCAACACTCTGCCCTGCAAATCCACTCCTGTGACCGCGCGCGCGCGCGCGCACACACACACACACACACACACACACACACACACACACACACACACACCACAGGAGCATGCATGTACCACCCACCTTTTCCAAGACACAACGAGGGACAGGGGCAGATTCAGGAATCTCAGACAGGTTCAAGCTTGGGCCGCAACCCAAATATACATCCACACACACACATATTCACACACATACGTGTGAACACACACACAAGCACACATGCACACAAGAAGTACTCATATGATTGACACGTCTCCATGCTGAGAAAACAGGAAATCAGAGAAATAAAATGGAAATGGTATTCTAATTGGTCTAAGCAATAAAAACCTGGGCTGGGCATTGGTGGCGCACACCTTTAATTCCAGCACTTTAGGAGGCAGAGGCAGGGAGCTCTCTGTGAGTTCGAGGCCAGCCTGATCTACCGAGCTAGTTCCAGGACAGGCTCCAAAGCAATACAGAGAAACTCTGTCTCAAAAAAACAAAAATAAGTAAATAAAAACCAGGAGTCAGATATAGAGGAAAATGCAGAGAGATCAGAGAGAAGAAGGAAGAAGCCAAACCCACCTTTCCCTCATTGCTTCCCAGCAGCAAAGAGCGAGTTCCTGTTTCCTCCAGCCTATACCCTCTCTCCACTCAGCCGTCTCCCTTCCCCCTGACTTTTATGGTTAGCTGTGGCAAGCTCCATGCTATTTGTAAAAGCAAGATATCACCACACATCCCCCTTTTTTGTCTAAAAATAAAAGATTATAACTAATATAAGAAAAACTATACACACATATAATAACCATATACAATACATACAGGCAATAAATACATCAACAATGTCTAGTACATTTGCATTTGACAAATTCAGAGAAAATACTTCATTATTTATCTTGATGAGTCCAAAGTCTTGTACCCAATACACTTTCTATTTTAATTTGCATTATCCAATTATTGTTTAATGTCTTTCAATGTCTCCAGGCCTCTACGGTTAGCTAGTGGCAAACTCCATCCTCTGATCTTCAGACAAGCTTTATTTGAACAAGCAAGGTATCACCACACTGGCCCACTCCCACATGTCACATACCTGATACTTTGTTCCTTTACTCACAGTGACAGCTGTGACACTAGGCCCCATTCTTAACTATGGCAGAGAAAATGGAATTGCTCAGAGATTTCATGACTGACGTGTTACAATTAATTTTGATTGTCAACCTTGTTGGGTTGAGAGACACTTAGACTGTTAAAGCTTACCTCTGGACATATCCACTGGGGACAGTTGGATCCTGAAGGTACTCTGATATTAATGGTTTACCCATGAATAAGTTCATAATTTCAACAGATTACCCGGCGGTGGTGAGCAGAGGGAGCTAGGGCTGGAATGGAGGAAACAGACTCCTGGGATCTTCATCTTGTTCTGGCCCTTACTGTTTCTGCTCTACTCTGCTTCCTGTTCTCCATGATGAGAGCTCTCCATCACCCTCCCTTCCCGTTCTCCATTATGAGAGCTCTCCATCACCCTTCCTGTTCTCCATGATGAGAGCTCTCCATCACCCTTCCTGTTCTCCATGATGTGAGCTCTCCATCACCCTCCCTTCCCGTTCTCCATTATGAGAGCTCTCCATCACCCTCCCTTCCTGTTCTCTAAGATGTGAAGCCCTCCATTGTTACCTCCCTTCCTGTTCTCTATATGTGAGCTTTCCATCATGCCTTCCCTACCACAATGGACTGGTGTCTCTGGACCTATGAGGGAAGACACTTCGCCTCTTCTAAGTTGTTTCTTTCAGGTATTTGTTTACAAAATGATAAAAATCAACACATCCCTGCATAGCTCCACAGTCAGTATCTTTCCTCTACCAAGCTGCCTATCCCTATCTAAATATGTGAGTGACACTTTTTTTTTTTTTCTTATGCTGGCACTATTTCTTACTTTCCTAGAAAGGCATAAACAAATGTTATTCCTAGGGCTTGTGTACCTCTGAATACGAAGAGTCATTTCCTAGCAAGTGGACCCTAGATTGTGTTTAGGAACTACCTGAAACTAACTGTACCCATGCATAATTGCCCATTTTCATGTTGTTTTCTGTGGCTGGCTGGCACTGTTTTAAAAGAGCATGCTTGAGGGTCGTCCCTGGAGAGGGTTACAGCCAGGGGATCTGGAGGCAATTTAGTATTGGTGTTGAGAACACAAACTCTGGCATGGGGCACAGACTCAGGAGAGGAATTTTCCATGTGCACACAAAGCTGCTTTGTAGCTGAGAGGGTAGGAGATGCCAGCACACAATTCACAAGGGGCTAGGCCAATCCTAGCCTCCCAGCCACAGTATGGATTTGGAGGAAGCAGGGAGAGCCACCATTACAGCCACATCACAGCACTCTGGCAGAAGTGGTGTGTGATGGCCCTGCTTTCAGAGCAAGGCTTCCTGGGTGTGCAGTGCAGTTGTGGGAGAGTGTGACTGTTGAAGACGAAGAGCAGTGTTTCCAGACAACCGATGCTCTCCCAGAGAGGCATTCTTCAGGTCTAGTGAGGGCCTTCAGCCAGCCAGGTCTGACCCCAACCCTCAGGGCTGGAACCTGACCAGCTTCATTTCTTTCTTGAAAAACACCACAACCAAAAGCAGCAACTAGGAAAGAATGGGCCTTTTTTCACCATACAGTCCATGGTCCATCATGAAGGGAAGTCGGGGCAGGTACTCAAGGCAGAAACATGGAGGCAGGAACTAAAGCACAGGTCGTGGAAGAATGCCTTGTATTGGCTTGCTCCTCATGGCTTGCTCAGCCTGCTTTTGCTTGTTTGCTTGCTTGTAGCATCCAGGAGCACCTCCCTGTGTTGGCACAGCATACAGTGGGCTACGCCCTCCCACAGTGATCAATAACCAGGACAACACCCCACAGACACACACAGTCTTATAGATGCAATTCTTTCATCGAGGTTCCCTCTTCCCACATGACTATGTTGCCCCGGCAAAGAACTAACTAGCACATGGCTTTATTCCAGACACCTGTGCATAGTAAATGCTCGGTAAATGCTGTCTGCGTAAATGAATAAACCAAACAGATCAATTTAAAATTCTATCACAAACTTCGTCTGCACAAAGTCTGTCTTCCCATGACCATGCACATGTGGCATAAGACTGAAAATGTCAATTCACCTCAATTCAAACGTTTTTTTAAACTACAAATCAAAAATATTATAAAACGCCTAGAGATTAAAAGAGAAAAAAATAGACACAATCACTCTGTTCTATTTGTTTCTTCACTGTCTTCTTTGGGGGGGGCATCTTAGAGCTCACCATGTAGCTGAGAGTGACCTTGAACTCCTGATCCTCCTGCTTCTAGAGTATTGGGATTACAGGCATGCTTCAACACACCTAGTTTAGGCTTCACAAATGCTACTAACTGGGCTACATTGAAGCTCCCCTTCTTGGATGTCTGTCTGAACCACAAAACCATTGATTGCATCATTGTATCATAAGCATTCCTGTGTTGCTACCTAACAACACAGTTAATTGCTAACTTAACCTACTCAACCATTTTGTATGACGTCATTCGAAATCAGGGCTTCGCAAATGCAGCGTCCCCATTAGTGAAAGCTCTCATCCCTAGACTCCTAGGGATCTCATGAACCAGGATCTCTGGTGTCTGGTAGCCTGCGCTCTCTCCTTCCCCAAACATCTCTTGCTATCCAGCAGAGCTTCCGCCCATTCCCCATCATCACCCATTCATCGTCCCCTCTTTCCTCCTGAATCTTTTCCATTCAGGCTTTAGTCCCTACGGGGCCACACACCGCTCTTTCAAAACCGTTTTCAGACCTCACCTTCTTGATTTATTGGTAACATTTTTCTTCGTTAGAGAGGCATGTGTGTATGTGCTGTGTCACTTATGGGCTTATCTGCCTTTGTATGGACAGTGAAGCTCAGAGGTTGACATTGGGTTTTTTTTTCTCTATTGACCTCGGCCATAGCTTCTGAAGCAGGGTCTCTCGTGAACATAGAGCTCACCATGTAAGCCAGGCTGCTTGGCCATTGAGTCCCTGGGATCCGATTCTCTCCACCTGCACAGAGGCGGGGTTACAGGTGTTTGCTGCCATTCCTGGCTTTTACTTGGATGCTGGGAATTGAACTCAGGCCCTTATGTTTGTGCAGCAAGCACTAAACACACTAAGTCCTCTCCCCAGCCTCGTTATCAGCGGGGTTTAACATTGCACCCTCCCTTCTCAGAAGTCTCTCTGTTCTTGAATGTTAGGCAGTTCACTTGGCTGCCTATCTTTGCCTGCCTGCTCCTTCTCTGCCCTCATACTCTGGCATGCTCTAGAATCCCACCCACAGAGCAGAACTCCTCTCTCCACGCTTGCTGCCTTGAGACCTCTCCCGTGTTCCCGCCGTGTGCCTCCAATAGTCTCCACTCCTCCTCCACAGACCAGACCTCTTCTGAACTCCACACTGATTCTTCTGCCAAATACTGGAAGTACTAGCAGGTGTCACACGTTTAATAAATGTCCCTGACTGAAACTCCCGAACCTCCCCCTCTATCCTCTCCCACAGCCTCCTCCAACTCAGTGCCTAGCTCTGTCTCTTCAGACACCTGATTTTGAGCCCCACAATCCACATAAGAATGAAGAGTGTGAGCCAGGTGGTGGTGGCGCACACCTTTTATCCCAGCACTTGGGAGGCAGAGGCAAGCAGATCTTAGTGAGTTCGAGGCCAGCCTGGTCTACAAAGTGAATTCCAGAACAGTCGGGACTGCTACTCAGAAAAACGCCATCTCAGAAAAGAAAGGAAGGAAGGAAGGAAGGGAGGTGGGAAGGAAAAAAGGAAGGAAGGAAGGGAGGGAGGGAGGTGGGAAGGAAGGAAGGAAGGAAGGAAGGGAGGTGGGAAGGAAGGGAGGAAGGGAGGGAGGGAGGTGGGAAGGAAGGGAGGGAGGGAGGGAGGAAGGGAGGAAGGGAGGAAGGAAGGGAGGGAGGGAGGGAGGGAGGAATGGAGGAAGGGAGGGAGGAAGGGAGGAAGGAAGGGAGGGAGGAAGGGAGGAAGGGAGGAAGGAAGGGAGGGAAGAATGTGTGGTGGCACAGGTTTGTAATCCCCAAGGTAGGGGGATCGCTGGAGCTTGCTGACAGACTATCGTAGCCTACTCCCTGTCCCAGCGAGTGAGGAAAGACCCGGGAAAACACACTGGAAGTTGAACTGTGGTCACCATGTACATGTACATATGCACACATACACGTGTGTCCTCACATCATATGCACTTGAACATGCAAACACACACACACACACACACATGCACGCACACACGCACGACTCTACACAAACACCCTGTAAAACCCAACCTTTTCTCTTTTTTCCGCTGGTCCATTCTGTGCTACTGTTACTCCAAGCACCCCAGCCTCTCCCGGCTTCACCCCCTGTAATCCAGAGGGCAACAGCAGGGCTTTCTGCTATCACACAGGCATTTCTCTGCTCAGAATGTTCCAGGGGCAAACAGTCCCACAGAGACTCAGTGCTCTTGTCCCCATACCCAGAAAAGTCCTTCACTTGCAGAATCCCCCATAACCTCTGCCAGCTGAGCTTCTTGTAGCTGGAACATCTACACTGAACCTGGCTCTTCAAATATCACCTAACACAAGGCCTTGGAACGTGCTGACACCTTTGTCTGGAACGTTCTTTACGAGATATGTGCACCTTTGCATCTTTCAGTTGTTTTAATTTTTATTTGCAGATGGGAGTTCATCCCCAAATACGCCAATGAAAACCATGACCCAGTCCCCTTCCCCTGCCTGCCTCAGGCTTCTCCACATGATCTATTTACAATTTCCTTACCCACTTCTGAATCGTGAGCCTCTCTGCTGTGGACTATAAAACTCCCGAGGGTAGAATTTTATCATTTCTTTCCCGTGCCTTGTCACCAGTGGCTACAACCTTCACCACCTGGTGTCTGTTGGATGGTTGGGATTAGCCTCTGACAGTTAAAGGGTCTTGCCAACAGTTGGGTGTTTGACGACAAGGGCCTGGCTGCCTTTGTCTATCCACAGACACCAACTGTTGTCTTCTGAACTCAGGACATCTGCTGAGTTCCTTGAGGGTGAAGACTGTTAGCGTCGTCCCCAGCCTCTCTCCGCCCATCACCAGAGTCCCCAGATGATGACTTCATTAAAAAGCAAGAAGAGCACCCCTGGCTGGACCCATGCTCAGCAGTTAGAAGATGATTAGCGTGCCCATTGTTATTGCAGGGGACCTGGGTTTGGTTCCCACCACGCGCCGAATAAGGCCAGTTACAACAGCCTGTACTTACATTTCTGGGAGATCCTATGGCACCCTCTGATCTCTGTTGGTTCTACAGACAGGAGGGACACGCACACTGATGTAATGTGGACACACACACACGATCTATAAAAGCAGGGTGGGGTGGACAACTCCTGAAGATGGTCTAGCCTGGTCTGTTCTGGAAGCACTCACAGCCAGTTGAATCTCCCTCTAAGCGTTGCTGGGGCCAGCTGATTCCTAAATTTATTCACGCAGTTACTTAGCCAGCCAATTAAATGCAGCTTTGAAATCCTGCAACTGTTATTACAAACAGTTTCCTCAGAAAGAAAATAAAAAGTTCTGTTCCCCCTACCGCTTTCCCTAAATGCATATTTGTTCCAAATAGAAACACCACTGCCCCGTCCCTTCCGTACAAATACCAAATGTGCTGCCTAGCCAGAGCCAGGACATATTTAGCTCACTGTCTCCTCTGCAGAGTTTTGGAGGCCATTTCCTTGAGAGAAGGCTTTCTCTCCCTCATCCCTTAAAGGCATGGGTGGGTGTTCACTAGCCACAGATGTGTGCCACACACTTGGGAGGGTGAGGGGGCGCAGGCCATGTGGTGGACCGATGGTCGCAAGTAAGTGCAAATGAACCAACAAGAATCCAGTGGAAGGCGCAGTGTGGAGCCACAGCTGTGCCCTCCCAGCTGAACTCACTCCGTCCTCCTCTCCCAGGGCTTCCCAGCAGGGCTGACCACCCGCTGATGTCATAGTCCTTGTTCCCCAAACCAGACAGCCAAAGGTAGCTGAGAAGCTCGGCCTGTCCCGGACGGAGTGGCCTTGGCCTTCCTGATGGCGGCCCTCCCATTGGTTGGCATCTGAATGTGCTACTGACAGAACACCCCGTGGCCCACGCTTCCTATGCAGACTGATAGTGGCTGGCTCCACGATGCCAGTGTCTTTTTCTGAAGAGTTTATCTCAAAGGAAAACAGACCCGCTGGCTCAAACAGCCTTTGGTCTTTTGGGTTTATTATGTACTGTACTCTCTACCGACAGTGCGTGGTTACAGTAATTGTACTGAGTAAAGAGGGACGGAGTCATGAGTATTGCCAAGACCATCACCATCATTTTCTCTGCATTAAAAAGGTACAGTTTGCGCGCATGGGTGTGGCACATGAGTGTGAAAGATACAGGTCTTGGCTCTCCTCTTCCATCATGTAGATAGACACCTGGGGTTGAACTCAGATCTTCGGGCTGGGTAGCGAGTGCCTTACCTGCAGAGCCATAGTGACGTCCGTCCGTGCCAGATAGTTTTTCATGAACTTGACACAGCTAACGTCATCAGAGAGGAGGGAACCCAATTAAGAAAATGCTGCGTAAGATCGGGCAGCAAGCGTGCCTGTAGGGAATTTTCTTAATAAATTACTGATGGGGGCGGGGGAGGGTCCAGCCCGTTGTGGGTGGTTCCATCCCTGGGCTGGTGGTCCTGGATTCTATGAGAAAGCAGGCTGAGCAAGCTACTAAGCAGCTCCCCTCCACGGCCTCTGACCAGCTCCTGCTTCCGGGTCCCTGCTCTGTTTGAGTTCTTGTCCTGACTGCCTTTGATGGTGAACAGTGGTGTGGAAATATAAAGCCAAGCACACTCTTTGCCCCCAAGTTGCTTTGGCTATACTGTTCCATTGCAGCAATGGGAAACCTACTACAACACCCCTCTCCCTATTTATGTTACAATTTCCTTCTGGATAGTGTCAGCCCAGAGGCATCTTCATCTCTCCTCCCGAAAAGCTCCCTCAAAGACGGTGTAAGGATTCCATTTCCGGACTGACTCCAAGAGAGCCGTGCCCTACTCTGCTGGCTGGCAGACCCCTTCCTGCACCCTACTTTTTTCCTTGTCTTATTTAGGGCTTCCCCATGTAACAGCCCTGGCCGTCCTGGAAGTCACTCTGTACACCAGGCTGGCCTGGAAATCACAGCGATCCGCCTGCCCCCCACTCCCAAGTGCTGGGATCAAAGGCCTGTGCCACCACCGCCGGCTAGGACAGGCTCATTAGTGAGAAGAGACCCCTCTGGCTCATCTTTCCCCTCCAGATGCATGCCTGCCCACCCAGCACACCCCGAGTACAAACACTTCTGGACTTCTCTGTGTTCTTCAGGCCCAGCCTCTATTATAATGACCCCGGCTGTTCCCAATCATTGTTGACTTTTAGTTTCTATCTGCAAACATCTTGTCTTAGAAGCCTGTTCTGGCAGCCACAGGGTCCATCCTATATCCTTGGGGTCACTAAGGCCTTGAACCACCACGGATAAACACGCCACCCCCTTTCAACTAATTGATGGGCAGAGCCCCACAGACCCTCTAGCTGGCTGAGCTTTCATTTACACCTGCAGCTGGGCTGACTCAGATCTCTGTGCTGTGCCTAAAGCTGAAGACCTGGGAGCTGGGTGGATCACAGTTGGCGTGTGCTCTGCTTCAGACGCCAGAACCTTCTGTCCGCTCCTAGCTGCCACTTTGCTGTGGCGAGAGGATCTCTGATGGTTACCTTTGTTCAGGCACAGGAAACTTAGCTCCTTCGGCCCTCCTTTCCCCTGTGTTCTGGGCTCTGCCCCCTCTCCCCCCGAAAACGCCTTAGTGTGGGCTCTTGGTACTTTCCTTGGCTCTGGTCCTGGGTCTTAGGAAGGAGAAAGCATCTCTCGCCTACCTCAGAGGAAGATGCATCAGACACCCACAATGCACAGCGATCCTCCGTCTATGTGTTTGCTTATTGCTTTAGTCTCCTATTCTCCCCAATAGAGGAATCCAGGTCCCTGCTCACATTTGAAAGGGTAACACTCTCCCCCCTCACTGGGAAAGCTCTCCCCCCCTCACTAGGAAGCACACGCACATTGTGCTTCAGCAGTCCCGAGTGAGGCTGGGCGCCACAGACTGCTGTGCCAAGGAGCTGTGAGCGGATTCCCTGGAAGCCTGACTCATCCTATCTCATAGTAACCTCTAAAATGCTGCCTAGAGCATCTGTCTCCAGTACACAGCACCCAGGAGGCTCTCCCTTGCATCTGTCAGCCACTAAGCAAGTCAAGCATCCTCAGGGCCAAACATCTATCATTTTACACGACACACACGTGTCGGAAACCTAGACATACACATTCGTATCATTCCACAACGTCAGAATATATTGAGAAACAATAAATTCACAAGCTAAGTCAACGTCGTTGGCTGCAGTCAGGTAAGTGGTCAGGTTTCTCTTGATAGTTGACCATTGGCAAACACAGGTTCATTTTTTGAACTGTATTTATGCTTACTCTTTGAGAATTTCACACATGCGCAGTCTTTTGATTAAAGTGTGGTAAATAAGAATCTGGGAAACGATAGGCTGATGGATGTTTATTCGGGGAGAAAGCACTTACACCAGAAACAGATGACCACCGCGGGTTCCCGTCCCAAGGATGCTTCCGGATGCTCTCTGTCTCTGACCAGGTAATAAGAGAGCGGGCTGAGGTCCAGGGCCCCAGACCTAGTCCCCCCAGGTCATGCCCGCATCTGTCCCCACGCCCCCAATGGGCGTGGTCAGTGCAACAGATGCAGGCAGGTGGACATCTTGCTACATCTGATCATCCTCACGCCTCCCCTTCCACTCTCCGGGATTCTACCTTCCACCGTATCCCGTACGTATCATTGTTTTTCATAGCCCACTGAGTTCCATTCATGCTGTCACGTCGGCAAGGTGTGGGGCTGTCAACATGGTGAACCTATGAGGAACCACGCCTCAGCAGGAAGTGGAGGGTCATGAGCCCCTCCCTCCCCGCCCATGCTGGAATGTCACTGGCTTGGTCCTGGGCAGGTCACGTGGAGGCAACCACAGCGGCTGTGAGGCCATGGGCCCCTTCAAGCGAGCCCAGGTTCTTTTTTAAAAATGTACTTAGATGTACTTATTTCATGTGTATGCGTGTTTTGCCTGTCTGCATGTCATATGCACGCATGGTGCCTACCGAGTTCAGGAGAGGGCGTCAGATCCTCCCGAGTTAGGGGGTGGTTCCAAGCCACTGTGCAGGTTGTTGAGCCTTGGGTCCTCTGCAAGAGCAACAAGTGTGGTTAACTGCTGACTCATCTCTCCAGTTCCAAATCTGGGTTCTTTTATGCTGCCCCTAAGCACTGCTAGCTCTGAGGTCACATCTCATACATCGCATAGCAATCATCTCTCTGTACATACGTGGAGAGGGTGTGTGTATGTGTGTGTGTGTGTGTGTGTGTGTGTGTTACAAACTTAGTAGGCGGCACCAACGATGGGGACCTAATTCAGCAAAAGCACCAGGGACCGTTGGGAGCTGTCTGCCCATCAGTTCTAGACATGCACACCAGTGGTCAGGTGACATCTCAGCTGTGGCTGTCACAGTGTAAGCATCCTCCTCTTTCTGAGATCTAGGGGAGAGTGTTGCGCCGTCCCCCGGTGTGGACTTTTCAATAACTTCTGGGGTCTGGTTTTACTGATAGTGTTTTAATATCCCACGTGCTCTAATGGCCCCAGGTAAGTTTACAAGGTGACATTCTCCTTATTTCTATGAGCAAGTTACTCACCATGCTATGTGGCGGCATCCATCTGTCCACCTGTGTGCAGAACCAGCCTCCTCTGCGATTTCAGAACGGGGCCAAATGGAGTCACCGGGCAAGGCACAGCCTGAAAGGGACAGTTCCGGAACACCGAGCCGGGCACAGGCTCTTCTCAGCAACACCCTCCAGGTGTCCCTTCACTTTTCCTGCTCAGCATTCATGACCAAGCTTAGTCCGCCCAAAGGCGGCCCTGTCTGCCGTCGTAACCTTTTGAACAGATGCTTCATGACCTACAGTTAAGCTTGACCCCAAATCTGTGTGTTAGCTTTCCTTTTTAAGTGAGAAACTTAAGCTGAGCATGCTCGGAAACAAGCTGAGCACACTCAGGAAGGTGGCACCCCAAAATGTGTCTCACCCCGGGCTTTTATTTGGAAAGGGCTTTTGAAGTAGCTCCCTCTTCTTTACAGACAATTTAGGCCCATGGTTTGTTTGCTTTGACTGCTTTAAGTTTTTTACTCACCAAGATAGATAGATATGTTTTTTGCTTTGTTTTGTTTTTCCTCAGGCTGTTGTATTTTGTCTCACACCCTACATCACCTCTTTACCATCTATGGAGCTTTCATTCGTCTCTTCCTGTCCCTTGGACCCTCAGACCACCCACCGGTGTCAGGATCTATGTCACAACCAGAGGGAAATCAGAGGGAACCCGAATCGTTGCACACTGAGGACGAGGAATCAAACGCTGAGCTGGAAAGTTGTTCCTGGACGGGACCATCCGGTTAAGAAACATCAAGGGACATTCCCAGGCTTAGTGGTTCGCCCCACCGTGTGTTTGCCCGCCCATGTGAAGCATGGGACAACCCGAGGAACATGAACAGCTTCCTCCCGTCCTTGAGTGGGAGAGGGAACGCCCACCCCTCACCAAGAAGACATAGTAGTAAAGGAGATGGGATCCAGGCCAGGCTGTCATTTAGGAAGCAGCTGAGGGAAGGCAGGACCGGGCCCTGCATCGAGGCTGCGGCTGGGTAACTGGAGATGAAAGCTGGAGGTTTGAGAAAACTTGTGGGTCGCTGCTCCTCCCTTTCACCTGCTTCCTACACCCAGGTGTGTACCTCTTCCTTCTCCGGGTCTGTTTCCCACGTGGTATTCTGAGTTTCCTTGGGGACAAAATTGGTCAGATGTAATAAGGGCTTCTCCACTTAATTATTTTTCCAAGTCCTCAAGGCAACCAAGGGCCCTTGAGCACACGGTCCCGTCTGTCCTCTGGCCTCTCTATGATGGCAAGCGTCAACGAGCAGGAAGTGGCTTTGTCTTTGTTTTGATTCCTTTTTAAAGCTGGGTACAGAGCTGCTTCTAGAAAGAGCTTGGGAAAGATCGGGAGATGAAGGCGAATGGAAGGAAGGAGGAGGAAGAGGAGGGAATGATGAGACACTGGCCGATACTTTGAGCTATGCAAGTCAAGTCATTGACAGAAAGATGACAAACGAAAACACTGAAATAAATGGGTGGGCATGGAATGGGATGTCGACAAGGGGGAGCCATGGTTTCTCAGGCGCCGCATGAGTAAGCAAGAGTGAACGACCACAGAGAGTGAACAGATGATGTTTTAGGCCTGGGCACCAGTGGAGAGCACAGGCCATGGGGAGTCTTTCCCTGGAGATGTGATGGAGAACAAAACTTAGGCCCCTTTACAATTCAACAGAGTAGAGGAGTGAGTTGGATGACCTAGTGGGACCCTGGGGTGGACTTGTACAAGCCAACTAGACTGAGCTCTTTTAAAAAGTCAGTGTCGGAGCTGGGCAGGTGGCTCGGGGGTAAGAGCGCCCGCTCTGCAGGCACCCACATTTAAAGCAGGGCATGACTGTACATACTGAAACCCTGGCATTGTGGAGGAGAACCACGTGGCTAGCAAATGAAGCTGAAAAGGTGAGCTCCCAGTTCAGAGAGACGCTGTCTGGAGGGAAAGGTGGAGAGTGATTAAAAAGAAAATGTAAGTCACCTGATGTCTTGTTCTGGCTTTGGCACGTGTTTGTATGAGGTCCCGTATGCACACACTCACGTACATACACCACACACATAGATTTCGCATGCAATAAACTTTTACATGAGTACACGTGCACACACACACACACACACACACACACACACACGCATGCACGCACACGCACAGTCAACATTCTTTTTACATAGAAATCAGTTTAAAGAAAGATTGAATGCCAAAACTGCTTTTGATTGGATTCATGAGAGCATTGACTCTTACCATATCTGCGTGTCTCTCAGGGAAACAACCTCATGGAGGTGAAGTCCCCAAAGACAATGCCTGCCTGGCCTTTTGAGGGAGCTGGAGGGTGGCTAGTGTAGCTGGAGGAGAGCAAAAGAATTGGTGGAAGGACGAAAACGCAGATTCTTGGAGACCCCTGTAAGGACTTTGCACTTGAGCACTTTTAGCACGCTGGGTTTGGAACAGCTGTTCGATGGGTGTGCAGATGCTGAGCAGGGAGGAGACTCTGTAAAGCCTGCAGTTCAGCCTGCAATTCAGGGGACACCCTAGGGGCAGTCATAACAACGTTAAAGTCCTCACCACGTCAGATGGTCTCAAAGCCATTAGACTGGGTGAGATCACCAAGGGAATGAGGGAATGAGTGTGAAGCGGGGTCAGAAAGAGAGCTAACATAATTGGAGATGGGATTGGCTGAGGGAACGAAGGCGTGGCCGCACGAGTGAGTGTAGATCCGGGGTCAAGTGGGAGCTCTCTTTCCCATGGGAGAGCTCTGAGAAGGGTTATCTACGGAAGAGAAGCCCCGGGGATGGTGATACCCTAGAGAAAGGATGGGCCTTCCCTGTCCTACTCTCCTATTGACACCAACATCTGGCCCTCCATCATCCACATTGCGGGGAGCCCAGTTAGGGCAAAGACACAAAGTCTTCCTGCCATGGCCCCATAAAGTCTGGCCTCGGGGCTGCAGCCCATTTGGAAAACGTCTTCATTTCATTTGTGTGTTTTTTCAATTTCGTTATTAAGTGCCGTTTAACATGGGCAAGGGGAAGGAAGGCCTGTTCTCATTCCCCAATTCTCCTTCCTCCCTGGCCTGCATGCCTCCCTGGTGAGTAATGGGGAGGCTGCTGCTTTTCTGGAACATGGGACGGTGGGGGGGGGAACTTCCAGCAAATTGCAAAAGCATGTTTCTCCCTTGAAAAGACCTTTCACACTTGTTTAGCACTGGGTTTGTAAAGTTCACGAAAAGGCTCCATAAACAGGCTCCGAAGGGTCCAGATTCCCTTTCCTCTCCTGGGAGCTCTTCCTTTTTTTCTCCTAAGGGGGTCTGTAGTTCAGAGAAATAATGCAAGCAGAGAGCCTGGAGTGGAGGGAGGGCAGGACAATAAACACACTTTGAGGACAGCAGGTTGGAGGATGCCGGAAGGAAGGGGCTCCATCCTCCTCATTCCCCGGCTCCCGTATGGCTGGGGCAGCAAGGTAGGCAGAGAGTTACCTAAACAGTTTGGGCAGAGCGATGCTCTTCATATGAGCAGCTTGCAATGCCAGGGAAGGAGATGGGACACTAGGAAATAATGTCAGAATTGCCCAAGAAGGGCTCCGCCTCAAAGTCAGAGAAATACAGGGTTCTGAAAAGAGGGTGTGTGAGGTGTTTGTCTTCTGCAGAAAGACACTCTCTTCTTTGGGTCCTTGGCAGATGAGGTGGCTTTCTGAAAGGTAGGCAGGCTAGGATGGAGCAAGGGTGGGGCTCTGGGCAGCCCTTGGAGACGGTGGGTGCAGCTCTCAAGGCAGACCAGGGGAGGTGCCATAGAGCTTAGTGGTGAGTGTCTGGGATTACTACTGGCTACTGATCTAATCTCTGTTACTGTGAACCCATGGAGGGCTGTCTCGGCTCTGCCATTGACAGAGTGGCCCTGCCCAGCCCATTCCTGTTTCTCTGCCTGTACAGCCTTCCTTCCTTTTGAATGCTCCATGCATTTTCTTTCTCACCCATGGGGATGGGGGGTGGCGCTCAAGCTCAAGGAGAAAGTGGGTATGGCGGTGCTCGTCTCTAATCCTGGCACTTGCGAGGTGGAGGTAGGACAATCAGGAATTTAAGGCCACCCTCTCTTATACAGCGAGTTCAAGGTCAGCCAGGACTACTCAAAACCCACCGTCAAAACAGTAACAATGACAGGAACAAGAATGGAGAAAGGGGTTTTGTTGGAACAAAGTCCTGCAGTAGAGCTTGGCTGGGAGACTGGAGATGTGCGGGACGGCGGGACCGGCAAACAGAGTTCCCTCCAGGCTTGGGAATTCTCTGCACTCTGGGAGGACAGCCACGGAGACCCAGGTCCTGCAATGTCCCCATGGTGCTCAGTAACGCAGCAGAGGCTGTGTGAGTGACAGACGGGAAAGTTCTTAAATGTGCTGGAGCCCAGGGCACTTGTCTGCCCCAGGAGAAGGGGCAGGTGCTCCCCAACCCCTCACTCCTCTACCACCCCACCTCTCCACCTCCCGCCTCACCCCACCCTACTGCCACCCCATCAGAAACTGGGCTGCCTCAAACTGCCATTTCCAGCTGCTCAGGAAGCTCCAACCCTGGTGCCTCCTCTTCCTCCCGCAGCTGGCCCAGCCACACTTCCCTGTTCCGCCTCCTCAGCCCATCTCCTTTCTCTTCCTCTTTCCATGCCTCTGCTCTTCCAATGCCCCCCCCCCCCTTGCTTCCTGTTCCCTTGGCAGACGGCAATGGTGTCATCAGGGTTGGCCTGGGTGGCCTCTAGCTCAGGACTGGTTTCATGCTGAACCTCTGTGCATAGCCCCACAGAAGACAGCTAGCTCCTCCCAACTGCTGGACTCCCCTCTACGGCCGGCCGTTTGGCAAATGCAGAAACTGATGCTAGAGAGATGACCCCACCTCCTCTCAAGGAACTCCGGGGCTGTAATTCTGCCCAGGGCACGTCTGATCCTCTCTTTCTGGAAAGTACCAGTCTACATGGTTGTACCAGAACTGAAGTTCTACCTCCAGTACCCCTAAGATACCCAGCCCATTTAGCATCAGTCTAGTGAATGAAAGCTTGGGTCTCTACCTACTCCAGGCTCCTGACCCCAGCATCCACGGAGAATGAACCATATTGTCTGCTTTTGAGAGCACCGGGATCACGAATTCTCTCTGCACACTATATTTGCAGGAGCTTGCAGGAACAAATGGCTTCAGCTCTGTCCACCCAGAGCTGTCACCACGCTCCACTGAGCCACTCCTCTGTGTGTGTTGAAGCTGTGGTAAATGCAAAGGGGATCGTGGGTTTCTAACATCCTAGTGGAGAACATGAAGCTTCTCTGCTAACTGTTCCGATATTTTCTGGGAGTGGATGGAGGCAGAGTTTGCACAGGTAGCTGGGGAAGCCGACCTCTGGCCTCTGCAAGCTTCTTTTCGCGGCACACAGGTATTGGCACACACACAGATGGCTGTTTTGTATCCGGACTCGGGAGCTTGGCTGAGAGATTGCCACAGAGTCGGCACTCGCTGCCCGGCACGGTCGGGAGAGGGTGTTTATGGGCCTCCCGGTTAATGATTCCCATTTATGGAACATGTGTGCAGCAGCCGAATGGGGCTGGCTAAGATGGGTCAGCAGCAGGGCCTGGGTCTTACAGGCCGGCTACACGCACAGGCTCGACAAGGCAGCTGTCAGGACTGGACTGTTAAAGGCCGGGGGAATCCCAGGCTTCCCACAAATCTGGCCTTTCGGCTCTATCAAAGTCCTAGGGAAGAAGTCCTGTGAGGGAAGCTGGGGCCAGGCTGGCTGAAGCAGGCTAGTAATAAAAACAACTGAGGGTAACAGCTAACATTTCCAGGGCGCTCGCTTGTTGAAAGCTTGTGCATGTTGTCCCTTTCATTTAATCCTTGCAATATGCCTACATAGTCCAGACAGGGTTTTCATCTTTCCAGTTAAACTTCATGGCCTGGAAGGAAGAAACACTCAGATTGCCCAAGCCCATAGAGTTATAAAATGAAAACATTTTAATATGCATTAATGTCTATATGTTGCTGAAAATGTAGGTTTTCACCATGACATCTTCACGCATGCATGTCCTGTACTTTGCTCGTATTTACCCCCCAGCTCCTACCCCTTTCCCTACTCTTGCTTCTGGCTGCCGTCCACAGAGCTGAAATTATACCCCAGTGTAACTGTAGAGCTAGTCTGAGAGGCGTGGAGAAGTGGATTCTGGAAGTTCATTCACATCATTTTGATCCAAGTTGACACGGCAGCTAAAAAGATACATTTGGAGGCTTAGAAAGTCCTAGACTGCGCTCCAACTTTGCCTCAGCACAGCCCTGTCATTTAGGCACAGAGAAAGAAGTGGCCTCTTAGAAGGCGCAGACCTGGAGGCCTGGGAGATGCATAAGAGTGCTCTCAGTTGAAGCAGGAGAACCTGAATTCAAATCCTTGGTACCTGCTTAAAAGCCGGGCTTGACTGCGCATGCCTGTAACTCTATAGTGGGTGGAGACTGGAGGATCCCGAGAACCCCACAGCCAGAGACCTCTCAGTAAATAAGACAGAGAGCCTAGGAGGATGGTTCCCAACAAGCTCCTCTGGCCTCTGCATGTACGATACAGATGTGCATACCCCCCCACACACATGCATGCACTCCATACATACCATCCATGCCTCCCCGCTACAAGTTACCTTGATCTTCTTACTAAAAGTGGGGGAGAGTAGTAACCTCTAGCCATATGTGGTTCAGGGCCCAACACAGACTAAACCCTACTTATTCATCAGTTTGACCACACCCGGGTCACCCATGGAACGGTGGGACTGAGTGTGGGCCCCCCAGGCAGAAGCCCCTCCTGGAGCTCCGCAGCGGCCACCTTCTCATTAGTTGAATAGGACAGGACCAATAGCGATGGCTGTAGCAGGGACCACTCAAAGCAGGGTGAGGAGCAGGGAAGTGATGTGTGCATGGCAAACTGCGGAGCTCCCCCTGTTGTCCTTGGAAACCCCATTTGGTCCTCTCCCTTTCGAGCACAGCCTTGCACACTGCACGCTGTCATTAGGCACAGAGGAGGGAAGAAAAATAGCAGAAACCCAACCTTCAAAGGTCTTTGGTGCTCTAGGGGGAAGATGGGACCAACAAAAATAAAGCATTTATTAAAAACAAAAAATGACATGTCATACACACACACACACACACACACACACACACACACACACACACTGTAGATAATCACTACCAGCCGTGTGGAGACTCGAACAGGGGCTGTGGGATTGTGCCAGAGTGCCTGGGATGACATCTGAGAAGTTTCTGGAAGGAGGGGGAATTTTGGAGGACGGGCCTCCCTCTGGAGGTCAAGTTCATCCTACTCCTATCTTATCTGTCCTATCCCTAGCACACAGTAGGTGCCTTACGATTGCTCGCTGAATGGGAGATAGGAAGCAGCAACTGGGAACGCCCAGGAGGGTGAGGACAAACAGTGGGTGACTCAGAGGGGGCCGAGCGCCCTGCCAATGTCGAAGGCCTGCGTTTATTTTTCTTAAGTATTCTCTGCCAGGGGTTGGCCCATGACAGACCCAGAGGGCCAGCTTTTCTTTGGAGAGAAAGGATAGGAAAGGAGAATTCTATTTATGCAGTCTGGTTACATCTCGTGTGTGTGTGTGTGTGTGTGTGTGTGTGTGTGTGTGTGTGTGTGTGTGTTTAAATCCACAAGTCCTTCCTAATACCAGAATTTCAAAATGAAGGAAGAGGAAAACATCTCCCCGGTGGACACAGACAGACAGTTTTGTATGCCTGCCCTGGGGTGGGGGGTGGGCAGTTACATGGCATTTCGATGGCTCAGCTGAAGGTCAGCTCCCAAGTCTCCTTTCCTGGTGCTCGTAGTAGAGGCAGGAGGGGAGAGCTAGGAGAGACCTCCACCACAGGCTTGGAGGACAAGCGTGGCCACAAGGCTCCCATGGCAAAGCAGCCAGGCTCGTGGATTCACTTGGGGTCACCTTCACTGTCCCCAAGGTCTTGCACACAGGCTCATGACAAAGCTCGCCAGCTTTGGAGGCACAGGCGTGGGCTCCTGTCCATTCTCACAGACCCATCTTGTCTTTATTCTCTTCTCCTTTATGTCCGTCTTCTTTCTGACTTCCCAGTCGTTGGCTTCCATGAAGCATCCATCGGCAGCTCTTCAGAGATGCTTGTCAGTCCTGGGATGCAGAGGGTCAGTTCCTACTGAAAATCCCTGAATCGTACTCATATTCAGAACCACTGAAAGGTGGTTGTTGTGCCTCTGGTTGACCGCAGACTGGTACAAACACCACATCTCTGGCCTCTGCCATCACTCAGTGGCGGTGGATTTGGGACAGGTTTGTGACCTGGAACACCAGTGGCAGCTCCGGGGAAAACTTTCCGTGATCTGAAACATGAATGCAGAGAAGGTGGCCCACCGGCTGTGTGTGCTGGGCCACGCCTGAAATCTTAGTCTAACTCTGGAGATGGAGCAGGAGGTGCAGAAATTTAAGGCCAGCCTGTGTCACATGAGGGCATCTTTTAAGAAGCAAAACCAAGAAGGAGACGTGTGTGCTACCGATACATCGTGTCTGGACACCGTGCTTGGGGCTGAGGAACCAAGCCCGGGAGAGGACACGGAGCAGCAGGTAAGGAGACTGTGAGCCCACATGCTATAAACTTTCTGCAGGCTGCTACTCTGGAGTTGCACGTATGGGAGAAGATATATATCTCCACTGTTTAAGCCTAAGGTGGTGATGGCTTCCTCCTCCTCCTCATTATAAAAGTCAACTTCTAAAAATGTGTACGTGTGTGCCTGCCATAATTGTGTGGGTTTTCAGGAGGCCAGAAGAGGGCGTTAGATCCATGGGAGCTGGAGATACAGGCGGTTGTGTATTGTCTGGTGTAGGTGCTGGGAACTGAGTCAGGCCCTGTGAGGGCAGCAGACACTTGAAAACAAACAACAACAACAACCAAGTCTATCTTATTTATCTGTGTGTGTATGATGTGCATTGGGGGACATTCATGTGGCCACCAGAGGACAACTTTGTGAATGTGAAAACCCTCCTGCCTTCTCCTGGGTTTTGGGCATAGAATTCAGATCATTAGGCTTTTGCAGGAAATAACCTTACCCTATGGAGCCACCTCTCCAACCCTGGCTTCTATCTTGAGACCAGAAACTTCTCCATCAAATTCCTTTCATCCCAGCACTCAGGAGCGAGGGGCACGTGGATCTCTGGGAGCGTAAGGCCAGCCTGGTCTACAGAGTTCCAGGACAGCCAGGACCACATAATGAAAGCCTGCCTTTTTTAAAAATGTTTTTAAAAAATCCTATCAAAACAAGACGTTCCAGGTTTCCCTCTTCAACAGTTCCCTGAGTCCCCGAGCTCTATGAGCTTTGTTAACCAGGGCACAATGGACTTGGCACCTGACTTCCCTTTGCTGAGTCTTCTCATTTAAGACCCTGGAGGACATCAGTCCAGCAAACCGCACAGTCTGACACATTACACTGCCTGTTTGGGTGACCTGGATGGCTTGCTTGCCGATGATAGCCCAAGGAAGGCATCATGAGCTCACTCTATGGTACAGCTGAGCGTCAGATGAGCTGGTGGAATGCGCAGGGCAGGAAGGGCCCACCCTGCTGGCCTTACCTCTGTCTCTAGCTTGCCTTCTGCTCTGTGCAGATGTACACTTTAAAAATATTCAACTAAGCATTTATCGTTCAGGGTGCACGTGTATGTGCACACATGTGTGCTACAGTGTGTGCATGGCAGTCAGAGGACAACCTGCAGACGGTGGTTCTCTCCTTCCACTGTGTGGGTCCTGGGGGATTGAACTCAAGCCGTCAGATTTTTGCAACAAGCCCCTTCCCATGCTGAGCCTCCTCGCTGGCCCCTGCTTCTCTCTGTCTCTGCCTCGTGCGAGGTTTGGCCCAGAAGAGACACCAGATGAAAACTGGGAGGACCTTGTGTTGTTTTCTGATGCACAGCAGTTTGTTGCCACCAGGAGCCCACAGCCCCTTGGGCATCTCTTCCCAATGCCTCTTGGCATACCCGGTCCCCTCAGCATCCCATAGGAGCACACCAGTCCTGGCCCCAAAGGGAGAGTGGGCTGGCTGCATGGGCTCCCTCATCTTCTGAACCAGGCTCTTGGGGAACATCAGAACAGTCCCTGGCTACCACCTTGGGAGTGTGGACACCAGGCAACTCTGGCCTACCGCTCTGGCCTCAGTGACCCAAATGCAAGCTCAGCAGTTCCATTGTGGAATCCAGCACCAGCAATCCACCAGACCCTCCTCCAAGGTTCCACGTTCTGGCAATCGTGCTCTCCACAGTTAATTACATGCATGGCCCCGGGGATTGCCCATCGATGGCTTACCTCACTTTGATGGCTCCGTTGGGCTGTGGGCTGAATAAAGCATATGCGTGTCCTCTAAAGGTTCTGATGTTGGAAGCTGGTCACCAGTGTGTGAAGTTAAGACAGCACCTTTCAAGTGTTGGGATAATAGGAAGCCATTAAGTCATGAGGGGAGGCGGCACCCTTAAATGGGTTAAGGCAGCTCTCATTGGACCCTGTGCTAATTATGAGAGGGTTCTTACCCCAGTTAGCTTTAGTTGTCAACTTGGCACAGCCTTGAGTCATCTGAGGGGAATCCCTCCACTGAGGGATTACACACATCAGTCTGGCCTGTGTGGCATGTCTACTGGGGTTGTCTTTTTTTTTTTTTTTTTCACAATTTTTAAATTTATATTACAAAGTCTTGTTTCACATGTCATTCCCAGTTCCCTCTCCCTCCCCTCCTCCCCTGTCCCCCGTCAGTCCCTTATCCCATCCTCTTTCTGCTCCCCAGGGAGGGTGAGGCCTTCCATGGAGTCTGTCATATCCTTTGGAGCAGGGCCCCGACCCTCCTCCCTCTGTGTGGAATGGGCTCCCAAAGTCCATTCGTATACTAGGGAAAAATACTGATCCACTACCAGAGGCCCCGTAGCCTGCCCAGTCCTCCTAACTGAGACCACATTCAGGGGGTCTGGGTCGGTCCTATGCTGGTTTCCCCCCTGTCAGACTGGGGTCCATGAGCTCCTGGGGTTGCCTTGATTGGTAACTGATGCAGGTGGTCACAGCCCACCACAGGCAGCACATCTCTAGGCAGGCGATGCTGGACTCTATAGAAAGCTAAAGCGAGAGAGAGAGAGAGGGAGAGAGAGAGAGAGGGAGAGAGAGAGGGAGAGAGAGGGAAGGAGAGAGAGAGAGTACGCTGTCTCAGATTTCCGTCCTCCGACCCATGACGCACATAACCCCCCATCCCCGTTTTTCTTTTTTCCTTTTTAAGTGCACACAGCCTTGCATATTTTGTTATAGTAACAGCAAACAAACCCTCACTAATTTCCTGTATTTCAAAATATGCCAGTTATTCTCGTCTTTCTTAACTGGGCCCCCAGATAGCAAATTTATTAATTCATTTAATCCAAAAGCCCAGGCAAGGAAGTCTTCTTGTACAGTTTGTTCCAGAGAGTTTAAATATGATCGGGGGCCTACTCTACTGCCTGACATTTTTTTCAGCATTAATGTTTCATGAGTGAATCATTTTCAGGATGACTGCCTTCCAAGTAGCAAAAATGGCTGTAGCAACTTCATTCCTCACTCAATGTCTCGGGTCACATTTCCAAGCACAAGCTTTGAGTTTCTCTTGGCTTCTATTAGCTTCCTCCATCTGAGCCAATCACCGTGACTAAGGCATGTTGATGGCTCCTGTCCCAAAACAAGGTGGGGCCGACCTCATAAGCCACGGGACCCACAGAGGGGAGTCATGACTAGATGTCGGGAGCCCCTCCCCCCACTCAACACACAGGATCTTACCATCTATAGCTGGCCTGGTACTTACTAGCCCAGGATGACCTTGGACCCTTAGAGATCCCCCTGCCTCCATCTCCTGAGTGCTAGAATTACAGCTGTGTGCTGATGCCCAGCGGAGGCCAGTTTTTACGCTCACTCTTGTTCTCAAGACATCCAGAGGGCCTCCTATTTCATGTTGCGGTTGTGGCTGAGAAGTTTTAAAATACAACTTTGTGGCTGGTTCTTTACTTCTTGCAAAGCACACTACCTTCAAGTATATAGCTAAAGATAATGTGGTTTTTATGTATTCTGGTTGTGTGTGTGTGTGTGTGTGTGTGTGTGTGTGTGTTTGTCAATTTGACCCAACCTGGAGTTATCTTGGAAGAAGAGCTTCAATTGAGAAAATATCTCCGACCAGATTGCCTGTAAAGAAGTCTGTGGGTCTTTTTCTTGGTTAGTGTTTGATGAGGGGGTAGGGGAAGCAGCCCATGGTATGGGGGAGGCCACCCCTGGACAGGTGGTCCTGAGTTGTCTAAGAAAGTAGGGTGAGCAGGCCACGAGAAGGAAGTCAGTAAGCAGCACCTTCCATGGCTCCCGCCTGGAGCTCTCATCCTGACTTCCTTTGCGGATGGACTATGGTATGAAAGTATATGATGAAATGATCCTTTCCTCCCCAAGCTGCTTTTAGTCAGGGTACTTTATCCCAGCAATAGGCACTGTAACCAAGACAGCATTCCTTCTCAAATACCTTCAAAAGCGAGCGAACTCATTGCTCAACCTTGTGTTCCAATTCGGTTTCAAAGTGCGTTCTTCTTCCGTCTTGTGCTTCCCAGGCTGGGTTCCAAGCCGCGGGTTTATCCTTTCCTTTGTGGTCAGAGAGGTGATAAGGAGACACTAGATAGCTGTGGTGTCTCTAGGAAATGCCTCCTTCCTTCACAATTAGACTCAACTCATTGTGCAGCAGGACGATTGGAGTCTTGACCCCCAGCTGCCTCCATGCACCCAGTGCTGGGATTAACAGACGCATGTCAGCTCACTTGGCAATGCTTTTCCAATTTTAGTTAAACTGCTTCCTGTTCATTGGACGCATAGCCGGAAAGCTCACTTGTGTCTGGGCAGGCAGCAAGCCCCACGCCAGACATGAAGAGTTTTAACGACTGGAGATAAACCCGCAGCTGCCATCAATCAGCTGAGCCATCACTCATATCTCCAGGCTTGGGGGAATTGAGTTACTGTGTACCGACTGGGAAGTTTTGATCTCTGTATACATAGTTTTTTTACGTGAGTGGTTTCATGTGGGTTTACCTGTGTGGGTAGGTACGGATGGAAGCGCCACGACTAAAGATCTTCGGGTGTCTTTTCCCCGGAACTGTCTACCTTGATTTATGACTCTGACTGAGCAAAGGCAGGCTGCCAGGTGCCCTGGGGATCCTCTTGTCTCTACTCTCCAGCATTAGGATTACGAGTACACACCATGCCCAGCTTTTCACATGAATTCAACTCAGGTCCTCTTGCTTGCTTGGCAAAGGCTTTACAGGCTCAGCTGTTTGCCTGGCCGTAAGCTGGCCTTGAACCCGAAACCCTCCTGGTTGAGTCTCCAGAGTTGCTGGGGTGATAGATATGCGCTCTCTCTCTCTCTCTCTCTCTCTCTCTCTCTCTCTCTCTCTCTCTCCCTCCCTCCCTCTGCACATTGGTGTTTTGCCTGCATTAGGTTGCTGGGTCCCCTGGAGCTGGAGTTACAGATAGTTGTGAGCTGCCATGTGGGATGGTGCTGGGAATTGAACCCAGGTCCTCTGGAAAAAGCAGCGAGTGTTCTTACCCACTGAGCCATCCCTCCAGCCCTCTCTTTTAAGGTTTAGGGAAATTAATAGCTCAGTGCAGAGCACTTGTGTAGGACATATGAGGTGCTAGCTCTGATCCCCACAATGGGTGAATGAACAAATGCTGAAGCTCTAGGCTGTCCTCTATCCTGGGCAAGCTTGTCTGGAGGCTCGACACACTTTAGGTATTTTCTCAAGGGCTCAAGATGCAGTTTGTTTTCATGAGCGAAGCCACACTGCGTCCTTCATAGCATCACGACCATGTGTCTGAACCAGCTCTGCCAGGGAACAGCACTCACACGCTCACGGTCCCTGTTAGGTGCCAGGCCATCTTCTCAACCCTAATCCTGTTAATAATGGACTCCCCGTAGGGCCCTATGAGGTACCCATTGCTGTCATTACCCCCTGAGGAAGCAGGAACACACCCAGAGAGTTAAGTACCTGGCCCACGATTGCACTGGTGCGGTTTAAACCCAGGCCAACCTTGAAGAGGGGACGGAGGTTCCATGGAGAAGAGGCATCTTGGTCCATTCAGGATGGGTCCCACTAGGGATGGGACACAATACAAACAATGGGAGCTTGATCTGGAATACAGATGGGGTCAAGGCCCGGGCAGGGTCAGCTCCTTGAGAGGGCCTGGTCCTTGGCTTGTAGATAGCTCTTCCTAGCTCTGTCCTCACACAGGGACAGGGACAGAGATGTCCCCTGGGTCTGTTCCATGTGTGTGATGGATATGAGCCTGTGCACAAAGGTCACAGGAGGGTGTCATGTGTCCTACTCTATCACGTTTCCCCTTACTCCCTTGAGGCAGGGTCTCACTAAGCCTAGGGCTAGCATGTGGGCCAGCGAGCCCATTCCCCTGTCTGTCTCCACCCTGCCTCTGGGCTGGGGTTTAGACTTGAATTCATCCATGTGAACACACCAGACCTTTTGTGGGGTGGTACTGGGGATGTGAACTCAAGTCCTCATGCTTGTCAGGGAATTCTGTTACCACTGAGTCATCTCCCCAGCTTCATGCGCTTGCTGTTATAGACACTAATTTCATTCATGATGGCCCCCATCTCAGGTCCCAGTCACCGTCCAAGGCCCCACCTCCAAATAAACATCCTTGTAGGGAGAAAGATTCCAACATTAATTCTGCTTTGGTTTTTGCTTTTGTTTCTCGAGATGGGGTTTCTCTGTGTAGCTCTGGCTGTCCTGGAACTCACTCTGTAGACCAGGTTGGCCTCCAGCTCACAGAGATCCTCCTGCCGCTGCCACCTGGCTCAGTTGGGATTAAAGGCGTGAGCCACCATGAATTTTTGATGACAGAAACCATCCACAGCATCAGGGAAGGCCACTGAGGCAGGCAGCTTTCTTGTGTCTCAAAAGATGACAGCATTACGTTTAAAAAATTAAAAAAAGAACACAAAGCAACAAAAACCAGGCTCCGAGAGTGGGTGTGACAGGCCAGCATTGAAGATCTAAGCTGAGCAAGATCCATGTCATCTGGTGACAACAGATGTGGCTGAAGAAAACTGCCATTGTACCCTCCAAACTTTTGGACTGCGTGATCCTCTACCATTAGAATTTCTGGGAATGCGTGCTGGTCCATGAATACGCCACACCCTCCCGGACATCCATTCATCCTGACCCCTAGAGTGGACCCCCTGGCCTGTGAAAGGGCTTCCCCAGGCCACCCCACTTGATTGGGCCTGACGGAAGTTAAATAACAAGGCTTGTACTGTCCTTAACTTGTGGGCAGCCACCACCCAGGGCCTTCCATGATGACTCAAGGGTGTTTCATAGCGCCAGGCTCGGCTTGGTGCCAGGGCACTCACACCCCGAGGAAACCAGGCAAGCCTCCCCATCCACACTCATTTCTTTTCCCTCTCTTTTTACCTCAGGGAGGTGGAGTGCAAGACGCCTGCTTGCTCACACGAGTCTGGAGCGGGACCGAGAGAGCCATTAGCCCGTGGCGTAGAGCTGTCCCTGTGCGCATGTTCAGGGCCAGCCAGTTGTAGGCCTGCTTACTCGGTGGCCCTCACACACTGCATGGGACACAGCTCTGTCCCAGCTCTTCCCAGAGTCTTCCGGGCAGCCCCCTGGGCTAGCCTGAAGCAGAGCTTCCCTGCAAGGCACCATCTGATTTTGTAAGAAAGTGGTAGATGGTTTTGAGTGGCAATTTAATTATTGAATGGGAAACATTTGTGGAAAAGCCCTGATGAGTATTTACAATTATTTTCCAAACACAAAATGATCTGATAAAAAAAAAAAAAAAAGAAAAGAAAAGAAAAGAAACAACATCACCGCCATTATTTAAAAACAGTTTTGAAAGAAAAGTTTAACTGTGTGTTCAGGCTTCTAGAGCATGTGGGGAAAACCTTCCTGGTGTTTCTCCATCTGGGGTTTGCCAAGAAAAGATAGGGGAGATGAGAAGAACAGACACACATACACAGACAGACAGACAGACACACATACACACAGAGACAGACACATACACACACAGACACACATACACAGACAGACAGACAGACAGACACACAGACAGACACACATACACACACACATACACACATACACACACAGACACATGCACACAGACAGACACACATACACACAGAGACAGACACATACACACACAGATACACATACACACACACATACACAGACAGACAGACAGACACACAGACACACAGACAGACACACAGGCAGACACACATACACATACACAGACAGACAGACACACACACACAGACACACACACACACACACACACACACAGACAGACACACATACACACACACACAGAGACAGACAGACACACATACATACACACACACACAGGCCCACATGATTGATCCTCTAATGCGTTTTCTAATAACTACAGCATTCATCATGTTTACTGTGTGTCAATGGCTCTTTACTTAATGTCCATCAATAGTTTAATTAGAAATGACCACAGGGCCAGTGGTCAGCAGGGAAAGGCCACTTGCTTCCAAGCCTAATGACCTGAGTTTGATCCCTAGAAGCTGGGAGGAGCAGGGCGGGGAGGGCAGGACCCAGCAGGGGCTAAAGCTCGTGCCAGGGATGAGGTGGGTGACGGCGGGGTCCCCAGTGAGTGTCCACCTGCCCTACACAAGTTCCCCTGGATTCCTAAGGGAGATCAGATCCAAGGCCAGTGGCACCTCCAGCCTGGACCCAACCAACAAGCTTCTGACTAGTCTCACTGGGCCAACTATCTTAATTCAACCTCAGTTTTGATTGTCTGTAACAGACCTGCGCGTCTCAACCTTTATTGGGTGGAGCCACCCCGGTGATGGGACAGAAGGGGTTAGTCATGACTTTGGGACATTATCAGAGGAGGTTTTGATACCTATGACTTCATTTCTGCTGTCTATTTTTCACCCTTGGGACAGTTTCTCAAGTGTCCTAGGTTGGCCTTGAACTCCTGACTCTTCTGTCTCCACCCTCTAAGTGCTGGAATTACAGGCTAGCACTGCTAGCACTGCCATACCCAGCTTATGTGGAGCTGGGGATAGATAGAATCCAGGTCTTGTATTTTATCTATCCAAATGCTAGGCACACACTCTACCAACTGAGCTACAGCCCTGGCCCGGGATCTGTCATTTTAGATGAGGTTTCTGCTTAGCAGCAGCCTTGACCCCACAGTGGGAGGATGGTCCCTAGGATTCATATCACCCACCCAGGGCATCCCAGACCAGGCAGTGACAGAGCACAGCGGTTGCAGATGAATCCTGGGGACACCACGCCAGCCTTTTGGAAAAGACTCCCTGGACACGGAGTGGAAGAGAAAAGAGGCTAAAAGCCCGATGTGGGTTTGCCAAGACCGGGCAGTCTCTGCACACTTCCCAGGAGCACCCTGCTCACAGGAGTCTCCAAACTAATGGCCCTGCCAGCAGATCATTTCCTCTTTTACACCAGGGTTTCACACGTCTAGGCCACCAGTTCCTGGGTGCCATTTGTAGGGACAGGACCATAAATGGAGAAACTCACATAAAGCCCGTTCATGCCTTCCATTGTGAGAAGTGGGCAGCAAGCTAGGTAGCCTGCTTCACAGCCCTGGGGCAACTCCCTTGAGCACAAGAGTTGTAGCCTTGGGCAAGTCGCTTAATCCCTTGAAGTATTAGCTTTCTCTTGTTCTTCCTAAATGCGGTAACGGTAACATTTCTTCTACCTTATCAGGGCCTTTTACTTTATATTGCTAGCAGAATATCTCAGGTTTAGTTTGATTTCCTATTGCTGGGATAAACCATTCTGACCAAAAGAAGTTTGAGAAGGAAAGGGTTGATTTCGGCACACAGAATACAGTCTGTTACTCTGGCAAGCTGGAGTAGGAGCCAAGGGCGGGGACCTGGAGGTAGGAACATGAGCAGACTCCGTGGAGAAAGGCTGCTTACTGACTTGCTTCTGGCTCTCTTGTATAGCCCAAGACTATCTGCCTGGGGATGACACCGCCCTCGATGGGCTGCACCAATGATCAATTGAGAAAATGCCCTACCAACATGCCCGCAGGCCAATCTTATCAATCCCCCAACTAAGCTCTCCCCCCCCCCCCCCCCGGCCAGATAACTCTGGCTGTGTCGAAAGCTGACATGAGCTGTTCTAGGAGAGCTGAAAGGAACATGCCAGCGTGTGTCAGCACTTTGCTTGTGGCTTTGTATGTGGCTTCTGATGCTTCATCTTCGTCCTCACTAGTCCGCACACCCATTCACTGGCTTCCTTTGGCCTCCCCGCTCGTAAGGTTAGTTGGACCGGGGGCTGGCTCATCCCAGCCAAACGTTCAGCCCAAACTCAATTTTAGTTTGCTACGACAGGCCCGCTGCTCTCTGTGGAACAGGTGCAGAAGGTGCAAGTCAATGGCTCTGGGGACTCTTCAGTCTTCTGGGATTCATCGGCCACAGGCTCCACGTAGACCCATCGTCCCTGATTCCCCTGTCCCTCTTGTGGGGCAGAAATACCTTGATTCTGGCTGCTTCTGTCACCTTCCCATCTGAGTAAGTGGGAATGCTGCCCACTCATCCCTCCAGGGATTTAATTAGTGAGGTCGTTGGCAGGTCCCCCAAACGTGGAAGGAGCTGGAGATTCCATAGCCTAATCCAGGCCAGCATCATCTCCGGCCTGGACCAGGGTAACATACCTCTAACTAGTCCCATTGAGCCTGATTTGGCCTCTAGCACATTCTGAAACAGAATTCTCCCCAAACGCAATATGATCCCATCTCTCTCCTGGTCAGGAACTCTCCGTTGCGTTTCATGACCCTGAGATTGGATCCGAGAGACCCTTACCCAGAGTTTGCCCCCTGCTGATCGACCAGCCTCAATGCCCCTGCCTCTGTTTGTACCCAGTTCGGGCGAAGGTGGCCTTTGAGTGTGGGACTCGCTTGCTCTGTATGTGCTGGCCACTGCAAGGGAAGAGAGGGCGTTCCGCTCCCCCACGGCTTTCCTCCTACAGTCTCAGAGCTCCCTGCTGGCACCCGTCTCCCAGAAGGGTCCTTTGCTGCCTCCCCACTGCAGAGTTACCACTGAGAGGGCAGGGCCTGCCCAACGCCCTACAGCATCAGGGGGGCATCGATAAACAAGCAACATACAGTTTTTATTTAAATGTGAAACAAGCTTGTTTTACATGTCATTCCCAGTTCCCACACCCTCCCCTCCTCCCCTGTCCCCCACCAACCCCCTTCCCATCTCCTTTCTGCTCCCCAGGGAGGGTGAGGCCTTCCATGGGGATCTTCAAGTCTGTCATATTATTTGGAGCAGGCCCAGGCCCTCCCCCATGTGTCTAGGCTGAGGGAGCACCCCTCTATGCGGGATGGGCTCCCAAAGTCCATTCCTATACTAGGGATAAATACTGACCCACTACCAGAGGCCCCATAGACTGCCCAGTCCTCCTAACTGACACCCATGTTCAGGGAATCTGGGTTGGTCCAATGCTGGTTTCCCAGCTATCAGACTGGAGTCCATGAGCTCCCCCTTGTTCAGGTCAGCTGTCTCTGTGGGTTTCTCCAGCCTGGTCTTGACCCCTTTGCTCATCACTCCTCCCTCTCTGCAACTGGGTTTCAGGAGTTTGGCTCAGTGTTTAGCTGTGGGTGTCTGCTTCTGCTTCCATCAGTTACTGGATGAAGGCTCTAGGATGGCATATAAGGTAGTCATCAATCTCTGAGATACCATCTTCTGTCAGAATGGCTAAAATAAAAAACACCAACGATAGTTTATGCTTGAGAGCATGTGGAGAAAGGGGAACACTCCTCCATTGCTGGTAGGAGTGCAAACTTTGCCACTTTGGAAATCAGTATGGCAGTTCCTCAGAAAAATGGGAATCAGTCTACCTCAAGATCCAGTAATTCCACTCTTAGGCATATACCCAAAAGATGCACATTCATATAACAAGGCATCAGTTCAACTCTGTTCATAGCAGCATTATTTGTAATAGCCAGAACCTGCAAGCAACCTAGATGCCCCTCAACTGAAGAATGGATGGAGAAAATGTATACATTTACACAATGGAGGGGGGGAGGAAACAATAGAATCGTGAGATTAGCAGGTAAATGGATGGAACTAGAAGAAACTCTCCTGAGTGAGGTAACCCAGTCACAAAAAGACAAACACGGTATGTACTCACTCATATGGTTTTTAGACATAAAGGATTACCAGCCTACAATCCACACTGCCAGAAAAGCTAAGAAACAAGGAGGACCCTAAGAGAGACATACATGGTCCCCGGAAGAAAGGGAAAGGGACAAGATCTCCTGAGAAAATTGGGTGTGAGGGGAGAGGAAGTTAGAAAAAGAAGGGATTGAGTCAGGGGAAGAAGAAAGAAGAGCAAGAAAAGAGACACCATAATAGAGGGAGCCATTATAGGTTTAAAGAGAAATCTGGCACTAGGGAAATGTCCAGAGACCTACAGGGATGACCCCAACTAACAGTCTGAGCAAAGTGGAGAGGCCACCTGAAATGCCCTTCCCTGGAATGAGAGTGATACACATTTTAAGGTGGAGTTCTTACAGGAAGGTGGGAGTCTTAGAGGAAACGTTCAAATGGGATGTGAGAGGAGAGATTGGTCGTAATTCCCTGGATTGCTGCAGGCTGCATTATTCAAGCCACGAGCACGCATCAGCTGATGTCTTTTTAAATGTGATGTTGTCAGGAATTACTTTCCTTAAGCTTAGTGCTCCCTGCCTGCCACTTACACACATTCTTCAGTAGGCGCAGCTGTCCATCCTGCAACTCCCCACAGAGCGATAGTCTCTGGTGGTGACTAAGGCAGGAGGAAGCTCATCAGATTCAAATGGAGCAGCGGGAGAGGTCACACCTCACCTCCTGACCGCTCTGCATCTTTCTGGGGTCTGGGAATGGGACTGTGTGGAGAGAGGGAGGAGAGGCCCTGAGATGTGCTAATTAAAATGCTGCTGGCCCATGTTAAACACAGAAACTCGTAATTTAGTGAATTTTAGGGCGTTTTCACTTGACTAGGACCTTCCAGTCCATAGTCAGCGAAGGAGGCAGTAGGACCATTGACAAATGGTGCTGAAGTCACACACATGGGACTAAGGACATGACTCAGTGGGTAGAAATGATTGCCATTCAAGCACTAGGACTTGAGTTCAAATCCCCAGGACCCGTGTACAAGCCAGACGCAGAAGTGCTCATGTCTATAATCCCAGCGCCCTTAAGGGGGTGGGGGTACAGACAGAAGCAGCTCAGGGGTGAACTAGACTAGCATAAACATAGAGAGAGAGAGAGAGAGAGAGAGAGGAGAGGGAGAGGAGAGAGAGAGGGAGAGAGAGAGAGGGAGAGGAGAGAGAGAGGAGAGAGAGAGAGGAGAGGGAGAGAGAGGGAGAGGAGAGAGGGAGGAGAGGGAGAGGAGAGGGAGAGGAGAGAGAGAAGGAGAGAGAGAGGAGAGAGAGAGGGGAGGGAGAGGGAGGAGAGAGAGAGAGAGAGAGAGGAGAGAGAGAGGAGAGGAGAGAGAGGAGAGAGAGAGGGAGAGAGGGGGGAAGGAAAGTGAGGCCTGAGGTCCGAGACTGTCCTTTAGTATCTGTGTGAGCCTTGGCATGTGTCCATGCCTGAATTCACACACAGGAATTAACACACACACACACACACACAGACACTCATACACAGGAATTAACACACACACACACACAGACACTCATACACAGGAATTAACACACACACGCATACAGGAATGAACACACACACACAAATGAACACACACACACATATACAGGAATGAACACACACACACACAGGAATGAACACACACACACACACGCATACAGGAATGAACACACACACACTCATACACAGGAATTAACACACACACACACTCACACACACACACATACAGGAATTAACACACACACACACACACACACTCACACACACACACTCACACACATTAGGGTCACACAGTCCTTCCCAGTGTTATGAAAAGCCCTAGGCCAGGGGTTCTCACCCTTCCTAATGCTGCGACCCCTTAATACAGTTCCTCACGTTGTGGTGACCCCCAACCATGAAATGTCATTTTGCTACTGTTGTGAATCATAATGAAAACACCTGATATGGAGGATGTCGGGTATGCGACCCCCAAAGGGGTCACGACCCACAGGTCGAGAACCACGGTTCTAGAGTCTGTACCGCAGATAGTGTGAACTAGCTGCTGTGAGAGATGGCATGGCCCTCATCGGACTGTGAGGCGAAGGCAAGCATTCAGGAGACATGCTGACGCCAAGGCAGGTGTCCTAGGAAGGCAAAGCCAGATGGGTACCGCAGCCAGCCTGGACTACACAGTGAGGCTCTGCCTCAAAAAGCTGGGAGAAGGGTGGTGGAGACTGAGTTTAAAAGCAGGAGGGGAGAAAAGAAATGAAGAGTGGTCACTGCAATCAAGGCAACGAGGGGTAAGTCCCCTTAGTGATGGGCCGTGAACTGGATCTGCCCAGAGCTGTTAGTGAGAGGCACGCAGTACTAAGCATTTCTGAGAAGGGGCAGGTGAGCTACGTGTGTAGAGGTGCTGGGCTCTGCTTACTAAACTGAGCTAGACGGGCCAAGTGGCTGGCCTTCTCCTCTTGGAAATCAGCATGACGATGAGTTTATGTGGAAGCAGCAAGCTGAAGAATTATCAGCCTGTTCACGTGGGGTCAGCCATTCGCCTTCAAACTTTCTTTGCTCTGGTTGTATGTACATGTATGTACATGTCAGTGTGCATGTGAAGGCATACGGGCATTTGCCGGTCTGAATGCATGCATGTCTATGTGTGTAAAGGCTAAGTGTCTATTGTTCAGTTTGTAGTTTGCAGGATGGGCCATCACATTGGCCTGGGACTCACCAGTTTGGCTAGGCTGGCTGGCCTGTGAGTCCATGGTCTCTCTCTTTCTACCTGGGATTACAAGTATGTGCCACTATGACCCAGCGTCTTCACATGAGTTCTGGGGACTGATGGACATCGGGTCCTCACACTTGCCTGAGGCAGCTGACTGACTCTCTAGCCTTTGTTTTCAGACAGGGTCTCACACTTGTAGTTCTAGATGACATAGGCCAGCTGTAGATAAAAGATGCAGCCCAGAGGTAAAATGTTAGCACCAGGGGATTGCAAGGGAAAGTGTGTGCGTGTGTGTGTGCGTGTGTGTGTGTGTGTGTGTGTGTGCGCGTGTGTGAGTATGTGTGTGAGTGTGTGTGTGCATGCGTGGGTGTGTGTGAGTGTGTGTGCGTGCGTGTGTGCGTGTGTGTAGGGGGATGAGGCTGCAGTTCCCACAGGCATGTTTCTTGGTTGAGTCCCTCCATCCCTCTGGATCACCTCCTGTCTGCTTCAGGGTTCCCAATGGGAGGGCGGCTTCCCCATTGGACTCCCTCATCCTGCGTCAGGACAACTGGTTTCTAGATTTACACCAGGGCTCTTCATCCTTCAGGTTATTCTATTTTTTTTTTTTTTCCAGAATGTTCTCTGATGGCTGAGTTCTTTAGCTTCCCAGTTTGAGATCTGGGATAGCTACCATTCAGGGCCTGCCCTAGTGCCTCAGAGACTTTGAACTCAGAAACTCTCCTACACAGACTAAGATAATCCAGGCTGGATCCTGGTTGTATCTCCAGTCTGTGTGGTTGTCTTGCTGTCTCCCCATACACATCTCAGAGGCTGACCCAGGAAATCGGTATTTAGTGGGTAACTCCCGTGTATTGCTGCAGAAACTCGGAACTGCCTAAATGTTTCCCGACTCCAGCTTGGGTTATCTGCTCTATTTCTCCCCCTCCCCCCAATCTCTTTCCTCCCAAGCATTGCCTTTACCCCCAAGAAGGGGACATGAAGTGTGACACAGTTTATGTTGTTCTGGGAAATGTTTAGGGGAGACAGGAGGAGGGGCCACGCCTCTTGGGGTACCACTTTATAGAAAGGCCGTGGGTGTCAGAATCAGACAGAACTGGGCGCAAATCTGGGTGGATTACTTACAATGTGAGTAAGGGATGAAGGTTCCGTCTGTAACACAAAGACCACCTGGCATTCAGCTCTGAGGGTCAAATACAAGAACTCACTTAAGGAAGGACTCAGTGGAACTCGGGGTCCCTCGCCATGGATGACGTCCTTAGGATTACGGGAAAATTTCTGTTTTCTGTGTCTTTCTACTTGTTCCTCAGTGGGCAACCCCCAAGTCACCTCAGAAGCAAGCCTTGTTTCCATGGAGATGAGTGTAAGGTAAACAGATCTGAAAAGGGGAAGCCAGACACCCATCTCTACACCCACTCACACCCAGCCGGCTGCCTCAGCAGAAATGTTTCCAAAGAAATGCTTCTCAAAGCTTTCGGGAAGGCCCGGAAATCTTTCAAAGTCGTCTCGTGCATCTCCACTGTCGTGCTCTTGAAGTAAGCAATAATTAAAAACAGGTAACAATGACCTTCACACGGGACTGGGGTTGTACAGCTCTCCATTGTCCAATATAATCAGGGTGACACAAGTTGATTCCAAATGGATGGCTTTTCTCTTTCTTCTTTTCTGCGTGTGCACATTTATTTGATGAGCTTTTAGTAGGCAGAGGAGTACGAGAATCCTGGCCCTACACCTTGTCAGTTTTCATCCAAACAGCGTGTTTTCTTCGAAACTCAGGTTTTCCTCTTTTGTTTCCTGGCTGGCCCCGCCCCCAATGTCATCACTTGTGCCTCCCAAAGGAGAGCTGTGTCTTTGAGGGTACACAGAAGTGAAAGCACATAAATCACACTAAATTCACGTAACAAGGAGGGGTAAACCCCCAGTCGCTTTCCACCGAACAAAGCCTTCTTTGGTAAATCCTTTAGAAGCTCCAACACGGTGCATCCAATCAGCTTGCTTTGAAAACTTCCCCCAGATAAATGAACTGTCTTAGAAAGCTATTAACCCAAGCAGCCATTGGGTAATAGACTTAATTAGACTTTAGATCTCTCTTCATATAGTGATTATCATTTCACGGGGACATTGACATTCACTTAAACGCCTAATCACAGAGTGATTTCCTCCTGCCCCTGTCAAACACAAGGGCCAATTTTTGATGAGCGAAAAATCACCCTCTGTCTTATCCATAACATCTGTCCCCAAGGTGTGACATCTGAAATGACACAGCAGAGACATAAATCAGAAACAGAAACCCAAGGGATGACAGCTGTCAGTGGTAAGACGCTCTTGCTGTTACTCACGCCGCATGAAAGAGAGAGAAAGGGCATCTACTAAAGCCTCTATTTGTTTCTCTATGAGTCACTGGTGCATGTCTTGAATTTCCCACAGGGCCCCATCGAAAAATCTAGAAGCAGACTTCACTATTGGTTTCACACAGTGGGAAGAGGATTAACAAAAGATTTTTTCTGAAAAACAAGTCATCTAGATGTCCCTGAGCAGACCTGTTAATGCCACCATCCTCAAGATGAGCATGGAGCATTAGATGTCACTGAGCTGAGCAGTTGATACCGCCATCCCCAAGTGAACATGGAGCCTTAGCTAGTTGATGATAAGGGCCTAGAATCAACAGAAGGAATGTCCAGGTTCCTGACCATGAACATCTTTAGCTACATCCATCAGGATAAGAGAAGAAAGCCAAGGTTGGCAATAGCAAACATTTCTAGCTCCATCCATTAACATCGGGCCCAGAACAGAGAACCAAGGGGGAAACCCTAAATCTTTCCCTTTGTCTACAAACAAATCTGCTAGATGCATTGCTAGAAGCCTCGAGTAGCCACAAAACCATAGAACCTCCCAAGACTTGGAGCTGGAAAATTATAGAAGAGGAAGCTGCAGTAGAAGGCTGTAAAATGACTCGCCCAAGGTCACAGAAAAAAAAAAAAAACACACTACCCGTCACCACGTGGGACTTGAATGGAAATAGTCTTTTTCTGACATAAACGAAATCAAACAGAATGCGTGTGCTGTGTGTCAGCAGATGCTGTGCCCCGTGCAGCTAGCTCATTGCCTAACACAGGAAATGTGGACTCGTAGAACTAGCTTCCTACTTTGAACACTATTTTTCCTGTAATTGGGCAAGGCTGGGGGCAAACGCTGGTCAGAGCCTGCAGAGATAAAGGGAAGCTCTGCAAACATCGATGTGTCAACTGCAGGCCAATGAAGACTTCCAGAGCATGTACCACTCCAGGATTGCATAAAGCATGTCCAGCAGGACACAGGTGGGTCAGACACACAGAGCAAGCTTAAGACACAACCTTTTCCTTCGAGAACAATCGAAAACCACTCCAAGAGATCATCAAAGATCAAGTGCCGGAACTGAGGACCTAGCTCAGGCCTCAAATCAATTGCCTTGCAAACATGAGGACCCAATTTGTTATGCAAGACTTATATAAAACACATATGTGAACACCCCAAGCGCAAAGATTGGGCGTTGGCCATGCTCCCCCAAAGAGATGTGTGAAATCACAGAGTACTGGAAAAATCAAGGGCAACTTAGCTCCGCTGAGATCCAGCAGGGACCTTGAGGCAGGATTGGCCCAATGGGACAGAAGATATGTGCTGGAGATGTCTAAAGAGGAAAAGAAATTAGTGTGGGCCCGAGGGGTCCCGAAGTGCTCTGGGAATAGGTTTAAGGATGCACTGGAAAACCACACTGGAACTGCAGAGGATGCAATGGCTGAAGGACCCAAACCAGAGTTCAGGGCTCTAGAGTCATTCATTGGCAGTCCTCTCTGGGGCATTAAGGAAAATGACAGGGGGATACCGGAACCATCCAAGCATCATGGACTTACCTTCATGTCACGGTGAACCCCAACCTCTGGACTAGATATTGGCTAATGTGAGAGCTGAGGTGATAGCTAATTCATTTATTAGTTTTTAAATGTATTTATGTATTTTCTTAGGTATGAATGTTCTGCTTGTATGTATGCCTGCATGCCAGAAGAGGAAATCAGATCCCATATAAATGTTGCGAGCCACCGCGTAGGTGCTGGGAATTGAACACAGAACCCTGGAAGAGCAAGCAGTGCTCTTAACCTCTGAGCCATCTCTCCAGCCCTGATAGTTAATTCTTTACACACCCCCCACACACACCAAATAGGAAACTGACTACGGTTTTAGAATTCCTTCCCAAGTCAACGATAAAGCTACTAAATAGCCATAAAGCTTTGAAAAGTCCTTCTCTTTTACCCTGTAAGCCAGCTACCCTCCCTCTGCCTTGTCCCTCCTCACCTGTCAACTCATCCACCTAGCTTTCTGTTGAGCTGGAGCTTGCTGATTAGGCTAGGCTGCCTGCCTAGCTACTCAGGATCCTTCTGTCTGCCTGTCTTCTGTTTGCGACCACAGCATGTACCACCATCGCTGGCTCATGGATTCTGGATCAGGAACTCATCAACTATCTCTTAGCAATTACTTATGTTCTTAAATTCATCAGCCCCTTCCATTTGGAGCGCTGCTGGAGACTTCCTGTCCCTCCCTCAAATTTCAGTTGGGGAGGGGCGAGGGTTGGTAAGTTGAGGTGTGCCAAGGGTTGATGGAGTCATCTTGGGAGGAAACTTATTTCATGGTTAAAACGTGGCCTTCCCAAATGCCTGAGCTACACAGATGCTATACAATAGTTCTGATTTTCAACTTGGCTTCATAATGAAGTTTGAAGCAGAGAGAGCAAAATTCCAGACTGAAGAAAAGTTGCAGCTGGGAAAACCATTTTAAAGTAAAACAACCATGAAACCCTTCCAACGTGTTACTACTCACTTTGGGGATTCGAAGGAGGCGAACGTTTGTGTCCAAGAAGAAACTGCTTCGGGGAACAGGAGGGATGAAAAGCCTCACCTCCACCTGTTTCTGGAGGCCTGTCTTTGCTCCAGAACACATCCAAATGGAGGGGTAGCATCCTACACCACCACCTCACTGGGGCACATGCATGCTTGCTCCCTAGGAAGAGCCAAGTCCAAATTCCAGGGGCCCTGACGGAGAGCACCAACTCCCCTCCGGCCTTTGGCCAACAACAGCCCTGCCCTCTCTCTTCCTCTATCCACTTTCTTTTTGTATTATTCCATTTTTAAAATTCATTTTACATACCAACCATAGTTCCCACTCCCTCTCTCCTCCCCCCTCCCCGTCCCCTTCCCTCCAACCTACTCCCATCCATTCTTCAGAAAGAGCAAGGTCTTCCATGGGGAGTCAACAGAGCCTCAACATTCAGTTGAGGCAGGACCAACCTCCCCTCCCACCTCAAGGCTCAGCAAGGCATCCTGCCATATGCAATGGACTTCAAAAAGGTAGCTCATGCACTCGGGATAGATGCTGGCTCTGGCCACCTTCAATCTGAAGGTGTCCAGCTCCAAGTTCCTCAGGAGTTTGGTATTGAGGTGGGTTAACAGAGGTGGTGCCAGGACCTCCTTCTCTTCCCTTGTCTTCAGCAGGAAAGAATTTGCACTCATTTAACAGTTACTCGGCATTGTTATTTACTGGTGTGTGTGTGTGTGTGTGTGTGTGTGTGTGTGTGTGTGTGTGTGTGTGTGTGTGAGCGCATATGGAAGCCAGAGATTAAATCAATGTTTTTTCCGAGATCATTCTCCACCTTATTTTTTGTGACTAGGTCTCTAATTGAGCCTGGAGCTCCCAGATTCAATCAGACTTTTGGCCAGGAAGCCCCAGGGGTCCCCCCTGTCTCTGCCTCCCCAACACTGGGTTTACAAGCGTGCACTATTGAACTCAGCTTGAACATGGTGCCAGAGATCAAACTCAGGTCTGCGTACCTGGGCAGCATGCATTTTACCCAGTGAGCCTTGCCTGGTGTCTTCTCACAGCTCTTCCTCCCCCCTGTGACGTCATCTGGGTCAAGTGGGACACTCAGTGGCGTTCAGCTCCGGCCTCTGCAAGTCTCCTCAACCTGGAGAAGGACAGGCAAGGAGAGAGGAAAGCAACGCTTGCCGAGTGCTTGCTGTGTACTGTGACGCTCAAGGGGATGTGGGGAAGGGTACCTGATGGGGACAGCGTTTGTCTCCAGTGCTGACAGTAGTCATATAAAGCATACTCCTGTCACCTGGGCGTTGTGTGGTCTTGTGCTCCTGTATGGAACACTCCCTTGGCTCCCTGCCCCATTCACGAACTTCCTACATCAAGAAATGCACCAGGACCGTGTCCTTTCACAGAACCGCCGTCCATAGGTCTGGTGATGCAGCAAGGTCTGGAGTCACAGCGTCATCCTTCTAAAGGCAAACACCTCTCCTTGGTAGAAGCTGATGGCATATGTCCATAACCCCAGTACATGGGACACTGAGGCAGGAGGATAGCCTTAAGCACAAAGCCAGTCTGGGCTACCCAGTGAGTTCCAAGACAGCTGTTTCAAATAATACTGAAGAAGGACTAAAAGAAACACACAGAATACTCAAAGTAAAATTTTGTTATGAGCAGTTTTTCCCTCCAGCCTGGTCCCACAGCTGCGGCAGCCCCAAATAACACACAGAGATGCTGTTTTAGAGATAAAGCTGTTGGCCTGTTACTAGGGATTCTTATTGGCTAGCTCTGTCTTACATATTAACCATTTCTATTAATCTAAGTATTTCCACGTGGTCTTATCTTACCAGAGAGAGGGCCCGGACCTTCTTCCCTTAAGTCTCTACATCTACACTCCTCTACTACATCTCCCAGAATCCTCCTTGTCTCCTTCCTCCTATCTTGCTTTCCTATTGGCCAACAGTGCTTTATTCATTAACCAATAAGAGAAATATATTTACAGAATGACATCTCCCATCAAAATCTAGTATTTTGACATTAATATCAACATTGATCTTTAAAGGAAGATTAGTATTTTTATTGTCAGCCTTCCTAAATAGTACATAGCATGCGCTTTCACTGAAAAAAAAAATTTACTCTTTTAGCCAGGTGTGGTGGTACACACCTGTTGCCATCCATCACTCAGGAAGCTGAGGCAGGAGGATGGTTGTGAGTCTAATGTAGGCCTGATCTTCACAGTGAATTCTGGGCCAGTCTGGGGCTACATAGTAAGAGCCCGTCTCCCAAAATGTAAGTAAGCGAATAAACAAGTACTCTTTATTCCATCTGAAAGTCATTCTATCTGACTCTCCAGAGACAAAAAACGATATGCTTGAGACAATTCCTAGAGAGGAGAGGGGTACGACAAGACAGTGCTACCCTTAGCTGAAGAACTACTGGCAGCCGCTGGCAAAGGGAGAATCGGTTTCTTTCAGGGTTGGGTCCTTGGGGGGGGGGGGCTTTCACACTCCCGTGGATGGCTGCACACCCAGGAGTGAATGGGCGCACAAATCAGTATTGCAAAGGACTCAGGGTTGGGTAGGTAAAGAATGGCTGGTGAGTGTGAGGGAAGTTGGCAGAAGTCATGAATGTAATCAGAATACTCTGTCTTAATTAATAATAAATCTCCTAAGATGTGGTGGCACAGGCCTTTAATTCCATGACTTGGAAGGCAGAGACAGGCAGATCTCTGTGATTTTGAGGTCAGCGTGATCTACACATTGAGTTCCAGGACAGACAGAACTATATAGCAAGAGCCTCTCCTCTCTCTCTCTCTCTCTCTCTCTCTCTCTCTCTCTGTGTGTGTGTGTGTGTGTGTGTGTGTGTGTGTGTGTGTAGTCCCTGCCCAGCTGGGCCTCATGGTACAGCATTCAATTCAATCCCAGCTACTCACCAGCCTGAGAAAGAATTGTCACAGGCCAGAGACCTACTTGGGGTGACGAGTGAGTTCCAGAGGCAATCTGAGTAACTTAGTGAGACACTGCCTCAAAAATAAAAATCATACCAGGCCATGGTGGCAGATGCCTTTAATCATTGCGCTTGGGAAGAAGAGGTATTTAGCTCTCCAAGTTCAAGGCCAGCCTGGTTTACAGAGCCAGTTCCAGAACAGTCAGGAAACCCTGTCTGGAAAAAACCAAAAAGTAAATAAATACATACAAAGCATGAAAAAGGCCCGGGGTAGGGCGCAGGGGTAGGCTGCTATCCCAGCGGTACAGAACCCCTGTTTCAATCCTCGGAGCCATAAAGAAAATGTGCTCTCAGTTTCCATTCATTTCCTCCCTCTCTTAATGCAAAGACCAGAAGATGACGGTCCAGACTCATCCCGCTCCAGCTACTGCCATGAGAACTATATGGAATTCTCCTTTCCGTGTTTTTACAAGTTTCCTTGGGCTCAGGCACCCCGTCCAGCTGCCCGCTGTCTGTGGTCGTCTCAATCAAGGGCAGAACCGAGTGGTTCCAAGTGCTGGCGTGTTGCTACGGCCCACAAAGCCCGAAATAGTTGTGATCTGTGCCTTTGCTGAGACAACCGTCTACTCTGGCCCCCGTGGGTCACACCCAGTCGTTTCCAGTGCTTTGCTGCGGACAGCCTTGCCCAGGAGGGACCCACTTCTGTTTACGGGGCTGAGTAGATTTTTCTAAGAATCTCTGTGGGGCCTCTAGGTTCTAGATTTCCTCATAAGGAGAAGCAGATGGGACATCCAGTGACCACATTTCCGTGGCTGCCTGCCTTGGAGCTCTGGCCGGGCTCCGTGGAGACCCCGAGATAAGCAAGAAGGAAAAGGCTGCCATTGGCTTTGTCCTGTCCTGTCGCTTCGGGACCCGCCCTCTCAGGGAAGCCAGAGGAAGAATGCAGAGGATGGGCAGCTGCTGAGTCCTCCATGGGGCATCACGCCGGCTCCTGACAGGAGAGCCTGCAGGGCTGTGGTTTGTGGTGGAGAGATGTGGCAGGACCAGAAAAGCTCAGCCCCGTGGACAGCATGAAGGATGAGGAAGGGTGTGCGCGTGTGATGGAATGGAGGTTAAAGGGTGCTGAGGTCAGGGGAATAGGGTGGGGATAAGGCCTGGAAGCTCACAGATGCCCAGGGCTGGGCATTTGCTCGCTCCCTTGGGACTCTCTGTTGGGTGAGGTACTGGCCATTAACCCCTCTAAAAACATCTTAGGAAGAACAACATAGGGGCGCAGAGGCCTGAGAATACTTGCGCCAGCCTTCTGCCTGGAGTGACCCGGGAGGCCTCTCAGACATGTGTCAGGGCCGGCAGACTTAATGGCCAAATTCGCCATGTTATCTTTGTTTTTAAATAAAGATTTATTGGAACAGAACCATGCCTGTTATCCACGGCTGCTTTGGTGCTATAATGGCTGAGCTGAGTTGTCTAAAATCGTGCCCATCCAACCCTTTTAGGACACAGTTTGGTAACTGTTGCCATTGATGGTGGCTACGGCAGAGAAGCAAGGAACAAAATTGGCCAAGGACCTCTGACAGTGCCTCTCCTACTACCAAAAAAAATCATAGGAAAACATCCAGAAAGTTCCCTTGCTCGTGCCCCTAAAACAGGCATCGGATCTGATGGCCATAGACCAGCAGTTCTCAATCTGTGGGTCACGATCCCTTCTGGGGTAGAACTACCCTTTCACAGGGATCTCATACCCGATGTCCTGTATATAACTACTTTACAGTTATGGAGTGGTAATGAAAATGATTTTATGGTCGGGGGTGACCATAACATGGGGAGCTGTTGTAGCAAAGTGTCGCAGCAGCGTTAGGGAGTATGAGAACTGATGTCATCGAGGATCCGTCAGGCCTGAAGTTGAGGGGAAGATGATGAATTTGAGATGCAGGCTCTGTAGCAGCTGCGATCTTGGCGGGGTACTAGGAACGGCTGTTGGGTGCCAGTATGAATAGATGGTGATGGCAAGAGACCATATCCCCTCCAGGCTGAGGGTATGTGTGGACCAGAACGCCCGCCCCTAACCCTCTCTCAGCGCCTCGTGCCCATGCCTGAAGGAAGCAGCATGAACTTCTAGGACACTAGCTGCAGCCCCAGGAAATGCTGGAGGAGACGGCGTTCCAAGTCGAGGCACTAAAACATCAGAGTGAACAATCTCAGCCTGTGTGTCACCGTGCAAGGTCCCTGACATGGGCAGAGTGTCCGCTGCAGCTACAGACTAGGTGTTAGGAAACTGAGAACTGAACACACTGTCCACCAACTCTTTCCCCTCCTTCCTCTTTAGTAAAACAACTTCAACCAGTTCGCATCAGCCTCCCCCATCCACTCCACCCCCCCTTAACTCCAAAGGTAGTCCATGTTTCGCCAACAGGTGGCGCTAACACAGACATTGCAAATACTCATTATTTAATGATGGATGAGCCAGGTCCTAATTAAAGCCCCTTCATTATCTCTCCCCTCTGGTGTAATTGAACTGTTATTAAGTAGGTCCTGAGTGGTTTTTACCTCCAGGCCAACTCTCTCTCTCCCTGGAGTGATATCATGGAAAGAATTCTAGAGGAATCCTGGGATGTGGATTTTGGCTCTTGTACTAATTAGATGTGTTGGCCAAGTCACTTAATGTCTCTGAGTCTTGAGAATTAGAGTTGTTGGACTTTTGTTTTGTTTTTGTTTTTAAATTCTACAACCACTAGGAGACACTACTTCTCAGCAAGCAACTTAATATTTTCCAAGAAAAACAAGAATTCAATAAATGGGATCTTTGACATGAGGGCTTTTGGCCACGCGCAGCAACAGTCCTAAACATGTGTTTACAGCTTGACCACCAGTTTCATGACTGGGAATCAAACATGAAGAAATCATTGCAGATGTAAATATTACCGGCATTCCGTGGAGGGAGTTAGCTCCTTTGGAGGCCTGTCTTTGATCAGTTGATTTTGAACGTTCTTATGACCTTTAGAAATGTATTACGGTCTTTGTATAAGAAAACAAAACAGGGGCTGGAGAGATGTCAAGAGCACTGCCTTCCCTTCCAGAGGGCCCAGGTTCAATTCCCGGCACCCACATAACAGCCAACAACTGTTGTAACTCGAGTCAGAGGATCCAAGGGCACCATGTGGTACACAGACGCACACCCAGGTGTGTAAAACATGAATAAATGAAATTATTTCTTTAAAAAAGGAAAGCATCATGGGAGTGGGCAGTGAGAGGAAGCAGCGAAGGCTAGGACACACTGAATACTTTTGTGTGCCGGGACTCCACCTAGACACTTTAAAAGCATGTGAGACATCAATCAGTAGTCACACACCTCTGATCCCAGCACTCCAGAGGCAGAGACAGGCAGACCTCCGTGAGTTTGAGTCCAGCCTAGGGTACTTAAGGAGTCTCAGTGCAGCCAGAACTACATAGTGAGACCCTGTCTCAAAAACAAACCAGCTATTAATCTGTTATATAGATAGAGAGTTCAAGGTTTTGACAAGTCAGGTTTCTCGTCTGGTCACCCAATGCTGAACGATGAATGGGAGAGAAAATGTGTCTCCCACATTACACAGACCAAGTTCCCCAGGAACTAAGACAGCCTGTAGCAGAGGCAGAGGCAAGAAATGCCCCGTGGTGTCAGGGTTGAGGTCTCTAGATCCAATGAAGAAGAGCTGTCCTTCCCATGGTTTTACCAACCTTTGTGCTACTAAAAATGGAAACCCAAATTTGTCTGCGGAGACTGAGGCTTTCTGGTAGGAAAAAGCAGTTAGCTGGGCTTTTATCTGTGCAAAGGAAATTCCATTCTGGAAGAGGATGGTCTCCACAAGGAAACCCTCAAGCTCTGGGTCTACCACAGCGGTTGGTGGGAGGGGCTTAGTCAGCAGTGGGTGGGGGGAGGTGCTCTCACCATCATGGACCTGGGCCTTCCTCTGGTGGATGCAGGGTAGAAGCTGTTAGTGGCTTGGCCTTGAGGGAAGAAAGAGGCAGCCGACGATAAGCCAGTCTGCAGGTGAGGAGAGAACAGGGACTTCTTTGAGTGAGATGCTGAGCCTGAGGGTCACAGAGGGCCCAGTGATGGGGAATGGGTCAAGAGCAAAGGTTGGGATGAGCTTGGTGGTGATGGTGAGCTTACATTTCCCCTTGAGTACAGAGGTTCACATGTCAGGTAAGACAGAAGCCTTGAAATGAAGGGAAACACGAAGTCCATTTTAGACATGAAAGATACCATTCAGATGGGAAACGTTCACAAATGACTAGGACACCTATGTTCCATACTCCTTGGAAGAGTACTGGGTGTCGAGAAATCTGATGGTTAGAAGTAGAAGTAATGTTTTTGGTATATTCTAGAAAAAAAAAAAAAAACATGACCTTGGGGAATTGTTATGGAGTTGGGGCATGGGTTCAATGTGGTTAACACATTCCAAGACTTACTCTATCTAGCCTGCAGGACAGCTAAAACCATGCAGCAGGATGCTTCCTAACAGGGGTCACCTGTTCTGGGGACCCTCCACAAGATCTTGGCGGATGTCAGCAGGCTAGGTGATTACAACATTACCTCTTGCTCCAATGGGAAAAAGGCTTCCCCTCTCTGGCTGACAAATCAGCTTGCTATTTTTATTGCATGATCAGTATCGAGAGAGTGATTTGGAGCTGTTGGCTCCCTGTGCGTATACATGACAGAAAGAACAGCCATGTTAACAGAGAACAAGCAGAGGAGTAGGAATTTAGTTCCTAGGTCAAGACAGCTCCTTCCTGGGTGGCCCAGTAGTAGAAGAGCCAGGGGTCAGGGGGACGACTCTGGTGGGAAAGGCTAATGAACACCGAACCGTCTCTAGACACCTTGTAATTTCATTTTTCTTATTTTACTGTCAACTGTAGTCCATGCTTATTATCAGTTGGCAGTAGAGTCCTAGAACAGCCATGACCAATTAACACAAGCTTCACAGCATAAAAGAACAGAAAAAATTTCCCCCCATGGTTCCAAAGACCAGAAGTCTCAATCCAAGTGTCTGTGTGGAGGCTGGAAAACAACACTTACTCTGACTTCTCCAATTCTAGTCAATCTCGGCCATCCCCAGTATCATTTCTTGTTCTGCATCTGTATCCTCCAGGCTCCGCCCCCGTCATCTTCCCACAGACCTATCTTCTCCCTACCTGTGTCTCCTTTTCCCAACTCTTTTTTTTTTTTTTTTTTTTTTTTGGATTTAGTGCCCATCTGGATAAGCTGTGATGATGATTTCATCTTGGAATTCTTTATGTATTTGGAAAATACCTTTTTCCCAAATAAAACCATGTTAGTGGGTTCTGTTTAGACTTGAGTCCGGGGCAGGGGCATAAGATATTTTTACATTTATTTATTGTGTGTGTGGAGCGAGCAAATGTAGATGTCAGAGCACACATAGTAAGGCCAGAGGACAACTTGCGGGAATCTTTTTTCCTTCCACCACGTGAGCTGCAAGGATCAAAGTCAAAGGAGCACCATTGGCAGCCAAGCCCCTTGACCCACAAAGCCATCTCATCGACCTAGGACAGTCTTCCTTTGAACAAGAGCACTTGAAGATTCTTTGTACATTCAGACTCAATTCTAAAGGGCAGGCCCCAAGCCACCTCAGTGTGACCGGAGCTGCACTGTGGCTGGAGTGTAGAAACCTTTGCTTCAGCCCAGACTCTACTGCCTTCCCACTCAGCCCACACCAGTCAGTCTCGGTGTGCTAGGGGGAGGCCTGCTGTGGTCTGACTGTCCTCCTCAAGAGTCTATGTGTCCCCATGATGTCATTTGTGACTTTATAAAGAAAATAAAAAATCAAGGGGCTGGGAAATGGCTCAGACTGTAAAGCATGTGTGGGACAAATATGAAGACCTGTGTTTAAACCCCCAACACACATGGGGAAGCCAAGCACAGCAGGGTGTGCCTGTAGCCCGAGCTTGGGGAGGCAGACACAGGTGGGTTCCTGGGGTACTGGCCAACCAACCTAGCTCATCTCTGAGCCCCACCTTCAATGAGTTCAATGAGACTTTCTCAAAAACTAAGGTAGAGACAACGCAGAAAGATACCTGATTTGACCTCTGGCCTTCAAACCCAGGGTCAGTTGGTCAGTGGTTGGTCTGTGTCTATCTATCTATCTATCTATCTATCTATCTATCTATCTATCTATCTATCATCTCTCAAACACACACACACACACACACACACACACACACACACACCCTAGCACATTGGTGGTCAAATACTGAGCAAATGTCAACACCATGACCTTGGGCTTCCTAGCTCCCCAAACTGCAAGCCAATTAAGCTTCTATTCTTTATAAATTACTTGGTCGGTCTCAGATATTTTGTTGTAGCAACAAAACAGACCAAGTGTGGTGGTCTGAAAGAAAATGACCCCCAAAGGGAGTGGTAATGTTAGGAACTGGGGCCTTGCCGGAGGAAGTATGTCACTATAGAGGCCGGGCTTTGAGGTCTCTTGTGCTCAAGCTTCCCTCAGTGTGACAGTCAACTTCCTGTTGCCTGAAAGATGTAGCAGTCTGAGTTCCGGCACCACATCTGCCTGCACGCTGCCATGCTCCCCGTCATGATGACAATGGACTGTACCTCTGGAACTGTAAGCGAGCTACCACAATGAAATGCTTTCTTTATAAGAGTTGCTGCGGTCGGATGTCTCCTCACAGCAACAAAATCCCTAACTAAGACACTGAGATGGCTCCTGTCCCTCTCCTCATCATCACACAATCCTGTCCTCCTCTTTAAATGCCAGGCCACCAAACTCCTCACTCAAGTCACAGCAGTAGCAGCATCCTACAGATCATCACTTCTGGTCTTTCCTCCAACTCGTCCCTAAACCTCCAGGCTAAGCATTCTTCCTAGGTGAGTATTAAGATTTCTCAAAATCTGCTCACTGTCCTGGGGATACTGTCCAAGCCTTTGGCTGGGTACCCTAAGTCCTCTGTGAGCATCACCTTGCCTCCCTAGGCAGCCACAGCTGCTCTTATGGCTGCAGTGTCTTTTTCCAGCTGTCCTCGTCCTCTGTGGCTTACAAACTTCACCTCCTTGCTTTGGGAACTGAAGGACTCCAGCTCTCTTATGCTTTGTTGCATTGGTGTCCGAGCCCTAACTTCCACACCTCCAGCATGGGATCTTATTTGGAGAGTAGGTCTTTACATGTACGTTAATTTAGGATATCATAATGACATCATCCTCTGTGACCTGGGTGGGCCCTCTATCCAATGACAGATGCTCTCATAAAAGAAACACACATATTTGACCCAGAAACACACAGATGGGAAGGCTGAGTGAAGGTGGGCCAGGGCTTAGGGAGATACATGTTCAGATGGAGCCTGCGGGGGGGGGGGGGGTAGAATAGACGAGGGAGCATTCTCCATAGAGGTGGAGCTGGGTTTGCCAACATCTTGACTTTGGATTTCTGCCTCCAATATTGTGAAAAGATAGACTTCTATAGTTTTAAACTACCTGCTGTATGGCCATTTGTTAAACAGCCCCTGGGGGGAAAATCCCCATGGAAGATCGTTTCTGGACCTCAGTGACTATCTCCCAAGGGCACAGCTCAGGGATTGAGCGTATTAGACTCCAGCTGGCACTGGACTACCCAACCAGATGCGGTGCACCAGGGGCCCCTGGCCAGAGGGGGCGCCATTCCCTTATTCATAGAGAGGCACCGAAAGATTCAGCCGCAGGCCTCTTTCTTGGGTGTTTTTATAATTTACTTTCTTAAAGCTTTCTTTTTCTTTTCAGCTGAGACAAATGGAAAGAGCAGGAATGGGGAGGTCACTTTCACGGTCAGTCCCTAGACAGCCCGTGCCTGGATATGTGCCACATTTTCGTGGGGCTGTAGAGCATTCGGTCCTCTCTGCACTCGAAGACTTAGGGGACAATGGCTCCAGTGCCACAATAGCCACTTCAGGAAAGCCTGTGGGCAAACGGCATGTCCAGTATGGAGAATGTGATGGAGAGATCATGTGATTTCCAGACTCCCCTGGAAAAGGGAGAGGTAGGAAAAATAGGGATGCAGAAGGGGGACGTGGTGATGATGGTGGTGGGTTTTCTTCGTGGTCCTTCCCTCCCTCACTGGCCACCACCCCAGGAACCTCGGTTCCTCCATCTGCTCTGATAGACACATTCATCACCCTCCAATAAGGCAACTGCCTTCATATTTCTGCTTCTCCTCTCTTTGGAAGCAAAGGCTATTCATGTTCTTATTCCCTACCACAAAATAGATGCTTAAAGGAGACCCAGGGAAATGATGTACTGGGCTTGCCTTCGGAAGACGGAAGACACAGTCAGGATGGCACACAGTGTCGAAGGAGCACTGAATGAAGGCAATTTCATGCCTGCCATAATCCTGCTTAAGCCAGCCATCAAACAGAACCGAAGAGTGACCCAAACAGAGTACATACATCACAGGGACAGTAACATTTTACAGATGCTCTATCTGAGCCCCTGTCTTTATCTCTCTGCTAATTGAAGCATCTGTGCTTGAGGGTGTTTCTGTTTGGGCCAAATACACGTTCCACATGTCCAGTGGGATGCACCAAACTACATTCCACACAGACATACACATGAGCTCATGCAAGTCCCAGGGTGCTCATCTGGTCCAGATTGAAGAGAAACTAGCTGGATGGAGAAAAACACGTCGTGTATCAACTTAATACCAAACAGATTTCTATGACAGACTGGAACTGTTTTTGATAATCTACTAATATATCAGGAGGGCTAATGAACTTTAAAAAAAAATAGCGGCTAATCATTGTATCTTTAAGGTCTGGACAATGTTCTGTTGGGTCGTAGGGATGCTAGAAACAAAAAGCCAGGGAGCTTAAGAAAGCTTATCCAAAATCTCCCCTGCCCCAACTGCTAGAAGCAACCCTATCTACTGTAGCCAGAAGAGTATTTTGCCAATTTATGAACACAGGCGATTTTTTTTTCTTTTGGCTAAAAGTCAGGGTGGACTTTTCCAGAAACAAAGAAAGGCTATGCCCTCTCTATCTCAACCCCTGATAGACAAGGGTGACCATGGATGCCACAGGAAAATGAGTCAACACATGGCAGTTTCCCTTGTGACTGCCTCAACTACTCAGTGTCATCCTCATCAACCTCATCAGTGAGTATCCCCCAAGAGCTGCCACTCACCCACAGCAGCATTCCAAGGTGGCACAAAATATTTCTGAATAGGACACAGGCGCGCGCGCACACACACACACACACAGAGGCGTGTGCACACGCATGCGCACACACATGCACACACACAGGCGTGCGCGCACACACACACACAGACATGCGCGCGCGCACACACACATGCACACACACACAGGCGTGCGCGCACACATGCACACACACACAAGCACGCATATACACATGCACATGCGCACACACACTCACACACATAGGCGTGCGCGCGCGCGCACACACGCACAGACACACGCGCGCGCGCACACACACACACACACACTCACACACCTCTACCCTCTCTGCTGCTTCTCCCAGCACTACCTGGTTTTATGTGATAATGTGACAACTAGGAAAAGAAGGCCATCGGAACCCCGATCCACAACTTGGTGGTTTGAGCTGTGACAGAGCTACTCAGCTTCCCTGGCCTCGGTTTCCTCATCGGAAAACAGACATCTAAGTGTTCAATGGGCTAAGACTTTGGAGTTGCCATCAAAAGCCGATTCTGGCTGGCATGAGGGAAAACAGGTACGGGTAGGGTCAGACACTGGAGAAATAAGCCCAGTGAGTGAGGGTGGGCGTGCTAATCCCTGGGAAAGGCAAGGTTTGGGCAGTCTGCTGTTTCCAGCCGTGGGATCGGCCGTTCTTTGAACAGCTTCAAGTTCTTGTGGTCAGTCCTCAGAGGGGAGAGACTGAGTGGCTTGTGTCTCCCTGGCTTCCTGGGCTAAAAGCTAACCCTGTGGGGTAGCAAGCACCAGGCTGCAGCCACTAAGATTGAGGACTACCTTAAAAAATGCCCGTCCAGAGAACAGAGGGGATGGTGGGACACATAGGAGCACGGTGTGTTTTTATTCGTTCTAGTTCTCGAATGGCAGGTGTCCCCCGAGGCAGGGAAGATTGGTGGTGGTGTACAAACCTGTTACGTAAAGCACCAAGAAAGAGGTTCAGAGTAGTCTTAATCGGGAGTCTCTGTCTCAGCAGGTTTGTTCCGTGAGATGTTCCAGGGCGATGCCCTACCCCTCTAACCCGTGTGACACAGGTTCTCAGCACATGCTGGCAGAAAGATAGCCCCTGACAGCTAACGCACACTGTGGAGAGGGTGCTACCAACCTGATTAAAACCTCCTTTCGTTTTGAGTTAGGAAACCAGAGTCACAGCTAAGAAACCAATTCATCGTTTCCAGGGTTTTCTCTTCAGGGCACTCGTTCTGTAGCGGAAGAGCTGTCGCCAAGGTGAAGGGTCCACAGGCTTTCGAACGCTTGCACTCTCTTTCTACTGTGGTAGACAAGTCGGCAATTAAATGTGACTCTTTACTTGGAACGTCTCCGGGCATGTTGAGAATTCCCCATGTCTTCTGCCCAGGATGTAGGCAGATGAGGAAGTAGGGCGACTCATAGATACTATGTCTCTATTTGGCTGGTGCTGGGGAAAAACCTGAGCTGCTGGCCAAGGAAATAATCCCCTGTGCAGAGGTGGCAGCCAGATGAGTGTATCTCCAGAGGTCATCCACTTCTGCAAACGCCCCAGGTCAGAGGTCATAGCCATAGGGGGAAGTCCCACTTTCAAAGGTTAACAATAACCTTAAATAGACTTAAATAGAAAATTCTGGGTGTCAGTGAATGAATAGAATGTTGCTTTATAAATAAGGAGAATTATTCCAGGTCAACCAATATTCTTAAGTACTAGGTACTGCCCTGTGTGAATGGTCATTACAGCGAACAATGATAACTCATGTGTACTTTCTACATTCAGGTACCAGGCACCATCTTAAATATGTGTATTTTAACCTTGCATGCCTGGATGTTTGCCACCTATTGAAATGCAGAATATAGAGTAAGATATAGGTCAAGGAAGAAATGAGGTAAATTATGCTCATGCAAGATTTCAAGTGCATGCAAAGACATCTCAAAGGAAGTAGGCCTGCATCCAAGGGACTAGAACCATGGGTGTGGTGTCTACTGGATAGAGGTGTGAGCCCTAGTTTCAAAGATGGAGCCAGTTTCTCCCTCCCCTCTGTGGATACATATGGCTCCCCACTCTGAGCTAGTGTTTATTTTTGTCTCCTCTTGAATCGCATCTGAATTAGCAGACATTTTGATGAGCAGAGGCTGTGGGAGAAACGTACTGGGACTTCAGAACTCAAACCTTAAGAAAATGATCACAGTTTTCCATTATTTCCTCTTTGGACAAAGTGTGGGGTGCAGCCACCATGTTACAAGGAGACCCAAGCTAGAATCCCAACAAGGAATAGGATTGTCTTAAGCCACTAGTTTTTAAATAGTTCAATGTGTAGTAAGAAAGACAAGGAACCTGAGACCTGGTGTGGTCTGAGTGTTTCCTTCAGGACTTCCATGTTTAGACTTAATGACCAGGGCGATGATCTTAGGTGGCAGTGGCTTTGGATGGCAATTAAGGACAGAATCCTAATAAGCAGAATCAGCCACCCTTTGGAAGGAATGGGGTCTTAAAGACACAGCATTCATCTCCTTCCACTTCATGTCATCAAGACACCATCCTGGAAGCAGAAAGTAGTCCTGTGTACTCCTTGATTTTGGCTGAGTGGTCCTGAAATTATTTTTTTAAGAAACCACAACACTGGTATTTTTTTTTTTTAATTTCTTATGTCTAAGTTACAATATTCTAAATAAATATGGTTTTGCTATCTTATGAAAAAAAGTTCAATATAACTAAGAGGAAGAAGTTTGTTTTGTTTTGTGTTTTCTCCCCCCACCCCCGGACCCCCAGACAAGTTTCTCTGTGTAGTCCTGGCTGTCCTGAAACTTGCTCTGTAAACCAGGCTGGCCTTGAACTCACGGAGATCCCCCTGCCTCTGCCTCCCAAGTGCCGGGATTAAAGGCGTGCGCCACCACCGCCCAGCAAGAGGAAGAGCTTTTAATGTATTGGTAAATATGACCAAAGGTCACTGAGAAATCATGATTGTCCCCCTGATAAAGGTCGCCTGGCCAAGGTTCTCATACATGGGACTTTTATGATGTGACAGGACTCCAGGAGTGACAAATGTCTGTCTATGTTCTCATCACCCTTCAGAACAAACACATGAGAAAAAGCTGTTGTACTATGTCACCAAACCCAAACAGAAAATATTGGTATCATTCTTAGTGAACTGTCATCAATTACAATAATTTTTGTAAGATTGAGAATATACAAATTCAAATTTCCAAGTAACAGCTACAAATCAGGAAGAAATTCTCCAAGCAATATTTCTGACAAATATATATATATATATATTTGTCAGAAATATATATATATATATATATATATATATATAATTTTATTTTTTTTAACACAAACCTTCACTGCATTGCTACACATTTAATTCATCAACTTCTCAATGTGGCTTCTGTTATTGGTTTAAAAGTCCACCATGGATGAGTTTGTTTAATAACTTGCAACAATGTAACCAGAAGCGACACAGGGAAATGGCAGGGTAGAAACAGCTTATGTCTTGGCTCCTGATCATCTAACTACATTCAGTTCCCCATGTGGTGCACCACTGTATCCATCTCCAAGGCCTGTAGACGTGTTCAGCAGCCTGAGAGAGGTTGAGGTCTCTGTCTCCCCGAGTGGTGCAGCAGCGTTTCTCTGTTTATGACTCCTAATGCCAGATATTCAGAAGCCTTCCAACTACCATCTCCCATTTCTTATGATAATCACACAGTGTAATATGAATTCATAGAGATGCCTCATTCTAAAGGTATGACATATTTTTTGAGGAGGACGTCGATTTTTAAAGCATATGTCTGTGTGTGTGTGTGTGTGTGTGTGTGTGTGTGTGTGTGTGTGTGTGTATGCGTGTACGCAGGTGCTATGGTCCGTGTGAGGTGGTCACAGGGAAAACATGATTTCTCTCCTTACCTTCTACCTTGTTTTATACAGGGTCTCTTATTGTTTATTGCTGCATACACCAGGCTAGCTAATCCATGACTTTCTGCATATAACCTACACACATACACCTACATTAAATCATCTCTAGGTTACTATAATACCTAATACAATATTAGGTAACGCTGCGTTGCCTAGGAAACAATGACCGAATAAAGCCTACACATGTTTAGTGTAGGTGTGACCATCTTGGTCAGGGAACACCATCTGAGAGAGGTTGAATCTGTGGGTGAGGAACCATAGAGAAGAACCCAGTACACAGCAGATAGAAAACGTGGCTAGCTACTGATCAGCAATCGTGTAGTCTGGGCATGATGTGATAAGACATTTGCCTTATGTGGGCACATTCCCATCAACAGGCAACCGGTGATTGGTGGAAACTCAGCTGCTCAACTGTGACTGGCCGAGACTTAGTTATTTGTTACAAAAGTATTCTCCTATGTTAGGGCACAATATTGAATCATGCTGTAGTTTTCCATACACTGATCCTAGATGTGGCGACAGCTTCTGACCAAATGTAGTGTAATTTGCCAGTGACACGATCAGTGGTGAACAGAGAGGTAAGCACGTATCACCTCACCGATCTGAAGCGAAGCTGGCTTGGGTGCGGTTAGCACTTGGATGGGAGAAGGAGCCCTCAAGGCGTTCACTAAGAAGATCTCCAGGCTGGTGCAGGACACTGGAGGCTGAGACCAGCTGAGCGAGAAAATGCCCCATTGTCAGGTAGAATGTAGAGATCACAGTTTCAACATGAGACCGTTTGATGAGAGATTTTTCAAGTGATTTCATATTGGCTGACCCTCTGGGTAACAAAATATGCTCACAGTAAGGAGAAATGACCACAGGGTAACGATCCATTACAAAAGCCTCCAGGTCAAACGTGTGTGATTGTCAGACTGTTGAGATCCCAAAAGTTTAAGTGGTACCCATTGATCTCCCTGTTAGGAAAAAAATTATATATATATACATATATATACACATATATATATACATATATATGTATATATATATCCCACACACATATATACATACATACACACACATGTATGTATGTATATGTGTATATATGTATATATATGTCTGGGGAACTTTCCAGACTTTGAGGTATACAGTAGTAGTAGCACTCTGGAAAAGTTTTAAAGATTTATTTGGTTTGTACTTTTATGAGTATGTGTCAGAGAGTATGTGTGTGTCCTGCATCTGTGCAGGTGTCCCTGGTGGCCAGAAGAGAGTATTGCATCCCCTGGAACTGGAGTGATGTGGGTGCTGGGAACTGAACCTCCGTCCTCTGCCAGAGCAGCCAGAGCTCTTAACTGGTGAGCCACGTTGTTTTTAAGGACAGTGTTATCTATCTTGGGCTGTGCTGTCTCAAATACTTAGTGTGGCGTGTCGTTCAGGGCGAACACGAGCAAAGGTCTGTTCCTCTCAGGTAAGAGCAGCGACAGGACGAAAGAAGCGACTGCACTGGCATCTAGCTTGGCAAACCTAGTAGTTTATTACTGCACTTGCAGGAATGGGAATGAGTTGTTTCTTACAGGGGTGAACTTCTGACCCCCATGCCTCCATCCCCAGAGTGACATCGAATCCAGTTTTGTGCAGTGCCGGGGATCAAACCCAGCGCTTTCTGCATGCTAGTCAACTACTCTACCTGTCCCAGCTCAAACGGCCTTGTGGAGGGTTGTCTGTCCTTAATCACAGCTGTTCCGATAAAGATGCTGGCTTCAGGGCGTGGTGCTCATTTAGAACACAGATACCTCTGTGTTCTAAAAACATTATTATTTTTTTAAAGACTTATGTCAGCTTAAACTTGAAGGGACACATAATGGAAAATGGAAAGAGATGCCCAGACCTCAAACTCCTTCCAAGCAGGGAACAGGCTGAGAGAGCTCCTCGACTAAACACATGGGACATTTGGTTTTGCCTGCCTGATTTGGTTGGGGCTTTGGTTTTGAGACAGGGTCTTACCACGTAGCTCTGGCTGGAAGTCCCTATGCAGGCCAGGCGGGTCTCTGCATCGCAGTGATCGTCCTGTCTCTGCCTTCTGAGTTCTGAGATGACAGGCACACACTGCCACACCCAGCTCACATGGTATTTCTTACAGGAAAGGAGGGGCGACTCAGAAGGGAAAGCCAGGAACCCACAGAGAAGAGCCAACAGCCATGGAAAACTACTCACATGGAGCAGAAACACGCAGCCAGTCCAGGGACATTCTCTGGCTCAGGGGTCAGAGCAAACGGTAACGTGTGCCCAGTCGAATTTCGGAATTGCTAAGAACAGTGGTGCTTGCCCGCCCTGTGTACTCTAGACTTTATTGCTTTATTCTGTATCCTTTCCCACAAGTGTTTCTTAGTTTGTGATATGACCTTGCTGTTTCGATTCAGAGAACCCGATGCCTCCTCCCAAAGCAACCACTGAAACGCAGTATCACGGAGTAGAGCAGAGGGCACAACGTTATAATGATGGTATCCTATGCTTGGTGCAGATTCCATCCTGGGATGAGAGTTTAGGCAGGCGTGAGTTCCTTTTGCACATCAGAGTGCTAGCCATTGTTTCAGGCAGAAGGTTAACTGTGGCAGATTATCAGATATGTCTGCCGTCCACAATTCACTCTCTCTGCCTGAAATGCCACACCTCATGAAGATATGGCCCTCTTCCCTGAGCAACTGTCTCGGCCGATGTGAAGCAGGAGAGGGGGCATCCCGGAGTTTTGGCTCTCTCTGTTGGATGAGGGCTGGTGGCTTTACCTTCTCCCTTTGGAGCACATCTTCAGGAAGCAGAATGAGGAGACTTCGTGAGAACACTTCAATCAACAGGCCTTCAGCCGTCAGCTGTACTTGAGCTCCCAGCCGGCAGCCAGAGCACATTTCCAGTCGTATGTTAGCAAGGCTATTTCTGAACAACCATTCCCTCAGCTCCCTAACCAATACCACAGACAGAAGAGCACCCAGTGAAGCCACAGGATCTTGGGGACGAGAATTTGTTGCAGTTTGAAACCACAAAGTTTTGGTTGGTTTGTTGTGGCAACAGGGAACTAAAACAGATAAAGATGAAAACATTGGGGGGGGGATGGGCATGGGGCTGGGAGAAAGCATGTGGCATATGAAGATAAGAGAAACTTGGGGGAGACTGGGGATTTTAGGTAGCTATGGGGATAGCAGAGATGGCAAAAGTGTTCAGAGAGAGAAAGCCCACAAAGCGGGGGAAGGTTGCTTTACAACAAGGAGACACTCACAGCATCAGAAATCTCTGAGAGCTCCAGAAAAATGAGCAAAGTTGTGGCAGTCAGCCCTCATCTTTGGTAAAGTGACATCATTGATGATGGTTGCCAGGCAACGTCATCAAAGCAATGGCGGCAGAAACTGATCACAGGGGTTAGAGAGGTTTCTAGCAGGAAAGTTGACTTGCTGCTAACAGGATGAGAGGAAATATCGGTTACAGACACTCTTGTTACCAAGTATCTCTAAAGGAAATGAGAGCAATAACACATTTGATAAATGGGGCCAAGGGGTCAAGGGGAGTTTCTATTCCAATACTTTCCACTGCGCCTTTTGGATTGGCTTTTGGTAAACGGCCACCTTCAAGGCTGATGCGTCGCTGCTGCTGTGGTTGCTTCGTGAGGTTTGGTGGGAGCTGGGGTATGTGGATGAGATGGTGGTGTTGTGTGGTGGGAAGCATGGGCCTGGGTATCCAGATGTGTCATTTGTCACTGAGTAGTTACAGCAGCGTCTTAATTCAGGGTCTTGCTTCTCCTCCACTCTAGTTGGGACACCCTAGAATGTGGAAGAGACTTCTAGGATAAATATTTTAAGTTCAAAATTTTCTGCATGTTATTGCTGTATTTTGCTATAAAAGTTGAAACAAAACTCTAGTGTATGAATATGAGCTGAAAATTCCGTTTTATCAAACAGAGCATTTGGAGCTCATAGCCATCATCCAAAATACACACAATATCTTCATTCCCAGCCCAGAACCTATGGTGGACACCTTTGGTAGAGAGTACTCAGTAAAGCACTAGGTCCTTCCTGAGACCCGAAGGGGCCAAAGCTACACAGCATCAGCCATTGCAGATCTAAAAAAAGAAAGAAAGAAAGAAAAAACTCTCATGCATGACATCCCAATTGCTATTTTCCCTCCCTCCCTCCCTCCCAGTCCCTCCCCAACCTACCTTCCCCCACAGCTCCATTCCCCCTCTGTTCCCCTTCAAAAAACAGAGGAAGGGAGGGGAGGAAGGAAGGAAGGAAGGGAGGAAGGAAGGAAGGAAGGAAGGAAGGAAGGAAGGAAGGGGAAACAGAGCAGGCCTCCCAGGGATGTCCACCAAATATGACCCAACGAGATACAATAAGGCTTGAGTCCATTCAGAACAGAGTCTGTAGACATTCCCAACATTCACCAGACCTAGCAAGCTGAAACAGCAGAGTTGGAAGTGCAGGTTAGTAACCGCAGATTAAGTCCTCAAAAGCTGAGCGGTCCTTCACTCACACGAGCTAAGGAGACAGCCATCTGTCACTTAAGGTATTGCAAAGGTAAGGTGTACATGCCAAGACCTTCTTATCCCTCTTCCCAAGGGCCAGTTTTTCAAGCTTCATTGTTTTTCCTACTCATTGCATTTTGGAGGCTATTATCTGCCTCAGCTTCTTTGATATTCCTAATTCCCACTTGCAATTTTGTTTTATGGAACACTACAACGTTTTGTTACATTCATTTACATTTGTGCGTATGTGCATGGGCACATACTTGCCACGGCACACATGTTGAGGGTAGAGGACAAACACAGGTTGTCAGGCTTGGCAGCAAGCACCTTTACCCACTGAGCCATCCTATGACCTCACTATGGAGCACTTTGTTCCCAGGTGCAATTAAGGACCAAGTATGGTCTTGTTAAGCAATGTTAGTGTTTTCACCACCAGGAAATATACTTAGTTGGGGATAAGCCGCTGAGAGGAGGCTGCTACACACTGGTGTTGAGCTGCATCTTCCCGGGGCGGAAGAGCAAAGCGCAGGGATGCTAAGAACAGCACCAGCCTGGTGTTTGCTTGATTAAAGGATAAGGGGACTGGGTCCAAGGGAAAGGGCTAGAGTGGAGGATATGCCGTCAAGAGACAGAGTATGGTGGAGGTGAATACCTTTAATCCCAGCACTCGGGAGGCAGAGGCAGGAGATCTGAGTTCAAAGCCAACCTGGTCTACAAAGCAAGTTTCAGGACATCCAAGCATCCAAGACTATACAGAGAAACCCTGTCTGAGAGAGAGAGAGAGAGAACTCAGAGGCAAAGGCAGGCAGATGTCTTCAGATTGAGACCAGCCTGATCTACAGAGCGAGTTCCAGGATAGCCAGGGCTACACAGAGAAACCCTGTCTTGAAAAACCACACACACACACACCCCCACACACACCAAACCTTTATTTTCATTTGTCACATAATTTCAGGAGTAGTCAGGTTGAATGTAATGATTTGATACATGCATATGTTGTCTAACGATCAAATTGGGGACAGTTAGGCTATTGCCACTAACATTCATCCTTATTTGGTAATGAAATATTCAAAATCCTCTTCCACCTTTAGAACATACGATTCCTCATGATTGACTATAGTCATGCTGTCTCTGGGAAAGCAGTGTCACAGACTCTTCCACTGAAATGCCTACTCAAAATGAAAATACCAACAAAAATATGACAAATGTCCTAAGTGATTTTCACATGATTAAGTGATGTTTAAAAATCCCAGGAAATGAGCCAGGCTGTGATGGCACATATCTTTAATCCCAGCACTTGGGAGGCAGAGACAGGCAGATCTCATTGAGTTCGAGGCCAGCCTGGTCTACAGAATGAGTTCCAGGACAGCAGTTCTCTATTACACAGAGAAACCCTGTCTTGAACAAAGAAAAACAAAAGCAATAACCAAGAAATGGCCATTCCTTCTCCTCAAAGACGCAAATGAAGTGTCTAATAGAAAGAAAACGTTCTTTATCCCCCACCATTTCCTGTCTTACAGCCCTTGTAAGATCAACAATAAAACATGAGCTTTTCCAAACCCATTATTCTGAAACTACACTTGAAAGTAAAGGTTTCTTTTCCCACTAAAATGGTGCTTACAAACAAGGGATCTGGAGAAGGAGCTCACACTGAGGGGTCGCAAGACTGGGCTCGGCTGCAAATCTGTGTTGACAGGGTCAGAAGAGGTGGCATTTGCTACTCACATCCTTGACTTCTCTCACAGGGATTCGTGTCTGTATCTGAAGTGGTAAGGGATGCAAAACCAACAGCAACAAAGACAGACAAAGCATCGGGGGTCATCCTAGAACTCGCGTATGCCCATGGGTCACAAGCAGCAGATTCCATTCTCCCCGTGAGGGTCCTCTGCCCAGCTCCTGGCCACCCCTTTCTCTGTTTCTAACTAGCTCCAACTTGAAGAGCTACCCTCCTTCCAGTGAGATAAGGACGTTTGCCCTAGACATCTGTCCCACCCTGGCTACAAGGTGACCTCATACCCTTTGCCGCTGGTAAGCGTTGGAGCCAGGGGACTTACCCCATCCATCGTCTCCCAGAAGCAGTCTATCCAGAAGCAGCCTCCCCTCGCTGGATCCTACCACTGTGGCCTGTTCTGGATTTGCTCACACAGTTACCAAATTAGAGTGAAACACTGAGTGAAGGAAAGCCAAGAGAATCAGGAAAGCAGGGACCCTGGAAGCCATCCACCTGGAAGGTGCTTTGGCAAACACTGCCCTCCTCCCGAGCTATTCGCCCCATCTGCCATATATTTGAGTCCTTTTATAGCTGGGCACCTGGCCATCTAGAGTTAAGAGACGTCTTTGAAGTGTGGTGGTCCATCGAACTAAGCCCTGGCTGGTGAAATATGAGCAAAAGTATCACGCGGCAACCCCTGGGAGCCTTCTCTATGAGGCAGTTCAAGGACCTCATCTGCACCCCTTCCCCTTTCCAGCGCTAGAAACGTAAAGGCAAGGGCTGGGTCTCTAGCCACTGCCTTAGCCCATGGGGCTCATTTCCTGTTGCTTGAGGAACGGGAAGAGTAGGAGCTAGAAGGAGCCTGGAAGATGAACATGTCTTCAAAGTTCACTGAGTAGCACTCTTTCAGAAATCCTGCACTCTGTCTCTAGCCTCGGATGGGTGGGACAGAAACAAGTTGCAATTAAGTAACCTATTTGTTGCTTTCATTGATCCTATAACAAAACGCCTGACAGGGACAGCTTAAGGAAGGAGAGTTCATGTTTGCTCATGCTTTCTGGGCAGACAGTGCTGTAAGGTGTACGGTTTTTCTTCCGGCCGCCTGGTATTGTCCTGCTGCCACGCCAGCCCCAAATAACACACAGAGACTCTGTATTTGATATAATTCTGTTGGCCAGGTACTTGTTTCTTATTGGCTAGCTCTGCCTTAAGTATTAACCCATTTCTATGTATGTCCACGTGTTCTTCTTACCGGAGCTGGCTGCTGCATACTGCTCTCTCCAGGCTCTCCATGCTGACTCCTCCTTCCTACTTCCTCTTTCCTCCTTGTCTCCTAGTCCCTCCTATCTTCCTTTCTTATTGGCCAACAGTGCTTTATTATTAACCAGTATGAGAAACATATATACATAATGGCATCTCCCATTACAGTGCTTCCCCATGTGGAAGGCTTACAAGAATAGCTACATAGGCTTGATGATAGACATAGACCAGGGAACGGACACAGCAGGCTAAAATCAGAAGTAACTATAACCTTCAAGGGCCTGCCCCTGCTGGCCTACTTCTGTCCTCTACGTCCCGCATTCCAAATGTTTCACAGCCTTCCAGAACAGTCCAAATGTATGAGTCTGCGGGCATATTTCAGACTTAAGCAATAAGGGAGACGATTAGTTTGGGCATGTTCCTTGCAGCCTGTCTCAATCATATGTTTTCTTATCTTTTACTCTATCACCTGACCGATACTACATCATCTCATTCTTTTGAGCCATATTTGATTGAATTTTCTATTCGCTAGCAGCCACAACCATACTCATACATGGAATGAAGCAGAATATCTTCCACTTGGGTTTGAAATCCATGTAATAGTTTGATACATCGAAGACGGCCACATTAGGATGGATGTGATATGAGCAAAGGTGCCCAACAAAAAACAGCATTCCCCAATGGCAGTTAGCATGTGTCTTGATGAAAAGCTAAGGAAAAAGGGTTGGGTATGTGCTTTAATGGTAGAACACTTGCCTAGTATGCCCAAGGTCTTAGATGCAACCCCCCAGCATTAAAATAATAACAACAAAGCAAAAACAAAACCCCAATCCCACCCCCCCAAAAAAAAGTACAAATCACATAGTAATCAACGTGGTCACTGAGGAGATTGTGTGGGAATTAATACCAGGCACCCCTGAGTATCCTAAAATATTAAAGAAATATATTCCATTGACTAGACGGGGTAAGAATTAATGGAATACGCTTTATCACCATTAAATTCAATTGTTTTCAAGAAGCAGTTGGTGAGGTTAAGGCTAAATTCCACACCAGTGAGGAAATAAATAAGCCCAGAAAGGATTACACATCATGCACAGCTTCACATAACAAGTTTCACAATTTGAACCAACACCAAATCCCAATAAAAGGGTATTTCAGTGTCATGATGTTTCTTTCACGAATGTTCCTGCCGTCCTCTAAACAAATGCATCCTTGTGTTTTGCCAAGAATTTTTTTTTTTCTAGCAGTGGATGAGAAATTAAGCCATATTTACAGTAACACCCACTTATCCAAGATAACCTACTAGGAATGTTGGTACCCGGAAGTTTCCTTCTAAATATAAATTCCTCAACTCTACAATCTAGTCCTTCACTTTCATGACAAATTTAAAACTTAGTTTTGAAGCTTAATCCACATTTCCTTCTCAAGCACAGATAAAAAGTACATGAAATTTAAGTTAATTCTGTGTTGGGATGATCTAAATGCTCCTTGTTGTTGGATTATTCAGTCTTTAAAAAAAAAATAATCTTTCCAGTTTGAACCAGTTGGCCTCATCTTCAGAGCACAAGCACATAAAGTCAACCTGGCAGGGAAATGGTACACATTTTTCCAAGGATGGGTCAGAAAATGTGTGATTCTTTTCCCCCTGCAGGCTCTTGGCTCACTCGCTGCAAAGAGAAAATCTCCAGAGACTCTGAAGCAAGCACTGAATAACATCCTGAGCTTGGGTGTTTATCAAAACTCTGGCAAAGCCAGGCCAGAAACGTACTCTGCTAGCGAGGTGGCCAGCTTTTGCTGTCTTCCTAGGGTTGGACTATCTCGGGAAGAGTGTGCTCATGACTGGGACCAGCTGGGTCTAACTGGAGAATGCTGAGAAGAGGAAAGAAGAAAGGACAGTGTGAGCTGTTTGGAGCTGCAGGAGAGACGGTGATTGTATGGGCTGCTGGGGACCAAGTTGACTCGTTCCTCCCTCGAATATGCTGGAAACAAATCCAAAGAGGTTTATCCTCCGTGCTGCTTTTGGTGGGGCTTCGGAGAAGCCCTGCAAGGTTGTCCTCATCCCATCATTGTTCCTGGTCCCCAACAAACCTTATGCAGCAGCCTAGGGCCACTGTATGCTGGGCGGCTGTCTCAGCCATTATTAAATGGCTTGTGAGTCAACAAGCTGGAGGAAAGCACGAAGCAACCTATGGTAAATAATAGTCTGACCATGAGTCATCTTCCCCTCAGCCACGGAGGATTATCCTCAGTCGTTTCAAAGGAGTGGGCAGTAAATCTATTTGGAGAAAAGAATTCGGAAGAGCCACTAAAGAAAGTTAGCCTAACTCTATGGAGAACACAGCTGATCAAAGCTAGGCCTTTCTAACCTCCTCCTTTTGTGTGTGGCTGTGTGGCATAAGGCGGAGTGAAAATATTTTCTAGGCTCCCTTGCAGCTAGAGTCCTGGCTATCATTTGGTTTTTACACAGCGGAATCACTGTTGAAAGACCTGAGGTGGATGGTGAGATGGAGGCTGTTCATCTCTTCTGTTATTAGCATGAGCCCACATTCCACTCACTAGTTTCTTTTGAGGTTTGTGGCAGGGTTCAAACCATCCATCTCACAAGTATGGATTGCTGTAGGTACAAGAGCTGGCAAATGCTGGGCTCTCTGATCGTGGCACATTCCTGACCCTATTGGTATCTTTTATGTCCTAGTTACATCACCTTCTTTCTCTCTTTATTGTAGTCATTTATTTTCATGTGTATGTTCTACCTACTTGTTTATCTATGAACTACGTGTATGCCTGGTGCTCTTAGAAACCACAAAAGGGTATTGGATCCCCTGGGACTAGAATTACAGATGGTTGTGGGCCATGTGGGTCCTGGGAATCAAACCTAGGGCGTTTGGAAATGCAGCTAGGACTCTTAACCATTGAGCCAACTTTCCGGCCCTCATCTGATCTTTCTGTTGTTTGACACAAGTTCTCCCTATGTAGACCAGGCTGGCCTTGAATTCACAGAAATTTACCTGCCTCTGCTTCCTACGTGCTTGGATTAAAGGTGTGCTAGTGGGGCATTTTTAGAAAGAAAGAAAAAAAAAAGCAGCTATGGGAGGAACTTGCAAATTTGTCAAGTAACTTCATAATTGTGCAAGATTTACTTGTAGTTCATCGTGCACTATAGCATTGATAGTTGTCTCTATTAAAATCAGCTTTGCTAATACATTATTTGTCATTTCTTAAATTCTATAAGCCACCAGACATTTGTCTCCTTTTTTTTTTTTTTTTTTTTTTGGACATTATGTAACTATGGTTGGCCTAGAGCTTGCTATGCAGATAACTCGGCTGGCCTTGAACTTCCAGCATCTGCTTTGAACTGGCCAGGGTACACGCTGGCTCTGATTTCTGCACTTAACCCTGAGCCACATGCCTCTGCACAGAAATGCCACTTCTTCCCGTTTTGGTGGACAGGCATGGGGTGGAGGGAATGGGGACTGAGGGTGCAGTAGGAACTGACCAAGGGGAAAGTTTTACCCTGCAGCCTGACCCTGAATGAACGAGCGCAGGGCCTGTGAAGGGAGACAGGTTGGGAGCCAGGAAATGGAGCCAAGGTTCGAGCAAAGGAAACGTTCGACTTGGTGTTAAACGGTGAAGCCCAGACTGAGGTGTGCAGGAGAGGAGTTGGGTAGAATGGTCCAGAGTGAAGGAAACTCAGAGTGTAGAGGGAGGAGCCAACAACTCTAGACAACAGTTCTTCAGGCTGCTGTAGTCAGCTGCTCCTCAAGAATTAGTTCAAAATGGACTCAAACAACTTAAGCACCTGTCTGTGTGTGTGAGTGTGTGAGTGTGTGTGTGTGTCCCGTAAATCCAGCATTCCTTCCAATGTCAGCCCCCGTGGAAACTTAAGGAAACTTGGGTCCCCTTGGGTCCTAGTGCAGGGCCAATCTCAGCCCCACCATCTCGAGGTTTTTCCCTCTCCCTCTTTCTTTCTCAGAGGGCCCCGTCACGGCGCCGTGTAGCTGACAGGGGACAGAAGCAGCATGGTGGCTCTTTAGCCCTTAAGGAGTTCTCTTTGGTCTCTGCTGTGGTCTGCACCGCTCCCGGGATCGACCTAACCAGAATGTCGAGGGGATGAAGAAAGGACAAGCCTATCAACACATGGACAGGGGAAAGCTTGGATCGGGTGGCCGAGGCTATTGGATGGAGAAGCCACAGCATCCTGACAATCCAGCATGTTTATTATATACATAGAGACGCGGGGGTATTGTATATAGATGAACAAGGAGGAGAAGTTATTACGTGTGTGTGTGTGTGTGTGTGTGTGTGTGTGTGTGTACACATACACACAAGTAGGGAGCATTATACACAGCTGGACAAGGACACAGGTTTGGCTAATCTTGGTAGGATCAGTCTCTACAGGGGAGAAGTCTTCTTCGAGTCATAAACATCTGAGGAGGGGAAACCCAGATCCAAGAGAGGCTTTACTGTCCCTCTGAACCTCATCCTGTGTCTGAGGCATTGGTCCTTGAAGGGCCACACTTGCGCCAAACGGTACACATTGACTTAGAACTTCCTATTCTCCCCATGGGCGTCAGTACCATTGGGTTCCCACCTCCTTCAACCATGAAATTAAGATCCTCCTTGGCCCCCACTGCCAGGCCCATCTCAGTGAAGGCTTTTGCTTTGGCTGCTGTTGTTGTTGTTCTGAGAAGTTTACGTTTTTTTCCCTCCTCTTCACCCAGCATAATCTGCCCAGATGGCACCTTCATTAAGCCAAATGGGTCCATTAAGTCAGCTGGTTCCCTAGGCGACTCTTGGCCCTTATCTCATCAATCAGGGTAGAAGACAGGTTTTTCATCCGTACAGAAGCATGAGAGATGACATCCAAATCTCAAGTGGAGGGTGGCTGTGTTTGCCAGCTTTCCATCACTGTATCAAAATACTCTAGCAGTCCTCTTACAGGGGAAAGATTTACATGATTCCGTTTCAGTTCATGGTTGCCAGACTTACTCACTTTAAGCCTTTGGAGTGGCTGGATGTCGTGGTTGGGAAAAGGCAGCTGGCCTTAGGGTGACCAGGAAGGAGAGAGAGAGGAGGACAGGACGAGCCTGGAGTCCTGATGTCCCCTTTGAGAGCGCACCTTCAGTGAGCCAACTTCACGCCACTAGGTTCCACCGTCTGAGACTTCAACGGCTTCCTGGTAGCACCTTAGGCTGGTAGCCACGCCTTGTAACATTGGCCCTTGGGAAACATTTAAGATCTAAATAAAAAGAGCGGCTCTCTCTGGATCCCTGTGGCTGAGATGGGTGGAGGGGAGCAGAGGGAGTCGGTGGAAGGAAGGCTACTCGCCCTTTATTCCTGAGAGACTGAGCGTAGGCAGACAGTTCTCTCTCTTTTCCTTTCCACTCAACTTCAGGGTGACCCTGGTGGGCTAAGAGTCTTTGCCGTTGTTTTTAACTTAAATAAAAATTAATAATAAAAAATAACCAGGGAAATCTCCAGGGATTCACAAAGATGATCCCAACTAAGAATCTAAGTAATAGGGGAGAGGCTACCTTAATTGTCCTTCCCCAATAATAAGAATGATGACTACCTTATATGCCATCCTAGAGCCTTCATCCAGTAGCTGATGGAAGCAGAAGCAGACACCCACAGCTAAACACTGAGCCGAACTCTTGGAATCCAGTTGCAGACAGGGAGGAGTGATGAGCAAAGGGGTCAAGACCAGGCTGGAGAAACTCACAGAAACAGCTGACCTGAACGAGGGGGAGCTCATGGACCCTAGTCTGACAGCTGGGGAATCAGCATAAGACTAAACCAGGCCCCCTGAACCTGGGCCTCAGTTGGGGGACTTAGGCTGTCTATGGGGCCTCGGGCAGTGGAACCAGTATTTATCCCTAGTGCACGGATGGGCTTCGGGAGCCCATTCCCTATGGTGGGATAGTCTCTCAGCCTAGATACATGGGGAGGGCCTAGGTCCTGCTCCAAATGACGTGACAGACAGACAGATGATCCCCATGGGAGATCCTCCCTGAGGAGTGGATGGGGGGATAGGGAGAAGGTGGGGGAAATGGGAGGATGGGAGGGAGAGGGAACTGGGATTGGTATGAAATAAGCTTGTTTTTAATTTAAATAAAAATTAATTTTTAATAAAAGAATCTTTGCCAGAGCTGGGCTCCCTGAATAAGGACCCTTCCTCAGCCGCTCATCAGCTGCAGGCCTGACTGTACTTGCTAAGCCACCACAGTCATGGTGACAGAAGTGGCCTTTGAAGGAACCAGCTGACCTAACCACAGCACCTAACTTGACACAATTCAGTAGGTCAGAGAAGCCAGGTGAGTGGACAGGACAGGGATTGGGGCCCAGAAGCCATGTGAAGGTCAGGGACTCGGGGCTCAGAAGCCATGCGAAGGTCAGGGACTCGGGGCTCAGAAGCGAAGGTCAGGGACTCGGGGCTCAGAAGCCATGCGATGCCGCTGTCTCAGCCCATTTCCTTTTCTGGCCTTCTCCTTTTCTACACTTCCTTCCATGCTTCCCAACTGATTTCCCAAACAAAATAATCCCGACTAGGAGGCTCTTGGTAAGTTCTCTTTCCGGTTTAGCTTCCTTCCATGATTATCAACAGCAAAACTTGGGTAGATATAACCACCCGGCCTCCCTGCTGTTCAATAAAGGGTGATTGGCACAGCTTCGGGCTTTCAACCCCAAGCTCTAGGAGAACTATCTGTGCATGCAGCTTCTAACTTAGCTTCTGCACCTCCATGATGCAGGCACAGAAATTCTTAGCATTCCCATGATGCACTGCCACGCTCTGCATCTCGTGCACCCTACGGCTCCTGTGCCAAAGGCTTGGTCCCCACTCCATAGCATTATTGGTAGGTGGAACAAACGGCAGGAGGTGGGGCTGAGCGGAAGGACCCGGTCTTTGGAAACATTCCCTTGAAGATGATATTTGAACCTTGGGCCCCTGGCTGCTTGGCCTGTGTGTCATGAGCAGCTTTGCTCTGCCATGAGCTACTTCCATGACGTGTGACCTCACTATCTGCCCACAGGCAACAGGGCCAAGTGACTATGGGCTGGAAACTCTGAAGCCACGAACCAAAATTAGACATCCCTTCTTTTAAGTCGATTTCTCAGATATCTACCATGGCCGTAGGGCCTGACGGCCATACCCCCAGGAACTTTACTGTCCACTGGCCTCCTCCTGTCTTTTATTTCTCCCAGCAGCCAAGGAAGAGCTGGTGGGGTAGAGGTGACCAAACAAGCTTTGTAGTGTCGCGGCGGCTTCTGGAAGGTGGCTTAGAGCTTTGCTTCAGACGTGTCTGATGAGCTATTCTCAGCTTTGAGTATTTCTGGGAAAAGCTGTGGGAGGGACAGAGACAATCCCCTTTTAACATCCTGCCTAAAATAAGCTAGCATTGTGAGCTAAACTGTCCCAAAGAAAGCCATACCAGGGGCCTGGAGAGATGACCGGGCAGTTAAGAGCACTTGTTGCTCTTGCAGAGAACCTAGGTTCCGTTCCCAGCACCGTGGCTCACAGCCATCAGTACCTTCACTTACAGGGGATGTGATGTCCTCTTCTGGACTCCGAGAGTGCCAGGCACACATGTTGTGTGCATACATACATGCAGACAAAACACTCATACATGTAAAAATTAAATAGATCTACAAACAAATAAAAGCTAGAAGGTACAAAACTCTAGTAATGCCTTTTTTTTTTAAAGAAAACCATAGCAAAGTTACTATGTCAATCATAGTTTCAAATTTTTCACCAAATTTTCATTCAATAAAATGAATTGATTCAAGATTTCCCATCTGTGCTGTGCACACTAAAAAAGATAGACAAATTCCCGTTGACAAGTTCCACTAGATTGACTCAGGTAGGAACACTGACAGTCTGCACTGAACAGACATGTTGGCACAGCAATGGCTGGGCAGAAACCACGCTGGTCCTCATTATATGGATGCCAAGGATGCTGAGAGAAAGCGGTCGAAGGAAACCTTACCAGAGTCCTGTCTGTGAGTCAAGCATCTCCAAGAGCCCTGGCTTGAGGTTGGGAGGGCCATGTGCTCCTCAGTCATTTAATCTCAGCCTGCCTTTGTGAGAGCCACTGGTTAATTGAGATGGTGCATTGATTTCTTTGTATTAAGGGTTTCCCACATTGCTCAATAGAATACAGCACTCTTCCAAAACAGAGACAGCAGAAAATGTTCATTGTTTGTCATCACTACTGGTCTAAGTGGCTTTAGCAGTCTTTCCTGACCACAAACTAGAGTACGCACAAATTCCCATATCCCAACTTTGACCCCAGATATCTCTCCTTACTTCTTTGAACCCCAAATTCTAGCATCCCTTCCCTAGTCCATGTGGACCAACAAGATGGCTCAGCATGTAAAACCACTTGCTTTGAAAACCCGATGACCTCAGTTTAATCCCCAGATGGAAGAAGAAAACAGGCTCCCGAAAGTTATCCTCTGACAAGTGTGCCCCGCAAAATACATGCACACATGAAAAAAAAAATCTTTCTTGAGCCTGTGATATGGCTCCACAAATAAAGTACTTGCCACACCAACCCTGATAACCCTATTGATCCCCACAACCCACATAGACATGAAAGGAAAAATGGGCCACAGGAACCACCAAGTTGTCCTCTGACCCCCCCCCCCATGTGCACTGTGGTACATGCATCCCTCCCCCCACCCCACACTGTGAACACACACAGCAATAATAACGGGACTTCCCACTCCCGGAAAAGGGTAGCATGTTCGGAGAGTTGGGAGTACAGACCGGATTCTCTACTTACAAACCGCAGACAGAGATGAACTTCACGTATCCTGACGTATCCTTCAAAGAGATTTGAGACACGGTCTCACAAAGAGGCATGCAAAAATGTGCCTAACAACTTTAGTGCTTATGGAAACAATTATTAATAACAGATACAGATGTTGGCCTCTGATATGATAAATTAGAAATGTGTACTGGCTGGTTTTGTGTCCACTTGACACAAGCTAGAGTCATCAGAGAGAAAGGAACCTCAGTTGAGGAAATGCCTTCACAAGGCCCAGCTGTAAGACATTTTCTTAATTAGTGATCATCTGGGGAGGGCCCAGGTCATTGTGGGTGGGGCCATCCCTGAGCTGGTGGTCCTAGGTTCTATGAGAGAGCAGGCTGAGCAATCCATGAGGAGCGAGCCAGTAAGCAGCACCCCTCCATGGCCTCTGCATCAGCTCCTGCCTCCAGGTTCCTGCCCTGCTTGAGTTCCTGTTCTGGTTTCCTTTGGTGATAAATAATGATGAGGAAGTATAAGCCGAATAAACCCTTTCCTCCCCAACCTGCTTTTTGGTCATGGTGTTTTTATGTTTTTTTTTTTTTTTTTTGCAACAATGGAACACTAATGAAAACAAGATGTGATTAAAGTTCAAATTAAACCACTTACAAATGCAACCTTATTTGAGCCAAAGTTATGCCTGCTGCTGAAATTCAAACACTCATCCAGTCTTATTTACTGACTGTCCTGTCTATAATATACCAGACACCATGTTAGTCCTGGAAGACAGAGTGGAAAGAAGGACTCATAGCCCCTCGGCCCTAACTGGTGAGGTGACTCACACATGTAATCCCAACACTCAGGAGAAGAAAGGATATTTGTCTTGAGGTTGGGTTTAGCCTGGACTACATAGTGAGTTCTGGGCCAACCTGAGCTACAATGTCAGACTCTCCAGGGGGAAAAATAATTCAAAGAGGGAAGAACATGGATGGTTAACCAGCAGTTGTCTATGGAATGAGAGACACGGGTCTCTCAGATGCTTATTCGTGTGGACTAAGGCACCTCTCAGTTCCTTCTACAGTGTTACTCATCTGCCAAGTGCTCAGCCTGCGCTTTGTTACTGCTCAGCCAGCTGCGGCCCGTGGGTGGCATCACCTGGTGGGAAACACAGTTGTGGCCTCCTCTGATGCAGGCAGGCTGGCCTCTTGCACAGCTCGTAGCCTGGGCCCACGTGTTGGCATGGTCTGACTTGAGTGGGCAGGTGTGAAAGATCCATAGGCGTAAAGGACAGAGTGGCCACCTGTGCCAGTCCAAACACAAGGGTCTGGTCCACTCTTGTAGCTCAGCCTCTTCTGACCTTTAACGACCTCTAGTTTCCACTGGTGCTTATGTTTGTTCATGCCTCTTGCCTGGAGGAAAAACCAAATCAAGCTCATAAGCTGATTCATCTTTCCAAATCTCCCAAGCTTTCAAGAGAAAGGAACTCTTTTTTTTTTTTTTTTTTTGACCTCCCCACCTCGGCCTTTGCCACTCAGGTGACTTCCCATCACCTACGATTGCCCTTCATTAGTTAAGCCACTTGCCACGGAGACGACCAGAACAGTCCGGCGTTCTGAGTCTGATTGGAGTTCCCAAGACCCGAGCGCTCCCTCCAGCTGTGTAGGTCAGTGAACAAGCAACAGCTTCCAGAGCCTCAGTTTCACAGTCTGTGAAATGATGCTAGCAGCTGCCTCCTCATTCTCTCATGTGGATTAGTTGGGATGCTACAAGGACCCCCCTCTGTGCCTCCCCAGAAGTGGCTGCCCTGAGTGAATATTCAGGAACCTCCGGTTGTTGCTTTCTACCTGACGGGTATGTTGCTCCATCGTCTCACGACTTTTCTCTGACATACCCCCGAATGCCAGTCTCCTCGTCTTGTGCTGTTTCCTTCCCCACCGGCAAGGGTACTCTCCCAAGGACACTTGGTGGCCCTTCCCAGCCCAGATCCGAACATTTTGGTGGCCTCTCCAATTCCAGCCTGATGAAAGTTCACACTCTGCTGTGTTCTCTGGCATCTCAGCCTCTGAGAGTTCTGAATCACTAGTTAGCAGAAGTTTCCTGAATCTCCATGGAACATTGTAGCCCCTACTCTCACTTGGTATGTGCCAGATGGGTGTTTGTCAGGGGACAGACAGTTAAAGCAGAAGCTTACTTAACAAAGTAGCAGTTTCCTTAAAGCTCAGCACTCCAATGAGGGGCTGGTGCCGGCTGCCCAAGGCATTCTTTCTTCACAGCATTCAGATAAGATGGCGGGGCTCAGCCTTGTAGGTTCTGCACTGTGGATTTTAAAGAAGTATTATGGATATTTTATGAATATTTAGGGTGCTTTAGGCTTAAAGTAGGGAACCCTGTAAGGAAGCCTGCCCCTATCCCCGTAGCTGCCAACAGGAGCAAGCTCATCTCCCTGCTAAAGGCAACTTGAATTATAGCCAAATATTAATCAGCCCTGTGTCTCACCTTACCTGTTCATCTTAGCTATCTTACGCCCAGCTGCATGCCATTTTATCTACCTTCTCCAATGTTTCCAACCTTGCCATCTTAACATTTGGGGCTGGCAAGATGGCTTACTGTGTAAAGGTACTTGCTGCCAACCCTGATGACCTGAGTTCAAGTCCTGGGGGCCAGAATAGTGAGAAGAAAGAGCCAACCCCCTACAGGCTGTTCTTTGTGCTTCACTGTATGCAGACACAACACTCTTGCATTCCCCAGGATACATCACCTTTATGATGCTACTGTCACTTCTCAGTTGAATGGTTTCAGTTTTGAGAAACACAGGTTAAGGTTATAAAAAGTACACCCAACTACTAGATACAGCTTAAGTCTTTAACATGCCAGAGAGTACTTTATTTCCTTTCTTCACAACTTACCAGTAACTTTGCCCTGTTTGGAATTGAGGGCAGTGCAATCCTGGATGCTGATGGCTGAGAAGATTTAAAAGCAGCCATAAGCAGTTCAAATCGTGGGTGTGTTCACTGAAGCTCTATTTATGATAACAAGAGCTGAGCCAGAATTGGCCAAAGTTTGCTGACCCTTAAGCAATTCAAAATGATGAATGACTAGGGATATTTCAGCTGATGGATTGCTTGCCTTGAATGTTCCAAGCCTGGGCCCTATATTCAGCATCATAAAAAAAAAAAGTATGGAGTCTCTGGTAGTGGATCAGTATTTATCCCTAGTATAGGAATGGACTTTGGGAGCCCATTTCACATAGAGGGATGCTCCCTCAGCCTAGACACATGGGGAGGGCCTGGGCCCTGCTCCAAATGATATGACAGACTTTGAAGACTCTTCCTGGGGAGAAGAAAGGGGGTGGGATGGGGGTTGGGGGGGGAGGGTGAGGGAACTGGGATTGACATGTAAAACAAGCTTGTTTCAAATTTAAATTTTAAAAATTATCAAAAAACCAAAAACAACAATAACAAGAACAACAAAACCAGGTATGGTGAACGTCCATAATCACAGCACTTAGAAGGTGAATTCAAGGCCAGCCTGAGCAACATTAAACCATATCTCAAAGCACTGATATTAATTTAATAGTATTTAAGATATTTAAGATATCAATAAACTGTAAGTAGATCTCTGTGTCACAAAGCATTTGTGCATAAATAGCTCAGGCCCGCTGTGGTATCTGTAATATGTCAGAGTGACAAACTCTGCCTCGATACTTTGCCATCCATAGGATCATGTGTGTCTTCATGTAGTAGTCAGAGCTACTACCATGGCCATAGTCCAGACACCAGAAGGGTTAAAGGACTGGGGTGGAGAGGCAAGGGAGAGGACAGTCAGGAACAGCACACAGGACTCACACTCACATCCTATTGGCCCAACCGTAGTAATATGACCGCCCTTATTACCTGCAGAAGGCTGCTGGGACATAGAATCTGTATTCTGAGCAATATGTGTCTGCTGCATGTTAATGATGGGCCCCACGCTGCACATCTGAAGTCTCGGCACTGACCCCAACACCCAACACTCCTAGGAAGAGGATGGAAACAGCACCGGAGTGCAAGGGTTGGATTTCTTCCACCCTGACTCGGGAAAGGAGTTAGGTATTGCTGCAAGCTCTGAGGGAAAGGCTGCTTAACCTTTCCGTGGTGTATGTTTGCTGCCTCTATCAGAGACAGCAGTCAAGGTGACATCTGAAACAGGAGAAAGCAGCCCCTCCCTTAGAAGTGGGTGCCCCCAGCTGGGTTGGGGGCACTGAGGACCCCAGCCATCTCCTTGCGGTAGAGTAGCAGGAGCTCCAGCTGCTCTGTCCTGGACCGTCTATATAGGGTGGGATGTGTCTATCACACATGGTCTGTATCTGCATAGACAGCCCCCTAAATATGTGCCCGGGTCCCATTTCTCTACTTCAAAGCCCATAAGAAGCAAGCACCAGCATTTCTGTGGTTTTTGTTTGTTTGCTTGTTTGTTTTTTGTTTTGTTTAGTTTTACGGGACAGGGTTTCTCTGTGTAACAGCCCTAGCTGTCCTAGAATTCACTCTGTAGACCAGGCTGGCCCGGAACTCACAGGGATCCGCCTGCCTCTGCCTTCTGAGTGCTGGGATTAAAGGCGTGCGCCACCAGGGCCCAACACCAGCACCAGAATTTCTAGATGTATTTAACCCTTTGAGGAGAAGACATCATCTAACCCACTACTTCTTCAGATATATCAGTGGCGCCTCTGGGAATGTTGAGCACAAAGCAATTTGGAATACAAAGAAGAAAATTTACAGTCCCTGCCTTAACGGGTTAGAAGGAGATGCACAGCAGCAGATGTTATTCTGTAAATATGTTTCTCTTATTGGTTAATGAATAAAGCACTGTTGGCAAATACGAAGGCAAGGTAGGCGGGACTAGGAGACAAGGAGGATTCTGGGCGATGTAGTAGGAGATTCAAGATGTAGAGACTTGAGAGAGCAGGACTCCGGACCCTCTCTCTGGTAAGATGAGACAATGTGGAAATACTTAGATTGATAGAAATGGGTTAATGCTTAAGACAGAACTAGCCAATAAGAAACACTAGTAACTGGCCAAGAGCTTTATATCTAATACAGAGTTTCTGTGTGTTATTTGGGGCTGATGTGGCTGTGGGACCAGACTGGTGGGAAAATTGCTCCTAACAAGCAGGCATCTATTGTTTTCTACCTCTAGCCCCTAAACCTTACTTCCTTCTAGATATCACTGCCCTCTGTGGAAAAAGCTCACGTGGTATGTGTTTGAAATGTGCAGTGTTCTCTTTACTAAAGAAATCAGAAACTCCTCTCCCTCTCTACTCCATTCCCTTCAGTGTTGGCATGGTTACATGACTGGGTGAGCTGGTCAGATGGTGTCTGGGTTCTCTCGATGGGCATATTAAAGATTTACCCATAGCTATAGGCTGTTAATCCTTAACAATGTTAGTGGCAGTTCGAAGCTGGTGCCCAGCTCATTTTCCAACACTGCTCTACAGTCTTGCTTTGATTTGGGGGAGGTTTTCATGCCATTCCAGTGAGTTAATTTCTTTCCCTTAAGATGGCCAGGACTGACTTCAACAATCAAACTCCTTGAATACAGAACTGCTGCTTCTGAGTATGAAGCCAACAGACCCTGTCAAGCTATCTCATAGAAAAGGTTTACGGTAAAGATACAGAGAGCTTCATGGGAAGGAGAGATGCCTACAGAGGTAGACATCAGATGACCGGAGTCTTCATCGGCTTCACAGACTGTGCTTGGACTACAGGTCTCTCTTAAAGGATGTATCTGACGATAACAGGAATGATGGCACCCTAGTGGTCCTCTAGTCTTGATGAGTGCTTGAGCTAATTGTGCAAGTCACTCCTAAGCTGAGATGGTGCTTTAGTACTTTCCAAAAGGGCTGGCCCTGCTCTGCCAATCTGTCATCATCCACTGGCTTCCTGGGAAAGGCCTGTGATGTTCCCTGGGCTAAGTTTCCCCAAAGATGAGAGCTGAGAGCCAAGTCTTAGCTGGGGAGCAGAATAAATTCATCGTTCCCATCTGCTCTGCCAGGTCCTCCTGCGGTCATTTTAACCCTTCATTTCAGTTCCTACTGCTCAGCGCAGGAGTCATGCAACCCAAACCACTGTTGATAAGAGGCTGGTTTCCTCTGGCCTTCATCACTCTATCTGAGATGGCTTAGGAAAGATTGTTGTCTTCCCACTCAAAAACGCCTAACTGGCTATTCTGCGTTAGAGGGGTTTGCTCGCTGACCACAGAAGTCAACTCTCGCCATCCCGAGGGAAAGAAATCTATTTATAAGAGTGATGACAGAGACTCTCAGAATCACAGGTAAGCAATCACGCAGAGGGTGGTTCCCTACCCCACCCCCATCCATTCAGCTGTGTCTAGAAGGCAAGATCATACGGGAAGTACCCATATCCTTCCTACTCCTGTCACTTCACAGGGTCAATGTGCAAGGGGTCACCGGGTTATGTCCTGTTGCTAGACATCTTAAAAGTGGTGTGTGTGGCTTATGCTCCGGGCAGAAACTGTGTACCCTGGGAAGAGTTATGTAAGATGGGGTCTAAACGCCTATGTTCTATAGACTACATATGGAGACTTACATTTAGTTCCGTGTGTGTGCTACGGAGAGCAACTTCGTCTACCTGAAAGTAGCTGGGGAAAATTCCTCTTGGACTTAACTTGGGCCTGGGAGCATGGGCTCAGGGAAAGGAGTAGCCCTAAAGCACTTGGCCCTTCTGCCGCCGCGTGGACTCCTTGCCTCTCACCCGGGTACCGGGGAGGCCTTTGGCAGCTGTTCAGAGGGAACCCTGCCAGCTGTTGAGTCATCGGAGGCACTCCCTGTCACCACCTTTCTTGACACGGTTCCTGAGCCAGGCCAGGCCCCGCCTGGTCCTGTTTGACTTGTGTGCTCTGCCAGGATCTCTCTCCACCAGGGGTGGCACGGCCCGGGGCCCCCAGTGCCTTCCAGGTGACAGCAACGTCCGGGTCGGTACAAAAGATTGGTCTCTTCTCATGCAGCGAGGCCCCCAGCGATGCCAGTCCAGTCTTAGGTGGCAGGTGTGCGTGTGTGTGGCAGTCTGGCTGTGGGACACAGCCCTGCTTGTCCTCGCCAAAGATGAAAGGGCTCCCGGAGGGATGTGGCGTTTCCGTTGACATCACAGAGGTGATGAGGTCTGCTGACTTGTAAACCATCACATGAATACAACAAAGAAAACATCCACCACAATTTAAAAACAAAACACAAAGCAGCTTCACCATGGGCAAATTTGCCAGCTGGCAGCTGCTGGCATTTATTGAACACCCAGGGTGTGCCAAGAAACAGCTTTATAGAAATTAAGCTATGGTATCATAACAAAGACCCTACTACGTAGCTCAGGAAGTCTCCTCCGCTTCGGCCTGTTTTAGCTCTGCAGGCGGCAATGTCTACCACTCGGTTCTCCACGTTATCGATGCAGTGCTCTTTGTTACAGGCCGTGTCAATTCAGTTTTGTATCGTAGGAAAGAGTCAGTTCAGGTGTGTGTCCCTCCTTCACGGGCAAGGACACAAGTGCAGGCTCACAGAACACAAGGGAATTGCAAACAAGTAAATGCTAGGGCCGGCTGCGCAGGTGGTGGGTGTTCTGATGCCTTCCCTGGCCATCTTCCCACTCCGCCCTGTGTGAACTGGGATACTGTGTCCTAAAGGAGACAGGCTCTTCCCAGGGAGCTTGCTCTAGTTTGCCTACCTGTCACCATGTTTTAAAAAATAAAGTTGATGCTTCTAGGTCAACGCATCATTGAGGGAAGCCAGAGCAGGAGCCAGATAGGGGCAAGAACTTGGGGGCAGGACCTGCAGCAGAGACCACAGAGTAACCCTGCTTACTGGCTTGCTGTGTCCGATTTGCTCCCCTTCACAGCACAGGCCTACCTGCCTAGGGATGGTACTGCCTCCAGTGGACTGGGCCCGCCTCAATCGTCTATTAAGACGACGCCCGCAGACCACTCTGATATTTGCATCCCTCGATTGAGGGTCCTTCTTCCTAGATGACACTATCATGTCTTCGCCTAAGTTGCTTTTGGTCTGAGTACTCCGTCGGAGCAACAGAAATGAAAGCAGAACAGGACTCTTTTGAAGGTGTTTCATTTTCTTTCTCAGCAAAAGCAGAGGGATTCGTGTAGGGGGTCGCAGGCTGTCTATGCTTTGTGTAGACCTGAGTATATTCCCCTGCGGCCCTGTGTGTGAGGAGCAGGGCTGTGTGACGTTCAGGCTTCATTTGCCCTGGGGAGGGGTGGGTGGGCTTCCTGGGTCCTTCTCCTTGTACTCCCCAGTGCGTGCTCTTGGGTTGCTCTGCTGTGCTGGAGGCAGCTCTGGACACACAGGGCTAACACTGCCCTTTGGCCTCCCTGACACCCAGCATCGCCCTTCACAGGTCCCCTGCCGGGCCCCCGCCCCCGCCACCGCCACCGCCACCGCCACCGCCACTGCCCCTGCACTTTGCTCAGTTGTGCCTGCATTGTCGCATGTCCATCCCATTGCACCCCTCCAAACACAAGCGTTGCTTAAGCCCGCCCGTTATCATGCTCTTCCTGTGTTCCAAGAACAAGGAAAACTTCAACATCAAAGCACCTGCATTCTCCACCATCATCACTCTGGTTCAGCCAAAGTAAGGCCAGGTTTCCTCCCTTCCTTCCTCCCTCCCTCCCTTCCTCCCTCCCTTCCTCCCTCCCTCCCTCCCTCCCTCCCTCCCTTCCTTCCCCCCTTCCTTCCTCCCTCCCTCCCTCCCTTCCTTCCTCCCTTCCTCCCTCCCTCCCTTCCTCCCTTCTTCCCTCCCTCCCTCCCTTCCGTCCTCCCTTCCTTCCTCCCTCCCTTCCCCCCCTTCCTTCCTCCCTCCCTCCCTCCCTTCCCCCCTTCCTTCCTCCCTTCTTCCCTCCCTCCCTCCCTCCCTTCCTTCCTTCCCCCCCTTCCTTCCTCCCTCCCTCCCTTCCTTCCTCCCTCCCTTCCTCCCTTCTTCCCTCCCTCCCTCCCTTCCCTCCTTCCTTTCTCCCTTCCTTCCTTTCTTCCTTCTTTCCTTCCTTCCTTCCATCCTTCCTTCCATCCTTTCTTTTTTCCTTCCTTCCTTCCTCCCTTCCTTCCTTCCTTCTTCCCTTCCTTCCTTCCTTTTTCCTTCCTTTTTCCTTCCTTCCTTCCTCTCTTCTTCCTCTTCCTCTTCCTCTCTTCTCTCTCTTTCTTTCTTATCTCATTGCCTGATAATTAGCATGTGTAAAATGAACTATTCATAACTCCTGAGAGTTATAACTCGCAAGCAAACTTGCAATGGAAGTGTAACCACTGGATGTGGCAGACAGGGCCGCTTCCGTTGGGAACCCTGCATCTGCATGGGATGTGGCTGTGGTTAGGTCACACGGAGCAGAACCCAGTGGTGTCTCCGGCTTTGTGTGGACCCTTCATGCTCTTGTCCCTTTATGCCACCCAAACAGAAGCTGGGCAGAAGTCATCCATTCCGCATTGGCTTCCCAAGCATTTGCTTGCCTGTGAAGATCTCCTGTTTGTTTCTTCTTCTTCTTTTATTTATTTAGAAACAATCATTCTGCACATCAATCCCCACCCCCACTCCCCTCCCTCCCATCCTCCCATGCCCCCACCACAACCCCCCAACCCACCCCTACCTACTCCCCAGGGATAGTGAGGCCTTCCATGGGGGATCATCCAGATCTGTCACATCACTTGGGGGAGGGCCTAGGCCCTGCTCCGTGTGTCTGGGCCAAGAGAGTATCTGTCTATGGGGAATGGGCTCCCAAAGTCCATCTGTGCACTGGGGATAAATACTGACTGGTCCCTTTGTTAGAGGCCCCATAGACTGCCCAGGCCTCGTAACTGGCTCCCACATTCAGGGGGCCTGTTTCTGTCCAATGCTGGTTCCCAGCTTTATGACTGGGGTCCCTGTGCTCTCACATGGTCAGGGCAGCTGTCTCTGTGGGTTTCTCCAGCATGGTCCTGACCCCTCCTTTGCTCATCCCTCCTCCCTCTCTACAACTGGACTCCAGGAATGCGGCTCAGTGCCTAGCTGTGGGTGTCTGCTTCTGCTTCCATCAGCTAGTGGATGAAGGCTCTAGGATGGCATATAAGGTAGTCATCAATCTCACTATAGGGGAAGGGTATGAAAGGCGGCCTCTCCACCGCTGCCTAGATTCTTAGTTGGGGTCATCTCTGTGGACTTCTGACCGTCGTTTCTCGCTCTCTTGAGTAATTTAGACTCAGTGTTAACATAATAAAGACAGAAAGAAGAATAGACAATGGGGACTCGGGGCACTCTTGGGTCACCAGATGATGAGCTACGGCAGAGATTTTCAAACTGGGTCACTGTGACGTCGATGTGGTGTGCTGTGAGAAGCAGCTTGTAAAATAGTGGTACAGATGGCAACGCCCAGTGTCACATGGATTCGGGGTAAGTGCTGGTTCAGAAATGTAGTGTACGACGCCAATTACACTACACCTCTGTGACCAGTACCCGCCAGGAGCTCCTTTAAGGAAGGAGAAGTTTACTTTGGCTCATGGTTTCAGAGAGCTGAGTCCGTAGCCATCTGGCCCATGCGTTGAGGCGGAGGCAGGGCTGCCAAAGTGTGGGGAGGGGGGCTTTGCTTCTGGGTGGACACAAAATGGAAAAGGGAGGTGCTGACACTCTGCTGGCTCCGTTTTCATCTTTTCTTACTCTGTCTTGCTGCCTAGGATGGTGATAATTCTCTCTGAAATCATCTTTATAGAAACATTTAGAAGTGGGCCTCACCGGTCTCCTAGGTAACTCTAAATCCAGCGGAGTCGACATGTGTGTGGACGTTGGGTGAGTATGCCAAAATACGCAATCACGACTGATCCAAATAGCAGCCTTGGGGCAAGACCAGAGACGACCAGTCTGGTGGGCTGAATAATGGCCTCTAACGACACCAGGTTTTGGTTATTAGGCCACATCAATGTTATTGTAGAAAGAAAAAAGAAGGGTCTTTGCGCATGCGATTAATAAACAATATTAGGTTAGACTGGATCACAGGGGATGTGGGTGTGCAACCTCAGGTGTTCCTTATTGTTACGTGTGTGTGTGTGTGTGTGTGTGTGTGTGTGTGTATGCACTGGTGTGGAGGCTTGAGGTTGACATCATCAGGCGTCTTCTGGAATCAGTCGCTTCCCACTGAGTACTACTGAGACATGGTCATTTGTCCAATATTTCAGCTAGTCTACCTAGCCAGAGTCCCCGTCTGCTCGTCTTGCACACTGGGACTGTATGCAGGCCACCCTGATCACCTGGCTTACATGTAGCATCCTAATCCTAGTCCTTGCCCTTCTGGGATAAGAGTGCTTCTTACTGGACCATCTCCCCAGTCCTATGGGCATTCTCATAGAGGAAAGGGGAAGGAAATCTGAGCCAGGCAGAGGTGTGGCCTGCTCATAGCCAGGTCGGGCCCAGTGAAACCGACTTCAGGCTTATCGCCTCTAGGACTGAAAGACTATACCGCTGCTTCAAACCGCCAAGTTTGCTGCGATTTGTTATAGTATCACAGGAAATGAATACATTCCTCCTTAGTCACTTCTGGTTGTGTATTTGAGTAGCTGGGGGATTTTGTTGGGAGGAAGGTGATATGGCGACAGCTAGTTAACTCGGTCATTTAACAACTCTGCCTTGGACTGTTTCTGCATTTTCTCACCTGGTCTGGATGCCCTGGTCTAGGTTGGCAGCTGTCTGTGTGTACACCACAATATATGAAAAGCGAGGTCATGGTGTGAGACAGATTCCTTCCTCCTGCGGGCGACTGCACAAGAAGCAGGTCACTGGCTCAGATAGGCCAGTGACAAACTTAAGGTCACTGTCACCATGTCAAGCCCAAGGCTGAATAATCTCATGGAGACTCTATGGTCTCCCAAGATCCACTCATACACACAGAAGAACCCTGGTTCGAGAAACTCCGGGATTAAGCGTTTCACTCCAGGGTCTGCCAAGGATCCCGGCTCTTACGCCTCAGCCATGTGGGCTCAGCTCTCGCGGCTGTCCACACCTGTCGTCGCTCCTCTGTTTCTCTTGGCACCTGTTCACCACCACGGTGCCATCCACACAAGGCTTCACAGACTTCTGCTCCAGTGTGGACCGGGGACTCAGAGCACTGAGTTATTCTAATCCCGTGGTCTTAGAAGCAATGCTGTGTTTGCTTGTTTGTTTGTTTGTTTTAACTCTGAGTTTTACTAACACTGCCGATGCCTTTCTCTGGGACCTCTCTTTACTTCTCAAATTCTACCCTGTTCCTCTACATGGAGGTCCCCTAAAACATTTCCATCTTCACTAAAATCCCTTGTCGGCATTGGGTGCTTTCTGCCCTGCTCCATCCTAGGCGGGTTGCTTGTTACTGATGGTAGTTATGCCTCTCTCACAGCAGAAACAGCTTGAGTAACAAGCCCCTGATTGCCTCCCAAATCTTCCCACGCATTTCTCAACTCAGGTCACACCTGAGCCAACTCTACCTTGAGTCTGCCTGAAGTGGTTTCTCTCAGCTGAAGTCTCTGCATGACCCAGCCATCCCCTCCGGAACAACCGCGTCCTTTGCAAGTGCACCTACCAACCGTAATAGTGACGAACATTACCCAAGTTTCTAGAGCTCTTTACATGCTGTCATATACATCCGCGTCGTATACATCCGCTCATCATACTACAGTCTTGGGGACTGTTGTGTTTGCATAATCTCATTTTTATAGGTTAAGGAGGAACCACTAAGCAGTTCAAAGGACTCGCTACACTAGGGCTAGAGTAAATAGCAGACTAGCCTTTAGACGCTATTTCCTGACTCCAGGTTCCACCCTCTTACCACTCCACAGCTCTGCCTTCTGCTTTCTCTACAGTGAAGCTAAAACAAAGGGAAGAGAAAAGAGGTTCTGTCTGTCTTTTCAACAGGGCTGGCAGCCTGAGTCGCACAGAACCACCCTTCTCCTCAAGCTGAATGAGTTTAGCGGACGTCCCCCTATGGGTTGGCAGCATAAATGGAAACCTATACACCCAGAATAGAATATGGGTCCCTGAGACTTTGAGACTTCTTGGGTCCTGGCAAGGTTAATGGCTGAATTCTTAAACCCCACTATTTGGAATCCAGTCCTATGGATCTTAGAGTCACGAGATTTGGGGGGTCACACACACATGGACAACAAACTCATTTCACAACCTGGCCCTGTCTATTCTTTCTGTGTGTCTCACTGATTCAGAGAGCCAGAAGTTGATGCATTATTTTCAGGGACTCCTTTTCAAAAGCTCTGGAGAATGTGAAGATGGTAAAAGTAGAACATTGAAAGGGGCTGATGGGTACAGAGGACCTACCTTTTCCCTTTGTGCCTCCAGCGTGCCCTGAGGGTGGAGTCAGATTCATACCCAAATCTCTCCCAATTACTGAAGAGAAATGAGCTTCGTCTCACAAGGCTGGGTATACACACATCATGGAGCTGGCAAATCCCCCCAACTTACTGAGAGCTGTTTGTAGTCACCAAACCTTCACCAAACCGATTCTTGAAGGGGGCATCTTGTCTCCATTTAGATGGACGGTGAGGCTGACTTGTGGCTTCATCGACTGCGGCTTATTCTCATAGGAAGTGGTAGACACAGTCATCCCGCCAAACAGAAGAAAATATTATACAGCCGAGGAAGCTGAAGCTCCGATGGGCTAGGCAGTTACCTACTCATCATCAAAAATGCTGCCAGCAGGAAGCTGGGACCTGGTCTCCCTCCGGTGGCTTTCTCTCACCAGAAGCTCTTCCCAGGAGCTTTCTGGGTACCTGCCCACGCTCTTCCCTCTGCCCTTGGCAAGAGCCAGGAACTGGATACAGGTGTTAGAAGGAAACCGCCATTGCTTGCTGAGTGACAGGTCCCTATGCGTGAAGCTTCAGGGTTCCCAGAAGAGGGTTGTTATAACCTGTGACATAGGGGTGGTTCTACCCAGCAGAGGCTCTGAGATGGGAAGCCCAAGCCTGTTAAGCCATGGCCATTCAGAGCTATTCTTTGCAACCCTTCTTGGGAAGAAGCTCGGACTCGGGCCCCATTTCATAAGCCAGGGAGCCAAAGGATGCTCTTTCCTCCTACAGCCTGGCTCCCCGCATCCGCCTTACCTCCACCCCACCCCCCACTTCCACCTCCATGCTTGGCACGCACTCCAGGCCTGCCTGGCAAGCCCTTCCCTGTAACTCCCTTATCCTGGCCTCCAGGCCTCTGGCCACGTGAACAAACCTGAGCACAAATCCTCTTTGAGTGAGCCAAAAACAGTGACTATGGGCACATCCCCATATGAATTGAGGAGGTAACCTTAGAGGACACAGCTGGATTTCCCAAGGCACCTCCCTGATTGCCAGCATCCCAACAGGATGTATAAAATTAGATGATTTCATTAGAAAATTGTCATGACAGACCCTTGGTCATCACGGTCACTGTTTCCATCATGAGCAACAACCTGTCCATTCCTATCTATCTATCTATCTATCTATCTATCTATCATCTATCATCTATCTATCTATCATCTATCTATCATCTATCTATCTATCATCTATCTATCTATCTATCTATCATCTATCTATCATCTATCTGTCTGTCTGTCTATCATCTATCATCTATCTATCATCTATCATCTATCTATCATCTATCTATCATCTATCTATCTATCTATCTATCATCTATCTATCTATCTATCTACCTATCTATCATCTATCTATCTATCTATCTATCTATCTATCTATCTATCATCTATCTATCATCTATCTATCTATCTATCTATCTATCATCTATCTGTCTGTCTGTCTGTCTATCTATCTATCTATCTATCATCTATCTATCATCTATCTATCTATCATCTATCTATCATCTATCTATCATCTATCTATCATCTATCTATCATCTATCTATCTATCTATCTATCTATCATCTATCATCTATCTATCTATCTATCTATCATCTATCTATCTATCTATCATCTATCTATCATCTATCTGTCTGTCTGTCTGTCTATCTATCTATCTATCATCTATCTATCATCTATCTATCTATCATCTATCTATCATCTATCTATCTATCTATCTATCTATCATCTATCTACTTTAAATACCAACCAGTTTCCCCATCCCTCTTCTCCTCCTGTTCCTCCCCCCCCTCCTCCCTTCCACCTCTCCTCCCCATCTGCTCCTCCCCCATCTCCATTCAGAAGGGTTGAACAGCCTTTCTCTTTAATTTTCTTTCAGCCCCCCATTCTCTTTTTCCTGTGGTGCAGGAACCCACCTTACCCTCCACCACCAGCCTTACCCCAGCCCAACTGTTTTGTTTTTTAGTTATGTTCTTTTGTGCCTGCACTGCTTTATACATTCTCACATATATTAATCTACACACACACACTCACACTCACTCACACACTCTCTCACACACACACTCACACAATTCACACACTCACACACTCACACACATTCACACAGCACTCACACACATTCACACACACTCACACTCTCACACACACTCACACACACAATCACACACACTCACACACTCTCTCACACACACATTCACACACTCACACACACATTCACACACTCACACACACATTCACACACACTCACACACTCTCACACACTCAACACACTCACACACATTCACACACACTCACACACATTCACACACACTCACACACTCACACACACTCTCTCACACAATCCACACACTCACACACTCACACACTCACACACATTCACACAGCACTCACACACTCTCACACACACAATCACACACATTCACACACTCTCTCACACACACATTCACACACACATTCACACACACTCACACATACACTCACACACACATTCACACACTCACACACACATTCACACACTCACACACACATTCACACATTCACACACGCACTCAGACACACACACTCACTCACAGGCTCTCTCACACACACTCACACACATCCTCACACACTCACACACACACCGAGTGTGGTGAGACTTAATAGAAGTGTAATGCCTGCAGAAACCCCCAACATTCACGTGGGGCTAACTCACTCCAGCAAATGTCTCTTCTGCTTTGCCTGTGTAACCAGTGCTGGCCCCGGGGCCTTTAGGACAAAGAAGGAAACCTCACAGCGAGCTATTCAGAGTCCCTGAAGGAGACCCAGGAGGACCCATGGTCACATGACCTGAGCCGGGACCTGCCCTGCCCCACAGGGATGGGAAATGACAGAGACCTCCCCAGAAAACCACAGCTACTCTCCTCACCCCGTCAGGGCTCTGTCTCCAGTGAGAGACAGTCAGAAACTCCAACCAAATAAGGCCCAAGCTGGGTGGGAATTTGTGTGCGGAGTGTTTATATAGATTAGAAGGTCTCTGTTGACTCACGGCTTAAACCTCCGAGGCTTTGCAGTTCATCAAAGCTTAATGTTCCGTTTCATGATGTTCCTTGCCCATTGCTGAGTGGCTTGGTCAGCCAGAAGGGAACACTTCCCCTGCCCTAAGCCTGAAAGCCCCCGTTGCTAAAGGCATTAGCTCTATGCTCTGGAGCAGTGCAGGTGTGGGAAGTTCCCACCTGAATATTGTTTTGTTGTCTGCTAGTCGGAGCAGCCAGCTCTCAGAAGCTCTCCCAGTGGGGAAAAGGATGAGCTGAAAAGCCTGGAACACTGTGCCAGCACACACAGACCCCCTGTGTGTGGGGGTCTGTTCATAGGAAGCTCACTTTGTAGCCCCGTAGCCAGAGTTTGGGCTGCTGAGCAGTAATGGACTTTTCAATTGGGAGCTGCTGGAGAAGGCCAGGGAGCGATTGTCTCAAAAACGATCCTGGAGATAATGGTTTTGCCCAGTGTGACATTGCAGCAGAAACCTGCATAGAAGAAAGGCTGATTGGGGAAGAGCTGGTGGATCATGAAGGGATCTAAATCGCAAAGGGTTTGCAACTGTCACATCGCCTGTCATACTAAAAGTGTTCTTGATTCTCAAAACGACGCTAAGAAAAAACGGAAAGACAAGCAATAACCTGAGAGAAAATACTGGTAAACAAAACTCATGCACCCAGGACACACATTTGCTTTTGGGATCATAGAGTAAGATCCTACAGGAAGCAAATAAATAAGAAAAGCTAGCGGTAAACAAAAGATCAGTAAAATGTCAGGACTTCTGTGGTATGCTGGCCGTATTAGATAGTGTAGCCTGGAAAGAGTTTCCTATAAAGTTGCTGTAGGTTGAGCAACTTGAGTTCTGCAGAACAAGCAAAAGGCCAGTCTTTCCAGGATCCAAAGGGAGCATCCTCCATGAAGAAATAACAGCAGAGGCAAAGACCTAGAGTGCAGACACACTTGTGTGTTCAAGAAAATGAGCAATAGCTCTGTCAGAGTAGCGAAGGGTATCAAAGCGAGCTCTGGTCCTTAGAGGTGTTGGGGGGGGAGGAGTAGCCTGAATTTAAGCTATTGCATCTCATAAGTGTGAGAGTCCCGGTCTCACTGCCACGTGGATGGATGGGCCACAGAGCTCTTGGTTGCAAATAATGAAGTGGATGGGCTGGTATTAGGGAAAAAAATCATCTTAAAATTATATTGTGTACCAGTGAGGTGACTCCAGGGGTAAAGGAGCTTGCCGTCAAGAGAGAACTGACTCCTCTTGCAAATTGTCCTGTGGCCTCCAAAGGCATGCTGTGACATGGGTGCATGTCCATACACAGAATAAAATAAGTAAATGTAATAGCTTTTCCCCCAAATAATACTGGACAGCTCAAAGATGTTTTGAAGGTTCTGGAGAGAGAGAGAGAGAGAGAGAGAGAGAGAGAGAGAGAGAGAGAGAGAGAGACAGACAGAGACAGAGACAGAGAGGAAGGAAGAGGGAGGAAGGAAGGAAGAGGAAGGAAGGAAGGAAGGAAGGAAGGAAGGAAGGAAGGAAGGAAGAGGGAGGGAGGAAAGAGAACAAAAAATACACCTCAGAGTAGAGGGTAGAGCCAGTTCCTTAAACCACAGGACCATCCCAGTGCCCTGAGGTAAGCTTGCCTTTGTGGAATCTAGTTCAACTCCCCTAATTGGCTCATTACTCTTCTTTAGGTTTCTCCCAAGTACGTCCAATGGTAGAGCCTGGACCACCATCTTATATCCAAGTGGCAAACTGGGAACTTAAGTTTTCTAGGTTTTTAAGTTCTGGGAGTAAAACTACCAAAGGTGAAATTTCCCCAAACTTAAGGAAGATGTTTTTACAATATAGAATAGAAAGTCAGAAAATCCACAGAATGGAGTGAGTACAAATATAAATTCCAGTGCCCGTGCACTTGGGAGGGTTCAGAGAGAGAAAAGGGAAGAGGGAAATGATATGCTACAATCCCAAAAATATTTTAAACATATATAAACTCCAATTAGGCTACTGCAGTAATTCAAGTGAGGAATAATGGGTTGATGGGGCTGGACATGCTACAAGGCCCATGGCCAGCAGTGTCCATGTCCTCTGGGAACTTTATTAAGAATGCAAACATCAGGTCCCAGCCTGAACTCACTTGACTCTGAATCTTGAAGGAGGAGCAGAGCCATTACGCCATGTGTGTACACGTGTCTGTCTGTCTGTCTGTCTGCCTGTGTGTGTCGGCCAGTGGTAAATGCTAGGAGTCTTTCGTCACTCTCTGAGACAGGGTGGAAAGGGAAAGGTCTGAGGGCAGGAGAATGAAAAGGAACCCTTAGGACTCGGGCACCTGGCTGAAGACTCTGAATACAGAAAGCAGGAGTCCAGGGCAGCCAACCAGTGCTTAAGGCCTTTCTCCCTGTCCAGCCATAAATAACAATTTTTTAAGCAATCTCACAAGGTTCACAAAACCTCTTGTGCAACCCCAAGGACCCTGGCTTTACCTTAGCAGAGTCCAGTTCTACCACAGACATCCCCAGAGCCACCTGCCTTGACTCATTTTCAACAGGAAAAGGAGGCAGGGGTCCTTAGCAGCCCTTTGAGTTGTAACTTGAGAGTAAGCAAAGTGGTATAAATGGGTAATGATTAGACAATTAATTGCTTACTTTGCCTTGAGGAGCCTGTTGTATCCTTACTCGGTACATCTTACTTTCCCCAAGTCTTCCTTTGAAAGCACATACCACCCCCGACACACAGGTAAACTGTCTTGCTTTCTTCTGAGTGGCTCTCTTCCTTTTAACCCCTGTGCTCAAGCATATGTTTACGCATCTTTTTATATATCTTTATATCTTTAATAAAGCCTCCATCTCGCCCTCATAAACTGACTAATTCTGAAATGCTTTTCAGCGATGAAGCCACAAATCCTGCTTTGCTCTAAGTTCCCTTAAAAATCCAGGAAAACTTCCTGGGCTGCTGGAGGTGTGTCATCATGGTGTGTCTCTGTCCTGGTGTGTCCTCCGTCCCCTCTCTGTTGACATTCTCTACTTTATTCTGAGAGACAGGGCATCTTATCTCATTGAACCTATAGCTCACCAGCTTGCCTAGACTGGCTGGCCAGCAAGCACCAGGGAATCTCTTCTCTCTGTGTCCTGAGCACCGGGATTCCAGGTCTGTACCTCTGGGCCTGGCATTTGACATGAGCACCTAGAATCTTGTGATTGTGTGATGGGAGACGTCTTCTGTAAATATGTTTCTCTTATTGGTTAATGAAGAAAGCCCTGTTGGCCAATAGGAAAGCAAGATAGGTGGGACTAGGAGACAAGGAGGATTCTGGGAGAGGTAAGAGAAGAGATTCAAGATGTAGATCCTTGAGAAGAAGAGGTCCAGACCCTCTCTCCAGTAAGATCACGTGGAAACACTTAGATTAGTAGAAATGGGTTAATATTTAAGACAGAGCTAGCCAATAAGAAATGCTAGTAACAGGCCAACAGCTTTATATCTAATATAGCGTCTCTGTGTGTTATTTGGGGCTGACGCAGCTGTGGGACCAGGCTGGTGGGAAAGCTGCTTGTAACAAAACACTTTCCTGACTGGGCCATCTCCCAGCCTCTGCAGTTTGGCCTTTACAGGCCACCTACATGATCCTGATGCGTGCTCACATCTACTGCAGGGAGAGGTGGGGATGCTTGGAAATTCTCTACTGACCTTGTCGGATTTGACATGGAACTGGAGAAGACCACTAAATCAAGGGGACACCTAGTTCTTTCCGTGAGTTACTGGTTAGACTCTTCTGCCTTCTACCAAGCTGGAGAGACTAAAAGGAACTCATTTGTGGGAAATGGAGATTTGAGAATTGTTTTATGGAAACACATATTTCATTAGGCACAGGGTGGAGTGTGGAAATGAAGGATGCATCTGGATGACTCTGGTGTTTGGAGGAGAGATCTATGCTGGAGACTAATGTGGGAAGGTAAAGGAAGTGTGGCTATCAGCTCATGGTCTGTGGTGTCGGGGAAGGAAGAAAAGACGTCTCCAGGATAAGGTCAAGGTCCACACTGATGCAAACAAGAAACAAGCAGAGGACTCAGAACCGCATGAAGACAGTGACGATCCTGATGGGCTGGGGATGGTAGGAGATGCTGAGGCCCACTGAGCTCCTGAATCCCTTCTCCTGGTTGAATACCTAAGGGAACCCATCTCCCACAAGAGGGGCTAGAGTTCTGAGCCTACAGGGAAGGGAGGCTGCTGCCGCTAGCTATCTAGGAGGCCATTCTAGAGTACAGCAACGCCAACCTGTGTTGGCCTCAGAAGACCCTCCCCACAGGAGCAGGCTGCTTCTCCCTCTGGGAGAAAATGAGAAGGTAGCGGAAGTGATTTTCCTGTGTATTTCTCTCCTGGGAATTCCATTTCACCCACTCTCCACAGACACGGGAAGAGGAGATGGCATGCTCTCCTCACTGGCCCAGCACAAGAGAATCTGGGGAAGGTCTACAGTGAGTGCAGTCAAGTTTCAGAAGGAAATGAACGACTTTCTCAGCGTCAAAGAGTTCACAGCACGTGAATCATGGCGGGCTGAGAAAGGACCAGCATTAGAGACCACTTCATTGTATTAAGCCTGTCCTAAAGGGGTCACCTACACATTTCACATTTGTTCTAAAGGGTTCTCTCTACACAGCAAACACACTCACCTAGCTTGCTGACAGTTCTTATAGCCTATCCCTGCACAGGCCCAAACTGGACAAGCTTAGAGAAACTATTCCATCTCCTTGCGTCTTCTAGGCTGAAGGAAAATAAAGTCAAAGCCTCCCCAAGGATTTACATGACATCACATGCCTTAAGACGTCGAAGCACTAAAGCAGGGACACACAGCAAACTCCACACAAGTCAGTGCTTGCATCGTAAATGGCAAGGACAGGGACAACGATGGCCCCATCTCAGAGACTGAAGGGTTTCAGGAGGCCACTCTCTTGGGGAATGGCTGTGATATCTCGATGACAGTGTGTAAAAGCTCTTCCCACCTTTGCCCTGGGCCCTGCCAAGTCCGGTGAAAGTACACAGCGCAAGCTCGACGCCAAGATGTGTTTCCTAACCCTTACTGACAGGCATCCCAGTGGTAGGCAGCTCGTGTTCCCTCTTCTGACCAGCCCCGAGAACAATGCCAACCATTTCCTGTAATGAGAGCAACCAAAAATACTTTTTGATGATGGAGATGCTGAAAGTTGAGCAACACAGAACAGAATACGGAAATGATACCAAGAGGCGCCCAGCCAACGAACTGAGCAACCCACCTGGCTTTCATCTCCCAGAGTTGCCCAAAGACTCGGTGCCGTGCTTTTCCCACCCCGGGAGGCCGCACCACATCTTTCTGCGGACACTCACTCCATCCAGTAGAGAAAAAGTTTAGTCAGACATGACTAATGGCGAATGATTGCATTAACTGGTTGCCAGCAATTTGAGCAGCAAAATAGCATAACTTTCCCTTCTTTGTGAGCCCCAGAGGAGCTCCAGTGACTCAAGGCGTGTTTCACATTTTGTACACTCAACAACCTCTTCCATATTTATGACCAAATTGATACTAATGTTATGATCAGAGAGATTCCAGAATGCTATCAATGAGAATTGTGACTGTCCTATTAAACCAAACTAGGCACCAGTGTATGTTAATTCCCACCCCCATTGTGTAGGACACAGGCACTGTCCCCCAACCCCTGTTCAGACCTGAGGCACAGAGCGAAGAAGGAACAATCTGAGATTATGCCACCAACCAGTGATAGATGGCCTTTCATCATCCGAGGCCCTGCTTGTCAGATGTGGTGGTGTTCAACACACTCTCCTTTCAGGGTGTGGCCCATCTCCAAAGGAGGCCTCGGCCCTGCCGTAAGGAACCCTCTCTTTTTTTTCTTTGCAAATAAAATTTTCCTCTTTGCCTGTCTGGAAAAGGTGGCTCGGCAGCCAACTCAGTGAGCAGTTCTGTGACTTAGGAACAAATATGTAGCAGGGTTGAGTCTCTTCAGATGTTGAGCTAAATAAAGGCACAAGAGGATGGCCTGGATCTGACAGCTCTCAAAGCCAAACTGGGAGCATAGGGGACAGTCAAGAGGATAAATGCCTTTATTCAAGAGTCCTTAGCCTGTGCCAGAAACCCCGCAGATGACAGGAGTCAGGGTAAAGGGCTGACCCACTGTGGGATTAAACACGATCATTTTCTGCCTTCCATTGCCCCACCCTGTAGGGATAGTGTCTACCCCTGCACTATTGAACTCAAGAGTGGCTGTTCAACTGTGCTGACGATACAGTGTAGACAGAGTTGACACATACCTTCCAGTTTGTGGTCTGCCACCACAGATCGGCAATATTTCCAAGACAGGCTGCTCCAGATAGATCCCAGAGATCTGAAGAAGTCAAGCTGAGAAAGTGTGGTATGTGAGCTGCTGTTTCCAGATTGCTGTTATAGCAGACTAACCTAGCCCTGTCTCTCAGGGAAGCCTGAAGGACATCCCAGAGCTTGGTAGAGCCAGAAAGGTTCCTCACTAACATTAACATGTGTTTCACAAGGCCACGGCTGCGCAGATGCTATGCACGTATCCTCTCCATTGTCACAGAGAGTGTGTGTCCTTTATATACAAATTTTGAATGAAGGGACGTCACAGCCTGTCTTCTGTTGCTTGAAGAAAATACCTGAAATCAGTTCATCTAGAAAGAGCTTATTGGCTTATGGCTCCAGAGACAGGAAAGCCTGTGAGCATGGTGCTGCTATGTGCCCAGTACCTGGTAAGGGCTTCTTACTGCATCTTAACCTAGTACGGTGGCCAAGCGTAACAAGCATGTTCCTCTCCCTGAAATCCACGAATGCCATGTTGGGGCCCCACCTTCTTATCCTCTCCTAACCCTGACTACCCCCCAAATGCCTCGCCTTCAAACTCCACTGACACATGATTTTGGAGATTAACTTTTGGAGGGCACAATCAAAGCATGAGAAGGACATTTCGGCTCACACGTCTGGTAAGGAAGATGCAGGCGAACCTGACCAGATGGCTCGCTATCACTAGCTTAAGCTAGTGATAACTAAGTTCATGCTGTATCCTTCTTCAACTGATGGAGTTGAGAAACCGAATGGATAACGTGGATGTGCTAACCAGGACGGACCCGTCAGATGGTACACTCATACTGAGAAAGGCACAGGAAAGATGTCATATGACCCATCATATGTCAGACAGGGAGGGAGGAACCTGACCATGGCAGGTTGTGATCCCGGAGGTGGAGGAGGAGACAGGAGGCAGGAAGTAGAGACAAGCAGATTAGCCTACTCAGCAAGTCCTAAGTAAAAACTGAGAGACCCTATCACACACACACACACACACACACACACACAGAGAGAGAGAGAGAGAGAGAGAGAGAGAGAGAGAGAGAGAGAGAGAGAGAGAGAGAGAGAAATAAAAACCAAAGTGGAGATCAGCTAAGAAAGACAGAAGACATTGACCTCTGGTTTCCACATGCATACTCAAGCACACACGCCTGCACGCACATTCGTATCTGCATAGCCGTGCACAAAAATAAATTAATGAATAAAGGAAAAGGGAAGGAAAGGAGGAAGGCTTTCAGATTTGCATGGCAAGCACTTCATCAGCTAAATCATATCTCTGGCACTCCAATCCTTTAGCACACGGACCTTTGAGGACCGTTATCCATTCTGTAGCAACAGAGGCAGGAAGCTTAACCCGCGGGAAGCAATTCCTGAACTGCAGGCATCGTACCTGCTTGACACTATTGCAACGCCTGGAAATGCAGATCCAAAACATTCTACTATGGGGGAAGGAGTCACCCAGTGGCAATTGCTGCCACAGTTCCAATGCCAAGTGTCCCTCTAACCACCCACACACACACACACACTGAAGCCCCTGTGCTCTCCAGCACAGGGCTACTGCTGGAAGGTGGAGAATGTTCACTGCACGAGAATGGATGAATATGTCCTGGGGTGGGACTGTGCGCCCTCGGCTCCTCCTGCTGCTGAGTTACTTCTCAGCCACGAGATGAGCAGTCTGTTCTGCTCAATATTCCTGCATGTTGGGCAACAGCCTCGTCCCAGATTAAAGTAGTAGGCCCTACCTTCCAGGGCAGATATATAAAACTCTGAGCCCTGATCAACTTCTCTATGGGAGTCATTTGCCTCAGGCATCTGTTAACATGATGGAACCAGGATTACGCTGATACCACCACTCCCACTGAGAACGGCAGCTGGGAGAGTCGCGTTTTGCAGGGCATGGCGGCATGTGACCTGAGATGCTGAAGCAGGCTGAAGCAGGAGGGTCATCAGTTCAAAGACCGTGTTGAAGAAAGAAGAAAGAGGAAAGAAATTCTTAAAAACATCTGGGTACAGGCACCGAAGAGAGCCGCAGAGGTTGAGAATGCTCGTCACTTACGTGGAGGACTGAAGTTCAGTTGCCAGCACTCACATGGTGGTTCACAAGCTTCTGTAACTCCCAGCTACTCATGTGGTATGACCCCATACGTATAAAATAAGATTTAATCCGACTCTTGGTCGTGACGTTAAGAACCCATCCAGCTTCTTCCACCTTTCCTGAGCTTCATGTTTCTTCAGAAGGATAGAATGAGAGTTTCTAATTAAACCTAGATCTTCATGTGGGTGGTATTTATTGTTATTTATTGGTAGTGACTTATTTGTAAGTAACAAGTAAGCTTTTCAAGAACAGTCAAAAGACTTTAACGTAGGATTATATCTTAGGGAAGCATGGATAGAAGCCAATATCAGGTGGACTATTTACTATAAAAACGTGGCAATGAATGTGTGTGTGTGATTTTGCATCTCCGCCCAGAGAGAGCCGGGATCGCAGACCCCGACTCTGGGCTTCGATGATGCAAGTCACTTTCAACAGGACAATAGCAAATGCAGAGTAAGAAAAGTGTCTCTCAGCTGCCTTTCCTTGCTTCCATCACGTAAGAAAGCTTGCCTGAAGATGAGAAACAATGTGGGTTAACAACAGACCAGCCGGCTCCCACCTGAAGAAGGACCCCAAGAGAAGCTCCCATCCCGGTTTAGCCCAGCCCACATTTTTGAGCCAGAGTCATGAGCAAGAGTAGCGGTTGTTTAAAACAAGTGTTAAAGTGGTTTGTTCTGCCCAAAAGATAAGTGATCCATAAAGCCATGTGATTTTATAAGGACTCCAGGCCTCACAGTGAATCTTCGTCCTCTTGGCACTTAAGTCACCAGTATGCCCCACGGTCCTGATTGGGATTGTTAGTGAGGGTGAATGTAAGGCTGGACCAATCCTTTTCCTCTCACATGCCAGGGATCCAAGTGGATGGCTTGTGAACCCCAATTCCAGGGCTCTCCAAGGTCAGGCTGGCTGTGCTCAACTCAAGGCCTGGCTCTCTTCCTGTCCCTCTGATCCAGCAAGCTTCCCTGGCATCCTTCAGGAAAATTCAAGTCACCCTTGTGCTAGCTGGAGTTGGTGTCTGTCACTTGAACCCACCCCCAGTTCGTGGTTAGCAAAAGTCACCTTCAAAGAGCTTTGAGCCCTGTAGAGGAGTTAAAAAGGGGCCAGTAAGTGGCTGATGGCCTTGCAGAGGGGGAAGGGAGGAGGAAGCTTTACCGTCATGGGATGTCCCGTGTAGGAGGCCTCCCAGCTCAACTCACCACTCAATTTTCCCCCTGATCCACAGACTCAGCAACTAAAGAGAGTTCCGCCAACACAGTAGACTTTGCATTATTCCTTGTTAGCTTGAATTCTAAAGCCATGTGTCATCTGCTAGGAAAAACCAGTAAGCAGGTCCCATTCACCACTGGCCTAAAGCTATCCAGATGCTTGAAAGAATGAGGAAGTAAAAGTCACTTTCCCCGGATAACCCAGAGCACAAAGGAGGGTGAATGGTTGAATGGTTTTCCTTGTGCCTATCTTGTGTGTGTGTGTGTGTGTGTGTGTGTGTAAATTTAATAAGAGTATATGCGTGTGTATGTGCGTGTGTGGGCGCGCATGTGTGTGCGTATGTGTGATATGTATTTGTGAGTGTCTTTGGATACAGATGTGCTGATGCCATGGTGCATGTGTGGAGGTCGGAGGACAGCTCTGTGGAGTTGTTTCTCTGCTTTCCATCCATACATGAGCTCCAGGAATGAAATACGGGTCTTCGGGCTTGTGAAATGGGCGCTTTCACCGAGGAGCCGTGTCACCGACCCCAGGACCTGTCTTTTCAGTGACTGTTGCTCATCTGCCAGGCTCAGAAGCCTCCAGGGATTCTCCTGTCTCCATCTCCCACTGCGTCGTAGGAATTCTGGGGTTGCAGAGGCGTACTGCCATGCCAGGCTCTCCGTGGTGCGAGCGTTCTTGGGATTCAAGCTCAGGTCTTTGCTCGGGGGTGGCAAGCACCTCACCCACTCAACCCTCTCCCAAGCTCTTCCTGGTGACATTTAAGGCTTAGTTTCTCTGTCTCCTTTTAAGTTTGCTCACTTTCAGACACACAGGTGACAGGAGGGAAAACTTTTGTAAATTGATTTTGCTTCTGCTGGGGAAGAACCAGTTCACAGCAGCCCTGAGATCCGCAAACTGCAAGGCGAACAGAGCAGAGCAGGAAGAAGACAGCGAACCAAGTGCTCTTAGCCACGTAGGCATCTTTCCAACCCCCAAACTGGTTTGAAACAACAGCCATTATGCTGGCTCGTGGCTCTGTGAGCCAAACATTTGGGCTGGGCAGGGTTGAGTGGTTCATCTGCCGGTTTATCTTGGGGTCAATTCTCCAGGTTGTAGCTATCTGGTCTACCCTTATTCTTCTAGCTACTTCCACATGCAAGATGCAAACAAAAGAAACCTATGTTTATTCTCACTTTACAAATGGGCAGACAGAGCTGGAGGGATTAAGGGTGAGGTCAAAGGTCACAGGAATCTTGACTCAAGTTTACCAGTCTTGTTGCCAAGCTCCTGTTTTTTCTACTCTCCAATTTTTCCAAGAAGAAAACAGTAGGAGCTGAGTTGGGGTGAGGATGGGTAGTGTCACACTCCTTAATAAATAACTCCACAGCTTCCCCAGCTACCAAGATGTCTATTCTAGTACCTCCCAAAGAGAAAGCATATGTTAGAGACATATCTGTGAGGAATATTTCCCAAAGTGTATATCAAAAAAAAAAAAAAAAAAATGACACACGCACACACACACACCCACACAGGGTGGTAGGGAGGATCCCATCAATGGGTAAATTTGAACTGTTTCCTTCCCCAAATGATACCTCAGAAACGTTAGTGTGTTTACAGAGTACCTTGAATGTCTCAGGGAAGGATATAGGATGCTATTAGTCAGATGATGCTCTAGGCTACTCTAACAAAGAGTCCCCAAAGGACAGAAGTAAAGTGCAGGGTGGAGTTCATTTCTCTTTCATGCATTCAAACCCAGAAAGGTGATCCAAGTCTGGCAACCTCAGCTCATATCTTCCAAGATGATAACCAGCTCTTAAATTTCTCAGGCAGAACAAGATGGGCTAGACAACGCTAAACAGTCTGGTGGCTACACTGCTTTGTGCTTTCATTCCACTATAGTCAAATTCAGTGTATCTATCCTTTTTATCCCAAGCCAAGAAGTGCATAGATTAGCTTGTTCTGTATTGCCTTTTTGTTGTTTGTTTGTTTTTTGAGACAGGGTTTCTCTGTGCCTTTGGAGGCTGTCCTGTCCTGAAACTAGCTTTTGTAGACCAGGCTGGTCTTGAACTCACAGAAATCTGCCAGCCTCTGCCTTTGCAGTGCTGGGATTAAAGGCGTGCGCCACCACAGCTCAGCACTGTTATTGCCTTCTTACACATCCACTAGTGGCTTAAAAGCAATGTGTCTTACTGATCATGGACTGAAACACTTAAAACTGTGAGTCAAGATAAACCTTTCGTCTTCATAATTAGATCACCTTAGGTATTTGTTACAGTTGTGGAAAGCAGATCAGCTCCTAGATATGACCAAATACAAGAGAGGCCGGGAAAGGCGATCTTCAGTTTAGACGTCTAAGTGTCTGGCTGAAACCCTTGAATCAAGACTCCTGTGTTCTGTTATTAAAATACATAAAAGGTGTGCAAACACCAAGCACCATCAGCAGTTTCCGAAACGTGTTTATCCACAAATATATATATATGCACACACACACACACACACACACACACACACAATATCTCTCAAGACTTGTGTCTTATTATGTATTGCATCAGCCAGGATAGGAGAGTTAATCATGCAGCAGCAACCACCACCACCCCCCCCCCCCCAGTGCTAAAACAAAAGATCAGCAGTTGGGTTCTTATACGTATCCACAGGGAGATGGCAAAGCTGTGCAGCCTGCTGCAAGCTTGCGATAGACCCAGGTGAGCCAAGCCCAGGCTAATGACTCACAGCTCGGTAAACGTTTGTTTTACGCTTACGTTTAGGGTGGGACAATACATGCAAAAGCCTGTGTAGTTATTTAAGCTTAAAGGGGATTTACTAAAAGGTTGTATCCTTGAGAGACCCAGACACCCTATGCCTTTGCCCAAATCACACCATAGGAACTGGTTTGTCAAATGTCCTACAGTGGCTGACATCGGGGACGTTGCTGCAGTTGCACCCCGATCTAGACCAAGGCTCTCGCTGCTGCCACAGGGCATAGTGGCCCCAGGAAAGTAGACGGACATGTTACTGTTGCCGCCTGTCTGCAGAAGCAGGTCATTCTCAGGTGAGTCATTCTACGACGTTTAAGACGTAAAGGCAAGGGCACTGAGTTAACAAAGCCATAGGCCCAGGCACAGGAGCCCCTCGCTGGTACTAGGCATTCACCTGTTCAAAGAGCATAAGGAATCCCAAGACATGGGCAGCACCTTGTCACCAAGCCTCATTGTGCCATTCCAGTGCTTTATAAACACCCCAGTGCGAGCCAGCTTTCTCTGCTAACTCAGTTTGGTTACAAGATGCAACTGTGAAGAAGGTCTGTCCCCTCGTGTTTCTACAATTGCACTGAGAGAAGAGGCCGGAACTTCGTGTTTAACTTAAGGTTAATTGCTGTGGAATATTAGTTTAAGATGCGTTACACTCACTTATGCTGTTTAATGATAGCAAAGATGTCTTGCATTCCTTCATGTTGCCTGTGTTTGCTTAACTCTGTAAAGCTGTGTTACTTTGCCTGCCTAAAACACCTGATTGGTCTAATAAAGAGCTGCGGTCCAATGGCAAGGCAGGAGATGGAAATAGGTGGGGCTGGAGATTAGATAGGAAGAGAAATCTAGACTCTAGAGGGACGGAGGAGTGAGAAAAGGAGGGGAGGAAGATTCCAGAGGGCAGCCACCCAGCCACTCAACCACCCAGAGCAAGAAGTTTGGTACAGAGAAATAGAGAAAGGTAAAAAGCCCAGAGGGAAAAGATAGATGGGATAATTTAAGTTAAGAAAGGCTGGCTAGAAATAAGTCACATAAAGGCCAGCAAGTCTCTATGCATCTATTTGGGAGGAGGCAAAAAAGAGAGAGAGAAAAGAAACTACAGTTAATTATGGGGACAGACTCCAGGCATCTGGCAGTAGTGTCTTGTTTATCAAAATCTGTAAGCCACCATATTCTTAACAACAACAAAAAACATTGCGCTATGAAAAACAAAATGATTCACTCCGCTTTGGTAAACTGGGTGGGCTAGGGCTTGGTCCCTTTCTCTGGCTGGAAACATTCAGCAGGAGAACACTGAGATGGTGCCAGGGAGGAAGGCTTGACGAAGGCCTAGCAACACGGTCCGTACCATTGGTGATGGCCTCTGACCCTCCATACACGCTCCATCCACTCCCTAATGGTGACATACGGTCAGGAAACTGGGTGCTTGAAGGATTGAGCATTCGTATGCCCTGAAAACAGCAATGGCCCCAAAGGCCCCAGGAAACCAGCCAACCAGATTGCCAGTTGGGTTTTGCAGGGACTCACACTTCCCATGCGAACACTGGCAAAACCCCAGGAAAACCAAGGCAAACTGGGTCACCCATACCAAGGCCAGTGAGTACACGGTCTGCGTTGTATCCCTCAGAAGGTGCTATGAAGAGCCAGGAGTTCTGGCTGCTGCTAGTTCACTCATCTCTGTTTTTCAGCTGGCCATATGTTTGAAATCCCTTAGTGTTTCAACCCCATGACGTGGCCATTGCTGGCCACGTGAAGAAGAAATCATTTACAATGGTGACGTCGTGCACCCGTGGTCTACGAAGCACAGGACTAGGTGCTTTGATAGATTCATTTACGTCATCTTGCCCACAGTCCTAGGAAAGAGGCAGCACTATTATCCCCATCTTACAGCACAAACTGAGCCACACAAGAGATTTAGTAACTTGACAATATCACATTACTCTCAAGTCACAGATCTATGCCATTGTGTACAGATAGGCTCTACATTGTGTGGTCCAACCGTCATGGCAGGATGCCTGCCCTATGGATGGAGACTGCCTTGCCATTTCAACTCCAAATCTGAAGCCAGTAGACTTCTCCCACCCATCCACCATCAGACGAACTACTGATCATGCTGGCATAAAGCCTGGTCTCAGAAAGGAACAGACATGCTATGCCTGGGTGGCATCTTCTGTTTAAGAAGCTGAGCTTGGGGTTGTGAGGCCATGGGGAAGATCATGCTACAGGTTAGTAGGACTTGCTACCCGTCATTTCACATCACTGTGCCTCAGCTATCAGAGCCACAAGACTGGAAATCTAGCCCAGTGATGAGTAGGTCTCCAGCTAGGATTTGGTGGCTCAAATATTCACTTAGCGCTTTTAAGTCAACAGAAACAACTGGTTAGAATTCCCAAGGGAGCCTCTACACACAAACGCAAAGCCGGAAGGAACTGTAGTACCTTTTAGCCTCCTTTCCCCCTGGTAATTTGTTTTTATATATTAAAACAAAACTAAAACAGGCCTCAGTTTCGGGGTCTGCTGAGGGAGATGGTCTAGTTTGTCATTGTACCCTCTGCCACCAAGGAGCGTGCTTCTGGCCCCTGCAGCGCACACTGGGGAAGGGCTGTGCTTGCATTCTGCCCTTACAGGGGATGTTCGGTTTTTCCCCCCTTAACCCTGACACTTTCACTTCCTTTGCAGGGACAAAGTGTCTCATACGGGCCACGGTGGTGGACGACACTGCCTCTTTCCAGGCCATCTCAGGACCTGTTTCCAGAGGAGCCTAGCTTGAGGATTCCTTGTCGAGATGACTGGGTTATTCTACCCACAACTGTTGAGGTGAGTGGCTATCATTGGATGCCTTTACACTTGGGTGTGCGTTACTGGGCCTGGAGCCCGGGGCTCCAGTAAGTGAGTGTTCAGCCATGGGCTCCTGCTCTTGGCGCAATAAGTAAATTCCTTTCTGACGTTCCTATCTCAGGGTGTGTGAAATAGCCATTTCCTTTGCCGTGAAATCTCTGCATAGAATGTTCAGCCTCGTCGCCTTCTCTCTGATGAGCACACAGGGGAGGATGGGGCATGGGCTGTAACAGCTGAGCTGTCTGTTCCGGAGCAAGCTTCTTCCTGGCTCCTGAAGCCAACAGCACAGCTCCTGCCTCGGATCCCTTCGTCTCCCCTCACGTCCCCCTTAGTGCCATGCTTTCCTTACTCAGCCTCACAGAGATACACCAGGAGTTTTCTGGAACCAAAGATATCTACGGTCTCCCGGGGTGTTTAAAGTTGTATGTGTTTCTTTTTAAACAAGTTCATCTCAAAATGCATGCTGGGAGCCGATGCTGAGGAAGGTGGATAGTTGCCTACAACGAGCCGCTTTCTTGAAGTATTTGACGTTGCTGGGTTAAATGAGGGACCCAGAAGAGCTGGCCTTGTATCTGCTGTCCTTCAAACATAAACTGGTTGTGATATTATAGCATTATTTGTTCATTCACTCACGTGCTATATACAGTTACTGAGCACCTACTGTCTACTGGGTGTCTAGGGAACAAAGCAAGTGTTTCCCAAGCCCTAGCCCTGGAGGAGGGGTGAGGGAGTGGAGTAAGAATACTGAGAATGAGGGATGACTCACATACAGACAGAGCAGTCAGGGGTGAGCCAGGAACATGGATTTTGACTGCACACAAAATGATCCTGGGACTTGAAAAGGGATGGGTCACAGACCCCTCTACTGACTGTCACTCTGATCGCACCAAATGCCTGTCTTTCAACGCTGAAGTGAAGATATTTAAGAAAGGCCAGGAAAAAAAAATTGAGGCTATATTTTAAACAGTGGAAAATAAAATCAAAAAAGGAAGTCTAAGACGCAGAACAATGGCCCTCGGGAACGCTGAAGGGCATCAGAGTGAAGCAGAGTTTAGTTAACGTGATTCAGAGCTAGCATCTTCGTTAGCTACGCTTTCACTAAACAGTAATGCATAGAACCCTAAAATTTTCTGATAATTAAACTTGGGGCATTTGTTTTAGACAATGTGTGTTTAAGCAAGAGGTGGGGCTCCCTGGGAACCCCAGAGGGCCAGGTGTGAGGGGTACACCCCTTTAATCCTAGCTCTCTGGGGTGCAGGCAGGCAGTCTCTGAGTTCGATGCCTATCTTGTCTATATTTCTTTTTTCCAGCCAGGGCTACATAATAAAACGCTGTGTGTGTGTGGGGGGGGGGTGTGGAACAGATCTGAGTTTGTTTTGCCGCCAGCCCCCTTAGCCTGCAGACAAATCGTCAAATGCTTCCTTTCCTTGAACCTCAATGTTTCCCACTCCAATTGGGTGGCAACACTCTCCACTGGAGGCCAGTTGCTCAGAGACATGAGATGTTGTGTATGTGTCACTATACAACAGGGGGACAGTGGTAGTGTTGGTGGTTTGTAATAACGGGGCTGGCGACTTGAACAGGACAGTCCGATGCAGAGGGCCTGCTCACGGGTCCCGACTCTTCCTTTAGTGGCTATGACACTATTTTTTAAGTCATTTAGGCTCAGAGTCCCAAATTGTCTCATGCATAACAGTTAGCATGAAGCTTGCTCCTTCCTAATTTTGTTTGGATGTTCACTTGAAATGACTCTTAAATATAAACACCGTGTATGAATCTGTCGTTACTAGGAAGCCTTGGGAAATTAGCGGTACTGGTTAAAATTCACCCTCCACTCTAGACAGCAAGCGAACACAGTAGAGCTGGGATTAGAAGCAAGGTGGGGTTCTTACCACTTTCACAAGACGTAAAAACAACCATGCATTTCACACACACACACACACCAAGAATTCTACAGTGAGGGTGCGGGAAGAAATCTCAGCTCTGAGGAGGAGAGGTGCTTTGAACAGGCAGCAAGCAGTTCCAGGGGACTGTCCCGCTGTGGGTGACACAGGAGAGTATCAGCAGCCAGATGTCCCAGGTAATTCATGAGAGAGTCAGAGTCCAGGGCCCAGGGAGCCAGAGGAAAAGTGAGAGGATTACTTGCTCTGCTCCCTCTGAGCTTGACAAAAGAGGAAACCGAGGCTGGAGAAGAGGGGCGCACAGAGGGTAAGCCTGCCACCTGCCTTCCGCCAGGTGCGCGTGCGCGCGCGCATCTCCCTGACTGCCCTGCTTGTGCGCACTGCTTGGGGTATGAGCTCTGCAGTGCGCACGTGGGAAGGAACAGAGAGCAAAGCCCCAAGCTGTCTGCTGAGCCACAAAGTCTTCAAGTGAAAGGCCGAAAGGCAGCGAGGGGCTGGAATCAACATCTCCAAGTCCTCCTACCCTTCTGCATTCGCGATCCCATGCAGGAAGCCTGCAAACAAGGGTGTAACTAAACATCTTGCCAGGTGGTGGCTTGTGATATATACAAACAGCTCCGGACTCACAAAGGGAAACAACAAGAGAGCCCATACATCCAAACAGCTGCCGCCATCCGCCACCGGCCCCCACTATCTTGCAGCTGCCGTTAGCTGTGTGGGAAAAAAAGAAAAAAGAAAAAGGGAAAGAAGGGGGATGGGTGGGGGGATCTTGGACCACTTGCAGATTCCACAAAGTCAAGGCGGAGGAAGGAAGGAAGCTGCGGACACGGGAACCAAAGCAGGGAATGGACTCTTGGGGTCCATCCTCAGCAGTGGGTGGCTGGGCTTGGCTCAGAAAATCCTGTCCCAGCGCAGATCGCTCTCCCTCTCCCATCCGCACAGCCAGATGCTCACAAGGGTCACATCCTGACCCCACAGCAGTTTAGGCAGAAGGAAGGGAAGGAATCGATCACAACGTCAAATCTATTGAACCGTTAACTCTCCTTTATGATAGTTAGAAATATCTACCTCACCGGTTCATACCAAAGACAATAAATGAAGTCCGGTGTGTCACCAGTCTTCAAAGCACCGTTTCTTTTTATAAAGATTCCCATTTTACAGATTAGTAAACTGGGGTTCAGAGAAGTCACATGTCTACCCAGGCTTCCTAAGTTAGAGGTAGAGCCAGGACTCAAATCCAGGTCTGTCTTTAAATTATGCAGCCCTTATGATCTATTGTGAAATGTCGCACCACCCTGGCGTAGGAGGCTGAGGGTAGGTGACAGTGATACTGAGGGCAACCATTAACCAAGTAGCAAGAATCCATCCCAGCACAGAGCTTTTTACTAAAAATCAGCTGCACTCAGAGGTCCTGGGGAGGTAGGGATCTGCCTGGAGAACAGGGTAAGGTCAGACCAGGAAAATTTGCGAGTGCTGCTCTATAGCTGAATTTCAGCATGAAGCTTGGAGAAAGCGGTGTTCACAGGTAGGAGAAGGGAGGAGAGGAGGAGGAGGGAAATTTGGAAGGAACCAGCAACAAACCCTGTCCCAGGGAAAATTTCATCTGAATCTCACCACACACCCTGGAGACAGAGAAAATTGTCTGGTTCTCCGCCTACCTCTTGCAACCCATGCCTCCTGATAACCCATTAGCACCCTTCCTAGGGGAGGGATGGGCTCCATGCTCGCACTCACGCACCTTTGTGGGTCCTGTTGGAGGCATAACATTTCCACTGCCATCTGAAATGGATTTCATCAGCGACGTGAGCTGCAAGCACACGCTTGCAATTCAACACAACATTTCTATTCTCCGGGTTTCTTCGAGAGGGTACTGTTTTGGGGCGGGAGTAGCAAAATCGGAGAGGTGTCAGAAAGAGATGTGAACATCACCCAGAGTATGGAGTCACAGGGACAGCTTGGAAAGTGCTGGGGGCAGAGGGGGCTGGAAAGCTGCTTGGAAATGAACTTTGGGACTCCTGCACTTGACAGGTTGGGAACTGTATTGAGGCGGAATCCTGGGGAAAGGCCCGCTTACCATTCAGTACTAAACGAACTCACTTTTCAACAGATGGTTGTTTGCCTTTTTTTTCCTGGCAAGCAGAGTATCCATGCCTGTGGTTGCTGGGCTCACCCCCACACCCCAGAAGTTTCAGTGAGAGCTGGTTGCATGGACTCTGAATTATAACCAGAGGTCCTAATTGGGTGTGAATCTGGCTTTTCGTGACTAACGCTAGGATCTTCGCCGACTTCTAAATCAGTGCCCTTGTCTGTATCAGGTCCAAGGAGAATATATTCCTTAGAGTGCTCCTAGAAAGAGAGAGTTCATGTGTGCATAGTCCATCCTGTGGCGCTGACATGAAGGCCACTCTCCATTCAGATGTAGCCATTGCTACCTGGACAGTAAGCCCGAGAGCTCCAGTCTGGCCTTAGGGAACTCCGGGCAGCAGAGTTGAGTTCTAACTGGTGGTTTTCGTGGCCACACGAATGAACACTATTCACAGTTGAGTTGCACAAACGCATCACATTATGACTTCATCTGTAACGGGGCATTGAATCCTAGACTTTAAAGCTACTGTTGCTAAAGCGAGTGATAAACTTAAGAGAATGAACTCAGAAAGAATGCCTCTGCACAGGCTAGTCCATTGGGAAACGGGTATGGCGGGTATGGCGGGAAACGTGGCAAAGACCGGAAAGTTTAGCAAGTCAGCCTCTTTCTTCCAACATTTTCTCAGCGTAATGAATGTCACAGGAGGTAAAGACACGGTCTTCTCAGGCCCGAAGTAAAGGGAAAACTCATCCGAGTCTCAGGGAACAGTGCCTTCTACAGACCCATGTTTTCTTGGCCCCAATTTCAATCCTGGTGGAAAAAATTCCCTGAGGCCGACGACAGCTGAGCTCCTTGCCTGGAATTCACAAGTGGAGAAGGGGAAAATTATACCCTGGGGCTTGGAGGGCGCCTGCCTGGGCAGTTTTCATTCACACAAAGGCTGGTTGCTGGGCTTGCCACCTGTCAACCTCCAGCCCTGGAGCCAGCAAGTGTAAGTCAAGAGAGAGGGTGTGGGTTGAGGAAGACTGCAGCGGACACTGGGAGGAAGGAGCCTTCAAGCAGAAGAGTAAGAGGGCTCTGCATCGCCAGCCTGATCCTGTTTCCCCCTGGGTGACCTTTGCCTCCACCCCACCCACCTCTCTCTCCTTTGCTTTTTTTTTTTTTTTTTTTTTTTTTTTTTTCAAAAATAACCTTCAGGAAAGTCCCCATGTCTAATAAAGCTGTTGACCTTTGGCGCTGGTCAAACAGTCATGCCTTGGAGGGGGTTCCCTGGGGTCAGCGTCCCCATGTGGGCTCCTTTAGCCCACCTCATCCCCACTGACAGGCTCACGTAGGGTAATGCCACATGTTAAGTGCACCACCAGACACCTTTAGCTAAGGTCTTCAAGGACGCCTGCTAAGCCGAGCTTCCGCTGCGAATCCCATTCTCATCTTTCCAATGGAGTGTTCCACCCCAACAGAGAGAGTCCTTCTAGCCCATCCTGGCTGAGCCTGCCACTCCCTCTGGCCTGAAAGGGGAAAGTGTCAGGGCCAGGGATGTAGAAAATACGCCAGGGCATCACCATCTCGCCTCCTTTACTTCAGCTTCAAGAATAGGCTTGTCTGATCAAATGCAGGATCCCTGTGGAACAGGAACGCCTCAGAGACAACTTCTCTAATAGCCGGAATATCGCCTGGGAAATACCCACATGAAGAATAACCATACCTTAAGTAATGCATGGCATATACTAAGGGGCGGGGAGGAGTCATTTCTAGGGCATCCCAGTTTCGCCGTATTTAAGAATAAGCCTGAAACATCGTCTTTCTGAATCGTGCTTTAACAGTGGGGATATGGAGCGCGGGGAAGGTGTCCGTGTGTCTGGGTCCACCGTGATTTTGGGCGGCAGGATAGCGATGAGATGCTGTGAGTCAGATGCTGATGGAGGACACGAGGCATCCTCTAAGGCACTGGTTCTCAACCCCCCTAATGCTTCTAGCCCGGTTCCACAGGCTGTGGTGAACCCCAGCCATAAAATTATGTTCACTGCTACTTCATAACTGTAATTTTGCTACTTGTTACGAATCACAACATAAAATATCTGTGTTTTCCGATATTATGTGACCTAGGGTCTTAGGTCACCACTGGGAAAGGGCCATTCAACTCCCAAAGGGGTTTGGACGCGCAGGGTGAGAACTGCTTCTCTAAGGAGTCTGGTGAGTTCTTGTTCGCAATGCAGATGCCCAGTGAAGGATTCTCACTGAGCCCGGGAGCTGCTGAGAAGCCCCCAGTGACTCTCAGAGTAAGAAGGCTCAGGCAACCTCCTCACCACACCGCATACAGAAGGAGCTTCACCCATGTGGAGGGCGGTGCCAGATGAGGTCAGGACACGCAGCTTCCAGTGGCTTCAAATCATGAAGGAACCAAACTCTCAAGGGCTGAAGAGGCTGGCTGGCTAAAGAAACCAGCCAGGCCTGTCTTGGCTGGCTAGCCTTCCACCGTCAGCCTGTGTCACCCTGTGGGCTCGCTTGGACCAGGCCGTCTTGCCAGACCGTAGAGATAGCTTTCTAAGCTCTCCCATCGGTGAAGGAGGAGGGAGGAAGGGGTGGCCCGTAAGAAGTGTGCAGAGGAACACGGGTGACTCCCCCCACCCCCGACCCCGAGACAAAGCGCTCCTTATTTTGTTTTCCTTCTCAGCCTGGGGGAAATCCGAGTTTGCGTTCAGTAGGCCTGCTGGATGGAGTAGAGAGCTCACCAACGTCCAGGAGCTTTCAGGCCCTGAGGGGAGATTTGCCATCGCTCTGGGCCTCAAGGAACATCTTATTCCCCCACCACCACCACCACCGGCTGGAGAGGGCAGCCGTTCCCTCAGACAGAGTGAGGGAGGGCAGGGAGCGGTGAGACCATGTGGGCTAAGAGAGTCAGGTGCCTTGTGATTATCCTTTTTCCGACTGAGTGGTAAATCCCCATTGTAGAACGGTTTGAGGATCCTGAGAAATCTAAAGTGTTGAAAACTACCCATTACCCCCCCCACCCACCCACACACACACACATAGACAGACACTCTCCTGAGATTACAGTATATTTCAGTGTTTTACTGAGAAAATACGATGAGCATAATTACTCCTATGCTTCATGTATGGCTTTGTAGTCTGCTCTTCCGACCTAACACATCAGAGCACTCCATCGGGCTCTGATGACTCCTCAGGGAGACGCGTTGAAAATGGCAGTCACTTGTCTAACTACTCTCTTACTTGGACATTGATGTTGTACCCAGGTAGAAATGCACCCATGTCTTTGTCAGACCCTTTGGCATCTGCTCCTTCCTGTCTAGAAGTGAACTGAAAATGGTACCTGTCTTCTCGTGTGTTTAGTCTGGGCTTGTCCGTGTTTTCCAGAAGCTTCTGAAAGTTACATTGCTGCGTTGCTGTCATCGCACAGGCTGCTCTTCCGTTTTAGCCGACAAATGCAGCCCCATGGTTGCTGGCCTGCTTCCCCAGCTGTTGCTGCTGCCAAATACAGCTTTAAATTAAACCTCTGTCATTATGCTTATCAATAAGACCCGGGAATCACAGGCTGGGGTGAAAAGCTGCTAGCTCAGAGAGGTTCCGCAGCAACTAGCTGGCTTCCTTTCTGTGCAGGGGTCTCCAAAAGAGTGTCCTTCTGCTCAGCCAAAACGACGACAAAAATCCCAGTAAGTCCCTCCCTACTATTTCCTGTGCATCTCCCTATGCATAGGGCGTGACTCTATGATTTCTTTCCGTCAACTGGATGCTAACTCAGTCTCCTGACCCAAGGCTGACTTTATTTAATGCGCGCAAATGTAAACTCAAGGTTCAGTTGAATATCACACAACAGCGTACAGGTGGAAAGCCTCTGCAGACACTTCCAGAACAAGCCCCTTCCCACTACACTACACGCTCCAGTCAAACAGAGGTGCTGCCATTGCAGAATCTCAAGGCTGACAGGTCCGGGCTGGTGGACTCTAGCTACCGTTTAAGGGACAAAGAACAAGTCCAGGGACCAGTTTCAGGCATCTCAGTACTCGCTGCACCAGGGAGTCTTTAGAGTGCTGCTACTTGGGTTTTTTTTTTTTTTTTTTTTTTTTTTTTTTTTTAACAGGACCACTGCTTGCCGATTTACTTAATGACAATGTTGGGCTCCAAATTCCCTCTGAAAGGCAGTCTTAAGTGTTCCCAACTTGGGCAGGGCAGGCCTTGAAAATAAACAAATAAGTTACATAAGCCTAAATTTTGGAGGCTCAGGTTCTGGAAGCCAAGACTGGGGCCAGGATTAAAGGACTCACCAGCCATCTTGTGGTGGGGCCTCACGTGCCAACACCCACCAGGGAGGAAGAAGATGCAAACTGGCCTGCTGGCTGTGGTGCTGGTCTTTCTTTTCTTTCATTCCCTCACAGCATCGGGTGTTCTGGGAGGTTCTGTGGTTATTTGAGAATGTGGTCTTTTGCCTCAGTGATGGACGGCTGCATTTGGGGGAATAAGGTGACTGCAGTGAAGTATTGAATGCTTTTAAGGCTTCTCAGGGAAGACAGACAGATGCCACATTCTTCACCGTCGCCGGTGAACGGAGCCCACCTGTACCCGCGCTCTGGCAGGTACCCCGGACAGCCAGAGCATTGTGCACTGCGAACTATCCCATGAGTCCACTCACACAAGTATTTATGCAGCATGAACCTGAAGGTCTTAGGAAGGGAAAGCCATAGACCATTTAGGTAATGTTGGGGTTGGGTTTGAGTATGAAGTGTCTGCTTAGTTACTAGCACAATTGTGATGACTAGAGTCTTTAGGAAGGGCCTAGCAGATCCCTGAAGGCATGCCCATGGGAGATGAATTGGGATCTGTGTCCCCTTCTCTGTCTGCTTCCTGGCTGCTGCCATTAAGTGAGCTGCTTTTATGGTGTTCACCGTGATGCACTAACTGCCTCACCACAGACCCAAAGCAGTAAGGCCACCAGACCATGGGCTGAAACCTCTGAAACTATGGGCCAAATAAAGATTTTCTGTGTTTAAATTCATTTTTATAGCTGGCCTATCACAGTAACAGAAAGCTGATTGACACAAATAGCTGTAACAAGATACTATACTAAGCCAGACAGACAGTGGTGGCCCAAGCCTTTAATCCCAGCACTCCGGAGGGAGAGGCAGGTAGATCTCTGAGTTCAAGGCCAGCTTTGACTACAGAGCAAGTTCCAAGACAGCCAGGTTACACAGAGAAAAAGTCTCAGGGAAGGGGGGGGGGGGGTAAAGAAACAAATAGCACATAGCTACATGTGCATCCTGGAGTACGGTAGCGATACCATGTCCTTATGTCGAGAAGTAGACCCCAAGTCAGTATTGGCAGCAGCTAGCTTCCTGGAACACAGGACGATTGTGGCCAGGGAATTGGAGAATTTTCCAAAGTAGGAAAGTGCGATGATTTTTAAAATAGTGTCTGGATTTGTATAAAGACGACAGGCTGAGGTAGAGCAAGCCCCTGCCGTGAGCCTCTTCTGGGGACAAGGATTGTCAGTTGGTATAGACAGTTTCTCGCGTGGAAAGCACTGCATACCAGTGGCTGTGTTTAATATGATTACTTGGGCTTCAAACTCCTGTGTGTTTATGCATATAAAAATGTGGAAAGCAGTTCATGAATGGTGACTATCTCAGCTGGCAGAATTGTAAGTGATATTTTCCCTCTTTGCTTTATTAGGTTTTTATGATTTTTTTTACAAGTATGCATTATTTTAATAGTCAGAAATTTGAAAAGATTTTATATTAAAACACTGTGATGTTATTAGATTAGTGTGGATAAAGTATTGTGAGTCTTTTACAAAAATAAAGTAAAAGCTGGGTGTCGTGGCTCATGCCTGTAATACCCTAATTTGGGGAAGCTGAGCCAGAAGGAGTTACCATGAATTCAAGACCATCCTTGAAGGACTACAGAGTGAAGGCCTGTCACTACCTCCCCCAGACAGACAGACAGACGGACAGACAGATGGACAGACAGACAGACAGACAGAGAATACAAGAGAGTACATGGAAACAAGAATTTGAAAAAAAGAATGAGATTGAAACAAGGAAATCGTGTTAGTGTTCATGGGCCACTTGCCATGCCAGAGGAGGACAGTCACTGTGGCTTTTCAGGGTTTACTGTATTTTTCTTCCCAACTTCAAGTAATGAGACTTACTATTCTGTAGCTTCAGGGACGAAGCTTCAGGGACGAATGAGGGCCACAGAGGCCAGTGACTTGTCCAAGGTCACACATCTCACAAGGAGAACAGCCAGATTAGAAAACAGGACATCTGCCTTCCAAGAGTGTGGGCAACTCAGTTCCAGAGACAAAGTGAGTAGGAATGGGCATAATGGTATCTGGATTGAGCCCTGAAGATCCAGGAATTCAAAGAAAGACTCTGGGGACAGGAAGGAAATACAGCCAAGAAAGCGGCAATGGCAGTCAGTAAAATATCCTGGCAAGCCAGCTGACATGGGTTATATTCCTTATTCAAAAAACAAAGGACAGTTGAATGCGTTTGTACCTCAGTTGATAGAATGCTTGCCCAGCAGGCACAAAGCCCTGGGTTCAGCCCTCAGCACCACACAAACCGGGCCTAGTGGTGCATCCTGTAGCCCACCCTTAGCTACATAACAAGTTCAAGGCCAGCCCAAGTCTCATGAAGCCCTGTCTCACATGCTGCCTACAACTGTGCCTACATGTGATCCCATAACCCTACTGAGCATCTTGTTTCTTTAAAAAACAACCACCACCTCATGCCTTTCTCTCCCCCAAGAACACCCCTGCAAGCACACCTCAGCTCAGTGTGCAGCTCAAATGGGGGAATCCACGGGGAGGTACTGTGCAGTCTGCAGGGGCCTTTGCCAGCAATCAGAGAGAGCAGCCCTTAGCCAACTAGGCCACATTGCTCTGCAAGGAGCCAGGCCTCAGATGCATGCTAAATGAAGAAATGAGCTCTATGGAAAGAAATAACATCCGGGCTGCTGTGGAGAGAGGCCTGGAGAGCTCTGTGTCACCGGGACCCAGGATCATTTTCAAATCAGATTTAAAAACAAAACAAAAAAAAAAAAAAACAAACAACAACAAAAGTACCCTGACCAAATTCTCCTTGGGTAGCTTTGAACTTACTGAAACCGAGGCTCAGATTAGTGCGTGCACCTGTAGTGCAGAGCACTCATTTCAAAACGTTGCTGCAGCCCGCCAGAACAATGTGCCCACTGGTACTTCCTCATAAACACCTACTGAGTGTCTCTAACGTGGCATGCTTTGGAGCGAGCAGGAGTGGGAGAATGAATTTCCCGGGCTTGTTTGCCTAAGCCAGTGTGATGTGGAAACAGGCATGGCGTGACTGTGAGCTCAGGCCAAGGTGGGTTTTTTGTTTGTAGGTACCCTGACGTCATGTCTTCTCCCCCATTCTCTGCAGTTCCTCAACAGCCAACCCCGGCCGGCAAGCTCCTCCGCCCCCAAACTCTAAACCGTTATCTGATGGATGGAAATCAGGGTTTCCGTGCCACTAGCCCATCCACTGTCATTTGTTTGTTTTTGATAACCTACCAGGCTTCATTAGCGTTGCTTACAACGCTGAGTTAGTGGTTGTTGTAGGACTATGGACTCCTGACCAGTCACTGGCTACACAACTGAAGAAAATGTCTTTCCCTCCCCTAATGCCCATTAACTAGTTACTGATACTCATGGAGGTATAGAGTGCATGAGACCTTGACTAGGAGCCGGTTTAAGTCTAGTCTGTGATGGAAGTCTCCTCCCACCAAGACTCACAGCACGTCAGAGGATGTAGTAGACGTTGCTTAAGAGGACACATGGCCGTAGGAATGAAGACCCCTGCCCTGGGTCCACACATGAGAACGAGAGACTGAACGTGACCCCAGCTGTAGCAAAGTAGAGATTTATAACCTAAGAGAGGAGAAAGCGGGAAGGGCCTTCAGAAATGTCAAGGAATGTGTCTCTTTGACCATCTTAACGGGAATGCAGGTGTAAGAGAGTTGGAGAAATCATCTGTGAGGGTGGTCAGACTCCAGGGGCTATGGGTTTTGATAAACCGATCTAGCGGGATTCCACACAGACGGTGAGGAGAAGAGCAAGGCCGTGGCTCAACACGCAGAGGACCAAGAAGAGGCAGAGTAAGGCTTCGGCCAATGAGAACATTTTTATCCGTGTAACAGGAGGCTGGCTGGCGTGCAGAGCCAAGGGCCAGACTGTGGGGGCTGCTACCCCTCTGAAGCGCCCTAGACAATAGTGAGTGAGTTGGAATTGCCCATAGTCACCTAAAGGTGGTGACAGCTCGCCAGGAAGAGAGACGATGGGCCCCAAGCAAGCTGCATCCACGGAGCTTGCTTCTGTGGTCCTGGGGGTGTAGTATGAGTGTTTTAAGAGGGTGTAAAGCAGAAGCCGAGGGTCCTGTTCACCCTCCGATTCTCACAGCCTCCTTTCACGGCCTCTGCCTTTCACAGTGAAGTCATTTGGGAGACAGTGGCGGGCAGAGAAACAGCTCCAGTCTTCCAGGGCCCAGGGCCCACTTTGTTTCCCTTGTTGCTGTAAAGCAAATCCCAAGGGCTTTTTTTTTTTTTTTTTTTTTTTTTTCCCAGGCCAAACATCTGAAATTAGAATTATGAGGTCTGATGCAGGAGGCCAGGAAAAATCATTTCTTGGGATGGTTTGATGTTTTCTGGTTTACAGCTTTTTAACAGGGGCCTGCAATAGCAATTACCCAGCCGCCCTCGGCTCCTCCGTCTCCAGTTCTGAATCCGCCGTTATACAATGACTCAGAGGCCATGGCAGCCTGTGTCAAGCAGCTCACTGAATTCAAGTCCCTCAACATCTCAGGCCTGGGTTCTTAGCACCCCCACAAGTAAACACAATCTGCTTCTGGGCTGGACAGGGCTGGGTATAGAAACAGGAGCGTGAGTTCCGAGGGCACGTTAGGGCAGCGGAAATCGGGTGGGCCTCCCCTCAGCGCGGAGAATAGGACCATTTCATCCTGCTCCCCGTTAAAAACACATCCATACAAAAAGGATCTCAGTTGTAGCGCTCATTACCTGTGTGATTCGGGAAGTTTCCAGATGAGGAAACCAAAGCTTTCTGGGCCTTGATTTCCTTGTCTGCTTAATGGGGGTAACGTCAGCCTCTATCCCATCGTTTATATTGCTTGTAAAGCAATTATAGTATGGATGCTGTACGGGGCAGGCAGATCTCTGTGAGTTCGATGCCAGTCTGGTCTACAAAGTGAGTTCCAGGGCAGCCAGAGTACACAGAGAGACCCTACCCTGTCTCAAAAACAAAACAAAACACCCACAACCAAAAAAAGATATTCGAAACTGTATCTCTCCTGCTCTTAATTTGCTTAGACATGACTTCAATTTTTCTGTTCAAATTAAATAAATGGCTCCAAAGATTTGAAATGAGTTAGGCCACTTGATAGTGAGAAGGAGAACAGGTTCACGGATGTTTTAGATGAAGCTGGTGGATTTATTAGCCAGGCAACATCCTAGTAATTCACTCCCCACCATGAACCACCTGGAAAAAAAAATAAAAACAAACAAATGAAAACACAAACCCACGACCCATACAAGCTTAACTTTTGAGTCAGAATGTCACTCACTGTTCTTGCATCTTTCCTCCACCCTCTTGCTTATCTTCATTCTCGTTCAACATTTTATCCCAACATATGTATTTCTGTGTTAAAGCATTTTGTTAATCACCCTATCTCACTCTGAGAGTCTGTGGTCTCCTGCTTCTTTATAATGAACGTCTATGGGGCAGCAAGCTCATCGGGAAAAGGTCAGGAGTTATGAAGTGAGTTGATCCTTGGTGCCCATGTGGTAAAAGGAGAGAGCCAACTCCCACGCATTGTCTTCTGACTCTCACACATGGGCCATGATAAAAAGCGTGCCTGCATGTGCACACAGAGAGAGGGGGAGGGGCAGCGGATGGGGGGAAATGAACAGAAACAGGTTTAAAAAATATTTTTGTAGATTTAAGTACTGCAAAATAACAACTGTACACAACTGACAAGAACCAACCAACATACCCGTATGTTAAGATCTGAAACACAGCCAACCATGCATTCTCTAATGATGAGATACACTGGCATGAAAATATCAGAGATCCTCACACACAAACACACATAGTCTAGCCCCCCCCCATACCGTTGGCTACATACCCTCACCTCTTGCCCCTAGGATGTGAACTCTCACAGTTTGTCACCGTTCTACACGCTGTGGCACACGGTTAGTGCTTGTGTATCTAAATGTTTCTAAGAATGGGCCAGGCACAGGAAGAACGCTGAGTGGCGGGGATTTTTCAGATCCTTTTGTAAGCTCAAGCGACTGCCTTTGCACATGCAGCCCGTGGCCAACAAAGTGTCAGTGAGGGGTACATGGCTTAAAACTGTGCTCAAAGTAATCATCGGCGCGCCTCACAGGCGGATGGAGATGCATCCTCACAGGCAAATGGAGATGCAGCTTCAGAGGCGAATGGAGATGCAGCTTCAGAGGCGGATGGAGATGCATCCTCACAGGCGGATGGAGATGCATCCTCACAGGCGGATGGAGATGCTGCCTCAGAGGCGGATGGAGATGCAGCCTTGGACTGGCTTATGTGTGCTCTGCAGCTGCCAAGCAGCAAACTCCATTTCTCATGAGGGGATCGCAGAGAACTGTCAGTCACAGAGTCACAGCAGAGGCTGGTGAGACAGGAATGGTCTTCCGGAATTCCCTCTGCACTACGTACCCCAAACACAAACAGTTCTCAAAGGTTAGTCAGTGGGATCAGGCCATTCTTCAAGTTTGCTGAAAGTAAATGCTGGAACCATCCAACAATTTATAATTTAGTCACCTTTCAGAGAGCCTATGGAAAAGACACGGTTGCTAAGGACACGATCCTTCCACTCAGGGACACCTTGTTAATTCTCTATCAAAACCAGTCAACAGAACACATGTTTTATTTCTCTTTGTCTTTTATCAGTAAGCTGTATTGATTTTTTTTGGAGGGGGGGAGAGTCATTTTTTTCTTTTGGTTCTTGTTACATCTAGGAGCAACAGGTCTGGCTCATTCACCTGATAAATGTTCAATCACATGAATTAATTTTTAGGCCCATCGGCCAAATTATATACAGCTTTTTGTCATTGAAAGTGTAACTTCACTTCTCAGTTTGTTTTAATATCGATTTTCAAGAGCATTATAGAGTCGCTGAGGAAGAAGTTTCATCATGCATCATAAGAAATGAGCATCAAGTTCACACTGATGGGGGTCTAATGGAACTGAGTCTGTAAATATAAAACCGGGCTCATCGCTTCCTGTTATCTAATTTGCAGGAGGATGACACATTGTGTTACAAAAGTCATGTTACTCAGAAGCCAGAAATGTGGTAGAAGGCAGAATATTCTGTCCCCAAACTATGAGTGTCCATGTAACTCTGATGCGTAACTTAGGGACTAAGTTGGGGATTTCGTTCAGGAGTCAAAACTTTCAATTGCCCCAACCCCCCAAACATTTTTTACTTAGTGACGTTATTTCATGGAAAAACAAAACATATATACATCATGCTGAAAGTAATTGGGACAGCGTGTATCAACACAAAGAACTGGGTATGTGATTTCATATTATCAGTCTTAACCAATCGCACACACTCTGGAAGAAGATAACAAAGTCTGTTTGTGTGCCAGTTGCAAGAGGGAGGCAGGGATGTGGCTCAGTGGGTAAATCGCTTGCTGTGTAGATGCAAGGGTCTGAGTCTGGATCCTCAGGAAGCCTGTAGAGCAGGACAGGGTAGCATCTGTGTCCCTAGAGTGCCCGTGGCCAGGCAGAAGAGAGGCCAAAACAGGGAAATCTGCAGGAGCTCACAAGCCAGGTAGCCAGGTGTGGGTGGCATGGAGCAGATGTCTCCAGTGAGCCAGGCTGACAATGGAGGTTTCCCTCTGACCTCCCTACAAGCTCGGTGCTATGCCCACGCCTGCTCCCACACACATGCACACAGATCACTAAAGATTTTTAACCCTTTCCCCTCGTGGGTTTTGTCCGCTGCACCCTGAGCATCTTAGTGACCCTAGGGAATAGATGGGTTATTTGTAGCAACGCTCACTGTGGTCACTTTTATTGTCAAAGCTTCAGAACAAAGGACAAATGTAACGCAAGGCTCCTTTTCTCTTGTCCCGGCTGGTCCTGCAGTCCTTGAGCCCCAAATAAACACACGGACACTATAGTAATCATTAATACTGTTGGCCGATGACTAGGGCTTCTTATTGGCTAGCTCTGTCTTAATTATCAGCCCGTTTCTACTAATCTATATATTTCCACGTGGCCTTATCTTACCCCTTTGCAGCCTCACACGGTATCTACTTGGAAGAGTGCGATTTCCTGTTTGTCCCTGCTTATATCCTGATTCTGCCCAGTTACGTCACTTCCTGTCTGTCTGTACAGACCTCCAGACCTCTATGGTTAGCCAGTGGCAACTTTCTGCCCAGCTACGTCACTTCCTATCTGGCCAATCAACCAATCAGTGTTTTTATTCATTAACCAACAAGAGAAAGATATACAGAAGAGCATTCTCCATCAGATAAGCCCCAGTGATAAGGAATTAGACTTTCCTTAAGCATACAAATTCCCTACACACACACACACACACACACACACACACACACACACACACACACACACGAGTTGGGAAGAGGTGCAATCTCTTTAATCAAATTCTTGGGGGGGGGGTGGAGTTAGTTACTCGATACCTGTCCATTAAATGCCACAGCCTGTCAGTAGTGAGCACCGTGTCCTAGCATTTTTTGTGGTTTAACAACCAACTCACTACCAGAGACTAGTTAACTACCACAGGAAAGAAATGTGTCTCCTATTGTCCATGCTGAGAAGTGCGGCCCCAGGACAGTAGCTCCTGGCGAGGGTCTTCTAGCTCCATTACCTGAGCTGGAGAGTCAGGGAGGCAGAGGAGCCCATGTGAGCAGGGTGGCCAGGGCAGGAACCTGCCCTGCAGCCAAGAGCTCTTCTATAATTGGTGCAAATCCGTTCATGAGAACGGAGCCCCAGCCCAACACTGCTGCATCGGGAATAAGCTTCCGATACATCAAGAGAAGGAGGACACATCCATAACGCAGTGCTGAGTACCAGTCATCCCCAAACTCCAAAAAAGCTGAGTAGTTTCTCTGCTGTGCCTAGAAATAGCTGCTTCTAGCAATCCCTGCTGGCTAAGGCTTGGCTCTGCTGTCTCACAGATCTCCCTCGAGAACAGCAAATCCTTGGCAGTAACACGAGTTTCAAATACATGGCAGCACCCGGCACCTCCACGCTGCAATCCGTGTCCATATAGAACATTGCCTTCACAGTCCACAATACCTGGTGAAAGCTGGCCCCTAGGGAAAGTCGAAAAGGGAAAGCACAAGCCCTAGACATATGTATAGGGCTTGACTATTTGCATGAGGATTCTCTGGATAGATAATACAAATGGCACCCGGGTTTGGTAACCAGGAGACTGTCACAGCACAGAGCAGTACCCCGAGATAAAGGGAGGCGTGGGCTTAGGCACGTCTCATGAGTCAAGAAGAGGGAACCTAGGCACCCTGCATGAGCATACACGCCTCTCCTATGGGTCTAGGAACGGCCTCGGAGAACTGTCCTTTCCCAACACCTCAGGATCAATTTTCAGGACGGGAAAACCATGACCAGTCCAGGTGTAATTCTCTTGGATAGAGGAACCTTGGTTTTTTGCTCCTTTGAGCTCTTTGAGAGACAAATACTGACAAGCTCTAGCTCAGCAAACGATGCCTGTGTGGTGAGCAATAGCCGACGGTGTTTGAGGTTTCGCACATCAGTCTTGTAAGAAATAGCAACCACCCAGGAAATGAATGCAATGGCTCGTGTCAGATACACTTGTTGGTGACTCTGTTTATATATGGCCATACTTGGCTAGAGAACAGCCCCGTCGCCACCAAGGATGTCCCTGTGCTACCTTTCAACCCGTTTTCCACCCCAACCCCAGGTGACTGTCCGTATTGGTGGGATCTCCAGACCAGTGCTCTAGAAGAGCTCACGGGGACCCAGCTCGTGACTGTCCGTTGTTGTGGTGGCAAATTATAAAACATCAGCAAGGAAAACATGGTTGGGAGAAATTCTCACAGAACCTGGATCCACAAACCAAGGTCCCTTTCCAAGTAGGACCCATGAAGTCTTCCCTTTATGTCTCCTGGGAAAATTCACAGACAGAGTTCAGGGGTTTAACTGGCGTCTGGTCATTCAGGCACCCCCTCCTGCCACCAGCCCAGATTCAAAGCAACATTCAGCATAAATCCAGTTGTCTGTATTCCATGAACCTCTCCTGCCAGCCTACCATTCACTAGGAACACTGAGAGTCAGGTTCCCAGCTGTTCACTGCTGCAGTGAGTGATCAGGTGGGTGGGCACAAAGCTGGTGCTCATGTTTAAGTTTGGCCTAAAGGTTCTTCCATACATGGTAAACTGCAAGTCAACCTCATGCCTATGTAGACTGAGACCAACATTTATAGGAAGTATCCAAGTCTCAGCCAATCACAAGTAGCCATGAGAGCACGCTGCGTCCAAAGTCTCTGAATCTCACTCCATGTTTTCTACATCACATCTTTTCCTCTGGCTGTAAATGTAGATTTCCCGTGCGGTTGGGCAGGGCAGTCTAAGGTGTTGTTGTTGTTTTTATCTAAACCGATGCTTCATCCCAGAAACACAAAGCTAATTATTATCTGTTCTTTGAATGGCATTGGGCCAACTTTGTGAGCCAAACTTTGTAAGGACACCTGCTAGCTATGTGAACTGTTTTTCTCATACCATTACCAGGGTATTCATTTAGCCAGCTCTATAAACAGCCACATAGGATGGGCTCTTTTGTACTGACCTTTTTTTTTCACTTAACAGTGTTATATCTACCCTCATGCTTTTCTTAAACATATGAATTTCTTCAGCACACTCCAGACATTGCCATTGATCATCAAATTCAACAATAGAAAAAAAGACTATATAAAACCTATCTATCAATCAGATAGTAATGCAATATTTGATGAGGCCTAGCATGGGATATTTACTGTTCAAAGTTATTGACATCTCATGTACACATGTATGTATACGTGTGTGTGCGCGCACACACACACACACATATATTATATATGCAATCATGGTCTTCACCATGACTTTACTGTCTACCGCCAGATGAGGAAACAGACACCCAGGAGCCACAGGGTTGGCACTCGGGGAAGGCAGCCGGAAAATCCAATGTCCTTGGCCACAAAGCTTGAGTTTAACCACCACACACGTTGCCTCTCCAGCTTCTATTCTGTAATGTGCACTGTGGTAGGTAGAACAAATGGCCGCCCCACTCAGATGCCCACACCCTAACCCCCAGAACCCATGAGTGTGTGACAGAAGTAATTGGCAGACTGAGGTAGCGGCTCTTCAGGCAGGGACAATGGTCCAGATTATCCCGGTCAGCACAGTAACTCACAAGAGTCTCTGCAAGTGAAAGGGGGAAGCAGGAAAAGCAGAGTCTGAGGATGTAATGACAGAAGCAGACCTCGGAGTGAGCCAGTTGCTGGCTTTGAAGATGGAGGCAGAGGCCATGAGCCAAGGAATGCAGGAGACCACTGGAAAAGGAAGAGACTAAGCAGCAGGCATTCCCCTAGAGCGCGTGGAAAGCAAGCCCTGCAGGCATGCAAATTCTATCTGTAAGACCCAAGCAGGACTTCTGACCTCCCAAACTGTAAAGCAGATTGTTGTTGCTGTTGACTAGAGACACTCGTTGACAGTAAATGACTCCAGGAGCAACAGGAAATGAATCCAAATAGCCAAGTGCTAATAGAAGGCATTGATCAGAGGAAAGAAGAGCCTTCCCAAGACATTCCATAGAAGCCAGCTGAAGCTGCCCTCCCAGCCTGGAGACCCTCTGAGGGACAGCAAGGCAGCAAAGGCTCTCAGTTCCATATCCAGAGCAGCAATGCCCTCCGTCTGAGTTTTCAAACAAGTCAGTTATCCATGGCCATCTCAGTTTCACTTTCACAAAGTCAACTTGGCTCGTTTGTTTTATGGAATTTCCCTCTGCTTTGTCTCAGCATCAATATAAATTTTTTTTAAATATTCAAGAGTTTTCAAAACTTTCCCTTTGTGAACCTGCTCCACTGGAGCCCAGTTCTGTCATCTCTGGACAACATTGGAATCGCAGCGTTGTTCATCTAATAGATTGCGCTGTGGTTACCCGCATCCCCTCTAGGCTCCTTTTCCACCCTTAACCTCGTTGCAATGGCTTCTGTTGAATTAAAAACAAAACAAAACCCACAACCCTGGCCGGCCAGCTCCTGTCTCCCAATCCCTTCCCCGGCCCCTGTTGCCCCTGACCACCTGCCCAGCCTTACCTGTTTCTCCCCTCTCTCCCAGGCTCAGGTCCTATCTAGCTGCTCATTGCTCAAAAAACATGGCAGGTTCCTTTGGTTCCTGCATGGTTTGCTTCCTTTGCCAGGGGCGTCGGTTGCTCCCTCTCCGATTGCACTGACTTTGGCCATTTCTTCTTTGGTTCACTGGTACATCTGGTCGACCTGACAGACAGCCAAAACCCTTGGTAGAAAGAAAATGTTTGCCCGGAGCGTTCTCCTTATTTCCTTTACAACCTTCCTTCCTCTGTGATCTTTCTCTAACTTTTCGAACAGATATTGACCCATCAGATGTCTATCGCTTTGACCGAGGTCTTGCCTGCTGGACAACGTGGGCCCTATCAATGTCATGAATCTAGTACTATGCACAGAATCATGTTGGAGGCCTCTGAGGGTCGTTTCCACCATTTCCAAAAGACCCCACTCACACTCACACACACACACACACACACACACACACACACACACACACACATAAGGAAATGCTGATGGAATCTGGTACAGTAACAGTATGAACGTGTGCTGAGCACCTACAATGTGGCAGTCTTTTCCCGGGTATTGTATTTATTTCTTTAATTCAAAGGCTTTCCTGTAAAGCGGGTACCGCTTTGTCTCTGCTGAGGATGAAAGGGTGTGCCTAACACCGCCCAGCCCATTAGTGGTGGCATCGCTGTGTTATATGACATGGGAGAGCTGGGTAGAAGCGTTGCATTCATTACATTTTTCTTGTTTCATGTCTTTCATTGACACACTTTAAAGCATTTCTCTGAGCTTTTGGAGTGACCTTGAGTATACTGGGTTCTACTGTAGGAACCCATGTGCCCACCTAGGTGGTCATTCCTCAGAGAAGGGAGCCTGTCTCTCATCCTTCAGCACAGAACGTGTCTTCCTGGGGCAGTGGCTACTGCTAGTACTTCAAGATGTATCGGTTGCCCTGACTGCAAACACCATCTAAACTGTACTTGGGCCTATATGGACACCATCAGGAAGCTTGGCGCAAACAGTGAGTTCCCAAGTCACCCTCTTGGCTCACATTCCTGCACCAGCTAAGAATTCTCTTTTTGGATTGATTTGAACAGTTGTCTCAGGTTTTTAACTCATCTCAAGAAACTAGGGATATGGCTCAAGAAAAGAGGGCTTGCCTAGCAGCCATAGGCTCTGTGTTCAATTCCCCAAGGAAACAAAAATATAAGAAAGGAAGTTGGACCTAGGATAGAAGCAAATTGGACTGCCCAAATTTTTTTAAAAATGAGATAAAAATAAAGTTGGATATGATGTCTGTGTGTCTCACAAGATCTAGTATAGCCTTAAGATCAAGAAAGAAAAGAGAGGGAGGTAGAAAGGAAAGGAAGAAGAGAGGGAGGGAGGAAGGGAAGGAGGGAGGGAGATTAAATTATTTTAAGAAGTGGAGACGTTTACTAAAATCCTGGGGGAAGTGAAAATCCAAAACGATTCAGGAGTGCCAGCTACAAAATACATCCTATGCTAAAGTCTGAAAACTATTCTCAGGGCTGAGGGTTGGAAGCACACTACTTTAATCCCAGCACTCAGTAGGCAGAGGCAGGTGGATCTCTGTGAGTTCAAGGCCAGCCTGGGCTACATAGTGAGTTCCAGGACAGCCTCCAAAGCTACACATAGAAATCCTGTCTCGAAAAAAAACAAAACAAAAATACAATTTCTGAATATTGGGCATTTTAGTCACTGTGACAGCCAGGACTACAAAGAGAAACCCTGCCTCAAAAAAAAAAAAAAAAAAGTATTCTCTGAGGCCTTGTGGTTGGTCCATATGTTCTTTTTGTTTGTTTGTTGTTTGGTTTGATTTGGTGTGTGTGTGTGTGTGTGTGTGTGTGTGTGTGAGAGAGAGAGAGAGAGAGAGAGAGAGAGAGAGAGAGACAGACAGACAGACAGACAGACAGACAGAAAGACAGACAGACAGACACAGAGATAGGCAGGGGTTCTGATCTGTGAAAATTTGAGCTACCTGGCATCCCCTGAATGAAAATATCTGCCCAGGAAGTTGCATGTTTTGCAACTACCCCAAAGTAGAAATAGCTAAACACTCATCCTCTGATGAAGGATGTATGAATGGAATGTAACACTACAACAGATTATTCCTCAGCAAAAAGGGGACGAAAAAGCTGGTGCACGCTGCAGTTTTATGGACCTTGGAAACAAGATGCTAAGTGGAAGCAGCAGCTTGCCCAGGGCCCCACAGTATGTGATTGTCCATGTTAAATCCCAGAAAAGGCAAATCCTCAGATAGCAAACAAGTTAGTGTTTGCCTGAGATGGAGGACATGACTGCTGATGGGTCGGGGGCGGTAGGAACATTCTTTGATTTATTGTTATAATTTCACACATCTCTTGAATATATAAAAAACACACACCTATGTATATACATAGACTATATATAATATTCAATAGATGACAGATAATAGTTGTTGATAGATAAGCAATTGATGAGTAATATATGGAGGGATAGATAGGTGGATGGATGGATGGGTGGGTGGATGGGTGGATGTATGTATGGATGGATGGATGACAGACAGATATAGCCATGTGCATATATCAGCTGGGAAATTCCAGTTGTCTAGGGTTGCAGCTACATAACATCTCCCCTTGACAAGGCATACATCTAGTTTTTCAGTCTCGTTCAGTACCATACCCCAGCTCACAAACTTCGTGCACTCACTCACAGGATCTCGAAGTTGGAAAAGATGTCAGTAGATTGCCATCCTGCCCTCCCAACCCACACCACCTGAAAAGAACCCTCCCTGATGTGTGAGAGGTTCTGCGCATGAACTCACCCACAATTGTTATTGCTGATGCCACTATCTCCATTGTTAGAACTTGTATGATGATTCCAAATTCATGGACTGTCTCAAATACTTTCTCTTGGGTGTCATTGCCCACATTTCCCAGATAAGCATGTCCAGGCTCGTCCAAGGAAGTAGAATTCAACTCCCATGCATTTTAGTTTTGTAGGAAATACTTCAAAACCACATCAAATGAAATCACAAAACAGACATCAGCACTAAGATGTGACTGGGATGTGGCAGGGTTGCTCACCCAAGCATCCTTACCATCCTCACTCAGCCTGCGCCAGACTCTGCCATCCTGGATGAGATACCACACTGCTACTCTGTCATGAGAAACCCTTCTTCCTTCATGGTAAACCCGTGAGCTGGAAGTTTCTCTTGGTACACACGAGCCTTTTGGCGGGAATAATGGCCCAAGGGAGCAATGATTTACACTTGGGTGTTACCTAACATCTGTACATATTCTGTCTCTGTCTCTGTCTGTCTGTCTGCCTCTCTCTCTGTCTCATTCGTGTGTGTGTGTGTGTGTGTGTGTGTGTGTGTGTGTGTATGTGTCTTTTCTAACACCTGGCTAACTGCTGTCTTTACAAAAGTCGGGTAAGATTTCTTTTTTGTTTCATTACACTGGCGGCAAGAAGACGGCTGTATAAATAGATGATCTTTAACCTAATTGGCCATTGGCAAGGTGTCCCAAGAGTGGTTACAGCAGGGTCTCTCCTCTGTAGCTGAGGAGTGTGGGGTGGGACGAAGCAGGTCCCTGACTCCAGCAGCCAGGAGCTGTGGTACATGTGATGGTGAGCTCGCCTGGCCTGTACCACACAGACAACCACACATGCTGGACCCTCCACCCCTGCTCCAGATGTGCTCCCCCTCCCCCACCCAGGCCAGCTAAGGAGGAGTCACCTGGGGCCAGGAAATTCTACTCATTTCACGAGATGAATGTAATCAGGAGAAAGAGGGCTGACGAGCCAGCTCAACGTGAGTCATTTGGCTTAAGAGAGCTTTGTCAGTGGCCCTAGCAACACACTGCGCTGCCAATAGCCATTTCATCTGATCTCTGAACCGATGCTCCAACCACAGATTTCCTGGGCCTGCGGCCTCCCAGGAAATGGAACCAAACAGCGGCTGATTCATGTTTCCTCTCGGGGCAACAGGAAAAGTACCTGCTGCAGAGACTGTAGCCAGCCTTTGCAGGCCAGCTGAGCTGTGGCTTCAGCTCCTCAGACGGCAGGGGCTCCATCAGCCATAGTCTTCCACAGAACGGAGATGGAAAGGGCATGGTAGGGACATGAGCATTCATTGAAAGCCTATGTTATCGCCATGACTGTACCAGCCTCCTCTCTCTCTCTCTCTCTCTCTCTCTCTCTCTCTCTCCCTCTCTCTCTCTCTCTCTCCCCTCTTCATCCCTCCCCCATCCAAACCCTCTCCTTCTGTGTCCATGCTTGTGCTGAGGCCCTAACTCCCAGTCTTGCACACAGCACCCGTGTATCCAGACTGACTGCTGGCTGCACCCACGGCCCACATTTGCTTATTTGCTGTCTGCTCCAGGAGAGCAGGGCCTTGGACAGATAGTAAGGACAGATGGTACTCCCACCGGATTCTTGCATTACCTCATTTACTTCTCACAACACAATAATCTTCATTTTCCAGGTGGCACAATCCGGCACAGGGAAGACTTGGTTTACCCATTTCCCAAAGCCCGGGGGGTCACGGAGTCCTGTGCCACCAGTCTGAACTTTCAACTCGAGCGACTGCTCTGTAGGTACTTTTTAATTAAGTAAAAGGTTGCACCCATTTCTCAGAAAATGACACTCAAATTCTTGCCCAAGTGTCCCAACTATAGGACCATGTAGAGCTCAGGGACTTGCTTAACTATATAACTAGCATAGCCAGGTCATTAGTTCTTAATGTGTCAGAGGGAAACCACAGCACAGGGTACACCATTGCACCTGCTCTGGGCACAGGTTGTGGCACACACACTGTTGTGAGTTTACTACGTGCACGCGCACACACACACACACACACACACACACACACACACACACACTGTTGTGAGTTTACTACGCGCGCACACACACACACACACTGTTGTGAGTTTCAAACTCCTGGATGGCAAGCACAACTGCTGTCAGGTTTAGCCTCTGCCCTTGAGGTGGAGAAAGGACGCCAGGGCTTAAATGAGAAATGAGAACCGGGGCAGGCAAGATGGCTCAGTAGGAACAGGAACTTGCTGGAAAGCCCAATGACATGAGTGTGATCCCTGCGACCAGCTTTCCACAGGTTGTCTTCTTACCTCCACACAAATCCACGGCACTTACATGTGTGGACATACATAAGGATAAATAAAATGCAATTTAAAAAGTTTTAAAGGGCCGGGCGCTGGTGGCCCACACCTTTAATACTAGCACTCCGGAGGCAGAGGCAGGTGGATCTCTATGAGTTCAAGGACAGCCTGGTCTTACATAGTGAGTTTCAGTTACACAGGAACCCTGCCTTGGAAAACCAAAAGCCAACCAAACAAAAAGGGGGGGGGTGGTGGTAAATAAGGTTTGGGGTGTGGTAGTAAAAACCTAGGAAATACATTTCCTAATACAGTTCTGGAACTTCTAATTTGGGAGGGGTTACAGGCCCGGTTCCTCAGCTTGCTCAGTCTCTTGGATATGAGTATGTTAGTACCGGGTGTGCAGCGGACTGTTTCATCCTCCAGACTCTGTGGGCGCCTGGAGGCTCCAAGACCTAAACCTGAACATTGGCCGCCAATGTCCTTGGTACTTTCACCTTGCAATGGTCGGTACCCACAAGTCCCTGGGCTGTCCTTGTCTCCAAGCTGGGATACTGTTTGAGCTCAGAAGCCTTCTGACCCCTACCTTTGACAGTGTTGTTTCTCTCTGATCTTCTGGGACCTGTGCTAATCCTCTGAGCACAGCACGCAGCAGGAATCTTCGCTTTTCCTGGTCTGTAGGTGGTGTGTGTGCACAGATGCGGCTTCTGCCTCTCCTCCATGATACATGAATGGTTTTCCAAAATCAAATAGTGCAAATGTATGAATGAATGAGTAGATAAGTAAATGAATGGAGAGTATCACTTGCTATCTCTATTTTCAAGAGCCTTTTCAGTGTCTGTTCTATACTGTGATTTCAAAAATAAGTTTTAGAAACTCATTTAACTTGCTACCAACCACGTCCAGAGTCTAAAGGTCCCCTTACCCAGGAGGCTGTCTTCCCAGATGTCTGGTGCTATTCTAATTCGGTGACTCAGACAGTTGACTGGTGTTTGCCTCCCGGGTCTGTTTCTGGTTCTAATTGTGGTCCTAAACTTGCAGTGCAATTAGGATGTTGGAGATGGAAAAGGGATGGTGTAACTTGTGCTTAACTCGGTGACGTAGCTCAGTAGGTATTTCCTAATTCCCGCTGTGGTACTCAAGGTTGAGGAGCATTTGCTCTTTCGAGACAGCTTCTCGCCAAAGGCACGCCAGAGGCCTTCCCTCACATGTGCCTCAACCCTGTCCCCCAGGGTGGCATCGGTGACTCCAAGGACTAGGTGGGCTCTGTATCCAGTTTCCATTCTCGCTCCGAGTTCCAATGCTTGAATTGAATGCTCTGTGATGGCAGACATCACAACAAGGAAGCATTTTTTTTTTTCATGTTCTAAGCAAAATTAAATCTCATTTCTACACTGCAAAGCGTCAAGAGCTACCAAGTTGCCCCAATGTGCTCAAATCACACAAAAGCTCAGGGCTGTTTATAGCATTCAGAAATTTTGCAGAGCTGTTATCTCCAACCGTGGCACACTTTTCTTTTATTCTTCTTATTCTTTTTTTTTTTTTTCTTTTGTGTTTCTCTCTGTAGCTTTGGAGCCTGTCCTGGAACTCGCTCAGTAGACCAGGCTGGCCTCGAACTCACAGATAGACCCACCTGTCTCTGCCTCCCGAGTGCTGGGATTAAAGGCGTGCGCCACCACTGCCCGGCCCTGGCACACTCTTAAAACTGATGCCTGTTCTTTTTCTTAAAACTGATGCCTGTTCTTTTTCTGTGGTTGCTCAAATCTGCAGCAGCGATTTGATTGGCATGGGCTGATCTCAAGTCCTTCCCAAACAGTGTTCTCTCTCCACCTCATCCCTCCTTGTTCCAGTCACTTCTTTTGGTTTATTTTGCCAGTTCCCATCCCTCATCTCTAACTTGAAGCTTAGGCTACCCTAGGCCTCCATCTTTAGATGGCCTATCTACCCTCATGGTGTCCACAGTGTAGACAGAGTGTTTTCTGTCCCGCTAGTCAGATCTGTCCTGCCAGCCCACTCCCAAATAACCACAGAGAAACTTATCATTAATTATAAATGCTCAGCCCACAGCTTAGGCTTGTTACTAACTAGCTCTTACATCTTAAATTAACCTGTATCTCTTATCTACACTCTACCACGTGGCAGTGCCCTTTTTTTCCAGCATGGCGTCCTCATCCTCGGCTTCCTCTGTGTCCGCCTAGTGACTCCCCGTGTTCCCACACTCCTCCTCCCCAGCATGCTCGAAGTTTGGCTCTCCCACCTAGCTGTCGGCCAGTCAGCTCTTTACTAACAATGGCAGAAAGACATTTCACAGTGCACAAAGGACGTATTCCGCAGCGCCACAGTACCAGATGCCAGTTCTAAGTCAACCTCTTCATCTGTCTTCTCTCTCCCCAGTATGGACCCCTGAAGCTGACCATCTTACTTGATATCTGACAGGCACTGCGATGGTTTAATGTGATTTGTCCCCCTGTGGTGGTCATTGTCAATTTGGCTAGATGTAGAATAACCTGCAAGGCTCATCTCTGGGCATGTGAGACTGTTTCCAGAGACATTTAACCAAGGAGGGAAGACCCACCCTGGATATGGGGAGCTTTAGCCCATGAGCTGGAGTTGGTGCTGAATTAAAAGGAATAATGGCCAGCAGGGTGGCTCAGTGGGTAAAGGCACCTGACTTCAATTCCAGAACCCACGTGGTAAAAGGAGAAAAGTAACTCCCACGACTTGCTTTCTGACCTCTATGGTGTCCCAGAGCCCTGAAGAAGGGTCCAGTGAATATTTGTCATGTGGAGCTCACTCCAGCAGGGAGAAACTTGACTTACTGTCTTCGGCAGCAAAGCCACCCAGGACTACATTCTGGGGAGCAGACCTAGGCGGCTTCACACAATCCCTCAAAACGCTTTCATCTCAGCAAGCCTAGGGAATGAGATCATCATCACCTGCCTCCTCTACCTCACTGTGCCCTCACTTTGAACAGGGTGCATTGTGTGTGACAGTCATGAGGGTGAGATTCTGGTCCTGAAGTGACCTCTTCCTTGTTGCATAGCCTCGGCTGTGTTGTTTAAACTCTCTGGACCTACTTTTATTTATTTTTTTTTTCCTAGAAATGGTTACATTGAGTCGGGTGACATGGGGACTCTTTCCAGCCCTAAGAGTGAATGACTAGACTTTTTTCCCTCCAAGACAGGGTTTCTCTGTGTAGCTCTGGCTGTCCTGGAACTTGCTTTTTTAAACCAGGCTGGCCTTGAGCTCAGAGATCTGCCTGCATCTGCCCCTCGAGTACTAGGATTAAAAGTGTGCACCACCACTGCCTGGCAACTAATCTGTTATTTTTGTTGTGAAAGCAGTCAAAGCCACCATTGTGCTTTGGGAATACTAACTGTAGCAGGACACGCTATCTTGTGCAGAGGACAGGTGAAGGTCCTTGATGGCAGGACATGGGGTAGGTAGGGGTCTGAGCTGCCTAGGCTGGGAGAGTTGAAAAATGACTGAAGGACGGGGCCAGCCCTGCAGGTCTTGGGGATTTGTGGGTAAGCTTAGCGTATCTACTGGTAATCAACGTGCTTATCGGCATGGGTAGCTTTGCCAGTCATCCGCTAGGTGTGGGACTGCTGGCCACTCTGGTTGGGATGATCTTGGAAAGGGGGCAGCACAAGATGGCCTGAGAGAGGTTCACCATGGCATCCACGTTGGAGTCTCTGCCCTGAGACCACCCGCAGAGTCCAACCCTCACTACCCACTGCAAGAAGTCTCTCCTTGATTTCCTCAATGTAAACACTGTGGGTTCAGTTAAATACAGCATACGAAGTTCTGTGTGCAGGTGTGGTAGACAGTCGGTACTCAGTAAATATCATCAGCGATCGTCCTTCCTTGTTATTGATGAGTGACCTAGCGCATCCTTCCCGAGTTGGGTAAAACGCCGTCCTAGACCTTCCACTCATTATGGCTCCCAGACACAGTCAGAGAGCTGTGGGAATCTGGCCGCCGTGGAGTTGGCGACCTTTGCAAAGGGATGCGCCAGGGTTTCAGCCTCTCTGCCAGGGGTGTCTCTGGCGGCATTGTGGCAGTGTTAAGACTCATGCGAAGGCCACCGGGAACCCCAGGAGGGGGTCAGCCAGCGGGCCCTCAGAAGACACCTGCAGTGACAGCCCTTATTTGGTCTTTCCCAGGCATGGGCAACAGTGTGCCCAACTGCAGCAGGGGCAGATCACTGTGCCAGCTGCTGAAGTGTAGGACAGTGCCACACCCTCCTCCCAGCGCAGGTGAGGCAGCACAGAGTTTGTAAGGCAAACGGGTGGGACACACCTTAAATGGTGGGGTCAAAAGTGGATCCCTGTTGAGTTTTTCTTGCCAGCCTTCCCCTCCCTGACTGCCACAGACCCGTGTAACAAATGAGAATAAGAAGCTTGGGGCTGCAAGGGAGACTTGGTTTTGTTTTGTGTTTTGGGGTTTGTTTTGTTTTGTTTTGTGTTTTTTGTTTGTTTGTTTTGCACCCTGTGTGGGACATGTCACAATGCAATCCGTGTGGGGAAAGGGACAAGAGCCTTGAGGTGCCCAGGTCCATTCCCACCCTCCCATTCAACACGAGCAGTTTCTTTCCAAATATACCAGTGGGTGGGTTTAGAAGATAGGTCAGGCAGTCAAGGGGTACAGGGGAGACAGAAACAGATGGCTTCCTGGGGTTCTCTAGATAGCTAGCCTACTCTACGTGGAGAGTTAGAGACTAGTGAGAGACTCTGTCTCAAAAACAAAAACCAAGTGAAAAGAAGCCAACCTTGTCCTCTGGCCTCCACATACAAATAAGCACAGACACCCCAATCCAAAAGTACCCATGGGTAAACACATATCAAAGACTCCTGGACCCTATGTTAGTCTAAAACGAAACACCCAAAGGTTTGCTACTGATGTCCCTGAAAAATTTCCACCCCTTGTGTGAGGTTTAGATCATTCTAATGTATTTGTCTTGATTTTTCATTTTTCAAGATGGAGTAAGTTTTGTTTTGTTTTCACCCTTTCGGAAAAGAGTCACAGCAAACGAGCCTTGAGGTGTCCAAGCCCTCGCCATCCCTCCCTTCCTTCTCCTCTCCTCCCCTTCCCTCCGGAAGATCCCCAGGCCGGATGCTTTCTGAAAGCTCCCTTGACCAGGGAGGCCAGGCTCTAGGCTGGAAGTATCTCTGGAAACTAATTCCCAGGCAAAAGGCCAAGAAAAAGATATGCATGGTGAGGGACTGACATAATTTTTTAACACCACAACTCGCATATTTCTGCAGCAGCAGCCAATACAGGCTGCCAAGACCAATATTGATCTAGTTCTTCGTCCAATCAACAAGCTCCATTGTTTATAAGATATAATTTTTCTTGGTTAAAGTTCAAAGTTAAACTCCAAGGATTTTCAAAACTATAAAAATAAGAGGCTTTCATACCCTCAAAAAAAAAAAAAAAAAAAAAAAAGGAAAAAAAAATTCCTGGCCAGTTTTCCTCCTTCATGGGTTTTCATAGTCATTAAAAGAAACTTAGCCAAGCAAACATTTTTTTGGTCCTTGCAATAGTGGTAGTTTTTTAAAGAAGGGTCATTCTAAATATCCACATAAATCTTTATACCTCTCGCGAATGTCATGGCTGTTGGTGCCACAGGTGACTGAGGCTGTCCTACCTGCAAAGCTGCCACTCTGTTCCTCTTCCTGGTTTAGACTGTCCCTCCCCGGCCCCTTAGTAACCTGGACTCTTTAGTAAGCCCTTTGGAGGAAGAAGGTTTCTGTGGTTCATTTACGATTCTGAAATGGAAACCCTTAGCAAACAAGTGGTCGACATATGGGGCTTTGTAAACCAACCCCTTGTGGTCCCCCTAGATCCAGATAAGCATCCACTTCTGGGAGCTGCTGCCCACGAAGAGTGGATCAGATTTAGATGAGGTTAAGGTGGAAAAATACTGAGGTCTGTGAGATCTCAACCTGGGCTGTTTCTTTGTTTTGTTTGTCTTTTAATAGTGTAAACAGGGCCCATGCCTTCTCTGCGTCTGCCTCCCCTCAAAGGACCTGGCAGAGATGTGCGTACACACGGTACTGCGTGCCACCTAATTTATGGATTGGTGTTGTACTGGTTGGAATGAGAACGTTCCCTCGTAGGTTCTGGCATTTAAACATTTGGTTGCCAGTCTGGTAGCGCTGTTTGGGAAGCTTAGGAGGTATGGCCTTGCTGAAGGAAATACGCCACTGGCGGCAACAGCAGGGCCAGGGTGTACTTTGAGGGTTCAAAAGACTCCCAGCATCCCCAGTCTGCTCTCTGCTTGCTGCAAAATGGAAGCACTCAGCCAACATGTCTGCCATGTTGCCCTTGCCATTAGGGATCACAACCCTCTGGAACCATAAGCCCCAATAAGCTTGGTCATGGTGTTTTATCACACAACAGAAAAGTAAGTAACACAGTGGGTTCTCTTTAAACATCTGCAGTTTAAACATCTGCAGTATACTGATTGGCTCATTCCTTTTAAGAGCTGACCAATAGTTTAACTTTGTAATCACTAATTATGAGATTGCTGCTTCACGCAAATACCTCACAAAACAAGGGGGAAGTATGCCTGAGAGCATCTCAGAAATTGTCGGACGTTCTATCCTAATTGCAGGCCAAACTTCATCTTAATAAATTTTCGTAAAGCTCAAATGATCAACCCAAGCAGCGGTCTTTAATAGCAAACATTCTGAAATAATGCAACACAAAGTTGTAGTCGTTTGATGTTTACGTGCTGAGGGATGATGGTAGGAAGACAATGAGCCTCTGCTTTCTGTAATCAGACTCTCATGTTTCTAGAAGAGCAATAACTTCATATCGGTACAGGCACTGCCATTCGTAGCATGCAGCAGCGGGCAATGTGAGCCACGGTGTTCCAGGTGGTATTCGTAGGCATCATGTTGCATGCTACATGCTACATACTGTCACATACTACAACAAGGGTGAGTGTTGTCACAAACATCTCAGATTTATTCCACACTTGATTTTTGATTGGTTTTAGGTGTGACGGAATATGACTCTAACTATATTAAGATGTGTTCCATCTGTTTGTGCTGTGGAGTATTACTTTAACTGTGTCAAGGCGTGTCACACTTGTTTATGCTGCATTTGTTTAACGGTGTAAAGATGTGTTGCTTTGCCTGCCTAAGGCACCCGACTGGTCTCCTAAAAAGCTGAATGGCCGATAGGTAGGCAGTAGAGGGGACAGATGGGGCTGCTGGGCAGAGAGAATAAGTAGGAGGAGTCTAGGCTGGAGGAGGGAGGAGAAGAAATGAAGAGAAAGAGAAGGAGGTGCTGGGCCCAGCCAGGTAGCCACCAGACAGACGGACACAGAGGAGAACACACAGACGGACAGACAGAAAGGTAAAAATCCCTGAAGCAAAACACAGATGAAGAGGAACAGGTTAAAATAAGTCGTAGGGGCTATGAGACAAGCATACGATAAGGCTGCGCATTCATACTCAATAATAAGTCCCCATGTCATGACTTGGGAGCTGGCTGACAGCTCAGAAGAAAGCCTGCCACACTCAGGTGTGTTCAGAAATCTTTTCCCGTCGGTCAGATTTCTTTCAGCCGCCACATTTAGTTGCATGAACCCTGTGAGGGATCTTGACCCAAAGTTTAATGAACTGGGGGTTAGATTATAAACAGGAAATGACTGACTCCCTTAGGTGAGGTAGTCTACGTATGCTCCCATGATGGGCTCTCTGAAGAATCTGGCAAACCGCGACTCTGCACGCACACACACACACACACACACACACACACACACACACACACACTCACTCACTCACTCCGGCTTCGATGGGCTTCTGAGAGGCACAGGAAAGCATCAGATGATGATACCCCGTGAGGCCAGAAGGCAGTGTGCGTCTTTCTCTCTCTGACACTGCAGTCCACACACCCAGTTTGCCACGTGCTTTACGCGGTTTGTTAAGACAGCCCCATGGGTAAGCAGTGGCCGCCATCGCAACCCTACAAACGAGGGACCAAGGCATAAGGTCATGCATGACTCCACAAGATCTTGTGTCCCACATGTCAAGACCAGTACATACGAGCAACACTAATACATGTGTGGCATCCTTCTACACGTCTTACATGAGCATCGCAGTCCTCGTAATAGCTCACTTAGAGGGCACACACTGTTTTCCCACCTTACCAGAGGCAACTGAGGAACAGCCCACTGATCACTAAAAAGTATCAGACCCCAGACTCAAACTCAGCTCATTCAAACCCAAACCGTCCCATCCAATGGTAGCTGATGTCCCAGGCCCCAGGACAGCCATCTCTCTTCTTTGTAGGCAGAAAATAAGACCAATCCATTGATCAAGTGGCAAAAATTCACGAGTAGCCACCCTGCCGGAGATGTCGCCATCTGTCACAGAAGAACAATGGGCTCTCTTATGCCAATAATACTGTTTGAGAGTGGTATTGCTATTAAGTAAGAGAGAGACAAGCTCAAAGGATTTTTTTTTTTTTTTTTTTTTTTTTATTGTCTAAGGATTCCTTTGCCACAAGCCAAACAATCCACTATGGAAAAGCCAGCTATCTGTTACTTCTACCAATTAGCCAGGACCATGATTTGCACAATTTTCCTGCTTAATTTTAGTCACCCTATAATCTGCCTTTTCTCTGAACTCTTGCCACGCTCGGTTCATAAGACAACGTTACATGGAATTACACTGGGCTTTGTGCTCTTACATAATTATTCTGCACACGCCCATCCTGTCTCCCCAGACAAATCCTGATGCACTCGGCAGCCAGGGTCTACAACATTCGTCATTCCTGGCTCCTCGGCATCAAACTAGCGTGTCAGGGATAAGACAGTAGGCGCTTAGCGTCTGCTGACTACTTAAATGACAGTCCCTGGACGAGTTCTCAGTTGGTCTTCAGAAGTATCTGTACCTGTCCCATCTGGCTGACTGAGAAATACATCGTTTGTTCTCGTTCCATTGCAGTTGGAGCTGTCAATCTTCATATGGGAAGATGCTGTCCTGGTAACTGTTTAACAATTAGTATGCTGGGGATTTCAACTTGTAAAGGTCTTGATTTTCAGAACTGGCCATCACACAGATAACGGTTCTCACCACGGCCTGTTTCAAGCCGCCAGCATGATGTCATTTGTCTCGCTGTGTGCCTGAAGGCTGAGCGACTGACTCTACCATGCAAGTGACTCCGAAGCACTATGCTTTTCTCCTAAAGGGTTTCGTGGGTGGGCGCAGCAGCTTTTGGTTTTCTGTCTCAAAGAGTCTTTCTTAGTCGATTGTTTCCAGGTTGGTCTAAAACATGAAGGACTGGGTGTGACGTGGCAATTTGAACAATCACCTGGCCATTCCAAAGTTGGGTTGCAGAAGGGGTTTTATGTTCAAATTGAGGGAGCTTTAAAAAAAAAGAACGAAGCTGAAACAGACTGTTAAGCAAACAAACGAGCACATTCTGACCCCTCCCCTTCTCTTCACGCTCTTCTTTTTACTCTTTTATCTCTTTTTTTTTACTCTTTTATCGATCTCGCTAATTCTGCTGGGGTGGTACATGATTATAAGGCTTACTGAGATAAGAAAACACTTTGGAGGCCGAGGACCTGACCAACCTAAACTCATGCAATAACCTCTTACGGGATATAAACCACTGCTGAAAGGTTTTCTTCTAGAAAACCCTTGCCCTTCCTCCATCTCTCTCTCTCAGGGTTTATAAAGATCACAGTGTAGCAGGACAATGTCACCTCTTGGCCACTGTTCTTGTCCCCTGTACTTACAAAGCCTTAGCTGCCAGTTTCTTCCCCTCTTCCACGGGCTAATCCCTCTTTCCTTTATCACAACCCTCATTGTGAGAGTTTCTGTTTGATGTGGTGCTGATGGTTGGTGGGGGAGCGTAGAAAAAGCTGTTCGTCTGGAGAAGCTGGCTCCTTTGGAACAGACTGATGGTGCCTGCTGGTTACAGAGTGCTGCAGGGGACACTTTGATGAAGCATTCCCATTGCACCCCAAAACCCGTTGTGTGTACAAAAAGTTGGAGGACGTTAAACGTTTCCTAGAGAAACGTAACAATTGTTTCTGTAGGGCTGGCAAGATGGCTCAGCATTCAAGAGTACTTGTTGCTATTGCAAAGACCCAAGTCTGTCTCCCAACATCTATGGCTCCAGCTTTGAGGGTCTCACATCCCCTTCTGGCCTCTGTAGGCACCATACTCACTTGTGGTACACATTCATACATGCAAGCAAGGAAGCAAGCACGCATGCGCGCGCACACACACACGCACACACAATAAATGAATCTTCTAGAAATAATTTTATTTAAAATATCAATGAGACTTTAAAAATTAAATGTATATGGCAAATCCGTCCTTTTTTTTTTTTTCTTTTCTTTTCTTTTTAAACATTCTCTCACTTTGTCCCCTTAGCTGGTCTGGAATTTACTATGTAGACCAGGCTATCACAGAACTAGCCATGCAGCTAGACCAGGCTGACCTCAAATTTACAATGGTTTGTCTGCCAGGATTAAAGGTGTATGCCACCATGCTTCAGCAAAGCATTCTACTGATTACATTTTTTTTTTCTGTTTTTCTTTTAAGACAAGGTCTTGCTATGTTGCTCAGGCTGGCTTTGAAGTCATGTCCCTCCTGTGTCAGCCTGCCAATGCTGGGTCTGTAGGTGACAGACCCCACGATTAGCTTCTATTACTTCTCAAACCCTGACACAAGCTCAGCCTCTCCTTGTGTCTAGTCCAGTTTCCCCGGTGAGCCCAGCTAGTGGTAGCTGCCACTCCAGAGCTCCGGGGTAGCTTTCTCTGTGGCTTGGACTTCTCCCCTTACTTTCCAACGGCATGGCGCGTTGGGTTTGCTCTTTTTTCTTTTTTTCTTTATCCTGAGCTCCTTGCAAGCAGAAGCAACGCGTTTCACTTCCCCACAGGCCCTTGTAGTTAGGATGGGATCCCGTTCTCTTCAGAGTGCTAACCTGGGCACTGCTACTGGCGTCAGCGGAAATGGCCTTGCACGAGGTGTCCGTAAACCCTCCACAACTACGCATGCGTTGCTTTTCCATGGCAGTGATGGGCCACCTGACGGATCCAATGTAAGAGAGGAAGGCTCATTTTAGCTTGGGCTTTGAGGGGCCCCACTCACCACGGAGGGGCAGGCGTGGTGAGTGAGCTGGGTAAGGGAAGGTTATGACTCATGAGGCTACTCCCTTGTGATTGGTGTTCTCCAGTTAGACCCTGCCACCCTAAGCTTCCAGAATCCCCCAGACAGAACCACCACCTGGGGACCAACTGTTCAAACACGGGAGTCTGTGAGGGGCATTCCATGCCAAAGCAGTCAACAGTACTACAGGCAGAGGGTTGTGCGTGTGTCTAGTGACATTTTAGATTAATCGCTTTTATGTGACTATAATGAAATACCTTGGTTTGGGCAACTTTAAAGGAAGTTGTTTGTTTCTACCCAGAGTTCTAAAGCTCCCAGGTTTAATGCCCATCCGACGGGAGGGAGTAGATGCCTGTGTACAGATTCTGACCCCCCCTCCTGTTTTTTAGAGAACCTCTAGTATTAATCACAAAGCCTCACCATGATGATGAGCTTGTCTAAAGCTAATCACTCCCCGAAGTCCATCTCTACACACCAGAGTTGAATTAATATCTTAATATATCAAAAGTGAATCTCAACAGTTGAGCCCTTGGGAGACACACCCAAACCACAGCAAATGTTTATTTATCAAATTCTCGAAAACATTGGCGATCTATGATTCCCACCCACAATGCTAACAACCCCAAAATGAGTGCTGGGCAGCCAACAAAACCTGTGGGGAATTAGGATTATAACCCAGAAAGAAAGAAATGCAATTGCCATTGCATTGACAGGGATATCTTGATACTTATTTTATGTGAGATGCATTTTACATACCATGGATCAGCTCCCCCCAAATGTATAATTCACCAGGTTTAAGGTATTTGCCAAGTTACGTGACTATCACCATTTGGCAATAAGTATTAGTTGAGAGTCCCAGTGCCAAACACAGAAATGAGAGCAAGAGAAAGGTTTGCCCTTCAGAAGTGATAGCTCCGTTTACACTGCCATGGGCTGGATTCCATCACCCTAAATCCACTGCCGTTCTAACCCTCCTATACTATAACATGGCCGTACTTGGATGTAATGGCCGTACTCCTGATGTAATCAGTTCAATGAGGTCAGCCTGGAACAGAATGGACTCTCATCCGCCATGATTGTGTCCTTATAAAGTGGGGGAAATTCGGGCGCAGTCAGACACACACGGAGCATTGTGTGAAGATGGGAAAAGAAGCCAGGGATTTCCACAGCTAGCAAGCAAGCACGCATGCGCACAGAATCTCAAAGCAGCACGTGGAACTAACTCATTGTTCCTCGCCGGTCTCAAGGGGACCAACTCTGCCCTTATCTTGATCTTAGACATTTAGTCAACCCACCTGCAGCCCTCCAGCAAACCAATGTATAACTGATATTTACCCTTGCTTCTGCTTCCGCTTCCAGATGATCGACAGGAAGTGAAGGCGGTCTCCTCTCCCTCTCTCTCTCCACCTTCTCTCTCTCCCTCTCTCCCTCTCTCTCTCTCTCTCTCTCTCTCTCCCTCTCCCCCTCCCCTCCCCCTCCCCCCTCTCTCCCTCTCCCTCTCTCTCTCCCTCTCTCCCTCTCCCTCTCCCTCTCTCTCTCTCTCTCTCTCTCTCTCTCAGGATAAAAGTACACAAACAGCCAAGGCAACTCCTAGGAGCGAAGGGGTGTTTGGTTTATGGCTCCAGAAGGGGTAGAGTCCACCATTGTAGGTAGGGAAGCACTGCCACAGGACCAAGGAGCCGAGGGCTCACATCTCCAAACATAAGCACAAACCAGACAGAACTGGACATAACAGGGAAGGACAAACTCGCCAAGCCCGCCTCCACAGACAGACTTCCTCCAGCAAAGCCACACCCGCTAACCCTCCCCCAGCACTAGCTGGGTGTGAGAGATTCCTGCAGGTATAGTCCCAGGGGGGAAGCAGACCACAGAGAGATAAGAGATAAACTTGGAACCCTGCCCCTCCCCACTCCCCCCGAGCGAGCGAGCGAGCGAGCGCTGAGTCAAGACTCCAGGGACTGACCCTGTGGCCTATTTTCCTTGCACATGGAAACATGATAGAACTTGTGACCTGTGATCTTTAAAAATAAGAATGAATTCCATTGACTGATAAAGAGAGTTCAGGGCTAGAGCCTAGAGAAGGATCTGTGATAAGCATAAGGGTGGATTCTATTGGTGGAGGATGCTGAGTCCCCAGGTCCCTTTCTTAGGGGTGTGTTCTATTGATTTAAGAGACAAGAGCTCAGGATCATGGCCTAAACAATTCTCAGGATATTGGGGGATTCCAGAAGCCCGGTTCACAGAATAGCAAAACATCACCAGGTTGATTGACCGCTTTTCATTCTGACATTACAGGTAGTTGACTAGGTGTTATTCATTTCCTTCCATTGAAGAAAATAGGCCCATTGACAAGCCTGCTTTCTCCAGTGCTTATCCTACGCTGTGTTTCCTATAGCTGGGGAATGAAGTGTTCAAATTCCTGAGTCTGTGGGGGACATCCACTTTTAAACCACCTCAGCGGGTGTGTGCCACCCCGCCTAGAGTATGCAATACTGAAGATCGAACCCAGGGCTTTGAGCGTGCTAGGTGACTACCTACTGAGATACATCCTGGTCCTGGTGTTTGGAATGGAACCAGCTAGACAAAGGGTATAAGCTGCAAGTAATTCCCGAAGAATACGTAGCTCACACAAATGTCCCCAGCGCAGAGGTTGGAACACTAAAAGAACAACAGATTGACATGTGAGGCTGTGATGCAAGGATTGCAGGTAGGACCAGAGCCCCCCTGGCCTGGGAAGCCATAGTCATGGTTTTAAGCATAATGAAAAGCTACTAAAGGATTTTAAACAGGGCTTTGTTGAGGCTATTTCTGGGAAAGTGTCTCTGAGGAAAGGGCCAGATCATGAGAGGGCAAGCTGTGAAACCAGAGGGAAGACCATCTAAGACACAGGAAAACAGCTTGAGCTAGACACAGGAAAACAGCTTGAGCTTTGGCAGAGGTCTGGAGGTGAGGAAGGTGGACCCCCTAGAGGTGTGCTCTGAAAATACAAGGGAGGAAATGAGGTTGCCAACTGAGTCTTCTTCGTATGCTTTACCGACAGGCAAAGGCTAGAAAAGCACAGATTTCATGGGGGAAATTAAGGGGCCGTTCCATTCACGGAAAGTTCAAAAGGGCTTGACTGAAATGTGTTTGCAAATACATTCCGTCTCATTTTGCTTTAGGAGCATTTCAAGACATTTCTACACCCCCTGAGATCCTAAGAGTCACACTCTGTAAAAGCAGGGAGCTGCTTTACTTTGGGAATCATTCCTGAAGTCCTGTGCTCATGGAATTAAGAAATGGAGTCTTGGGGAGGGGGATAAGGTTAGAAGAGGTCACGATGGTCAATGGGTCTTTTAGAAGAAGGAGAGAGACTGGTCAGCTCATTTAATCTGTCTCCATTAAGATGTCGTCGGCCACGTTAGGACTCACCAGAGGTGGCTGCTGACGGTTGCCGAGCCATGCCCTTGGACTTCCCCACTCTCAGAATCATGACCTAAGTTCGTTTTTATTAATTGTTTATTTTTTGTTGTTGTTATTTTGTTTTATTTATTTGTTTGTTTGTTTATTTATTTATTTATTTATTTTTGGTTTTTTGAGACAAGGTTCCTCTGTAGCTTTGGAGCCTGTCCTAGAACTCACTCTGTAGACCAGGCTGGTCTCGAACTCACAGAGATCTGCCTGCGTCTGCCTCCCAAGTGTGCGCCACCCCCACCCGGCTAGTTCTTAAGCACTCAGAAACACAAAACACGGTAACATAACTTGAGTCCTCTACATTCTCCATGTGAGAGGACGTGGCCCCTACAGATTGGTGGTACCTCTTTGTGCATCTCCCGTCTGGCACCCTCCACCCAGCTCACCTCATCAGCACCTTTAACTCTATCAGGAAATGGTTTGGGCAGCTTGTGGGTTGAGCTGGCATCACAAACTGCCCCAACTGAGCATCTTCAGCAGCAGGGAGAAAACGGTCTGAAGTCAGGTGTCAGCCGGGCTACCTTGCCCCTCTCTCTCTCGGGGATCTTTTCCCTGTCTGGCTTATAGTGGGGCCAGGTTCCTTTTGCTCATGGCTGAATTGCCCATCCCCAGCTGCTGTGTGCGTATGACCTCCACCACGTGTGACTTCCACCACGTGTGAGGTCCATTGAGAAGGCACTTAGGACCTACCTGGCTGATCTCGGATGACCTTATCTCATGATCTTTAAGTCAGTTATTGTTCTAGTTTCATCATTGCCGTGGTAAACACCCCGACCAAAGGCAATTGGGGGAGGGACAGGTCCGGTTCCTCTTACAGTCCAACAGTCCATCATGGAGGTAAGTCGAGGCAGGAGCTTGAAACCATGGAGAAATGCTGCTTCATTCTAGCTAGGTTTCCTAAAGACCACCTGTTTGGGGAATGGTGCTGTCCACAGTGGACTGGCCCCTTCTCCATCAAGATAATCCCTGCACACACACACACAGACACACACACCTTAAAGGCTAGTCTGCTGTGGACATTCCTTTAACCCCCCTTCTTAGATGACTCTGTATCAGGTTGACAGAGGTAAATAGGAAATTATATCTGCCAAGATTCTGCGTCCAAACCATGCCACATTCAGAGGCTTTGAATATTCATACTCCCGGAGAGTCACTCACTGTTCAACTACTCCAAGTATGCATGCGAGAAGCAACCCCGTTTTATCCTGAGATATGTGGTAACTAGGACCAGAAGGAGTGTGAAAAGAATCGAGGAAATGAGAGAAAAGTTAGAAGTCCCTGAAAGACTACAGAGCCTCTCAGAATAGGTACCAAGTTTTAAAAAAAATAAAATGGTAAGACCAAGGCAGGCTAAACCAGACTACTGTGGGCCCCCAAGCTCTGGGGAGGTGTTTGACCTTGGGAACCGTGGGAAGCTACTAGAGTGTGTTGAAGAAAGGAGGCCATAGCCAGTGTTCATTTGGGGTGGGGGGGGGGAATGAGTGCCTTGTGGAGAACAGAGGTGAGAGAGGAAAGGTGAGGTGTTCTTTGGAAGTCTCAGGAAAACTCGGCCTTGGTCTAGACCGGATGAGTAGCAGAGTTATTTTAGGCAGAATGGGTGGGTCAGAACCACCACGCTCTATTGGATCTCATCCCTCCCAGTCACATATTTGATTAGTCATATTGAGGAAAGCAATATGGAAAGTCCATGCTTTGCTGTGGCCTGAAAAACCATTTCTGAAAGGAAACAACCTTTATAAATTATTCCAAAGGGCTGCAAGAAGGTTTCGTTGAGGCGGATGGAGGAAACTTAGACTGATTGGAGTTAAGCTCACCCTGAAAATATCCCTTCCTTTTCCATTCAGCCGAGGGCTCTTGTGGCCTTGCAAAGCAGCCCTGGTGTAATTTGGGAGTTTTTACTAGCCTCTGCATGGAATATGTGGCTATGTGGTCATTTCAAGTATTTTCATTCTGTTATTTTTATGGCCTGAGCTATTTTAGCCAGCAGCCCAGCGCTAGCAGTACAGGAGCAGAGCAGACCCCAGAAACCCACTTAGGGTCCTTAGGAATCTGAGTGCCCGGCATCTTGGAAGGATACAGCTCTTCCCCCAGGGTTCAGGGCAGAGCATCAGTGTTCCACAAAGAACTGTGGGATGGGTGGGCTCCCAATCCGCGGCGGAGAGCGCACCCATCATCTCGGTAACGCCATTTGCATTCAGTGTAAAGCCTGAAGTGGATGGAAAATTTGCCTGGTTTGGAAACACACACACACACACACACAAAACAAAAATGCAACCCAAGTATTTGGTATTTTCACCCAATCCCTTCCACTATGACCTATAATGTCTGAATTTCCACCTCCCCTCTAAGAGCCGGCCTGCTTTGTGGTCGGACTGCCTTTGGGGTTAGACCTGGGTTGGCACTGACCTTGTTGTATCATGGGGTGAACTAGTCTGCCCTCACAGTTCCCTCGAGGACAAGGCCCGGGTCTTTGGGTGTGTGTGTGTGTGTGTGTGTGTGTGTGTGTGTGTGACTCCTGCAGAGCGTCAGCTGGACATGCTGGTGTGTTCTGTAAAGTCTCCTGTACAGGAGCTCTGTGCTCAAAGGCCCTGGAAAGGGCAAGCAAAACAAAACACGGCAGACCCTTTCTGCCTCACTGAAACTCTGCAGGCCCATGCTGATGGCATGGTGTCGATCCACCCACTGTGAGCTTTGTATGGGGAACTGGGCAGCCATGAGCAAATCTCACCTCCTGACCTTCACAGTCCCCAGCTCTGCATCTAGACCTCAGCTCTGTAGAAGTGACTATTTGGGTTAGGAGATGCCGCCCCCGTGGTAGTCAGGGCCCCGCCCCCACCCGGCTACGTGCAGACAAAGCTCCCTTCTGCTCATGGGGAAATAACCACAGACAGAAATTCTGGATGACGTAACCAAGAGGGAAAGAGCAGATGATTCTAGCGACGGAAGTGAAAGTTGATCCCAGCCCTGTGGCTGAGCTTTCGGAAACTCCCTGGAGCATTAAGGACCCAAAGGCATGGTCCTGCTCACCTCCCTCCTCCCTATCCCAAGAAGGGATGAGTCCTCCCAGAACACATTCCTAGGTCCAAGCAAGGTCACAGCATTGGGACCTGCTGGACCCTTTGTCGTTCCCTCTGGGCTGAACCTCTTATCACTTGCAAGCCCTGTCTGTGCTTTCCATGGCGTGGCCTTCAGCTTGGTCTTTTATACGGCGGCTGTTTACTAACTCTCGTAAACGGTGCAGAAAAATCCGCTTTGGCCCGGCTAAGTGCCTGGAGGAGCATCTACATAGGAGTAGGGCAGGGAAGCCAAAGAGATAACATCCTAAGGAGCCACGGGCCTCCGTGCAGAGGAGGAATGGCACCTCGGCTCTGTTTATCAGCCCATGAGTTCAGGGCAGGCTCTGAGGGAGCTCAGACAGCTGGAGGGTGGATGTCCCTGTCTCCACCTCTTCAGGGTTCTCCATCCCCAACCCCCAGCTTGAAAGATACCGAAGGCACTGATTGCCTACCTGGTCCCAAGAAGGACTTTGGGCATTTTTTCAGAGATGGAAATAATGGTGTTAGATAGAGTAGGTTTAGAAAATTTTATTTATTCATAAAGAAAAATTAAGGATGGAAGTTCAAGTTGGGGTCAGAGGAGAGAATTCTGGATTCCTTGTTATGTCAGTAGAAGGAGATGATCATGTTCAGACAGTCCCAGACATGGCATTGGGAAGCAAGACATGCTAGCATCAATCTATCACTGTGGAAAAATGCTGAGATGAGCAAAGTCAATGGAGGGAAGGCTGGCTGTCTCTTGGTATCACTCCATCCCGCTGTGTTTGAGTGTGTTCATGCTAAGTGTGTGTGACCAAGGAAAATAGTCACCTCACTGCATCCAGGAGGCAACATGAAAGGAAGAGACTGAGGTCTCCTCCTGGGGCATGTCTCCAACGGCGGAACTTTCTACCACTGGGGTCTACCTCCATCTCATTGCACAGCATACTAGATAGTTACGTCTCTATTTAACACAAAGTCTACCAAGTGTAGCTAGTCTTTCTCTGTCCTACTTGCCAGTTCCCAGATAACGCCATGGAGACATTTTATTAATTGTGAAAGTTTGGCTGACAGCTTAGACTTGTTCCTAACTAGTTCTTCTAACTTAAATTTACCCATGTCTTTTAGTCTATGGTCTGTCTACCTCTGTCCCTTTTTGTGTGTGTGACTCATTCCACACCTGGCTGGCTCCTCCTCATCTCTGCCTTTCTTCTTCCCAGAATCCTCTCTGCCCCCCAAATCCTGCCTATCTATTGGCCATTTAGCTTTTTATTAAACCAATCAGCGACCCATATTCACATAATGTAAAGAAATATTCGGCAGCAGCCAAGGGCATTCCATATGCAACCTAAAGTACAAGATTATTGCAGAATAATGACACTTGTGCTTCCTCGGCCCCAGAGTACTTGGGGAAAATAGGCAAGGCCAAGAATATTCGGCAGGAAGAGACAGACCGTGTCATGGTATCCATGATGCCCTGAGGTTTGAAGTGTTTCTGCCTCTGAGCACTGGATTACCAGACAAGCATCCATGTCCCAGTTTCTCATCTGACTCTAGACATTCATTACTTAAAATTTCTGAACTTCAGGCATAAGATAAAGGGCAGTTAAGAGCCTTTAAACTCTCCAAAATTAAAAAGTGAACCCCCGTGACTCCTTGTACAGCAGATGACTCTCTGTCTATGTGTCTTTAAAACTCAACCATGCCTGAAACAGGTGGACGTGTCTGGGATACATGCTCTGCACATAAGGAAAAGAAAACACTAAAATGTACCTCTTAGGCTGGTGTTGGTGCACACCTTTAATCCCAGCACTTGGGAGGCAGAGACAGGTGGATCTCTTGTGAGTTTGAGGCCAGCCAGGTCTACAGAGCGAGTTCCACAACAGGCTCCAGAGCAATACAGAGAAACCCTGTCTTAGAAAAAAAAAAATGTACCTTGTCCTGCAATTTTAATTTTTTTAAAAATTTGACCAAATATTGACTGAGCTCTTCCACTGGGAATTATTAAAGGCACTGAGATGGTTAGTGAAAGGGGACAAGAACAGCCTTAGGGGACCTTCCCTACACCTACCGCTGGGGTAGCGGTCTTAATGACAATAAAAGTGATAGACATGGCCACAATGCCTCCTGCCTGGGTCCCTCCACACACAGAACGGAGAACAGAAGGGTTCGGGTTGAACTGCCCTTCCCTGAGCCACAGGCCCAGACCACCATTGTTCTCTGAGAGCCTTCGCCCACTCAGAGGGGAGCACAGTTGGGTTACCCATCTCCATCCTTAGAGAACAGGACCCGAGGATGAAAGGGTTAAGGTGTTTGTTCCACATGGCCCACCCAGTACTAAGGGACAGAGCCAGGAGCTGAGTATTGCTGGCCAGTGGTTAGGTCACTATGAGGAAATTCTTCAGAGACCCAACGCATACTTTGGCCCTTATTCCTATAGTATCTAGCAATTGCATCATCCGCTGGGAATAGAGCATGTTTCCTTGATTCTGTGTGTGTGTGTGTGTGTGTGTGTGCATATATCCACATTTTTTCATTAATATGTAACATTCCTAATGTATCTGTTTTCACAGTCTTCCTCTTTCCTTTAGAATTTGGGGTAGGAAGATTTCTGTTTTCTGGGTCTTCCAGAAAATGACTCGCCAAAGAGAATCCAGTTAGGGGACAAGCAGAGAAAACTGAAGAGGCCAGGGAGGCTGAACTAAGATTAGCATGGACCCATGATGAGAGTGACAGTGTGATCCTTGGACTAGAAATCTGCAGTAGGCTTTGAGATTTGAAAAGTGAGACCAGGAGACATTGTATTGGGGAATGGAAGGCCAGCAGTGAAAAGAATGCCTGGAACCCGATAGGTCGCCAGTACATGCTTACTTATTGTAATGAATGAACCAGAGAGTGATTGACTCAGTAAGCAACACAGCCACCTCCAGACAGAGTAAGAAAGCCTATTCCTAAGAGGCTTTGCCGTGCGTGAAACACGTTAACTGTTCCCGTAGCAGACTCAAGTGGTACAGAGCTTGATTGATTCTACAGAGTAGAAGGCCGTCTTCGGGGATCACAAGCACAGGGATCTTACTGTATACGGGTTTCATCTTGATGAACAAATACGCTACGAACACTGTGAAAAGCAAAGCATGAAGGCAATGAGACACGCACCATGACACCAAGGATGTCACAGACAAATGGACTGGTAGTGATGTTTCCCTCGCTCGGTTAAGAACTGAGAGAGTACAGTGTTCAGACGCTCCAAGAAAAGAACTATTATTAGCTTTGTCCGAGAGTCAGGGAAAGTCTGAATCAAGGGGTATGTGTAAGAGCGACAGAAACAGAGAGCACCAGTCTGGCAGGGTGTGGACAAAGAGGAGGTTAAGAAAGAGGAGTTCAATTAGAGGAGCCAGAGCTAGGGCAGCTGAGCGGGTGCTAATGGGCTTCGGGCTCTGTCAGAGTTCCATCCCGAAGGTCTCTCCCTCGGGCCCCTGTGTCGAAGGCTTCAACCACAGCCCATGCCAATATTGAGACTGGTGGATCCTTCGGTGGGTGAACCCCACCGGGAAGAAGTTATATCTCTGAGAACATACTCTTCCAGAGGGTATGGGGACAAGGTGATAGTGATGCGAACCTAAAGCACTGAGGAGGCAGAAGCAGGCAGAGCTCTGTGACATCATGGACGTCCTGGTCTACGGAATGAGTTTCAAGACAGCCAGGGCTACAGAGAGAAAGCCCTCTTGGGAAACCAACCAACCAACGAACAAAAGAAACAGGAAACCACATGGAAATACATAGATTAACATAAATGGGCTAATAATTAAGGCAGAGCTAGCCGATAAGAAACTAGTAACTGGCCAACAGCTTTATATCAATGCAGAGTCTCTGTGTGTTAATTGGGGCTGGCGCGGTGGCGGGACAAGACCAGCGGCGGGCGGGAAAATCGTACTGCTTACACCCAACCTCCTTTCTTCCTTTTCAGCTGCCTCAAGTTCTCTCTCCACTACACTCTCTTGTTACAGCACATTCTATTGTCACTGGCTCAAAGTAATGAGCCACCCTCCTGCAAACTGTGGCTCCAAACACATTTTCCCCTTTTTAAGTGCATCGCCTCATTTTTTTTTTTTACCACAGCACTCAAGAGCTACTTCAGTCTGGAAGCGTCGAGTGCTTCTAGCCGCTTGCTGTATGCTCAGCAATCAGGGCAGTAAAGACAATTTTCAGCAAATCAAGAGTAAAACGGTCCTCCAGAGGCAGCCACAGGATGCTGAAGCTTGGCCCCACCTCCAGCTGGAATGCCAACCTTTAAGGCATTTCTGGTCCCGTTCGTTACCGCTCTGCTCTCTAGCCCCAAAGGAAGACCCAGAAAAATCACAACCAACTCCAAGAATCCACTAAAGTAAGATAAGAAACCGTGGGAAATGATACAGGCCATGATAACTGAGACATAGAGCTTACCTGAACAGTGTCACTAAACAGCTATACATTTCAAACATTAAATAAGAAATATCGGTCACGCGGGAAGGGCGTGCAACGTAGCTGGGTTGTTTTCACTTTTTACTCTTCGGGTGCCTGCTGCCAGGATCCCAAAAAATATATGGGGAATTCTTCTTACTTATGAATGCCCAGCCTTAGCTTGCTTATTTCTATCCAGCTTTTCTTAAATGATCCCATCTGTCTTTTTCCTATGGGCTTTTACCTTGTGTACCTTTCTTTCCCTTACTCTGTGGCTGGCTTTGGGGTTGGGTAGCTGGCCCATGCCATTCTCCTCTCCTTCTCCTTTCCTTGTTCCTCATTCCCCACCCCTCCTGAGCCTAGATTTCTCCTCCTATTTATCCTCTCTGCCTGGCAGCCCTGCCTGTTTCTCTCCCCTGCCTCGCTATTGACCGTTCAGATCTTTATTAGACCAATCAGGTGTTTTAGGCAGACAAAACGATGATACCACTTTACAGAGTTAAACAAACACAACATAAAAGAATCCAACACATCTTTGCGTCGTTAAACGAATATTCCACAGCGTGCGCGAATGAAAAAACATTCCACAACAGTGAAATATAAATGAAGCTCTTGATACCAAACCCTTTAAAGTTGAGAAAGTCTCTAAGAGATGAAAGGACATAGAACGTAAGAGCGTAAGGCTGTGTGGCGGAAGGTAGAGGAGACAACAGGCATTGGTGAAGCTCCTCTCCTTGGTTCTGTTTGCTGTGGTGCTGGGTACTGACCCTAGACAGTGCGTGCTAGGCAAACACTCTACCACCAACATACAGGCCCAGTCCTGGGGCTTGATCTTGATTGACAATATGTGTCCGTGTTTGTTTAAAAGGCACGAGGAAACGTCCATTGCATTTAGCTGAGTGAGTGAAGCTAATGTGCCCGGCTGTACAGCCTATGGCGCTAGTTCTACGGCAGCCTTGGAAAGGCAACACGGTAGAGGTTCGTGTTCTCTCCAGGAGTGGAGAGGGGAGAAAGATAAGGGTGTAGAGGATTTTCAGCACAGAGACACTGTTCTGTATGTTACATAAATACTGCAATGGTATCCTCATCGCTGCTGCTGCTGCTGCTGCTGTGATAAAATACTCTTAAGAAAAGCCGGGCGGTGGTGGTGCACGCCTTTAATTCCAGCACTCGAAAGGCAGAGGCCGGTGAATCTTTGTGAGTTCGAGGCCAGCCTGGTCTACAAGAGCTAGTTCCAGGACAGGCTCCAAAGCCACAGAGAAACCCTGTCTCAAAAACAAACAAACAAACAAACAAAAAACAACTCTAACAAAAACAACAACCCCTTAGAAAAAGGGGTTTATTTCAGTTTACAATTCCAGGCTAGCGTCCATCAAGGCAGCCAATCACATTATTTCCAAGAGTGTCTCAAGAGCAGAGAGAAAATGAAAGAATGCACGATCGTGTGCATGCTGTGTTCAGCTCAGCTTCTCCAGTCTTACACAGTCCAAGACTCACTGCATAAGGAATGCTGCTACCCACAGTGGACTGGGCCTTCCTGGTCAAATTGTAACGGTAATCCCACACAATCCCATAGTGCCAGCGTAGGCCAACCCAATGTAGACAACGCCTCACTGAGACTTGGTTCCCAGGCGATTGTAGGCTGTGTCTGATTGATTGGCAGTTAAGGCCGGCAGCACACATGACAGTTGGCATATACATGCATTTGTCAAAACCCGTGAAGTGTTCGGCACAAAGAGTGAACTTATTATGAGCAAAAAATTTCACCCATAGAAATATGTCAGTAATATTTCATCAACTGGAACAAGTAGACACCAATATAAAGCATCAGTCGTAAGAGAAAAATAGGGAGAGGGACATGTAGAAATGTGGAAACGAGTTGCCGCTCAATTTCTTTATAAGCCTAAACCTCCTGCCAAAAAAAAAGTTTATTAATTTAAAATAATCGAGAACAACACAAATAAATTTGAAATGAGTTGTTCTCAACAGTTATGCCACTCTCTAAGAGGAAAAAAAAAAACAAAAAAAAAAAACAAAAAAAAAAACAGCACTCAGTGAGTTCGAGGCCAGCCTGGTCTACAGAGTTCGTCTCGAGAAAAAAAAAGTCCAGGGCAAGCCAATAAAATCTGGAAGGGGTGGATACTTGGAGGAGTTACCGCCCAAGCTCCATGGCTCTGGAAGGAGGAGACTGGAGACTGAGCTTGCCAACGGCCCTATGGTGATCACACCTGATACACGGACCAGCCGTGTATCTGGGTACTTTGTAGGAGCCTATAGCCATACAGTTGCCACAATTAGCATAGAAAAAGTGCTACCCTGCTGCTCGCTGTGGTTAGCTCCTTCAGAGTGACAGTCACAGAGTGTTCTGGTTAAGAGAGGGTTGTCATGGCTGCCACACATAGGCATCCAGTTTTCTCAGAATCACCGCATGCAGTAGAAGCCGTTTAGTGAAAAAAGCTAAGCGGAATGAAATCTTTATTTAGTGATGCACCGTGAGTGGTAGAAAGGGCTCACCGGGATCCAGCACACATCAACGGAGCATCTTTTCAAATGTCATTTCTTGCTCAGAGCTGCAGAGAGACAGGGACAAGAGACGTATGTCCCCAAGTTAAACCCTGCACAGGGCTCTTTTCCCGAGTCTTAGGCTGTCGCCTGTGCTGTTCATCGAGGTGAAACAATGTGTGCTTAGCATGAGAATAAAATCCCTTTCCCTGGTTAGCATCCATGTGATTCAACTGCATCCTTTGTCATTACAGACGCTTTGGGGCTTCAAGACCTCAGTCCTTCTATGAGGTGGTTAAGGGAACCCTGTAGTAAACAGAGCTAGAGCTAGTACTGCCTGGTTCTAGCTGTTGTGACGTGGCTGGCAGCTGAACATCTATGTATCATAGATGGATCTTATTAAAGGCTACTTCATAGGAGAGTTGACAGGCACAACTATGAAAACAGAAATACAAAGCCAGACTTGCCTGTGATCCCAGCACTTGGAAAGCTGAGGCACAAGGACTGCGGTGAGTTTGAGACCGGTCTGAGCAACATAGGATGTTCCGGGCCAGCCTGTGTTTGTATAAGAGACTCTGTCTAAGAGGGAAACAAAACAAAATGAAAACAAAAATAAGAAACAAGAAACAAAAAGAAAAAAAGAAGGGAGGGAGGGAGGGAGGAAGGAAGGAAGGAAGGAAGATTGGAAATACTGAAAGGGGTCAAGACGTGAGTCCAGCAGAATCTAAGAGGGCTGCTGAGTCTCCCCTCTTCTCCATCTTCTCCATGGGGGGAGTGGAGCTTCATCCTGTCTGAACACACCCATCCATTCAGCCGCTTTGGTGAATCTGCGAGGTGCACACGTGCCCACGTCACTCAGACTCCGCAGCTTGCAGTGCAGAGATTCACACCTGGCAAGCTTTGGTCGCAGCGCACGTGCAGGCTGCACACTTGCTGGTGTCTCCCTGATGGCCCCTTACTTCTCTTGCTGCCTTAAATTCCTCAAGTGTCCCGAGGAAAACCCCTTAGCATCCTTTTTCCTGCCTGCTCCTATTTCCGGGTCTTGTGGGCGGAGCTTATCCCTGAGACGCTCTGAGCAGCATGAGCTGTACCCTGACCTTCCCTCAACAGTATCTCAAACGTCTGAAGCAAATGCGCCACAGGGTCCATTTGCTGGCGCTGGTATGCTATGCACAGGCAATCGGGCGGCGATTTCAGCTGAGCTTGGCTACTTCAGCCATTGATCCTCATTTTGCCATGTTCTCTGGTTACTGCTCTGCAGACCATCTTTCTGGTAGGGTTATTCATTTCAACACACACACACACACCTGTACACACACACACCCCTGTGCACACTCACACCCGAGGCTCAGTAGCATCAATCCAGCCTGGGATTCTAAGAACCGTGTATCTCCATTTTATTGCCGCAAGCGCTTGTCATTAAGTGTTGCCTCGTTTTGAAATCCATGATTTACACAGCTTTCAGTGTTCCTTCCAGTTCGTGTTTTGTTCGGTATTTCAGAAAGTTCCCAGTCCCAGGCTTCATTTCTGGTTAGCATCTTGCTTTCAGGTCCCTAGAATCCTTCCTTCAGGAAAGCAAGAGGAGACAAGCAACACCCAGGAACACACCCTTTATTAACCTTGTATCAACTCCAGGTAAGACTCAAGTCTTAACAATGCAATTCGCAAAATGCAGAGGAGCTGTCCATAGCGGGGGATTGCTGAGAACGGAAGCCAGGAGCAGCCATCTTTTCTCCATTTGCTGGGTCCAGCTTGACTACATGGATGTAGACAGTTCTCCGTTGACCGACAGTCAACATGTCCCAGCAGGACTTGCTACAGGAACTCTCTGATACCTTTGTTTTTTGAATACCATGGCTGAAAGGCTCCTTGTTGAGCCTGACTTCTTTCGCCACCTCCCTTAACTCAGCTTCACAGGGGGAATAGGCATTTAATAACACAGCTATTGGCTGATGGTCCAAGTCACGGGAGCTGTGCAGCTCTTCTTGACTTTGTTTTTGTAAAAAGTACCCGTGACTGTGGCCAAGTAAATCAGCAAATACCCATGAGCTCCCTCAGGAGGAATTAAAACGAGTTAGGCAGCAGGGTAGAGAGCAGGCAGGGAGCCCAAAAGAAATTTAATAAGCCTGAGCCTCTCTCCCCTTTCCTTTTGGCTAGATTTTTCCAGAATGTAGTGGAAAGTTCTACGGTATCGTTAGTGAGCCCATTGTCCCTTTGGTTCAGATGGGGACCTGAGGGACAAGCTGGAAAGGGGTACACCTCGAGAATTTTAGTATCCTTCTGAATGATAGAGCCAGACCCTGTCATGAATGATGGTTTCCATATCTGGGCTCAAGTGGAATAGCTTCTGTCTTGCATTGTAGACTCCTGCCCTCTACCAGTAAAGCCGTTGACCAGAGATTTGAAGCAATTGCACACGCCTGCACAAGTGCTCGTGTGTGTGCACGCGCACACACACACACACACACACACACACACACACACACAGTGACTCCCACATCTAGAGGTACTTAACCCCATGAATGAGGTAATGAAGAAGGACACAGGGCTCTGTATAACCGGATATGAGTTCCAATCCCAGCTCTGCCATGCACACCAGCTGTGTGTCCTCTGTGAAGACTGAGTTCCTAGCCACACAAATACTGCATGTGTTTAAAGATAGTAAGAGAGTGAAGAACAATGAAATGAGCAACGTCACCAGGGGCCAGGGGACACGTTAGAGCCCAGACAGCTGGACTGTGGGGCCCACATGTCTGACAGCCCTGCTGTACCGCACTCCCTGTTAAAGGGGCAGAACAACTGCCATGTGCATGCTCATTGCTGAAGGCTAGAAACTACTTGGTTATCTGGCTTTCCTAAAGTCTTGTATATCATATTCAGAGGGATTTTTTTTTTAATTGTGGCAAGGTGACGTTGAACTTCTGATGCTATGACTCTGCCTCCCGAATGTTGGGATTACAGATGTAGATGTAAGTTACATGCCTGGGTGGTTTTTTTGCTGTTGTTGGTTTGTTTGTTTGTTTTGTTTGGTTGGGTTTTTTAGTTTTTTGAGACAGGGTTTCTCTATGTTGCTTTGGAACCTGTCCTGGAACTCGCTCTGTAGACCAGGCTGGCCTCAAACTCACAGAGATCCACCTGCCTCTGCCTCCCAAGTGCTGGGATTACAGGCATGTGCCACCACCACCCAGCCCCATGCCTGGTTTTAACAGATGCCTGAGATACAGCTGTAGGCTCCATGTGTGCCAGCCAAGCACTCTACAAGCTGATCCACAGGCTCAGTCCACTTTTGTTCATTTGTTTGTAAGTCACGCCTCCTGGCTGGTAGTGTGCCAACTGTTACAGGCACAGATTGGAGTCCAGGGAGTACCTGCTAGGGTTTCCGGCGTCTTCTGTCCTGGAAGGGCTGGGGCCAGCAGTACACAGATGGCAGTAAAAAGACAGAGAAACTTCTAAGAGCACTTCCAGGAGAGGACATGGGCCAGAGTGATGGGAAAGGTTAGCATAGGGGGCCCACCTTTTGTTTTTCTAACTCATGTGCATCCAAATGTAATGGTAATAACAATAGGAACATGTAACACATTAAGCGGTACATGCCATGTGCTGGGTGTTTGTATGTACTAATGGCTTGAACAGTCATTAAATTGTGCATGCTAGGCATTGGTTTTGTTCCTGTGCATGGATGAGGAAATAAGCCTGGTGAATTTAGTAATACCTTTATTCCTGCATAGCAAACAAGTGACAGGCTCCAAAGAGTCCTGCTCTATCCTTCTAGCCTTTGCTGCCATGCATAACTGATCCATTACCTACAGTCCTTTGCTTCATTAAATGCTTTTGATGTTGCATACAGCCGACAGCATATTTCAACTTCCTTATAAATAAATTCCATTCATTTCTCATCTAGTTTTTCTCTCCCTCCAAATAGCCACTGGCTCTCTATGCTTTTCTTCAAATGTCAAAATAGTCCGTGAACATAATTCATGATTTTAAAAGAACGGGAAGCATGGTGTTGGATTCTGGTGCCTTGCAAGGAACTATTGGTATGTTTGGGTGACTTAAGTAAAGTTCTCCTTTTGGCTGCTGTATTTATTACATCCCTTAGAGATGGTAACAGAAGCTTGAGTGTCCCCCAGGCTCTCTGGTAACAGCCAACAAGGAAACCCATCGGTCAGCTCCATAGCCATTAGCAAGCATGATAAGAGAATTTCCCAATGGCGAGTGAGTCTCTGACGCTGCGTCTGTCATTAAGTGGCTGTGGGCAAATGATGTCTTTGCTCTTTATTTTCTCCTTTGCAGTCCATGATACCTCCAACATAGGACTGTCGTCAGGATTAGAACTCATCCGCACAGTTAAAAAATGAACCAGGTCTCATTTGTCTATTGTTACATTCCCAGGCATTATCTAAGGTTTCTATTATTACTACTGCATTAGTTAAAGAAAATAAGTTTTATAACGGGCAAACAATTTGGTCAAGGCCTTCACGGAGAGAGGACACTGCTTGGGTCCCGCTGTACCCAGTGTGGAAAGAATGAGGGCAGGGTTTTTGACTGTGTCTAAGAGTCAGCATGTTGAGGAGCCTGGCTAGCTGGCACGTGATGGGATGCCTGTCTCCCCAAATGGGAAATGAAGCATCCACAGAAACACTTTTGAAAAGGGTTGATGAGAGAATGCATGGAGCGGGATTCTGGAAGACTACCATGAATCATGCTACACGCATGTCGTTATAAGATCTGCTGGCTGCCTTTGTACCTCCATCTGACCAAACTCTTGGAGCCGCTTTTCTTACCCGCTTACGGTTGACTCCAGTTATCTTTCAGGAATTGCACTCTCTGCCTTCCCAGACCCCTCGGCTTCATTGAGATGTACCTGGACCCCATTCCCCATGTGTCATATTAACTCAGCAGCGGCCATTGTCTTCTGGCCTTGACTTCCTGTTCAATTTTCAAAATGCCAACTTCCTCAGCGTTCCAAGGACCCTCTGTGTTATCTTACCTTTTTCTCATTTTCAGTCTCTCTCTTCAAAACAAAAGTCAGAGCAAATAAAATAAGCTCAAGTCATATCTGCTAATGAAAAGCCCTGAGATCAAGCAAGGTCAAGGTTTCATTGAGAGAGAAAGCAAGAATCCTGTTCAAAGGGGAATTGGAAGGCAGAGCTTTGAGCTGTGGAGCAGCTTGTGTCTTTTTTTTTTTTTTCTCAAAAGTCAAAGAAGGACAAGTAATGAGCCATGGGCTATCCTGTCCCTATGAATTCAAGAAACCTTCACTTTAGGTGGCATAGAATATCATTAAGAATAATAAGATGTCTCTAGCACAGGCAAGAGATTGTTTCCAAAGGATGTCAGAGCTCGCAGTCCCAAAGATCATAATTGCTAAAATTAATGGCGGGCTCCAGTCTGGGATTTGGAGGTGAATAAACACAGCTTAGAGACTATAGAGGCTTCCTGTTTTGATAAGAAAAGCCAGGACGCTTGCAAATATTTTTAGATGTGATGTTTACGGAGGGCTGAGCATATTAACCCAGAATGTTGGATTATCCAGCTAAATGTCGGTTTGTAATTCAGGCTATTGGACAGAGTACCAATCTTCTGTAGCTTCCCCCTTCGTTTCTTGCCTAAAAAGGGCAATTGTGAGAAAATGACTTTAACCACGGTGTTCAACAAGCATTTATTAAAACCCATGGAACGAGAACTCTGTGCCAAAGGCATTTATTGTGGACCCAAAGGAAGCAGAAGACGAAGCACACACGCGTGACCATTTAGTACATGACAGAAGAACCAGTCTGCAGACTGGAGAGCCAGGTGCCCTTTTCCAGCAACACAAGAGAGCTGTATGCTCACTTCCTCGCGCCTCCTGGGACTCGGGAAAGCATCCTGTCTCCAGGGGTATTGTCCCTTGACAAATCCTTAGCTCAGTTCTTTTCCGCATCACCGCTCTTAGCTTAACATGCAATTTAGTTTATCGTTGATCATGGACTCGACGCCACCTTTCCCCCACCTCCAAACAAGCCTTCTTAAAATAAGGAGCCTTGCAGTTCATCCATTGCTGATTCCTTATCAAATTGTGGTTAGCACATAGTAGGTGTTCAAGAAAACTTGCTCAGTAAAGTGCTGAGGTGGTGAGCATGCCAGAATACGTATTGGCTTGAAAAATTCAAGCTAGGTAAAGATGGTCAATGCTGACTAGGAAAATCTTGGGAGAAGTGGAGTGTTTGGTTTTCAAACAAAAACCAGTTGATGTGATCAAACATAGCAATGACAACACTGGTTTTGAATTCTAGGCTGACTCTTGCTTCTATTTAGCTTTATGACTAAGCAAGGCATTTTAACTCTGGTTTATATGAATGTCTGAAGGTGCTGATGCTGGGGGTCAAACATGTGTCTCTAAATCAGTTTAAATAATTAAACACACACACAGAGAGAGAGAGAGAGAGAGAGAGGAGAATTGTAGGTGGACTTTTCTATCCTTCCAGCCAGTCCCAAATAACCACATAGAGATTTATTAATTATAAATGCTCGGCCCATTGTTACATGTACTTTTTCCCACCAGCCTGGTCGAAGAACAGCATCAGCCCCAAATAACACACAGAGACGCTGTATTAGATATAAAGCTGTTGGCCTGTTACTAGTGTTTCTTATTGGCTAGCTCTGTCTTACATATTAACCCATTTCTAACAATCTAAGTGTTTCCACTTGGTCTTATCTTATCTGAGAGAGGGTCCAGACCTCTTCCGCTCGAGTCTCTATATCTTGAATCTCCTCCACTACATCTCCCAGAATCCCCCTTGTCTCCTTGTTCCGCCTATCTTGCCTTCCTATTGGCCAACAGTGCTTTATTCATTAACCAATAAGGAAACATATTTATGGAATGAGATCTCCCATCAGTCCATAGCTTATTCTTATTACTAACTAGGTCTTATAATTTAAATTAACCCATATCTCTTGTCTACTCTCTGCCACATGGCAGTACCTTCATTCAGCACATCATATTCACCTTCTGCTTCTCTGCATCTCCTGGGACTCCCCAGACCCCACCCCTCTTCTTCCCAACATCCTCCTTGTCTGACTCTCCTACCCGGCCCCTTCCTGCCCAGCTATAGGCCAGTCAGCTCTTTATTAACCAATGAGAGTAATATGTATTTACAGTGTACAACACTTTGTGTTGTCATGACAACTCCTCTGACAGAAACAGGGAAGAGGGTTCTCTTCTGACTCAGGATTCCGGGAGCCTCAGCCCACCATCACTGCAAATCAGGGAAGAACAGACCACTTCATGGGAGCAGGGGTGAGTGCTGGCGGCTTTCCACACCACAAGAGACCAGAAACCAGAAAACAAAGGCGGTATGCAATGTTCAAGACTCGCCCCTAATGACCTATTTCCACCACTACCCTCCACCTCTAAAGTTTCCACTGTCTACCAAAGTAGAGCCAGAGGTAAGGAACAAGCATTCAAAATGTGAGACAACAGGAAGCTACTTTGATTCAAACCACAGAATTTATTGTACTCTTTGCTTGGTCCCTCCTGGCCAAACCTAAAATAGCAGAGCATGTGGAGGATGCTGAGCACAAGCATCTTTGTTGATGGGATATGTTAGGACAGCCTTCAAAAGAGAGGTCCCTCTTTTGCTATTGCGAGGCCACCCTCCTGCTGTCTCTGGGATCTCAAACACTATTAGAAAAGCTTTCTGGGGCACCCAGCCAAGCCTGCCTGCTCCCAGTGTATGTAGCCCATACTCAGAAAGTATGTCTTTGTGTCCTTTGCTCTTGAAGCAAAGAGTCTGCCTCCTCAACCCCCTGCCAGCTAGGACTGGGTCCCGATGAGCTAATTCCCTTCAGGGTGGGAATGACAGGTTGTTGGCCGGGCAGATCTTTTGTTTCCCTTACCATCTGAGTGAGGCCCCTGGTAGGGAAACTTGGGAAGATAGAGAACTTCCTAATAGTCAGTGCCTAGAATCTGCCTGAACTCTTCATATGTTAAATTATGTCATCTCCAAGCAGGTAGATGATATTACTCCCTAAGGAGCTGAAGTTTATGAGAGGTAAGGAACAGACAAGCTCAAAAACTTGCTGTATTATCATATCGCCACGGTGAATAGATCAGGCCAGAAATAGAATTCTGGAGATGGATGCAGACTTCAGGAGCAGAATTTTGGAGCATGAGGAGAGAAGACCTCTCTCTTCAAGTGAGTCTGTGAGCTTAAAGGGACCACCCCACTTTTGGTCTCCATTTCCTCATTTGTGAAAGGAGAGAGTGTAATAGCAGCTAGCTGTATCCCTGACTTCTTGCTAGGATTTCAATTAGTTGCATAGAACAGTGGTCACCCCTCCAGGCCAGGAAGTTGGGAACAACTCTGATTGGGAAATTGTCATTTGGGGGGTCTCTCATGAGATTTCAATCAGATGTCAGTTGGCATCTGTACTCCTCTGAATGTCTATTTAGAGCAGCAGGACCTCTTTTAAGGTGAGGTGCTCCCACACAGGCTGACTTCCCTCCAGTGGCCTTCCCACAGGGCCTGTGTGTGCTTCAACAAAATGGCACCAGTTTCAGCCAGCAAGCAACTCAAGATTGACCTAAACAGCAGAGGCTAATAGTCAGTCACCTCTGGGAAGTGCCATTGCTCACACAAGGCAGCCCCTAATTCTTCACTGGGAGGGACCACATAGGGAGTTTTGGAGACTTCTCTAAGAGTATTTACAATTATGGGGAGGAGTGAACGGAACAACCTGTGTTAAGTGCAGTAGTAAACACCAACTGGATGGTTATTGGCAACACGTTAGCCACCTACCTGTTCTGAGGTTGGTGCCCTGAGTTCTCTTTTATTGGCTTTTAACAAGCAGCTAGCTTGTGAAACACTCAAGCTCACATTAGAAGCCAGCAATAGGAAACCCCAAACCCACAAAGTTCAGACAGAGTAACAAACACTAACTCAGGAGTCTCTCGGAGCTAACGGCTCCTAGGGTACTGCATTGCTCGGATCTGGCAGATTGCACAGTTTACCATCCCCAGAAACTCTCAGAAACCTTGTTATATACCTGGGGACTGGAAAACAGCCACAATAACAATGACTGTCCCTTTCCCAATATTCTTATCAACATGTGTCACCCTTAAATGGTGTCCAGTTTATATTCTGCAAGTTGTTTTGAGTTTATACCATGCAAAATGCTACTGCAAAAAGAGTAATTACAAGTTTTTTTTAAGTTGTTTTGTTTAAAGTTTTATGGTCAAGTAAATGTGAAGAGATTGCCTGGTAAACATGGAAGACTCCCAGTGCCTACTGTGTGTTGTGTTAAAGTCTCTAGGAAGTCCTACAATTAGAAGTAAATATCTGCGTTTACTGGACTGGGTCCACAGCATTTTGCTGCTTCTTAGAGCCTGACACGACACACTCTTTTCTCCATCTGAGGACAAGTGTCATAGGGCTAAGTCTAACCTCCTACCTAGATCTGACTTAATCACAGGGAAATCCTTGAACTCTGTGATCCTCTGTCCCTATCACGCCAAGTACACAATGTGTATTTATTGGGCCATGGAGTGTTAAATAACAAAGTTATCTAGTCTTGTGTTTGGGTCACATAAGCTGGGCAGAGGTGGTGCACACCTTTAATCCCAGCACTTGAGAACCATAGGCAGGCAGATCTCTGAATTTGAGGCCAGCCTGGTGTACAGAATGAGTTCCAGAACGACCAAGGCTACAGAGACACCCTGTCTGGGGGAGGGGGGTGCTGGACCAGCAGTTTGACTCTTTGGGTTCCAATTCCAATCTTAGTTCTGTCATTAAGGAGCTCTTTGACTTTCTTCAAGTTCCCTAGCTCAGCTCTCTTGTCTGGGAAACAAGAAGGGTAATTGTGTATCTCATGGCTTTCACAGAGGGATAAAACACAACTAGGCATGTCCGGTGTGGAATACAGGCTCGGCACACTGCAAGAACTCTAATGATTAAAGTTGAGAGTAGCGTTCAAGCTGCTGGGGCCAGAGGTTACTGAGCTAAGTGACAAAGTCTGTGAAGAGCAGGCTGACTCCGGGTCATTCTGGGAGAAAGGGCATGTCGGCGTCTTCAGCACAGTTCCGGGGAGTCCATTGTGGCAGCAGTTGGAGACTGGTGGGGGGATGGAAGGAAGATATTTAAAGACAAGGAGGCAGGTGGCTAGGCAGATGGGAGCCACGGGGTTTATGCACTCACGGCAACCGGGACAATGACAAGGAGTGGCAGCCGCTGCAAGACGCCAGCTTTGTCCCCACAAAGCAGCAGGTGAAGCTGTAGAGCATCCACAACTCCAGATACCCAGAGAGAGACCGGCCAGAAGCAAACACTTGGCAGGGACGGGAGGCCACATTTGCAAATTTGTGTCATCGCCCCCTGCCCTAAGCAAGGAGCACACAGATAATATAGTCTCACTTCTGACTCTCCCTCCAGCAGCCAGAGGCAGCGCCACACTCAGTCACAGGGAAATGTATTTGACTCTGGGACTTCTCTTTCTATTTTGCCTTCATGGCAGACTGGCTTGGGTTTTGTGTGCCAGCCAAGTACTTCCCATATTTTCCACATCACTCAAAAGTCTGTATCTGCTGCCTGGAGCAGGTTTAAAGAACAATCAGATTTCTTTCTGAATAAGCATTTGGTTGGACTTTGTTTTTGCTTTTCTTGGTTACTGAAGAGAAACAGTGACAGAAAGCAAACGCTGGAAACACTTTGTGCAGAGTCGCACAAACATCTACGGTGGTGACTGCGCAAATAAAAGTTACATTGTCAGGCACACAAGAGTCTCATTGAGGAAATCTGTACCCAGACTAGTAACAGGTTGATACTTTATGCTCAGTTTAATCAAGGAAAATCCCTCGAAACTTGACCAAAGGTGACCTGGATTTGCCCTAGGAGCCAGTGCCAACCACAGATCCTAGGTTGTGAGAGATGGAGAGCCGGCAGAGGGGAGCGGAAACCTGGATAGAGAGGAGCTTTGTTTGTGGGAAAATCTCAGTGTAACTGTCTCAGGGATAGCGTTACTCTGTTTCAATCTCCATTTTCATCCTTAGACCCTTGAAAGCTGAAAGGGTTTTTTTTTTTTTTTTTTTTTTTTTTTTTTTTTTTAAGGAATTGAAAAAACGTAGTTTACACTCGTGCAGTATTTTTCCTGTGAAGGATGTTATCCTAAGGAAAATCCCCTCAGCAAAAATGTAAAGGACTGAATACGCAGAGTGAGTCCCCATCAGTCCTTCCTGAGAGCCTTGGCAGGTTGCAATGTGGGCAAAGACTATCTGACCTTCCTTGCTTAGAGTTGCCAGCTTCAGTAAATAAAAATACAGGACAAAAAGAAAGCAAGGAAAGTAAGCAAGTAAAAATGAAAAGAGATGCCCAGTTAAAGGGAGTTTCAGAAGAAATGCAGAAAATTCTTACCAAAGCTATCTTTCAAGAATTCTGAAGGACCCACTCAAAATTACATGTTTGTCTGAAATGCTCTGCCTTCTTTTTCATATGACAATATGTTTTTTCTCTTACTTCTCACCCGGGGCAATGCTTTTTGTCACTCACTGAGAGACCTGGCTCATCTCTGCCTCCAAATTACTTCATGCACCCATATACTGCTTCTGCCCCTGACGGACATTAGAAAATTCATTCAGGTTTAGGATTAGTAAATAAGGTGCCAACTGAAGTACTGGGGCTCGCAAGCCCCCACAAACTATTTAAGTGGGAAAGGACATGGATGAGAGGTAGTTGGGAGGGCATTCAGCGTGTGGCTTGGTGATAGATATCTTGTTCAGCATGTGTGAGGTTCTGGGTTCAGTTCCCAGCACTGTGGGGGGGGGGGAAGCCAGAGAGATCTGAAGGTGTCTGCCTTTCAGTGGTCGAGTATTTATCTACTATGAACAATGGCCTAGGATCTGAACACTATCATCAATTAACTGATTAATTATTGAAGTGATTGATCATCCAGGGCATGATGGAATGGGCCCTGCCTTGGGAAGGGAGTTTGTGGATGTAGAACACTGATGATTTACGTGTCAGAGATACCTGTTGAAGGCATGCTAGTTCAAGAGTGGGCCTTTTGTCCAGGCTCATCAGTTCTACTCTACTACTTTTCAGAGGGCATGCATTGGTTTGACACTCATTGACTACCTTAACTGCCGTAGATTGGGTCTTGGATATCTTCCAGAAATAGCTCAGGGCAGCAGAAACGACACTCAAGGGGGACACATTTGTGAGCACCTGTCCTCTAGAACTGTCCAAATATTATCTACTACCTATGGGACGTGTGTGTGTGTGTGTGTGTGTGTGTGTGTGTGTGTGTGTGTGTATCTCATTGTAGCCAGGCTAGCCTCAACCTCATGGTCTTCTTGCCTCAGTCTCCTGGATACAGTGAAATTAGGTTCTGTGCCCACCATGCCTAGCTCCTCTGACGCTTTTATTACACTCATTTCACAGAGGATTTTAAAAGTAAGCAGTGAAGCCAGCTGTCCTTACTAATCTTTTCTTATACAGAAATTTTCACTCAGAATAAAGTAGAAACTTCCAACAAATCAGTATAATTGCTGCAATGTTGTGTTAGCCTACTCTTACAAAGAATATAATGACGTATAGATACAGAAATATTATTATAAAGTGTATTAAATGCAAAAACAAGGTGCTCTCAAGTAAATTGTTGAGATTATTGGCTCCATGGATTCAAAAACATTTTCCCCACAGTCTGTATGTTGACTCCCCCACTCCCACCTGAAACAGGATTTCTCTGTGAAACGGAGCCCTGGCTATCCTGGAACTCACTTTGTAGACCAAGCTGGCCCCTGACCGACTTCCTCTGCCTCCAAGTGCTGGGTAAAGGCATGTGCCACCACTACCCTGTATATTGACTTTCTATAAAGAAATATTTGTGTGTAGCCCAGATGCTGTAGCTTGCTTTTGTCTCATAGAGAGTATGTTTTATTCTTCTTTAACATTCTCTTGACAATTTTTGAGTTTGAGTTTTCCTTTTTTTTTTTTTTTTTCCCTTGTTTTTGGCCTTTTCCTTTACCAGGTTCTAGTGGGATTTTTTTTTTTTAAAACTTGATTCAGTAACATTTCTCTATTAAATGGGGAAAGATTTTATTTCCATGATATTTTTCCAGTCCAGAATTTGGAATGTATCTCCAGTTATTCAGAATAGGCTCTATTTCCTATAACAAAATTTTAATACTTTCCTCAGACAGATCCTAAGCTTTTGTGGGTTTTTACTTTACTTTTTTTTTTTAGACAGGGTTTCTCTGTGTAGCTCTGGCTGTCTTGGCATTCTCTGTTGACCAGGCTGGCCTCGAACTTATGAAGAAGCTCCTGCCTCTCCCTCTCAAGTGCTGGGATTAAAGCTGTGTGCCACCATTGCCCAGCTAAGTGTTATTTTGCTTCTTTTTAAACTTTTCTTATTAAATTTGCTCATGATACTATTTAAAGCATTTTATAATTTCTCTGTACACATGTTACTCACATAAAGGCACTTTGTTGTTTTAAAAAACATGTCTATCTTGCTAGATGGCAACATTACTCACCTTTAATCCCAGCACTTGGGAGTCAGAGGCTGGCAGATCTCTATGAGTTCGTGGAGGCCAGCCTGGTCTACAGCTGCTGGGAAACCCTATCTCAAAAAACAAAAACAAAATTTATCCTCATTCTTACAAGCCTTTCATTGGCTCTAGTATTTTTTTTTTTCTTCCATTTTTCAAGACACAGTTTCTCTGTATTGCTTTGGAACTCGCCCTGTAGACCAGGCTGGACTCAAACTCCCAGAGATCCATCTGCCTCTGCCTCCCGAGTGCTGGGATTAAAGGTGTGCACCGCCACTGCCAGACCGGCTCTAGTATTCTTAATTGAGTCACTTGAGCTTTCCGTCATATTGAAGTAATAGTAACTTCCCTTCTCTTTTATATTTCTTTATTGGTAGGGGGACATGTCACAGTGCTTGTGTGGTGGTCAGAGGACAACCTTCCACCGTCCGGGTTCAAGGGAGCAGACTCATAAAGTCAGGCTTGGCAGCAAGCGCCTTCACCCACCAACCACCTCACTCCGCTGCGTTGTCTTTTTCCATCTTCGAAACCCTAATGTACTTTTCTTGTCTTATTACATAGTTAGTACCTCCCCATAAGACAGAATGCTAATGGTGACATTTGCTTACCCAGTATGGAAACCAGGAGTGCTTGCTCTTGAAAATCTGTAACTAATACAAAAGTAAACTTTATCGTTTGGGGATGTAACAATACTCGCTTTTAGGATGTATGATGGTGAAGAGTGCCCGTGGGCTAGAAACAGAGATTTCAAGAACTTTTCATCTCTTGCATTCTTGTGAAAGTCATGGGCTAGGGGAGCCGGGAAGAAGCTAACGTATCCATAACAGCAGATTAAGAGTTCAAAGATTAAGGACAGCTGGAGAAAGCAAGCAGGGATCAGCGAGGAGGATTTTCTTGGGCGAAAGCCAGAAACCCCAGCTGGGAGGTAACCATGGGAAGCAGTGTTAGGAGATAGCTCTGAGGAGCCATGACACGCAGCTTCTAGACAGTCCTCAAGCGCCCGAAACAGCGGCCACCCTCCGGAGGGAAGCCCAGTTTATTACCCAGGACAGTGCTTTGCAACAGCAATGAATAAATTCATTGTTAGATGAAGAACGGAGACAGGAGGGCTCTGGAGGGGCCAAAGGAAACCGGCAAAGTCTAATGTCAAAACAGATGATTTCAAATGTTCAAACATTGAACGGTAACCTGCATGCAGAAAAGTGTTCAACTCGCAGAGGCTTCTACCCACTCCACCCCCTTAAAAGCAGGATCACAAGAACACCAAAGGATAAGCTCTTAGCTACTTTTAAACTCTGTGTAAATGAAGTAGTGTAGTATATACTCGTTTGCATCATTTCTTTTGTTCAGTGTAAGGTTGACCAAATTTGTGGGCTTCCTTCTTGATGTCTTGGGAAGTGTGAGTTGGTTTTTCTTACCCTGCAGGGTGTTCAGTCCTGTGATTATATCACAGCTTATTTGTACATTTCCAGACGTTGCATTACCGGTGGGCTCTCAGGGCGTGACCTGCTCTAAACAGTGTAATACGCCTTGGGAGACACACGTAAAGTATGTCTGTACTTTTAAGACTGGCACACGCCTTTAATCCCAGCACTCCAAGGGCTGAGGCAGAAGGATCTCTGTGAAGACAGGCTATTCTACAGAGCAAGTTCCAGGACAGCCATAGATAGCTACATAGAGGAAACCCTGTCTGGAAAAAAAAAAAAAAAAAACCAGAATGGCGTTGGTGGGACACGGGTATTTCTGCATTCAGCTATCATGGCTATCACTGGTTTTCCTAGTGGTCACAAAGGATCCTGTTTACGGTCTGTGGGGACTCAGCTGCTCCTCACTAACCTTGGTCTGTCCTTCGCGATTAGCCATTCTGGCAGATATGGAGGACTATCATGTGGGAGATCTCTTTTTTTTTTTTTTTTTTTTTTTTCTTATTGTGGGAAGGAGCTCATGCCACAGTGCTTGGCAGAGGTCAGAGGACAGCCGTGCATGTCCTCTCTGTCCACCTTTACGTAGGTTGTGGCGACCGAACTCGGGTCACCGGGCTTGCCATTTTGCCAGCCCTACATTGCTGCTCCCCGTGACTGGAGTGCTGAGGTGAGTTTGGGAGGGGTAACAGGATGAAAGCGTGTCCACACTGCAACACCTAATAACACAAACGCACCGAAAATAAAGGCCACAAATGCTGAGTTCCTGAGCCTATTCCAACCCAGTATTTAAGAATAGGCAGCTAATAAAAACAGACACTTGTTCACGAGCTCACAGTTCCGGACACTAAAACCCCGAAATCAAGTTGTTAGTGGAGCCATGCTTCTAAAACCTTAGGAAGGCCTTCCTTGCTCCACCTGGCTTAGACAGAACTTCTGGCAACCCCGACCTTCCTCGGTTTACTAACGTCGGTCCCCTCCTCCTCTTCTCATGCACTATCCTGTTTGTTTCTCTCCTCACGGGGCTACGCTTTCTGACAGAAAGCCTTCCCCATCACAGCTCACAACTAACTATACTCCCACAGCTGTTATCACATTCTTACGGGTGTGGCCGTCAAGTTTAACTATCAATTTGGTACTACTGAGAGCCACCTAAAAAGAGCCTCCCTCAATGAAGGGCCGTTTGCATCGGATTGGCATGTGGGCGTGTCTGTACAGACGTCTTTTTGTTTGTTTTTGCTTCTCTGTGTAGCCCTGGCTATCCCGGAACTCACTCTGTAGACCAGGCTAGCCTCAAACTCAGAGTTCTGCCTGCCTCTGCCTCCCAAGTATTGCTTGGGACTAAAGGTGTGTGCTGCTACCGCCCAGCTGAGGAAATTTTTAATTAAATTAACTAATGTGAGAAAACTCAGCCCATTGTGGGTGACACCATCCCCTAGGGAGGAACCCTGAAACATATAGTAAGCATCAACAAGCAAGCAGGAAGCATGCATGTATTCCTTTTTCTTCACTCTCCACTGTGGGTGTGAGGGGACTGGCTGCTTTGTGGCCCTGCGGCTGTGACTTTCCTACTGAAATGGGCCATAACCTGGAACTGTGAGTGCAAATAAACTCCTTCTCCCCCAGGCTGTTTTATCATAGCAACGGAAATGAAAGTAGGGCAGGGGTTAGACTGCACCTTTCGTGTAGTGGGCGTGTGGGTTCAATCCTGGCACCCTCTTTCACTGCTTGACCAGTAAGACTGTATCCTACATGTATACACTTGCTAATGTATACATGTAATTTTCAGGCATGTAGCAATATACACACGTGTGTGTGTGTGTGTGTGTGTGTGTGTGTGTTGCAGCAGGGCAGTGGTGGGACACACCTTTAATCCCAGCACTCGGGAGGCAGAGGCAAGATCTCTGTGAGTTCGAGACCAGCCTGATCTACAAAGTTAGTTCCAGGACAGGCTCAAAGCCAGAGAGAAACCCTGTCTGGAAAAGACAATAATTGAATAAATATTGCTTGATTTTTCCTCTTTACTGTAATAAAATATACCTAGCATCAGGTTTTATGCTTTTATGTGTACAATTCAGTGACATTTATTATATCCAAAATGGGCAGCCCTCTCCAGTCGTTCCGAATTTATTTGTCATTGCAAACGGAAACTCTATACCCATTAAGCAGGAACTGCCAAGTCCCCGCCCTGGTTCCCAGTGCTCTCTATGCTGTGTCCCTCTCTACACATCTAACATTTGGTTTTGCATGCCTCATGGAAGTGTGCATGCATTATCCGCCCTCTGCCTGCCTATTTCCCTCTCCCTGGTGTTCAGGCTCATCTTTTTCTTGGCTGATTAATATTCCGTCGTGTGTATATGCCACATTTTGTTTAGCCATTCATTTGGTGATGGATATTTGGGCTGTCTCCAGGTTTCAGCTATGATGGATGGAGTTGCTATAAAAAACTATAGAAAAGGCTCTCTTGGAGCCCTGTTGCTAATCCTTACATGGGTCTTTTGCCCCTTAATAGATGTTGGCATCTTTTCAAGCCGATATTTAAGAAAAAAAGGTTAATGTACTCTTTGAGCTAATTCCTTTGTGCTCCATGGTATGATATGAGGGAGACATTCCATGACAAGAAATCTTCCCTCCCTGGAACCTCAGACTATTTATTTAGCGTTAAGTGCAACTTTTCTCAAAATGGAGCTTGTTAAACAAGGGGGTAACATAGATTTGCAGGGCAACACATTTCCCTCACAAAATGAAAACTTTTTAGCACTCTTGAGACTTTAGAGATACAGTTACCACGGTTAACTGCCTGCTGAAAGAGCAGGCACTAGTGGACCTGGTTAATTGGTGTTGGTACCAACGTTGGCTGATGTGAGGTTTTGTTCGCTTGTTTTTGGATCGGTCTCTGCCCAAGGGGGGGACGCAAAAGAATCGTGTCAGAGATAATAGCTCTGAATTGTTTCAGACCAAATGATATCACACTGGCCGTAGGAATGCAACCTTGTAAGCAGCTAGAAGAGAGAAAAGTGGTGGTGAAATGGGAAACGGCACTTGCCTCCCATGCGTGAGACTCAAGATCGAATCCCCAGCACTGTCAAACAGAAATGAGAGGAGGGAGGAGAAGGAGAGAGGGAGGAAGGAGAAATAGAAAGACATTGCACTAGGACCCCATGCCCACATAAAAGCCAGGAGTTGTAGTGCAAGTCTGCAGCCTTGACACTGGATGGAGTAGGAAGGGGGCCACTGGCTGATCCCAGGTATAGCTGGCCAGCCTTCCAGCCAAAAGGGCAAGTTCCAGGTTCAGTGGGAGACCCTGTCTTAGAACATAAGCAAAGAGGGTGACGGAGGAAGGCACCCAGCATTGATCTCCAGCATCGGCACACTCAAGAAAGCAAGCATATGCATTCGTATGCACGCATACTCACACACACACATACACAAGCATACACAAATCACAAGCAAACCAGAAACCCCATGTAATGGAGAAGTCAGGAATGTCAGCACAGGATCATGGACCACCTTTCAGAAGGACTACACTACTTGTCTACAAAATTCCTGTAGATTTTAGCAACCTTGTGTGAATGTAATTTTTTTTTTAAATAATGTTTCTGTCGCTGCCTGGTTTAAAACCGTAAGCATAAGGAATTTATGAACAGTTTTGTGTTCACTCATTTTTAAGTTAAATTCTTTGAAGACTTGCTGAATTTATTTATTTATTACTTTCATTGGAGAGTTTCGGGCATTGCCCAATCTAAGAAACACCAGGTCAAGGCAGAAAGTCCAAACCAGGGTCATCATGACGGGAGAATGTCAGCATGAGCAGCCAGAAACGCACTTGTCTAGAGCACATCTGATTTTGGACTCAAGTGTGAACTCATATATAAATACATCTTTCCACCAAAGTCAGCCATAAAAATGGGCCAGGTCATAAAAATGGGCGCATTGGAAAGACAGGACCTCAGTGCAAGGCTTGGTTGGTTTCCTGCCTTGGCTCTGCTAGCTGTGGCCTTCAGCTGCCTTTCCTCTAGGGCTTGATAACAAAGCCAAGCTTGTGTGTTTGCTATAAGGATTGCATCTGACATATTTAAAGCATCTGGGACGTCTTGGGGTTATTCAGTGACAGCCACTGATGGCATAAGGACATCTGAGCTGGAGGCTCTTGGCTTGTTCCCTGAGTTCTATGTCATGCTTAATATTTTTCCACATTTGGGGAAATATTCTGGGCTGGATAACCCAGGACAGTGCATGGAATCACAGCACGCGCTGCCAAACTAACAAATGAAACACAAGTCTGACTCTTAGATTAGGCTCTCTCTCACCGAGTGGTTGAGCTGATATTTCTGCCTAGTTAAAACTGTTGAAAACAGCTATTTCAATCTTCGACACAGAAACTGGTCTCCAAACGTTTTGCTTTACTTTTTATAGGCCATATTTTGTTGATCGGATTCCACGGCGTCAGTTAAGATTTAAAAAGAAATCCCTGCACTGTGACCCTGTGTGGAGAAGTAGACAAGTCACCTATATGAGAAACTGAGCCACTTCTATGCTGACTTCAGGGAGCAAGCTGGAAGCTGGTCTTTGAGTTTTATGAAAATTAAGAAACCTGTTGTTTTTTCGTAATTATTTTTCTACCAACAGTGTGGTAAGGGTGGAGATGCCTTATTTACAAACAGGAACCGTAATTTAAGCAGCTACCTGGCCTAAAACAATACAAAATGATTGTGAACATGTTTTAAAGGCCTTGGAAATCTGTTTTCTTTAGAAATCTCACCCACACGCCCCTTAGCAGGGCAGTGGCAGGGCACTGAGTGACAGGGTCGGGCACATGCCAGCTGTGCCTTCCTTGGATGTTGGAGACCGGCGCTTTCTCTGCACCTCTCTGCAGAAGCGCCCGTGTGCACGGCACTACAGTGTCCTAGCTGGCCTCCCTGCTTCCACCCTAGAATTTCCTAACCCATCCTCCACACAACAGTTAAGATTGGGCTTTTGTAACCATAGACCAAATCATGCCATTGCCTGGTCATAGCTCTCCAATGGCCTCTAAAGCACGCAGAGCAAAATCCGTGACGGCTGCAGCCTATACACCCAGAAGGCGCAGGCCACGCCTTCCCATCTCGCCTCTGTCCCAACCGCTATGCCATTTTCTTCAACTATGTTCCCACACGGGACTCCCACGGCCTCTACCCAGAACGCTCTGTGTTTCCCAGCTTTGCCAAAGTAGTTTTCTGTCGTGGCCCCGTTGGCTCCTCGGAGAAGCCGTCATTTCCTGCACAGACCATGCTGTGTCTCACACTGTTTGATTTGCTTCAGTACATTCAGAATTCGTACTCCATCTTTGTCGCGTGGCTTGTGCTGTAGCCATGTCCCCCCCAGAAGGCAGGCGGGCTTCCAGAAATGGCATGCCACTCGGTGCCTCCACACCTGCAGAAAGCAGGCTTGCAAACTTTGCTTCTGTGAATGGCTGAGCGTAAACTAACTGTGCTCTAGTCCTGGCTTGGTTATTAGCAGGGTAACCTCTTGCAAGTACTTAGTTTCCTTGAACCTCGGTTTCTCTATGAGTGGTTACTGTGTAAGCTAGACTCCACGGTCTTTAAGAGTCCTTCTTGTTTTACATTCCATGGCTTGTAGGGCTCCAGCCCCCCTCTCCTCATCCCATGCATAGCTCTAAACCAGCTAGAGATATTTTCTTCATAAACATGGAGATTCTAAGGATGTGTGATGGTCTCTAGACGCTGAAATGTCATCAAAACCACATGTTGTAGTGTTTATTTTCCCTCGCTTGGCCAAGCCCACTGAAACCACACCCTCCGCTGCCAAGCCACAGCCCAATCCTGCTTTTGGAAGTAAAAATGGGGTAGAAGGATCTCTGGCAGCTGAAATGTAAGAATCAATCAATCACCAATCAATCAATCAATCAATAAACAAGCTACCCGGACTCCTGACTAGCACCTCGTTTATGGAGAAATCGGGGTATGACCCACAGGACTGATGAGATGCCATCATATGCAAAAGTTCGTGAAGATAATAGGGAAAAGTAATATGAAATTTTAGAGACAGTAGTTCTGTGCTTATCTGGGGTTTTGCTTTCCAGGGTTTCAGTTACTCACAGCCAACCACAGACAAAAATATTATATGGAAAATTCCAGAAAGGAACAATTCATAAGTTTTAGATTTGTAAACGGTCGTGAGTAGCATGATGCAATCTTGTGCCGCACAGCTCCATCTTGCTTGGGGAGTGAGTGAATCATCTCCGTCAGGGTACTCATACTGGTGCTGGGTACGCTACCCTCCTGCTAGTAGCCAGTCCGGTTATCGGGTGGACATTGTGTGCTGTCGGAGCACTGACGTTTCAGGAACCTCTAGCCCACTTCACAGGGCCCCACAAGAGCGACAACACAGGGAGGACCCAACAGGGAAGGGCAAATTAACGGCTGCGGATTGGCAGCACTGTGGGCACATAAGGGGGAAAATCTTCAGGGTTATACACAGGGTTCAGGAACCTCTGGGGCTTCAGGCATCCATAGCGATCTTGACATACATCCCTGTCGACCAGGGGGAGTTCTTTCACTGACAATTTCTAAACTCTTATATCCAGCCCATATCATTAAAATAATACCCTGTGCTCGCTCAACTTTTAGCTCTGAAGTTTTTAGCACATGCCAGAAATACACATTTAGAAATAGCTTAGCAAGGCTGTGCTTAAAGTGACTCTAACCCTTCTCAGCGCCTGTGGAAAAAAAAATGGCCTCAGGAAATGGAAAGGAAATCTCCTTCATGGTCAGAAAAGTTGAAGACACTTTTCATGACAAGAACAGACCTTAACTGTCTCTTAAATGCATATTGATGGACCAACGTTTTAAAACTGAGTTGATAGCTCATAGCTGTGATTCCTACACTTAAGAGGCTGCGGCAGGAGGGATTATCATGAGTTTGAAGCCAGCCTGAGCTACACAGTGAGTTCCAGACCAGCCTGGGCTACAGAGTGAGAGCCTATCACAAAAATCACCACCTTTTAATAATGATAAAAATAAAAGTTAGTGGTGGAGCATGACTTCAGCCCCAGCACTTGGGAGGCAGAGGCAGGCAGATCTCTGAGTTTGAGGCCAGCCTGGTCTACTGAGCACAGCATAGTAGCTCCAGGGCTACACAGAGGAAACCTGCCTCAAAAACCAAGTGTGTGTGTGTGTGTGTGTGTGTATACACATGCACAGCAATTGATTAAATCAAAATTAAACCAGATAAAAACATAACGGCAGTATCTATGTGAGCAGGAGGACAAGGCCTTGGTTTAACGCTGAGAAAGTTGGAACTCAGAGGGCTCAAATGGCCAGCTCAAGGTCACATCACTCTTTCTTGTTAGCTTAGAGCTGAACCTCTGCCCTCCTGCCTGGCAATTCCATGCCGTCCTTCTTGCCCTTCCTGGAGCCCGTGGGTACCAGCAGCTTCCGGTCACATGAGCCAGCTATGGTGGGAGGTGGCTGGTTTAAAAACCATGACTGTGTTAAGATCCTATGAGGCTGACGAGCCAGTTGGAACTCCGTGACTATGGAGAGCTGAAAGGGATCAGATTCCTAGCCAAAATCCTCAGTGCCCTCACCATCATTTATTGCCCATCTCTGAGTATTAACCTTTCCACTGTGGGGTAAAATCTCTGGAATGTACTAACCTGGCAGACCAGTGGCTTCCCCCGACACAACGGCTAAGCAGGCCATCAGGCAGCAGCTGGGACTCAGCCAGCCATTTTCTCAGTTTTGCTCCAAGCTGCCAACCTAACACTCCCACCAAAGCATTTGGGAAATGCCCCTTTTCACAGCCTTTGTCCTGTGGCTATAAAAGCTCATGTACACACTTCCACATTGGAACCCGTTACTCACGGCAGCCCTAGTCCGTGTTCCCAGGCTATGGTCCCCGGTATGCGGCTCAGGGTGAATGATGTTTGAGGTGAGCTGTGTTCTGTGTTCACATGATACAGTGTCAGAACACAGCAGGCCACAGTAGAGTGAGATCAAGCCATCCTCTGAGAAGTGTTTTGCGTGTTAGCCATCAGGAAGACGTGACTGTAATTTTTTGCTTTTGTCTGGTGCTGAGGATTGAACCCATGACCTCACACATGCCAGGCTCTCTCTAACACCTATCCACATCGCTGGTAATTGTTTTACATGCCAGATATACATGTGCTAATCCCATTGTCCTGGGTAATACCTACAGTAATTCTTTTTTGTTTGTTTTGTTTTTCGAGACAGGGTTTTACTGTGTAGCCATGGCTGCCCTGGAACTCCCACTGTAGGCCAGGCTGTCCTTGAACTCAGAGATCCTTTGCCTCTGCCTCCTTGGTGCTGGGATTGAAGGCATGGGCCACCACCGCCTGGCTACCAACAGTTGTTCTCAAGGGTAGGTTATTTTGTGACAGGCACTTGCCTAAGTCTACTACATCTCCTGTTATTAATCCTCAAAACAACCCGATGAGGTATTATTGAAGTATTGCCGTTCTTCCTATTGTACAGACGAGGAAACTGAGTCTCCACTCAGGCTCAGATTCAAGTGCTCTGCCACTAACCCGAGAGCCTCGACTTTCCTGCCCCCAAGTTCTCAGAAGCAACAATGCACAGCTAGCAATAATCCCCTGCATGCCTTGCTGTCACAGCACTAGCTGCTGTAGACAGTTAAAGACAGGAAAACCGAAGAGAAGAGCCGGCCAGGGGCCAGCTGCGACCCAAGGGACCTGGAACGTCCGAGATTCCACTCTGGTAGATCTGACTTGAGGGGGTTGCCAGATACAGACTGGCATGAAATATAATCTGCAAAGCACTCTGAATTCAGTTCTTATCAAAGAAGAGCAGACACAAGCTCATGTGAGAAGCTGGTGAGAAAGTGAGGGAAGAGCCAGGCCTTAGGGCCAGCCTCCATTTCCCTTCACGGCATGTCATACGTGTCCCGTGACAGCTCTGCCCGTTCATCCCGTGTCATACATGTCCCGAGACAGCTCTGCCCGTTCATCCCGTGTCATACGTGACCTGTGACAGCTCTGCCCGTTCATCCCGTGTCATATGTGTCCTCTGCCCGTTCATCCCGTGTCATACGTGTCCTGTGACAGCTCTGCCCGTTCATCCCGTGTCATATGTGTCCTGTGACAGCTCTGCCCGTTCATCCCATGTCATATGTGTCCCGTGACAGCTCTGCCCGTTCATCCTGTGTCATATGTGTCCTGTGACAGCTCTGCCCATTCATCCCATGTCATACGTGTCCTGTGACAGCTCTGCCCATTCATCCCGTGTCATACGTGTCCTGTGACATCTCTGCCCGTTCATCCCATGTCATATGTGTCCTGTGACATCTCTGCCAGTTCATCCCATGTCATATGTGTCCTGTGACAGCTCTGCTCGTTCATCCCATGTCATACGTGTCCTGTGACAGCTCTGCCCATTCATCCTGTAAGCTCTAGCTGTCTACACAGTTGCCTCCTCTACCTACCTCCTACCTTTCAGCATCATCAGTTAGCTTCGTTATCTTTTCCCCTCTCTTCCTCCTCCTCCCTGCTCCTTCTCTCCTCCCCCCTGCCCTGCCGGTGACTGCTCCCTACCCCTGCCCCTTCCTGCAAGGCTCACAGTCTGATACTATTGCACAGATAGGATCTCCTGGTTCACCTAGTACGCTGTATGTTCTCCCATGGGGACCACCTTCCTGCCAGGTCACCTCACGCTTCCTAGAAGGATGCCTTCCTTCTACCTCTAGAGGCAGGACCACTCATGGTTCTTTAGCTGTGGCCAAAGGTCTTCTAGAACATATGTTACTATTGTGTCTAAAAATGAACCATGAGTATCCAAGCACATGGTGGAGTTTGTCTGCATAAATACTAATTTTGTGTGTTGTGTTCTAACAGCTCCAGTCTTATTTTAAAAGAAGCTTGAGGGTAAAACTTTAAATAAAATCCTATCAGCTCTTCTCTCATTACACGTGTTGCCCCTGTAGATTATTCAGGTCTAAACATCATAAACTCTTTAGTTTTGTTTTGCTTTAGTTAGCTTGGGTTTTTTTTGTTTTGTTTTGTTTTTGTTTTTTGACACAGGGTTTTTCTGTGTAACCCTGACTGTCCTGGAACTCACTCTGTAAACCAGGCTGGCCTCGAACTCACAGAGATCCGCTGGAATTAAAGGCGTGTGTCACCACTGCTGGGCTGGCTTCTTAAACTCTCGATCCTCCTCCATCCTCTTACTGAACCAGTGCTTACAGATGTTTATTAATTTTGGCTGACTCAAGAGTATGAGAAGGAACAATCCATTCTGTTGTCACTCAGAAGCTCAGAATATTGTGCCTGTTGTGCCCAGACTCTGAATCTCCCAGAACCACCATGAGACCAGATCCAATGCAAAAGCAAAGAATCGTTATAATTAACGAGTTAACTGGGGTTAACGCGAGTCCTCTATCTCATTGGGTGGGGCAGGAGGGACCCCAAGCAGCAGTGGGGCAGGGAATATATCGAGGTAGAGCAAGGGAGGGTCTCAGGGTCTGCTGGTTGCATAGCAACAGTCTCAGGATTGGTGCACCTCTGGGCTTGGGCAACCTGTCCTGAGTGAGATTGGTCAGCTGCAGCTGCAGAAAGGCTGCCTAGCTCAGGGCAGCTGCTATGCTCGCTCGGCATTCCACTATTACCACTAAAGTGCTTCCAGAGCCCGCCAGCTTACCTCTGATTGGTTTCTTGCCACATGGAGGTTATCCTAGTGATTAGGGCAAGGTAAGGAGCACAGTGCACGTTGCTGAGTCATGGCGTACATATTGCTGGGTCTTTTCTGCAGCCTATTGTGGCTGCCAAAACAGGCGGCTGGGTGAGGGGCTGGGCTCTTCAAGATAATCTGACATTTTAAAATGACCAGGCTGCAGTTGTATTTTTTTTTTAAATTACGGTGATAGTTTTCAAATCAATAGAAATAACCCCAACTCTTTTGTCCTTTCAAAAGCGCTTCTCCTTAAAATATTATTTTTTTTTCTAGCTTTGTATTCCCCCTGGGGCCCTGGAAATACTTAGTCATTCCGCAGGGTCTCCTCTCTTCTCCACAGAGCCTCCAGGGTTTCTCAGATCTACTCACCCTTACTTTGGGAAAAGTCACCAACACTCCTTGTCTGAGTCATTTACACACCTGCTCTCTGTGCTTGTTTTTAGGAAAAGTTACTATTTTACCTGTTTATGACAAACAACTTGAGGGCAGAGAAAATCCCCATGTCTTCTTCCTTGAATGAATTAAGATAGCATCTTGCACATAAATGGTAAGAGAAAAAGGGAAAGGGTTTAGACCAGAAAAGTCAATGTCTTGCCCACCCTGCCGATGCACCACTGGGAGAGTGAAGGAAACATTGGGTGAATTTGTACCCCGGAGAACAGTATAGTAGGCACAATAGCAAAGAAAGAAGCTATCCTAAAGGCAGAAGTATAAAGAAACTAACAATGAGAAAATAAACCCCAAAAGAATAAGATAAAGCCAAGCAGGAGAAATAAAGATCTGTCAGTAGGAGATGAGATTAAACAGAGAAACAAAAAAACAGTTTTAGGTTGTTCTTTCTGTCTTGTTGGGTTTGTTGTTTTGTTTTGTTTTGTTTTAAGGGAGGGGGGATGAAGGCAGAAGAAAAGGCCAGGAAAGCATTTTTATAAACCCTTAAGTAAATATGCTATGCCAACCAGAAGCACTAATTTGGGCTTTGGGAAGTAGAGAATGGGGAAACAACCCCAGGGCCATAGGTAAGAGAACTGAGAAAAATAAATTGTGCAGAAAGGGGAAGAGGAGAGGGAAGTGGCCGGATCCTTTTTTTGGTGATTGAAATGATTCCAGATGCCATCAGTTTTCAACAACTCTGCAGAGTCAAAGGGAAAAGAGAAAAACCACAAAGGGACTGGGAGTGCATATCATGTTTGTGTTGTTACAATGTTACTCGCTTGCAAGTCACTTCCGCTCTCTGCTTTACCCCATGGCAGCGCAGACCCAAGCAGCACCCGGAGGTGCTGAATACTCTGTCCCACCAAGTGTGAGACACCGGGACTGAGTGCAAATTCACATTCGAAGCTGGAAATGCAGCCCAAAGGCAGTGAGGGGGGCTTGCCTGGCATGTGGGAGGCCCCAGGTTCGAGCCCCAGCACTGTTTAAAACGGAAAAGGGAGAAAGTACAGCTTGGATTGTTTGAGCTAGAACTTGTAAATATGGCATCATGTAAGAACTTTTCAATCGTTTTTTGTTTGCTTTTTTTGTTTGTTTGTTTTGTTTTGTTTGTTTTTCGAGGCAAGTTTTCTCTGTGTGGCTTTGGAACCTGTCCTGGAACTAGCTCTGTTGACCAGGCTAGCCTCGAACTCACAGAGGCCTGCCTCTGCCTCCCCGGTGCTGGGACTTAAGGCGTGCACCACCACCACTGGGCTAAACCTGAACATTGTGTGACAAACGTATCAATGTCTTATGACCACTCTCAGCTTTTCCCACCCCAGAATTCTTCCCCTTAATCAACAAACTCCACAGAAGCATGGTTCCTCTTTTGCCTAAGTTAAAACTACACATTGAGGTGTGTGGCTTCTTTTCCTTGGCTTTTTAGACCTCCGTGCTCAATCAGTCCTCCCTGGCTCCCCCTGAGCTTTCTTTGAAAACGTCTCTTTCTAGACTCTTTGCTTGCAGTGTGGCATTGCGTGGGAGTCTATTCGGGACTCGCTTCTTTTTGAAGTGTCACTATTCATGGGAGCATACCCTCTCTCTCCCTTGCTGTAATGATTACCCAGTGGACAGATGCCCCCCCCAGGCTCTACCTGCCACAGAAACCCCCCTATGGAGCCTCGCATTTCAACATCTCCTGCACTGTCCCTGGTCCTCATAAACTGAGCTCACAGCCTTCCCTCAAACGTGCCCTCCTATGCCAGCATTACCAGCCACTGGGGGCCCAGGATCCTATAAGGCATCTTTAATTTCTCCTTCAAGCACACACCAAGTTCCCTTTCCCCAGAGTCTCCTTGTTAGGTGTGTCCCTCCCTGTCCACTTCTTTTGATCCCAGTTAAGTGCTAGCATCTGTCTTCAGAATTCACTAGAGAAACTGTTCTGACTTTCTTTCCTCAGATCATGTCAGGTCCCTCAATTTTTTTTTTTTTTAAAAAAAAACCTGGGCATCACTTTTGTGATACATATGTATGTATATATATGAATTACTCATATATCATAATATATGTTGATGGGAAGCAAAGCTGATCACAGCAAACAGGTGAAACACAGACCAAAGTTGCTCATCTAACACTCTACTGTTCAGGCTACATTTATATGTTCAGCTTCCCTCCCCAGGAACAGGGCGAGCCCAGATTCTTCCCAGATCATCGCCCCGCTGCAACATAGGCTGAGAAACGCAGAGCAATTGTCTACCTGAGCCAAGAAACAAGCAGATTATGAGGGAAGCAATCTCTCCTTCACAGCTCCAGTGATGGCTGCACTTTGCTATTTATTCGTGCCATTGTATCATTAATGTCCCATCATATGTTAAACGTTGTGGGGACAAATGCAGTTTTATTCATAGCCTTGTACCAGTAAAGTTCAACAAATCTGTGTTTAATTAGTTAGTGAGGTTTTTATGATCTGTCTGTGAGTGGGGATAGAAGGTAAAGTGGCCTTCCTGCTTTTGCCGCTTTCTCAAATGCCAGGGTTCCAGGCTTTGAGGTCACTTGTCCCGAACCCGTCGGGAGATGAACTCGTTCAGGAGAGTGAGAGCTGAAGCCACTGAGTTCATGGCCAGGTACCACTGGTGGCATCTAAGAAACCTGTGATGTAAGCAGAATCCCCAGGTCAAGTGTGTGAATGGCAAAAGTGCTTGTTATCAAGGGCATTTCCAAGGTTCTTTGCACAATCTGAATGTCTCAGTCAGCTCTTACTGCAGAAAGTCCGGTGGAGATTCTCCAGTAGCCTTAAGCCTGGTGCTGCTTCCGGAAAACGTAGATGGAAATGATCTCTGCGAAGCTTAAAGCAGAGCTGAGACAGGGAGCACCTTCTTCGCAGGCCTCAGTAGGGTTCAATGGAGCTCTGGGTCAACCCAGTGAAATATATAGGAATACTTCATCCCACCGTGTGTGTGTGTGCGTGTGTGCGTGCGTGCGTGCGTGCGTGCGTGCGTGTGTGTGTTCATCTCAACAGCCTGAATAACAAACTCCCAGTTCAGGGTCTGCCTTGGGTTGTCAGAATCATCCCTTTGTTCCTTTCAATGTCTTTAATGCATCTAAAGAATTAGCACGCTTTGCATATAACTGTGTAATATACACAATTTATGAATGCATGCATACAATGTATATAAGTGTACACAGCTGTACTCTATCACCTGTCCCCATCTGAGTGTTAGGTCTCAAATGGCTAACAGAGGCACCTATAGCATTTCAAACCCAATCCCGTTCACCATCTTCTCTCAACATTGCCTTGTTGCAGAGACATCCTGGCTGGCATACCCCGACCCCAGGGACTGGGCTAGGTTTCCCATCCCCCAGCCTTGGCTTCTTGGTCACTTGCTCCAAGGCTCCTCTCTGGCCACGCGTCACACCCCTCTGCCCTTTCTCGATTGCCACCCCCAACTCCCATGGCCCAGTTCACTCTGGACTCTTCCAGATGTCACTGCCCGTGATCCCCTTATATCTATAGCAAAAATCTCAACCCCTTAGGAGCAGTCTCTCTCTCTCTCTCTCTCTCTCTCTCTCTCTCTCTCTCTGTGTGTGTGTGTGTGTGTGTGTGTGTGTGTGTCTTTTCATTCACTGAGCAAGAAAATTTGAGTGCATCCTATTGCTGGAGGTGGAGGAATGAGCTTCCTAAGGCATGTCAAGGTGTGGAACTATTACTCAACAGAGGAGTAATAGTTGTTTATAGAAGTCAAAGTGGAAAGGTCTTCCAATCACACACACACACACACACACACACACACACAGCTTCAAAAAGGATACGCTCCTGAAAAATCACTACATCATATTCCAAGAACTTTGGGGGAATCTGGAGGTGCTAGGGCACATACAGAGAAGAACAGGGAGAGTTAAGTACCTTAGGATCTGGCTCCACCTTTTCTTCTTGGTTTTATTATGGGCCCAGTGAGAAAGTAAGTTTGTTTCTCTGCTCCTGTATTCCTCTTCCTTTCCTGTGAGGTTATGGACTGAAACGATCAGTCTTGGAAATCACTCTAATTTGCCTTTTTTCTGGGCCCTGAGTCATTCTCCCCAACGCCAGGGTACCCTAAGGGAAGAGTCGGAGGAAATGATGTCACTCTCCTTGGTCTCTTTTGCGAGCTTTGGGCTTTTTCTTTGGGCCAAAACTTTAACAGATCCGTTTTCTAATCAGCTTGCCAGGAGTACCGGGAAATAAGATGTGCACCCACCCTCCGGTTCCCCTTTCTTCTCAGCCAAAGCATGGCAGGTGACTCCCTGAGAACCCATTTGTGAACCTCAACGTCTTATCAAAAGCTGGAGGCTGGCTGGTGTTTCTTCAATGGTAGTTTTTGAAGACAGGCTCTCTTTTAGTACAGACTCATCTCAAATCACTAGGTAGCCGAGGATGACCTTGAACCCCTGGTCCTCTGGGATTACAGGCATGCTGTCACTCACCATACCTGGCTTAGAATCTTTTTCAAATTTTTCTTTCTTTGGAGCAAGAAACCAAAAAAACAGAGCGCCAAATCCAAGGTCAAGCAGGGCCAAAGAGAGGAGAGAGCAGCCAGGTGGAGGGGTGGGGCCATGCGGGGGTGGAGCACGCAAGGGGTATGGCCATGCAGGTAAATGTACCCAAGTTTTGTTTCATCCATTAAGTAAAGCTCTTCGCATGCAAATAAGTGAAACAAAAACCCCCACATTTGGGGACTGTGCCTTTGGCAGATTTCATGTAATTTACTTGATAAATATATGTTCAATCCTTGGATTTTTGTTGTTTGGTTGGTTGGTTGGTTGAGTGGTTGTTTTTTATGGAGACAGGGTTTCTCTCCGTAGCCCTGGCTGTCTGGGAACTCACTCTGTAGAGCAGGCTGGCCTCGAATTCAGAGATCTGCCTGCCTCTGCCTCTTGAATGCTGGGATTAAAGGTGTGGCCTACCACCTCCCGGCTAATCCTTGGACGTTTTAAACTCTACCATTTCAAGTCTGCTTTTGCTTCCTGCCCCCCTACTACCAAGATATTCAGCTCTTCAGAGTCTTCTAGGACTCAAGTTAGCCATGGTCTTGATGAGGGTTGGGAGTAGGGTGCTCTGGAAGACCCTGAGCATCCTGGGCCAAGCAGCTGGAGTAAAGACCCACACCTCAGTCATGTAGGAGACATGGGTTCTCCCTGCTAGAGATCTGTGGCCCAGTCTTGCCTTGTCTCCAACCAACCAGACTTCAGGGAAGCCTCATTCAAGACAAAGGCTCTGTTTTAAGCTGCGTGGCTGGTGTTTATGCTTAGGAAGGACCCAGACTCTCAGTAGGGAAGGACACATTGCCAATGGCATGCTTGGAAAGAGGAAGACTCTGACCCTAATACATACTACTACTGTTCCTTGGCCTATGTAAGCCTTGGATGCCCATTAAAATCGCCACCCGCTCCCTACTCTCCTTTGGACACCTGACTCAGAATCTTTGGAGTGGGACTGAAATTCCTTTTTAAACTAATATTGAGATACTAGACTTTTGCAAACCTGACCTCGTCCCAGGAGCCATGGGTGTGGGATGCTTTATCTGAAACCAGGTACCCTTTGTGACAGTCAGCCTTTTCAATCTGGAAAAGTCTAGGAACCTTCAACACACAAGCCGTGACGTACTGTCACGCATTCTGTGTAGTCCCACTGTGTACAATGTGGGAACACACGCACACATATGCACACATGAACACAGGCACAATGGGCGTTTGCCTGGGACTGTGCCCACACACCTTCAGTAGATTCCAGGTCCCTGAGGTGCTGGTGTCTGGGGTAAAATGTTCCCTGACTAGGGCAGCCCGGACAGGACTGAGTCTAGAAAGCCGGTAGAAGGAACAATAGGGAGTAGGGATGGCAGCTGAACAAAAACAAACAAAACAAAATGAAAAACCCATTTTTTTTAAAATCAAACTCTTTAATGTATGTGTTTCTGTGGGAGTGTGTGTGTATGATATGTGAGTGTATGTGCTTGTATATGTACAGTGGCTGGAAATCAATGTGTGTCTTCCTCCATGGAGCTCCAGTGTTCTGTTTTTCTTTCTGAGAGGATGTGATGCATGTTTGCACGCTCATACATGTGAACTCAGGTCCACATGTGCCCTAGCACACAGGTGATCGGATGACAACCTCGGCCCTCACCTCCTCATTGAAAACAGGGTTTCTTTGTTGGGCTTGTTTTGTTTTGTTTTGGTTGTTTGTTTTGTTTCCTGTGTCTATCAGGCTTCCACAGGATTCCCCTGCCTCTGCCTCTTATCTCTCCACAGCAGCACCAAGATTACGGTGCTCACACTGTACTTCCGGCTTTTGTGTGGGTCCTGGGGATTCCAACTCAGGTCCTCACACTCGCATGACAAGCATGTGGCATGTGTACCCACTAAGCCAGGTCTCCAGTCACTCGGACAGGGCCTCACTATGTTACCCTGAAACTTGTTATATGGAACAAACTGGCCTTGAACTCACACAGATCCACCTGCCTCGGCTTCCCCTTTCACTGAACCAGGGCTTGCAAAGTTGGCTAGACTGGCTTGGTCAGGCAAGTCCCAGGGATCCTCCTGGCTCTGCCTTGTGGTGCTGAGATCACAGGCATCAGCTACCATAGTGAGGTTCCTAGGCAAGATGCTCAGGATCCTAGTTCAGCTCTTCATGTTTGCACAGCAAGCCCTTCCCCACTGGATCCTCTCTCCAACCCCTCTTAGGACGAAATTGCTTCTGCTGAATTCTGTTTCTAGGTAAAATGAGTAGATGTTAGTCAGGAAGAGCAAATGAAAAAGGCTAATTTTATTTTCTAACACCCATTACTGATTGGGTAGCAGATAAAGCTGTGGTTTGCCTCCACTTTTTTATTTTCAAAATGATTCATTCTGTACGGTTTCTCAACCCACCAGCTTAGTAACAGGGCTTTCTTTCCTGTTCTTACAGCATGACAGCCATGTTTGAAACCATGAAGCAGACCCAATACCAGGAGAGAGGGGATGGGCAGATATCCTGCTCACGATCTACTCAGGGTGGTCACAGTTTAAAACCATCCAGCTTTAGGTAGATTGATGATATAAGGCAGGGTTCCCCACACAACCAACCAAGAGAACAATCCACGGTGGATTGAGCCTGCCGGGTTAGAGCTTCCTGTTCCCTTTCCTGAAGACATCACTGTGTTTGAGATTTGCTTTTCCGTGGTTTTTCAAAGCAAGCCCACCATCGAAAGGGAAGCTTTGCCCAGCAAAAATGTACATGATGTGAAAATCAGCCTGCCTTTTCCCTTCTTGCCCATGCCTCTCTCTCTCTCCCTAAGTTCCCTGTCAGTTAATTCACATTTCCTGATTTGGCAAGCCCCTGACTCCCACCCGCTTTTTCTTGGGTAAAACTTCCTGAGTTGACATTAAAGAGAACTCTTGCCTCACCAGAGTTTTAGGGGGAAAAGCGGCATTTAGGTTTCATTACATAAAGGCCACAGCAGTTACCACTTTCTAAGAGTCCAGTGAGCTTTCCCCAAAGCTCCTTGTTTACCGAGGTTGCCTCGGGGAGGGTGAGATAACTGGCTGAGCAAGGAGTCTGTCCTCGGCTGGAAGCTGGAGCAAGAGTCTTTTATTTCCCACCTTGATATTTTTTCCCCTGAGGCAGGGTTTCTCTGTAGCTTTGGAACCTGTCCTGGAACTCACTCTGTAGACCAGACGATCCTCCTGCCTCTGCTTCCCGAGTGCTGGGATTAAAGGTGTGCGCCACGGCCTGGGGAGCAGGTTTCTTCAGGCCTAGTGATGGGAAAGAAGCCGGGAGCAGAGAGGCAGAGAGATCTCTGAGGTCATTTCTTGAGTTTTGAAAAAGAGGGCCTGAGTGCCATCAGCCCAGGGTTCTAGTTTCATTTCTGTGGCTGTGATAAAATATCCTAACAAAAGCCAGCTTGGGGGGAAAAGGGTTTGTTTTCATCTCACAAGCTTCAGTTACAGTCCATCACTGCAGTGAAGCCAAGGCGTCAGGGACATCCACAGTCACTCACTTCCTAGTACTCAGGTGGGAATCTCATCTTATAATGTAAGACCCTCAGAACGAGGAGTCTCCCAGTTTCAGTCGGGACCCCCAAGAACTCAATGGCCAGTCCAGTTGTTGCAACACGCAAGAGGCTTTAATGAACAGGAATCATTTGTGTGAACGGGCCCCCTCAGCACACAGGCCAGAGAGAAGCCCCATCCCCCAGACACAGGTGTTTTTTAAAGGCAAAACCCACAAGCTTAGAGAGGGGGTGGGATCCTGTGTCCTTTGAGTACCTGACCCTTTGAGGCTGGATGGTCTGCTATTGGGGTCAACAGACCTTAGGGCCTCAGGGTGTGCTAATTAATCTTTTGCGGCTATCTCTTTGTTTCTTAAGGACCCTATTCACCACCTGCTGACTCACGGAAAGGAGGGGCAGTGTGAATTCTTGGTATCCTGCTATCTCAGTGGTTAGCAAATTCCGCCTGGCATTCCAATTATTTGGGCTTCATTTCTTTGCTAGTTTAAGTCTTTCAATAAGATGTGGGACCTCGCCAGGCAGTGGTAGCTCTTGCCTTTAATCCCAGCACCGAGGCAGGCTGATCTCTGTGAGTTTGAGACCAGCCTGGTCTACAAGAGCTAGTTCTGGGACAGCCTCTAAAGCCACAGAGAAACCCTGACTCAAAACAAACAAGAGCTGGGACCTCTGGCCTAGGGAATGGTACCACCCACAGTGGTCTGGGTCGTCCTGTATCTATTAACGAATTAAGAAAAGCTCCCTACCCCAGACATGCCCACAGGGTAAGCCGGAGTGGGCAGTCTTCAGTAGAGACTCTCTTCTTTACAGTGTTAACAATGAAAGCTAAGTTCAGGGAAGAAGTCCCCTGCTGGAGCTGGTTGTTCCCAGAATGGTCCGTCCTTTACAGAAAAACGTACACAGTCTAGGCTGGCAGCTCTTCATACAGCTGTCTCTCCACCTCCCAGGCTTCCAGGGAGCCTGGGAAGTGGGCAGGTTGTTCTCAAGAGACAGACCAGAGCTGCCTCTGTGAAAAGCAGGCAGAGCCCAGACACAAGGTTTCCGTTTGTGTGTTCCTGGGAAGCTCTCCCGTCTTTTCTTCTCTTGGCCGTGCTGTGTCATCTGTGGTTGTGGGGATGCTATAATTCTGGGCGAGGGGGACCTTGGGGTATCTCGTGGTGGCCGAGGGGCAAACATGCCAGGCAGACAGAGCTCAAGTGAGAAGTTCTATTAGAGAGGGGAAGGGGTGGGGAGGGAGAGAAGAGGGAGAAGGGGGGCAGAGAGAGAAAGAAGAGAGGAAAAGTCCTGTCTGCCCCTTCAGAGGAACCGTGGGAGCAGGAGTGGGTGGAGCTTCTTCCTTTAAAGGGTCCTTTGCGCCTGCGTGCAGACCATGTAGCGGCTGTGGAGCTCTGGAATGGCCGGGGTACTGCCCGAACGCATTCTGCCCGAACGCATTCTGCCTGCTGACAGGGGCAGGCCAGCATAATGCCTGAATCCTTGGGGGGTGGGCATTTCTAATCAGTCCACTCCACCATCCATGGATCTTTACTTAGACGTAACATTTCCTACTCTCACGCAGACCCATCCCAGCTGTATACTATTCCCTTTCTCTGATTTATTTTCCTGACTTTACCATCTCCTAACTTTCCGTCTACATGCATTTATGTGTTTCTTTGTGGCTTCTGCCCCCATCCTACCTACCCTGCATACAAAACTCTGCTTTTAAAACAGAAGCCTCAAGAGAAGGAATGCAGACTGCTACATTCTTAGCTCCCACAAAAGGTGCGCAATGGGGTTCTGCAGGTAGTTTTTGGACAGCGGAGGAAATTGGGACAAGGAAGGAGATATGGGAAGGTTTTTTATATTTAACATTTGTTTGTTGTTTACTGGTATTTTGCCTGTATATACTGTGTGAGGGTATCAGATCCTCTGGCACTGGAGTTACAGACAATTGTGAGCTGCCAGGTGGGGAATTGAACCCGGGTCCTCTAGAAGAACAGCCGGTGCTCTTAACCACTGAGCCATCTCTCCAGGCCAGATATGGGGAGTTTTTGTTGCTTGGTTTTTATCCAAAAGAGGGTTCTTCTAAAGCACTTTTTAAAAGGGGTGAGCAGAAGGTGGGGAGGATAGCACTTGGGGGTGGGGGGGGACAACCAAATTGCCATTTAGTATTTCCAGTTAACCGGTGAGTTAGATGGCATCACTGATATTTCACTGGAAGAAACTGAGACCAAAGACCAAACGAAGAAAACGTGACTGGCGACGTCAAGCATGGCTGCGTGACGCCTCCCTCCCCCCACAGCCAGTCTCTATGCCTTGTGTGGAGAATTTGGGCATCCTGAGTAGAACCCGCTGAAACACTGAAGACTAGACCTGGCATGGTAGTGTTTCCCTGTCCCTTCAGCACTCATGAGGCTGAGGCAGGAGGACTGTAATCTCCAGACAAGCTTGGGACAAAGGGAACCCCTTTCTCAGCGAAGAGAGGAAAATGAATGCAAGAACTGCATTCAAATCCCAGCCCTGCTTTCAAATCCCAAACCTCGATGGCGGGATGAGAGTAGGCATTCTGTAGGACTCTGCTTTCCCTAGAGGTGGCACCGAGCATTCTAAGGCTGTTCCTACTCCCCACAGTCTGGCAAGGTAGTAAGGGGATTAGTGTCCCTGATTCTGAGGAGATGAGGATTCATCAGAGGTTAAGCAACAAGGCATGTCAGTGTAGCCTGAAGGGAAACCAGCCAGGCTGGAGGTGTCTCTACAGATGAAAGATGTCACCTCTTCTTCTAACCACAGTTTGTGTGGTCTCCAAAGAGATGCTGAGAAGGACACCACAATGTGGAAGCTGTCCTTAATGTGAAAAGTTTGCTTTGGGCTCTGGGTGCATGCAGCTCAGTAGCAGGTATATGCTTAACTCAGCTTAACCCATAAAGGCCTGGGTTCAAGTCCCAGCAGAAATAAAGGTCCTAAAGACCTGCACTTAAAATCATGTTCCTTCAGGTGACAGAAACGAAGCTCGAAAGCAAGGGATGCCATGTGGCCTTGCCCAGGCGGGGATGTCAGGGTGTGAGTGTAGATGCCACATCATCTGGTGAGATTACCTCCCTGAAGCAGCACAATCCCCAGGAATCTATAGAGACTATCTGTGGGAAGCCTGCTGTGCCTGGGAGTTCCAGATTCGCACTCATTTAAACACGTCAAAATTGTTGATTTCCCACCCATGGGCTTGCTGATAACCTAAGTGAGAAAATAAAACGCTCGTCTTTGACTCGTCATAATGTCTTCTGTGCACTAGGCATTTGATTGACGTTTCTCCAGGCCTTGGTTTGATCGAGAATGGCTCCCACAGGCTCATAGGTGCCTCAGGGAAAGAGACACCTTTTGAAAGGATTAGGAGGTGTGGCCTTCTGGAGTAGGCGTGGCCTTTTTTTTAGAGGACTCGCGTCGCTGGGGGTTTGCTTTGGGGTATCCAAAGCCCGAGCCAGGTCCAGTAGCTCTCTCTTTTCTGTCCGCCTGAGGATCCAAATGTAGAACTAGCTCTCAGCTCCTTCTCCAGCAGCATGTCTGCTTGCACGCCAGCTCGCGGTGCTTGCCATCATTCCGATGGTGGACTAAACCTCAAACCGTGAGCAAGCCCTAATCAAACGCTTTCCATTGTAAGAGTTGCAGTGATCCTGGTGTCTCTTGCCATCAATGGAACATTGAATAAGACAACTGAGCACACTATAATATAGTGGGGGCTGGGGGAGGGCGGTGTAGAGCGCTTGCATGGTCCCTGGGTTCCACACACAGCAGCGCGTAAACTGTACGTGGTGATGCATGTCTGTGATCCGAACACTACGGAGGAGGAAACAGGAGAATGTGGGTTTCTATAGCAAGCTATATGCTTGCCATGCAAGTTTAAGACCACCCTGATCAACATAAAACCCTAGTTTAAATAAAAAGAAAATGTAATGACTACAAAACTTTAGTATGCAAACAAGGAGTTCGGCTTTGTTGCCCTGCCTGTGCCTTTAGAAAAGCCCCGTTCCCTTTGTTACAAAGGTGGTCAGATAGCTCTGTCCTCCCTCAGTCTATGAAACACGGTGCGATTTATCTTCCTAGTCAGTGCGCTATTTTTCGTTGGTATATCGTTTTCTGCAAGAAGCCATACTTGACACAATTTTGTTCTGGTCCCCCTCTGTAATGCTAACAGTTATGAAAAACAGCCACTGACGGAATTGAAAAGTTTATGACTCAGTGATTTCTGCCAGGCTGCCTAACCCAACCAGACACGAGCCTCCCTCCTCTCCTGGGACCAGTATTGGGCTTTAAGCCTGAGGGCCGTGGGCCAGGGCTCTCCAATAGCTGGCCTTTGTGGGTTCCTCCTGGGAGTTGTGAAGGTCAAGTGCCAGCCTGGCCAAGCCATGAGTTCCCAGGAAAGTCAGGCCCACGCCATGGAAAATGTGATGTGTGAGCACGTGCAGCCTTAAAGGACACGGGAGGCCTGTCCTCCTCCAGAGGAACTAATGCTATCTGGGTGGCAATAATGAAAGAAGGGCAGTCAGTGTTGATGTGCTGTTTATCCTTACCGGCTCTTGCTTCTCCCCTCAAAGACATGCCCTCTTGACCCTCACTCCCACAGCCCCGAGGAAGGTCTAAGCAGGCACCATTAGTCTTTTTAAAGTTCTAAATGTATTCCTTTCCCATTAAGGCTTCCATCAGGCTTTCAAAAGTTGGAGTCAGGACTGGTTTAACTTTCCAGGTTATTTTCATTGATGTCTTTATGTTATTCTCCCTAGCTGAGAGAGAGGGAGAGGGGGAGGGGGAGAGGGAGAAAGGAAGGGAGAGATTGAGAGAGAGAATGTTTGTCTTGGTTTCCAACTGAGTTTTCTTTTGCAGAATATCTACTTGTTCCAGTGGAAGCTTCACTCTAGCCCCTAGCATCCATATTCCTAAAGAGTCTAGAATGTTAACGGTGGAAGCTCCACCCAAGCCCCCTCCATCTCTCTCCAAACCCTGCTGCATCTCAGAAAGCCTCACCAAATGATAACCCCACTCCAGAGGTGCTCCAGATCACTCCCACAGGGCATTTAAACTGTCCCCCAGAGAACAGACTCATGGTTTTTCGTCCCTTTTCCCATCTCCTCTCTGGGTGGGGGGGGGGGGGCTGGAAGGCCATCCGGGAGCGTTGTATCCATTAAACGTGGGCTTTTCCTAATTCAGTTTGATTTGGTCTGATTTGGATTGCATTGGCGGAGAGGCTTATCCAGGTGTAGAGAGTTTTCCCTACTGAGTTCCTATTTGGTGCTAGGAACTGAATATAAATAAGACTGCTACGGCATCAACATTCTAAACAGGAATCCCTCGGTATTTTATCACATATGCTTTACATATTCAACTTTTCATCAAAAGACGGGCTACTAGATCTAATTTTCAAGGAGTAAAATCACAAGTCTCTCACAAATATGGGAATGAAAGACAAAGAACTCATTCAGCTCGATAATTCATGAGCAAACCGGCGATTCTGGGGACATCGTGGGGAACAGATGTACACATATGCATGAAATCAGCAATGCTGAGAGGAATTACCGTGATACATGACGCGTTGGCTAATAGCATGGGGAGGGAAATGGGTAAGGTTTCAAGTAGTCTGCCCCAGACAATGAGATGGAATGCACGTGTGTTTCCAGAACAAGAGTCGTAGGAATTGCTACGGACAGGACATGCCTGCACTTTTAGTAGTTTTCTTCAACTTAACTACCCCCCCCCAAAAAAAATTTATTAAAAAATAAGGCAATCTGCCCAAGACAACCAGAGGGGCGAACCTTCATAGGCTCAAACAATTCTCAGGAAGTCTGTGTCATAGGGTGCCCAAGGTTTCCTGGGGGCTTTTTCCAACTCTTGGTTGTTTTCCTGATGGACTTTACATAGAGAAAATTCCACTCTGTTCCTGACAGCCTCATGGAGCTTGTGACAAGTATTAGGCATACACTCCGTCACTGAGCTGTAATCCCCCAGCAACATTCCCCTTATAATTTATTTCTTCTCCTCCTCCCCCTCCTCCTCCTTTTCTATTTACCTTTGAGGTAGAAGCTCAGTAAATTGTTTGGGACTACATCTGAATTTACTCTTCAATCTGGTTGAGACTTGAATCTAGGACCCTCCCAGCTGAAGCCTCCAGAAGCTGGGTTTACCAGCCTGTGCCACAAGGCACAGCTGGTTTGTATTGCTGTTAAATGGTCTCTTTTAGGAGCTTCATTTACATGACAACCAATGGACATCAGGAAGTTTGGAGGGTGGAATTAACATAAATCTCCACAATAGAACTCTGCTTCTAGCGCCACCAGGGTGTGTCGGGGCACGCCTTTAGTCCCAGCACACAGGAGGCAGAGGCTGGCAGATTTCTGAATTCCGAGCCAGCCTGGTCTGCACAGGGAGTGTCCGGACAGCCAGGGCCACACAGAGAAACATTGTCTTGAAAAAACAGAAACAAATAACAACAGAGAAGGAGGGGGTAGTATAGGTCGCGTGTGCATGCCCATGCGTGTGGAAGTCAGAGGATAAATTCGGGAGAGATGGGTCTCTCCTTCCACTGTGTGTGTTCTAGAGATCAAGGTTGGGTAGTCAGACTTGGTGCCTTCACCAGATGAGTCGCCTCACCAGACCACACCAATGGGTTCTTATGCAAACTTAATACACGGTTGAATCAAACAAGAGTTCTACAAGATGCAAACAATTACCTTCATCCCAGCCTTCCTCTCTTCCTCTCCCCCCACTTCTCAATGTAACCTCTACCTAAGAGTCATCTAAAAAGGAGCTGGCAGTGGACAGGATCATGTCACTGACAGAAGAAACATGTCTGAGTCTGGTTAGTTTACTTCTAGCATAAACTTTGCTCCCTGAGTCAAATCCTCCTGCCCCTGAGATCACACTTGAGTATTAAATTCCCTCATGAAATTAAGTAGACATAGGTCTTTTTTTTTAAGCTGATAAAAAGGGGTGAGAGACAGAGAGGAGTGACTCATTTTCAATTCAAATAAGCATTTAAGAAATATAAATTATCGTGGGCGTGGTGGCCCACACCTTTGATCCCAGCACTCTTTGGGAGGCAGAGGCAGGTGGATCTCTTTGAGTTTGAGGACAGTCTAGTGAGTTTCTAGTGAGTTCCTAGACAGCCAGAGCTATGTAGAGAGGCCTTGTCTTGACACAATATCCCCTCCAAAATATTTCAAATTATGACATATAAAATATGTTTTATATTAGAAGTAAATATTTTCAAAATATAAATTCTTTTTCTTCTTGGGTTTTTTGTTTCTTTGCTTGTTTTTGAGACAGGGTTTCTCTGTGTATCCCTTGCTGTCCTGGAACTCGCTCTGTAGACCAGGCTGGCCTCAAACTCACAGGGATCCGCCTGCCTCTGCCTCCCGAGTGCTGGGATTGAAAACATGTACCAGCACTGTCCACTTTTTCTTTTTAAAGACGTACTTTTTTACCCATGGAATTTCTTTGTGTGAGAGTGTGTGTGTGTGTGTGTGTGTGTGTGCAGTGTGTGTGTGTGTGAGAGTGTGTGCAATGTGTGCGTCTGTGTGTGAGTGTGTGTGTGAGTGTGTGTATGTCTGTGAGTGTGTGTCTGTGTGTGTGTGTGTGTCTGTCCGTGTCCATGCATGTGGAGATCAAAGGACAACTTGTGGGAGGTGACGGTTCTCCACACTCTGTGCTGGTCAGAGACTCGCCAGCCTCCTGGATGACAGCCTTGTGCCTCTTGTTCTCGTTTTCTTTGCGTTGCTGTGGGGAGGAAAGGATTTCTACAGCTTTCACTTCCACAGTATGGAAGAGTTTGTGCACCTAACCTACCTCTCCGCCCATTGTGTAAGTTTAGATCAGGTCAGCCCCACCCAGAATGAGAGGTGCTAACAAACAATTCCGGAGCAGCCCTGGTCAGCCATTATTTCCCTACTTAGGGAATCAATGGCATTAACATCTCCATTTAGAAAGAGGAAATGGGATCAGGTGCCTTTTGTTAAGACCTTCAGCAAATTGTTTCTTAAGGCAGGGTCTCTGTAGCCCAAGCTGACCCGGAACTTACTACCTAGTCCTCATTAGCCTGGAACTTGTGGTATCTGCTCAACTCAGCTTCCCAAATGCTGCCCTGTAGGTAAGAACCACCACACCTTTTTAATTTGAATCTTTACTTTCAACTTCTAAAACCGAGAGGTTCTTGATGGGGGCAGGGGAGTCGAATAGCAGATATCCTGCACATCAGATGTTTACATTACGATTCAGAACGGTTGCAGAATGACAGGTATTGGTGAAAATAAATGTGTGCTTGGGGGTCAGCGCAACATGAGGAGCTAGCTGTGTTGAAGGGTGGCATCATTAGGAGGGCAGGGAACCGCTTCTCTAAACTACTTGGGGCAGTTTATAAGCTGTCATGTGAACAGTGAGTGGGAAGACTGGGCACGAATTCGGTTCCTACTATTTTCTGATGAACGTGGCGAAGTAAACAGTGGTGGGTGACAGATTGCACTTTTCTTTTGAGCAAGCAAGAGCAGCACACGATGATCGGCCCTTGCCTGGGTCAAGCGTTAACAGGAATGTCGTGGCAGGGGATATGTGTGGTGACTATGGCTTTTGACTGCATCTTCAGTCATACTCCCTATAGAGACATTCTTATACCAGCCTGGGACATTAATTACCACAGGCAGTATGCTTTGCCTATAATTTGGTGGATAGATTTGAGCAAGAGATTGAGAAATACAGCCTGGGTCCCTTGTCTTCCAATTGCTTTCTAAATTGAGAAATGAGTTTGAGAGAGTACATCTGAAGAGTAGTTAATCAGTCTGCCAAACCATCTCAGGTAACAAAGAGAGAGCCCTTGAATGAGCTGTGAGGTCGTATTTATTTAACTTGGCACCCTTACGGGAACCTCTATTCCAAATGCTCTGTATCCCTCCCCCCCTTTAATTGAGGGCTTTGGATATTTGCTCTCGAAGAGCAGGAAAAACTAGTGTGATGTTATAGGAAAATGTAAAATTGTAAGCTGAACCGCAAGAATCCTAATGTAATTAGAATTCTAATTTGTACGTATATATTATAATATATGCTATGATTTTGCAACTTGAAGATTTGTACATATATTATATGATATTGTACATATATATATATATATATATATAAAATATGCTATGATTTTGCACCTTGAAGAATGAGGCACCAATTACCCTTTACTTCATCTTACTCTGGCCTGCTATGAGAAGCATTGCTATGCTAAAGCCTTAGCCAACTTTTTCCCCTAAAAAGGAGTTTCAAATATATCCAAGCTTCTGCGCTAGTGACTACATGAAACCAAAGCTTTGTGTCCCATGTCATAGGATTCTGGAATAGATAACATTAGCTTGAAAACGAAAGAAAGGCGGGTACAGCAAACAGCTGTCCTGTTCCACCAGAAAAGAACCCAAATGCAGCTCTGGAAATAATATGCCCTCTCTGTAATCCCCACATTGATGGTTTCTTTCCACTTCACCAAACGGTGTACCCTAGATCACCCCGAAAAGTAGGGGATTTTGTGTGTCTTCATTTAGATAGTATAGTGACTGCAAATGTTCCTATTTACCTTGGAATCTCCTTTGTTCAGAATAGAATTCTAAATGAAAAACATAAATACCGGTAACTCTCATTTCTGTTTGAGGTCAGTTGGTCCAAGGATATAGGCAGATAGTAAAGAAAATAGTCCTTTAAAAAAAAAAAAAAAAAAAAAAACGACATCCAGTTTATTTGTCTTGAGCAAATAAGTACTTGCTTTAAAGGCTTTGCTTTCTGCTCATTACTTTTTTGTTGGTAATATACGGTTGAGAAGTGTTGCAGAGAAGCAAATGAATGCATATGGAAAAGGCAGAAAATGAACGTGGATCTGTCTGGAAAAATCCAGAGTCCAGGAGCCATGGGTGGGGGTGGGGGTGTGGGGAGCTGATGTGGGGAGGCACTGGATTCTAATTCTTGTCTGGGCTGTGGGTTAATTAACGTACCGCCAACAGACTTGTTCAATATGAGCTTTAAAAAAAAAAAAGATTTGATTTTTTTCACAATTGCACTCATGTGTACAATGTACCATGGTCAAACATTTAAACATTAACCTCTCTTACTTCCTTCTCCCCCCCCCCCCAGCTGAACCCCTCTGCTCCCCAGCTAACCTCTTTCCAAACTGGTTGTCTTCCTGTTTTGTGCCCCCGCTGTATTTAATCAAGGTAGCTTAATGAGTTGAGCATGACATTATTTACTTGCGCAAGAGCAATTTACCGGTGCTGGTCCTAAGAAACTCTGGTCTCTTAGCAACCATTAAACCATTCACTGCCTGTAGCTTCCCCAGGAGGGGTGGGGCTTCATGAGCCCTTCTTTCCATCTATGATAGAATGTTGATCGGCCCATCTTGTGCAGTAACAACTGTTGCCCTGAGTTCATGTTTGCAAAATCCATGTGTTGCCCAGAAGACTGAGTTTCACAGCCCTCTCCCTCAGGCTCTTAAGTTCTTCCTGTGTGTGATATTCCCTGAACCTTGCTTGGATGAGCTGATACGATGTTCCATTTAGGGCTGAGCCCGCAACAGCCATTTGTTCTCAACACTTGACATCGGTTATGAGTCTTTGCGTTAAAACTGTTACCCGTTGCACACTGGAGCTTCTCTGACTAAGGCTGGGTCACCCCCTCCACATACACTCACACACAGAATTACGGACATTGCTTTGCACTGCCTGTAGACAAACTGCACAAGTTACAAAAGATGTTGAAGTACATTGTGGCAAAGTTGTCATTTAGAAGTAAGATATACTTTAAGTTCCTGTACTAGCTCCAGGCTTGCAAGTTGTGGCATTCTTGGGTTTGATATGTTTTTTAAAATGTACAAACTTCAACTGCAGTGGGGAATAATATATCCTGAGGAATTCAATGAATTGAAGAGCTGTTGGGAAGACAAGCTGCCTAAGGTCCTGCAGAGGAAATCGATGGTAGAACATGTAGGTACTCCTACACGTTCAGTTGGAAGTTTTATGGTGTTTGTTTGTTTGTTTGAGACAGGGTTTCTCTGTAGTCTGGGTTGCCCTGAAACTCTGTCACCTTTCAGTCACTGTTTTTGTGGCACTGATGACAATTCCTGTGCTCTTAGCAAATTCCCTCGTGCACAACACAGAACCCTCAACTATGGTTGCCATGCTAACCCTTACACCACAGAACTTGCTCATTTTCTTTTCGGTTTTTGGTTTGTTTGTCTGTTTTGTTTTTGTCATTGTTTTGGTTTTTGCTTTATCTTTGAGATCCGCCTGCCTCTGCCTCCTAAGAGCTGGGATTACAGGCACGAGCCCCTCCTGTCCTGAGCGTTGCAGAGAAATAATACTCCACTGTGTGTGCCATAGCTCTCTCTACGAGAAGACTTACATAGTAAGATAGACACAGAAATGACACACAATTGTTTGGTTTGGAGTGTGTGTGAGGACTGCTGTAGGTTGAGCCCAGGACTTCGTGTGTGTTAGGTAAGCTGTCTCTCACTAGCTACATCCCCAGTCCATCCGCACAACTCCTTTGCTAATCTTCAACAATGCTGTTTGTAGGTCTTGACTACACAACAGTGACAGGCATGTGCCTCCTTGTGATACTGGTTTTTTTTTTTTTTTTTATTTCCTTGGAATACACAGCCAGGAATGGGCAAGCTGGGTCCTAGGGCACACAGAACATTTGAATATTCTTCTGGCTATTTGGTGGGGTCAGAGCATAAACTACCAGGAGGAGAGTGAACCAGAGACCTGAGCCTGCAGAGGGGCCTGAAACCACAGCCTGCAGGGCCTCACAGGCCTGGTAGGTCTTCTGCAGGGCCCCTCAGGCACCAGCTGCTTCTGAACAGTCCCCTGTTTTCCTGGCCACAGATGCCAGGGCTGCTCAGTGTCCTCATAGCCAGCTGTCATGATCCACCCTATCTCTGGCATCTGGAAACATGCCCTGGGCTCCAGCCTCTTTGTTTCCTATGAGAATGCACATGGCCTTTTTGTTAACAGATTTTCAATGCTAACTTTATGACAGCACAATGCTTGGGAGATGGCAAAATAATAGGCATGTGTATGGGAAGTTTTAACATGAATCTGATATGTCTCTCTCTCTCTCTCTCTCTCTCTCTCATGTGTATTAGACTTTACTGTGAAATCTGAGAAATCAGGCATCTTAAACCCTTCATTTCTGGGGTAGAAACAGAGGACAAGGGAGGTTCTTGTATACTGAAGTAGAGAAAGGAATCAATGACCACAGCTGAGGACATCTCTCTCTCTCTCCAAGGTTTCTTTGTGTAGTCCTGGCTGTCCTGAAACTGGCTCTGTAGACCAGGCTGGTCTCGAACTCACAGAGATCCTCTTGCCTCTGCCTCCCGAGTGCTGGGACTAAAGGCGTGCACCACCACCCCGCCATCTCTCCTTCGTTCAAGCTTCTTCCAAGCAGTGTAAGCCCTTGGCAGGTCAGGCCAACCATAAACTCTAATTCCCTCTCAATGCAGTCAAAGTCATTGTCAAACCGGGAAATACATTTGAGACAGGTTTTCTTAAGGGCAATGCTGTCCCCACAGCAACAGCAGAGGAGTAGACATCAGTGCTGAATTCTCAGGACACAACCGCTTCTCAGGGGGACCTTCCTCCCCCAAAAGAGTTATTTTTATTTCATGGTGCATATGAGTTTTACCTGTATGTGTGGGCCTCACACACATGCCTGGTGCTCACGGAAGCCAGAAGGGGGTATCAAGATTTCCTGCAACTGTAGCTACAGATGTTTGTGAGTGACCATTGGGTGCTAGGAACCAAACCCAGGTCCTCTGAAAGAGCAGCCCATACTCTTAATTTCTAAGCTTACCCCTCCAGCCCCTTACTACCTCTGTCTAAATGTGGGGTCAGATCCACAACTGGCCCTTTTGGAAAACATGGATAATTGGCCATACCAATGAGTTTACTGTTGAGCTCAGTTTAGCACCTAGCTCCCAGCCTAGTCAGTGCCAGCAGCTAAGCTACCAGGATGACATTCCAGTCATTTTTATGGGGCCCCCTGCCGTCTTCTAAGGGGCAGTGATATCTTAGACCGTGGTTATGAATGCCTCCATGATGCCAAAATTGTCATGGATGACTGGCTGAAAAAGCTAAGAGATTGGTGCAAAACACATTAGTGGTAACCCATGAGGGATTGAGAACGACTTGCTCTTGTCTCAGAATTGGACATCAGCAAAGGGGCAAAAATGTTGGATGGACCCTTGGCTCCACACTTTCAAATGAGAGCTGCCTTCGCCGTGGTAATGAAAACAGCAGAGGTCCCCCAATGCATTCAGCGCGGTCTCCCTCCCAATTAACGAAGGCTTAAAAGACACCTATGAATTTCCCATGGCTGTGCCGTTATACGCAACCATGGGTGGCACCACAGTAGAATATTACATCATGAAATTGAGACCAATTAAGGGCCACCGACGGCCACGGTGCCCCCTGCGCTGCAGTTAACAGCAGTGCTCGTGGCGGCCAGCCCCACTTCTGAACAAATCTATGTACTTGAGCATGAGCACGGCATAAGGCTGTCTGTCCAACAGGGAGTGGTGATGGGACATGCGCAGTTTACTCTTTTAAAGGATCATTCCAGGAACTGGGAAATTAAAGCAGGAGGACTGTGAGTTTCAGACTAGTCTGGGCTGTAAGTGAGCCCCTGCTTCCAAAAGACCAAAACAAACAAGCAAAAACAGGCACACTGTGGAAGAAGAGAGCGGGAGGGTCAGAGCCCCCTAGTAGGTCTACGCTCAAGTTGTGATGCTGCCCCACGGTGGTGTGAGTTGCCTTGGTGTGTGCGGAACCAGAGGAACCGTGTAAGGCTCATTTCACCGCTGCAAAGCTTACCAGACCAGGGCAATTGAGAAAGTGGGTCCTTCCCACTTGGACCCTTTATCGGAGCATCCGAGTGAATGAGTCCACTAAGTCCAGAAAGACGAATGGGGGATGCTGCCTCTTCTTCCTTCACTGAGGTCTTTCCCTTTGGATGTGTTCAAAGCTGAGTTTCCAGAGACTGCTTGGAGCCCTCGAATTGACAGTTTCTGTAACTCTCTCTACCTTTAGAACAGAAATGTGAGTACTATTCAGCACAGTGATCTCCCTCTGCAATTACAGGAATGCAAGGCAGTCACATCCTACCCACCTCGAGTCTGTCACCGCCCCCCCCCCCCTTCACAGCATTAAGTAGCTGAGAGGAAACCTTAGCATAAACTCCACAGTTGAAGCCCGGAGTTGTGGATGGTGCTCTTATTTTGGGATTTGTTAAGCTCAAAACTAACCAGCAGTTTAGCAAAGAAGAGTAGTATTTCTCTTCTAATGTTAAAAAAAAAAAAAAAAAAATGCTTCAAGGAGGCTCATCACAGATGAAGAGTTAAATATCTCCATCTGATACCAAAAAACTTTTTTAAAGGCTTTCTTTGTACCTAAGACAAACTTGGCATTTACAGTTGGTTCCCTACCACACCCTCTCTGATGATGAAGGTCAACAATAAAATAAACCCTTAATTCGGAGGCTGTAAGTCATTCTGTTAACAAGAAACAGCCATTGAAAAGAGGCCTTCCAGATTGGGTTGTTATTCAGGCAGAGACTCAACGCGATCGCTTTCTTGGCGGACTCCACAGCCCAAACGTTAAGATGTGTTCTGTGGGCAACAGTCTGCTTATTTTCTTTCCTAGACAAGTGGTTAGCCCATGTTGGATATCCTGTGTTTATGGAATTCCAGAAAGGCTATGTCATAGAAATCGCTGGTGTGCGCGTGCGAACGTGCGCACGATTTATGGAGAGTAAAGGGAAACAGCTTGTGGAGAAATCCACCCCTTAGTGGTGGCCAAGGTGTTCTCCGAAGATGCTGGCCCCATTTCCAAGCGCTTCTTCGGCCGTCTACTTCATCAGTAGCAGAAAGTAAACAGTAGATCCAAGTGTCAAAGGCCGAGGGGCCGGGACTGAAGAATCATGAAAGCCAGATACACCAGTTTATTGCCTACCATTCGTAATGTTAAAAAGAAAATCTTGAAGCTGTAAAAACGCAAGAAATCTTAATTTATATTTAAAAGTTCACTGTTTCCCAGAAAATCTCAGAGGGTTCCCAAATTAACATCAGCTTAGAAAATAAACAAGGACCACAAGGGAAAAACCTAGAATTTAATAGAAAGAAAGAGTCCTATAAAAGCTTTTGTATTTTCATTTTTTTTTTTTTAACTTTCCAAAAAGTTCTGTTCTACTGATCATTCCAGTGAACTTGACTTTGTGTGAGGAGGGAGATACTCTCTTAGAGTTCCAGGGTTTGATTTTGACATCACAATTCACACGCACTAAAGTAACGGTTTGTTCTGCTCTCCATAAACCCACTTAATGCTTTAATCCACCGGAACCAACAACTGACTGCTACAGGCCGTTTTGAAACAACTTTCCCTAATTATTAAAGGTAGCATGTGCTTCTCATATTCTTTTAAACATTGATCCTTGAAACAAAAACATACCTTCCCCTGTTTTCTATCCACCGTTCACTGTTGTAATGTAAGTAGGGCCTCTTTGGGGGGGAAAAATACAAAATGAAGTTTAACCCACAATTGAGTCTTATATCCTGTGGTCTTGGAATTTTAAAATTTCATTCAAAACACACATTATAAACAAACTCTCCCAAATGACCATCTAGACAAGAATGTGGCAGAAATCCAGAAACAATTGTAATATTTGGACCGAGCATGAGCACAAATAGTGTGTGTTTCAGTGTGTTTTCATGAGGGGGGTTATGGTTTGCTGTTTCACAAACCCTTCAGGGGATTTGTAGATGGGCAGAGCTAAATTCCACTGGGGGTGAATGTCTCCAGAAGAAAACAATCCCTTAACAGGGAAGAGCTTAGAAAAGGGCCTTGTTTGCTGGTTGGAAGCCTCGCCAGGGGGTGAAACTCAGGGTCTTCCATATGCCAGGTGAACATCCCAACATGGAACCACGTTCCCAGCCCCCAAATAATCTTTTTAAAGAACTCCTATACAAACACGGGAGGAAACCCCAGAGCCTACAAATGCCCATAACCTCAAGCTCAAGGCTGTATGTCCTGACACCTGACACCTATCTTTAGCACAACAGTGGAGGCGCCTCAGGGAGAAGGAAGGTGCTGGAGAAAGGGCCGCAGACATTCTTACGCCACTGAGCCAGGGACACCAGCGACAGTGTCACTGAGATCCCAGCAAGCAGCGTTCAGCAGGGTGGGTGCGGAAGATGCTTTCAGGGCCGATGAAGTCCTGCTGTGTAGAAGACGTGGGAGGAAGAAGAGAACTAATTAAGTGTGTACGCTGTCCCCTGGGACCAGTTCATCTCTCTGAAAAAGAAAGGAAAGTGGCATTAAAACGAGCAAACACACACACACACACACACACACATGCGCACGCACACGCACGCACACATGCGCACGCGCACACACACGCGCACGCACACACACACACGACAGCAGGAGAGGGAAGAGCAACTACGAAGCCTAAATCATCTCAAAATGGCCCCATCTCTTTACCTCCCAGTAGAGTTTATCGTGAGTGATGATACCTTGTGATTTCTCATTTTAGCTCTCAGTACATTGTAATGGTGTGTGAATTAATTCATCGTTCCTCCAAGACCTGTTTAGAAGAATAACATTATCTGGAGAGTCACCCCTGAATCTCGTGCTCACTTTTAATAGCATCAACACTCAGAATAGCTAGCTCTACAGGAACTGACTGAACCGTCTACTTCGTAATGAACTGCCTGTGAGTCGACCTTCCCACCTCCACGATGTTTCAGTTTCCATTTTAATACTCGGTTCTGAGAAGCCTGGGAGGACTAATATAGCATCATAGACCGTTTGGGTTTCCATCATCGTGAAAATGCATCATATTGCCAGGAGGGACAAAGGAAAATAAGAGGTTCTTCTTAGGAGCCCCATGAAGCTCGCCATGCACAAGCAGGAAACGGGGAGCAGCTTCTCAGAAGACACAGCTTTAGAATGATCTGACACTCATCGTGAGAATGATAATGATCTCTGGATATTAGCACCGATGATGTCTAACCTAGGAGGGAGGCATGGTGGAGTGGGGCTTCCATGCAATTGAGTCTGAACCAGGGCAAAGCAGTTCTGACAAAACCCCTTTACACGCCCAACTCCCCGAGCTGTATCACATCTTTATGTAGGTTGTTTAATAATGCAAAGGCAGGGTTTGGGAAGCCCAAAATGGCCCAAAGGGGTTTGGGGCTCAGGGAGAAGATGGGTTCAAATTGTCTCTCTGTTCTCTGTCCTTTCCTCTCTCCACTCTTGAGGTCCTGGGGCTAGAACCCAGGACCTTATCTCCCATCAAGGAGCTGGCTCTGCACAGATCCATTCTCATCCCCAGCCACGATTCTGTTGCATCTGAACTGGGCACCCTGGGGCAAAATCGGCTGAGGTTTGGGTTCTCATTTCACCTTTCAGCCGGGGATAAAAGACATCCATCCCACTTGTAGAGCAGGGTGTGTGTGCACATTCAAGGAGTCTGTATTATAAATGCTAACGTTGGTCATTTCTTCCCTTTCTCCACATAGCTTCGCCAGAGAGCAGTAGACATATCTGAATCTGTACATCTGAAAGAGTCTGGTATCTAGCGAGTGTTGGAGTTTGCTGGGTGACCTGGAAATTGAGGACTATTGTTTTCTGTCTGTGTATTTGTTACCGTTCCTATTGGAATTCAGACTTAAAAAGTACTTTGGTCTTATTAACTGACTTGAATTCACTATTATGCAAAAGAAATCTTTATGACCAAGCCAATGGCCTGTGTGAAGTGAGTGCGTTTCCCTCTCTCCCTAGCGGCTACCATTGTTTAATTGTTTGCCAGGCTCTTATCGCCACTGAAAATCCCTTACGCATTCTGTTCTTCATTTTCTGTCTTCATATTTGAATTCTTAATGCAAGTTTCCCAGTGACAGCCCCACCTCCAGTTCAGCATGCCTCCCCAGTTCCTGGCTCATAGTAGATACATGTTCAGCAAATATTATTTTCAAGTTAACAAATGGCAGGGGGAAATTCAGGAAGAGGAAAGGGAGGTAAGCTAAATGAAGCTTGAATGTTCAATGAAGGTTCTTGAATGAGGTGGGAATTTGGAAAAAGCTGATGGGGTGACTTTTTCTGGCCTGTGGTCTTTGGCAGATGTCTTCACCACTAACTAACCTTTTAAGGTCACCCTAAAACATCCAGACAGAAAGGGATCCCTGATCCACTGATGGCTTTGTACCAGACACGTGAGCTGACTCTGGCTGTCATCGTTAATATAATATAATATAATATAATATAATATAATATAATATAAGCAAAGTTCCCAATCTGGCCTTTGTCCCTGCATCACAATCTTCCCCTGGTTTAAAACTCATGCCTAAAAACAACATCACTATGTTTTTCAGGCATGTCTTCTTTTTCTCCGTCACATTCTTTGATCCTATAAGTGGAACTTGTTTATTCTGTCCTGGGACTGAAACCAAATTGCCTATAGAATGATCCTGGAAGGAGGCCATGTTGACTCATGCCTTTAATCCCAGCATTCAGGTGGGAGAGGCAGGTGAATATTTTGAGTTTGAGGCCAGCCTGGTCTATATAGAGTGAGCAAAGAGGAGAAAGTTGGAGAATATACCTCCTGGGAAAACTGTAGTCAAGGGAGTTCCCTGCCTTCTCTTTGAGCCTGGAGCTTCTAGAAGACAAAGGTCTCAGGAGTCCAGAATATTTAACTTCCAGGCCCAATCTTAAAAGCGTGGTTGCCTCCATCTTCCCTTTCTTACCTCCCACATTTAAAAATAAAAGAGTTCCGTTTCCCATACCATTTCTGATGTCATTCCTTTTTTTTTTTTTTTTTTCCTCCCTGATTCCCAGGAACAACCACGTCCAGGAGTAGCCTAGGCATGGTCTTCAAAGGAACATTAGTACAGACAGTGTAATTCCCCCTCCCCCAGCCTTGGGCTATAATAAAAGGTAGGAAATAGAAAAGGCAGTTTTAGGCCACCCATCAAGCTATAGAGAAAGGCTAGAGCATAGGCTATCTGGAACCATTTGTGAGAGTTTAGGAAACCTTACTTAATTTCTGTGGGTCACAGCTTCCTTCCTTAATTTCTCTGAGCCATAACTTCCTTAAAAGGGGCTGCAGAAGTCTTAGGGATGAAGAAGGAGCCACAAAGATCAGGTCGATTAAATCTACTAAAATTAAGTTGGTGCTTTATACTTCCACCCATTAATTTCTCCTCTTAAAATAAGCTGTGGAGACGGCTGGCTCGCCAGGAGAGCTTGAGGACTTGAATCCTACAGCAAGCACACCTTCATGAAAAAGCCTGGTGCCATGGTGTGGCCCACACCTGTAATTCCAGGGCTGGGGAGGCAGGAAGGAAGCATCTCTGGGGCTCGATAACCAGCAGGTCTATCCAAATCAGTGACAGACTGTCTCAAAATTACATGGAGACGACGCGCGTGAGCACCCAAACTCGACCATGCTACTTGCGAAAAGTTAAAGAATCTATCTGGAAAGCAGCCTCAGTTTTAGTGTGAGATCAACAAAGCGATGACTGATTCTGGGTTTTCTTTTTGTGGAGTTCATTTCATTGTTTATTGTCCCTACTTGGACCTTTGTATTAGCGCAAGCCTCACCAAGGCAAGGCTCAAGGTGACGTTGGAAATCATTTAATTGAATGCAGTGTGACTAACCCCCTCCCTTTCCCTTCCTCTTTTCCTCCTAACTTTATAAAGACATACAAGCTATGTAATTGAACCATTTAAACTGTATATTCCAGGGCTCGGTTCGCAGAGTGTTCCCTTAGCACACTAAAAGCCCAAGTTCAAACCCAGCCCCGCATGAACTGGGCGTGGTGGCACGTGCTTGTAATCCTAGGGCTCTGAAGATGGAGGTCCGAGGATCAGGAGTTCAAGGCAGGTTCAGGCACATGGAGAGTTCCAGGCCAGCCTGGGATTCGTGAAACACTGTTTGACAGGACGAGACAGACAAAACAGAAGAGCACACTCAATGAATCTTGGTTAGAATCATACTGGACAGCGTCCTATTACGATTTACTTCTTACAATTTAGTATGGTTTTAAAGTTTGTAAGAGTCTGTTTCTGGACACACCGCACTTAGTTTATGCACTCATCGGCTGATGTGCATTTCCAGTTTCACACTTTTAGATATTACCATGCCATGAACACTTACGCTTCTGTGTGGACACACGTTTTCAGTTCTCCTCGGTTGCATACCTAACCGTGAACTCCGTGAGTCATTTGGAAAGTCTGTCTTAGCCTTTTGAGGAACCTGCCAGTGTTTTTGAAAATGGCTGCATCGCTTTCCATCCCTATCAGCTGGGTATGGGGATTTCAATCCTTGCCAGCCTTTGGTGTCTGCCTGTATCTCCGTTTTCTTTGTCGCTTTATTAGTAGGCATGGAGTGGGCGTGGTTTAGGTTCCTAGTGATGTTGCCGAGGAATTTAAAAATATGTTTAGTGGTTATTTGAATGTTTTTTTTTTCTTTTGCAAGAATTTCTAGCCACGTCCTTTTGTTTTGAGGTGCTAGGAATTCAACCAGAGGCTGAGCACTGAAAACTGAACTCAGGTCCTTGTATTTGGTGGCGGGTGCCTTTCCTCGCCAGGCTATCCAACCAGTTTGGGTTATTTGTCTTTTTATTATTGGGTTTTTAGAGCTCTTTACTTAGTCTCCATACTAGGCTCATATCAAATGGATGGTCTGCAAATATCTGTGAGTTGTGTTTTCACTTTCTACTTATTTGTGACTTTGTGTGTAGTGTATACATATGTGTGCGTGTGCTAGCATGTGAAGCCCGGAGAATGTCACACGTCTTCTTCAATATCCCTCCCCCTCCTCCTTTTGTTAATGTGTAACTAAAAATGTTGACACATTTATTTTGTGCTGGATTAGTTCTCAGAGTAAAAAAAAGAATAACAGTGGCATTATTTTGGCAAACTATAAATCATTTTTTATTATACTGTTTTTTTTTGAAATTGTAGTAAAATCACATCATCCCCCTCCCTTTCTTTCCCTCCAAGACACCTCCCATTTACTCTTCTCTTTCGCAAGTTCTGGCCTCTTTCTCTGTTATCTCTCTCTCTCTCTCTCTCTCTCTCTCTCTCTCACACACACACACACACACACACACTTACTAAGTATGTGAATACAACTGCTCAGTCCATATACTTGTATTCGCGTGACTTCAGAGCTGACCTCTTCTTGGCATTAAGTAACCATTGTGAGGGCTCTTCCCTAGGGAAGACTGTTTACCCCTCTCTCAGTGGCCCTTAGCGGCCTGTAGCTCTCTGTCTAGGGTTGAGACCCCATGAGATTTCTTCCATGTTTGTATGTTGGCTGGTGTCATCCTTGTCCCTGTCTTGCTTAAGCAGCCAGGCTGGTAAAGCTTCCAGAGTGTAGTTCTCACTAAAATTGGAGCTTGCTCTTTGCAGCCTGGCTGGCCAGGGAGCAGTGAGAATCAACCTCCCTCCTGTGCTGGGGTCAGGCAGATCTGGCTTTTCACCTGGGTGCCAAGGGTAGGCTCAGGTCCTCAGGCTTGCCATGGGAAGCAGGTCACCCATGGTCTTGAGAGTGTCTGCTGAAGCGCAAATGATTCTGATTTGGATGAAATCCAATTTTATTTTGCTTTTCATTGTCATTGCTTGTGTTGTTGTTATGGTTTTTTGTTTTTGAGATAGGGTCGCACATAGCACAGGCTGGCTATGTAGCCCAGGTTGGACTTAAACTCCTGATCTCTCTTCCCCTGCCTCCTAAGTTCTGGGATGGCATGGTGCCCACCCAGCTTTACTGTTTGTATGTTTTTTCACATCATAGCTATAAGACCATTGCTAATCCAGAGTCCTGAGGGTTTTCTAAATGCTTTCTTCTATGAGTGTGGGAGTTTGGAGCTTTGTGTTCACATGGCCCAGTTTTTAAGACTTATTTATGTCTACGTGTGTACGCAGAGTGTGAGTGTGTGAGTGTGTGTATGAGTGTGTGAATGTATGAGTGTGTGTGAGTGTGTGTGAATGAATGAGTGTGTGTGAATGTATGAGTGTGTGTATGAGTGTGTGAATGAATGTGTGTGAATGTATGAGTGTGAGTGTGTGTGTGTATATGAGTGTGTATGAGTGTGTGAATGTATGAGTGTGTGTGAGTGTGTATGTGAATGAATGAGTGTGTGTGTGAATGTATGAGTGTGTGAGTGTGTGTGAGTGTGTGTGTGTGTGTGTATGTGTGTCTGAATGACTGAAGATGCCAGAAGGAGGCCTTTGGATCCCCTACAGCTAGAGTTACAGGTGGTTATGAGTCAGCCAGCATGAAAGCTAGGAACTGAACTTGACCCTCCTCAAGTTTGTTGCATTTAGTTTATAATAAATAGTTTACACATCTATAGTCCCTAAATAAAAAACTGTCTTGAGCCATAGTCCTGCTTCTAGGAGTACAATGAGCATGAATTGTACTGAGAATAATCTGTGAAGATGGAGAAAGTCCCTTACTTTCAGCATTGTCCAAGGATTGACCAAATGACGGATGTCCTTGAGCAGGCCTTACACAATGACCATGCCATGATACTTATTGATTTCACAAGCTATATATTTATTGCAGTGTTGGGGATGGAGCCCAGGGCCTCATACATAACTGGGCATGTGCTCTGCCACCGCCCAGCCACGCGCCTAGCCCATCTTTTAGAACAGAAAGCAGTTGCAGGTTTGGTATACATCCTTTTGGAAACCCTTTTCTGCTTAAAACGAAATACTTCTGCAGGCAGCCTGTTCTTTAGAAGTTGCCTTTCAGTTTTTACGTCCTGCTCTTTTTTTTGCCTAGATTCTATGATTATTGCTTATTTTGGGAACTTGGAAAGTACCATGCAAATGTAGATATAGCTATGCTAGTTAAAAATAAAAGACTTAGATTTGCTGGTGAAGGAAAATATGATGCTCTCTGTAGGTATAACTGGTTGATGAACACCAGATTTGCATTTCATAAGAACATTTCTGGAGAAATTGAGAGTACATTGAAAACTAGGAGCCAAATGCCTTTCCCAGACGGTAATTTATAACTCTCGGTGAAGTCGAAAGTAATTCTGAGGGTAGAGTTTAGGCCACGTGTTTGGAAAACTGGAAGAAAAAAAAAAAAAGCATGAATAAATTTCCAAATCTTTCCAGAGTACTTAGAAGGGAGGCAATTTGTAGTTATGAGCTTGAGAAATGTTTTTTTCCACTGGTGGAGTATTCTTTCCATTTCGGTATAATTTATTTTACCTTTTACGGGATGCTAATCATGATAAAATTTAAATAATCACTTAAGCAGCAAAAATTAGATAGGACCATACCAGTTATAAATCCTAACATGGTCCTTAATGATTCTTTTAAATCGATTTCCCTAAGGCGTTTTTCGATGACCGTATCATTAAATGTAGCTGAAGCTTTTCAAACATATTTACTATGTATCAGGATGTCTGTGCTCATAATTTATCCATAGACTGGAAAATACCGGAGGTTTTTCCTTTTCTTTTTTTGATTTTTGTTTTTACAAAAGTTTCAAGAGCCCATTTTTAAAAAGTCCCTATTTGTAGGCCGTGTGGTGGTGCATGCCTTTAGTTCCAGCAACTCGGGAGGCAGAGACAGGTGGATCTCTGAGTGTGAGGCCAGCCTGGTCTACAGAGTGAATTTCCAGGATGGCTAGGGCTACACAGAGAAACCCTGTCTTAAAAAACAAACATAAATAAGTAAAAATAGATACCCCTACATGTTGGAGCTGGAGAGATGCTTCAGGTGTTAAGAATACTCATTCTCCTGTGGGCACTGGGCATGTTCGTAGTGTATACACACACAAGCAAGCAAAACACCCACACACATAAAATAAAAATAAACCAAAAACTAATGGGGTTGTTGTGGCACACTCCTTTAATCCCAGCACTTGGGAGGCAAAGGTAGGTAGGTAGATCTCTTGAGTTTGAGGTCAGCCTGGTCTACAGAGCAAGTTCCAGGATGCTGGGTCTATGCAGAGAAACCCTGGCTCAAAAAACAAAACAATAATCTAAAAATAAATTTTCAAAATCCCTACATGTTGATGTCATGACAATTTAAAGTAGTTACTGTGTAAAACTGGCATAATGTCAACAGCAACTATTGAAGGAGACAACACACAACTCTGGTGGTAATGTTGGGGGTGGGGTGGAGGTGATGGGTTACTGAGCTGACTTTGCCAGTGTGAATTTCACAGGAATTGTTTGAAAACTCACTATTTGTTATTGCTCGAATAGATTGCTTCCAAGATTAAGCTCACTAGTTAGCCTGTGTTTGGACAAGGATGTTAGTTAGCCACAAAGGTCTCTGCAGGTTGATGCTTATCATTATGAGACAATAAAAAAGCATAAAATCTTTCTGGCAGGCTTGCCTTGAAACTGTGAGAGAGACCACCCTTATGTTCAAGTTAGAAGCCTAGCAGTAACTGTAGCACAAATAATATAAACCCAGAGACAGAGAATGGGATTTAAGCTGAAGTTCAGAAAAGCAAAGAGCCAGCCACTAGCTCTTACCTGTACCTCAGACTGAAAGGGCAGATCCCGGCTGGAGACTGAGCTCCTTATATTCTCTCTAGTGCTGGGATGAAAGGCATGAGCGCTGTTTCTCTTTTCGACTGATTCACTCTCATGTATCTCTGGGTGGCCTTGAACTCACAGAGGTCCATTTGCCTCTGTCTTCTGAGTCCTGGGATTAAAAGTGCGTGCCACCACCACCCAGCTTCTAGGCTGTGGCTGGCTTTGCATTCTGATCCCCAGGCAAGCTTTATTAAATCATAAACATTGTATCACCAGAAGTAACCCAGTCCAGAAAAGAAAACGTAAGGGTTGCTTTCTATTTTAATGATTTACTTTATAACCACAGCTAACTTTTGAAAAACTCCTTTTCTGTGATTGTGTCTATATCTTGGGGACTTACGTGTACGTTTGTGTTTGCACGTGCATGTGGACGCCTAATGTGTGTGCCGGGAATCACCCTTATTGCTCTTCCACCATCTTCCTTGGGCGAGTGCTCAGCGATAACGGCCAGTCTCCTAGCCAGCTTGTTCTGGAGAGGCCCTTGCTCTGCCTTCAGAAGCTGCTACACATGGTCCACTAGGTCCACCTGCATTTGCATGGGTTTGTGGGGGATCCAAGCTCTGGTTCTCATGCTGTGGGGACAAGCACATACCTGCCAAGCCAACGCCTTAGCTCCACAGTAGCCAATTGGAAATTAAATGCCACAACCTTACTTAAGGTCAATTGTTTCTATTTAATTGCTTACAATGATCTAACTTCATGCGTGCCACAAAACACTAATGCAGGTGATAGACCGTCTTAGGGTTCTGAACACAGAATGTGGGGGTGGGGAGAACTTCCCAGGGTGAGAAGCTTCCTGTATTATCCGGTAAGTTGAGATAATATTTCAAACCCTGTGTTCCCCATTTGCAGATTAGGAAAAAAATGACCCTGTCCACAGTGGACCAGCTGGTTAGTGGTGAAGGTCTTGGTCCCAGCTGCTTCTTCAGACTGAATATTTAACCCTGACATAGTGCAAACCCCTTACCTAGAGCAATGTATGATACGTGACAAAGAGGGGGATTTTAATATATGCTTCTGTGAATGGATGACTGGAATTTGATGACCCCCATGGTATTATTATTATTTTTTTTGTTTAGTGTTAACTGCCTTTATAGTATTTATAAAAATAGAATGAAATACATCAGTCACACATGGAAACACTCTCTTCCTATCAATTTGCGGTGAAAACCTGGGTCAGATTATTAGATTTGAGCACACGCTTTGCACGGAGCGCGCATTTGCTTCCTTTCATGCCGCACTTAGCTGGAGCAAATGGCCTGCTCTCCCACCTCTCCCAGCATTCATTGCTGCACCTTAGCAAGCTAAGCAAAAAAACGCAAACCAGGCCCACAGAAAAGTCAGGCTGTTAGGGCCAAAGAATCTTGTAAAAACTCAAAGGTAACTTGAAAGAAACCGTGGATATTTGTTTTCCTTTCTCAAGTTCACCTGCAGCCTGTTTCTCAAGTTCATTTTGTGACTCGATTCTTATTTATTTATTTATTAAAAGACAGGATTTCTCTGTGTAGCCCCAGCTACCCTGGAACTCACTCAGTAAACCAGGCTGACTTTGAACTCAGAGATCTGCCTGCCTCTGCCTTCTGAGTGCTGGGGTTAAGGTGTGCGCCACTACCACCCGGCTTCCTTATTCTTTTTTTAATCTTGGAGTCAGAGCTCATGTTCCTTGAAGAATTGCATCGCCTAATAAACATCTTCCATGCCCTTTCAACCTTGTGAAAAACTGGTTACCATACACTAGGGTATAACAGAGATGATGGTGCTGTAAATACAAGGGAGGTGTGAGGATGAATGAAAAATAGGATATATGTGTTCGTGTGTGTGTGTGTGTGTGTGTGTGTGTGTGTGCGTGTGTGTGCGTGCGTGTGCACATTTAGAAATCAGCACTCGACATTAGGTGTCCTCAGTTGCTTTCCATCCAATATTATCAGGGTCTCTTTCTGAATGGGGAACTTGTGATTCCCTTAGAGCCACTGGCCAGGACTTATCCTGCCTCTTCCTTCCCAGCTAGGATTACGTGTGTGTAGGAGCAAGCCCAGCTTTTACATGGGTACTGGGAATTGAACTCAGGTCCTCATGATTGTCTGGCAAATGTTCTACTAACTGAGCTATCTCCTAGTTTCCTAGGCCCCAGGAAGTCTTTTTTTTTTTTTTTTTATGTTGTCACCATCCCATATGATTGATGGCAGGATGCCCTATTTTATATACTCAGAGGTTCACTCTTGCTACAAGTGGTTTTTCTCAATTACTTGAGGCATGTGCACACTTTTGAAATGAATACCTAATGGGCAATGCTAAAGAAAGAAACTAACACTTACCTGGATATTTGGCTATCTTAAAATGGGTTTTTGAGATGCTCAAGACACTTTGATGTGCTTTAGAAGGATTTTGGCAATAATACAAGCCTTGGACTTTCTCGTTAAGTGACTTGATCTCCGATACAGTGACACGTTTGAATGCCCAGAACAACTCTACGAATTGGGCACTATTGCCTACATTTTACATGCAAGAGACAGGTCTTGACCCTAACCCTAATGGCTTATAGCTAAGAGGTCAGTGTTGGGTGTGTGGTTCGTTAGTGTGTTTATCTTGAGTATCCTTGATTTTAGGTTAAAAACAACATTAGCCTTGTTGGGAGGCAAAAGCAGGCTCGTGAGTTGTTCAAGGGCAGCTTGGTTTACACAGTGAGTTCTAGCCAGCCAGGACTCCATTGTGACACCGTATTGAGATATAGAATAAAAGCAGTACTGAATGCTACATGCGTTAACGAGCTACGATTGTCTACTGCACAAATGTTCAGGGATTTCCAAACTCATTCCTTTCCTTTCTAAACATTTCATTTGTTGAGTTAAAGAAAAGCGATATGCTATCACTCCTGGAATGAAAATCTCTTGGGGGCCAGGAACAGGCCACTGAGTCAGCATACTTGGCTGGTGTATACACCCATTGTGTGGCACAGGCTACTTAGAGTTGCAGTGATGTACAGTAAACTTTTTTTTTAATTGTTTGTAAGTAGTTTGCCTACATGTATGACGGGGGATGTCCTTCTGTATATATGTTTCTCTTATTGGTTGATAAATAAAACACTGCTTGGCCAATAGATGAAGAAGATAGGTGGGACTAGGGGATGAGAATTCTGGGAAGGGTAGGCAGAGACCATAAAAGACGCTATGTAGAGACCAGGAAGACAGTATGTGCAGGCATTCTCTGGTAAGATAAGGGCATGTAGAAATACAGAGATTAGTAGTTATGGTTTAATTAAGAGAAAGGTAGCCATTAAGAAGCCCAAGCCATCGGCCAACAGTTTATAAACTAATATAGCATCGCTGTGCTTATTTGGGGCTGGAGCAGCAGCGGTCCCGGGGACCCGGAGGGCCAAGAAAACTCCAGCAACATGTATGTGCACCATTTGTGAGCCCTGTGCCTGTGGAGGCCAGAAGAGGGCGCTGTACCTCCTAGAAATGCAATTATGGAAAGTTGTGAGCTGCCATGTGAGTGTTGGGAATCGAACCCAGGTCCTCTGGAAGAGTGCTCTTTTTTAAACCCTGAGGCCTCTCTCCAGCCCCCTTCCCACACCTTTACAACTGGAACGTTTTAACTTTGGCACAGAGAACATTGGGTTTCATTGTGCTGTTTTCAAACAAAGTTTACTTTTGCTAATTTTTCTTCTCCCTTCTCTGCCCTCCCCTTCTCCACGACCTCCCTCCCCTCTTTAATGCCATGGTTATCTTATTGCCTGCCCCTCCCACGCTTCCTCAACTTTTCCTCTTGCCATCTCTTGGTCTCCTTTCCAGTTTCATATCGTATTGTCCACACTTACACCCACTTGCATGCATATGTTTAAATACAAGGTAGGAACCACACGAGAAATTTGTCCTTCTGAGTTTGGGTTGCCTCACCTAATCTATTTTCCAGACCCATTCGTTTTCCTACTTATTTAATGGTTTCATTTTTCTTCATCACTGAATACATTCCATTGTGGGCAGGCTCTATTTCGAATAATGCAATATTAACGTGGGTGTACAAGATGTCTGATGCAACTCATGTTTAAGGACTGAGGTTGTCCTACATCCCTGCGTAGGACCCTGCGTGCGTGCTGGGCATTTCTTCTATATCTATATCTATCTATAGCTATGTATGTATTGGTCCTCCAACTGGAGTTCTCTTGCATGTAAGTCTCTTCACTCACACCCCAGAGCTTGCTGTTTGCTGTCCTCGATACTTCTGGCCCCTCTTACTGTCTTACAAAAGGTGAGAGGAAACTGAAGAGTATCTCCACAGAGGTTTCCTGCATTAGTCAGGCCAGGGTTAACTCTTCTACCCTGTTCCTGTCCTGTTAGCCCAGGCTCGGTCTCCAGCATTGGTATGTCAGTACAGTCTGCTAGCCAGGAGGATCCTGTACTGTACTGACATGTTTGTAAAAACATCAAAGGTGACGCTTGAGCTCAATGGTAGTGTGCCAAGTGCATCATGAGTTAGCTCTTCCATTTTAAGGTTTTTTTTTTTTCTTTTCTTATTGAGCACTTATTACATTTTCTTTAAATATGTGCCCATGGCCCAATTTCAAAGGATCTAAGAGAGCCTACTTTGAGGAAAGCCTGAACCATTTTAGGTATAAACAAGCCACTAAGTGTACATTTATGTATCACTGTTTGCTTTTGTTACAACTATGAGATTCTTCCACATAAGTACATAATAACTAGTTTCTGCTTAGTAGCAGAGCATACACTATTGCATTGTTTCCAGAAACGGATATATATTACTGTTATTGAAACTAAGAGATCCTTCAATCTAAGTACCCAAAGAGTCATTTTTACTTATAAACAAATACATACTATTACAGTCTGTTATTTTTTTTTTATTTAAAACAAAGCATTGGACTGAGAAGGCTCAATGAGTAAAAACAGTTGCTCTGTGAGGACCCGAGTTCCAATCCCCCAAACCCATGTTAAAGCAGGCTCCCACTCCAACCATCTGTAGCCCCCGTACTCTTAGGGGGAGAATGGGAGGCGGGGACAAGAAACCCTGGATGCTCACAGGTCAGCTTGCGTGGAGTTTGCAGGGGAAGGACAACAAAGACACCCTGCTAAACTACATGGCAGGTAGCCACTGACAGTTAATTGTCCTTTGGTCTCTATGCACATGCCTGCATTCAGACATACCAATACAGAGAAAACCATTCTCACTGAGACGCAGGAGGCTCCCAGTACTTTCTTTCATTACCAGAAGTGCTATAATACATAGGTAGTGTAACAAATGGGTTAGTATACTTGTAGCATAAACTACAGAGCTGTATGGTTAACATGCAGGGACAATACGCCCAGTTTCCAGAGACTGTTTCCCACAAGCCACCCATGAAAATATCTGTTTCTTTATTGTCCATTAAAAGCATTTTCCTTTCTTGAGAGGCTTATGTAGACGGTAGTAGGAAAACTTAGTTTCGTTTACTGGTCTAACTCAAAATGGTTTTCTTCCCTTCCCCGTTTCAATGCATCTTCCTTCCATCGCTTAAAATTGTCTCTACTCTGTCCTAATATGACGGGCTCTCTACCTCTCCCTTACCCCCCACCCCCTGCAAATACTGAGTGTCAGGCAGTGTTCCAGGAACCGATGCTTGAAGAATGAATAAAAGACATGGAACTCCTTATTCCCAACAGCAGTCATCATAATGAGGAGAGTCAGAGTGTAAACAGCACACCGAGCGAGTGGCATCGATGTGGCATCGGATTGTGATAACTTGAGAAAAAACAGGATGTAAGGAGAGGAAGTATCACTTAGGAGGCCGCCCAAAACCAGGTGGGACACTGAGTTAGACGAGGCTCGTAGCTAAGGAGGTAGAGAGGGTGAGGATCTAGGTCTGCTTTGAAAGTACAGTTCTGTGGTTTGAACACACTTCACCTGTGGTCCAGGCTCGTGTGCGTGCAGTCTGGGGCTTCGAAGAGGTAACTTGAGAAGTTGGGCCCTGTGGCAGGTAATTAGGGCATTCAGTCTGGTAACCAAAGAATGACCCCTGGAACCCACCAGGAGGAGAGAACAGGTTCAGCAAGTTGTCCTCTGACCTTGGCATGTAGGCCTGTGCTCACCCACACTGGTAAAAAAGTGATGCTAGAGACAAGCCTGGTTCCTGTTGTCTTTGGTTTCTGCTCTTCCCGCTGATGTACCCTCCTCTGCATGCACATACTAAAGTTACTGTGGCATCGTCTGCTAAGGGCGAGTCACCACAGCCAAGCAGATGTGAGTTGGCATCATGCTCCTGCACCCTCCAAAGCTGGAGCAATATTAACTCCCCTTCCTTACATTTGAAAGTAGACTAATACATATAACTAGCATGACTTTTATTATTAGTATTTTCTTGCTGATTCAATTCTGGGCGAGTGAGGAAAAAGTAATTTCAAGGCCATCCTCTTAAGTGAGATGGAAGGATTTGCCTCTATTGAGGAAGGACAACATTGTAGGTGGAGCTGATGAGTTGACATTAGATTTATGACTAACAGCGTTTTCCAGCGTCTTCGATGGCATAGGTCCAACATTAGTGTCACAGACTACACCATGTCTGCAAATCCTTGGGATGACAGTTCTGAGGAAATGTTTAAAACATTTCCCTTCTGCAGCACTTTTCTGGTCTGGATGAGACTTGTTTACACATTGCCTATTAAAAGGCCATACATTTTTCCTCTTCTTCTTTTTACCCCAAAGAAAGTGGAACGGGGACATGCATTCTTTTTTACATGAAGTAAATTGAATAACCAAAGTGACAGGCAAACCCGTACCATCCACCCCTACAAACCTTCAAAACGCAAAAGATCGACTTTTCTGTCCGTAGTAGAACCAGATGACATTAGCTACTAGGGACTGGGGAGGTCGGTGTCCTTTAAACATCAAACCCCAGCTCAAGCCTGACATTTGTGGGTCTATGATGCCAGTAAGACACTGGTCAGTCCTACGGTGCCAGGCCAGAGCCAATCAGAACAGTGGCTGACTGAACAATATTCTAACACCTCTTGGGCAGCCGCTAACGTATCATATCCGATGAAACAGTAATACCTAAAATGAGACTCTTACTGCAGACCCATGGAAAGGGGAAGGAAACTGATGCCGGCATCTCTAAGTCACCGGGGAGAGGGGAGGCAGACAGAAGCCTGTGTGTAGGGATTCACTTAAATTTAGGAACAGGCAGCGGAGGGATGCTTTCGAACCGTGACCTCCTGAGACAGAGCGAACGTGCCATGCAGATCGCCAGGCTCAGCTTTCCCGGAGCCTGGCCGGGCTCCCGGGGCCAGCACACACCACAAAGGAAAACCGCGCATTGCCGGGGCAGGGGAGGGGGGATCCGAAGTTGCAAAGCGAAGAGGAGCGGAGGCCAGGCTAGGTGACTCAGATGCATGAGTCAAAGCCGACCCGGGGCCGCCTGTCACCTCCCGGGGGTGGGGGGTCACCGCACCGCGTCTGGCGCAGCTCAGGAAAGCCCCGGGTCCCCGGCTGGCTCGCCCGCCCCTGCCCTGCCCTGCCCTGCCCTGCCCTGCCCGCCACGCGCCCACTGCCTTCCCCGCCCGCGCACGCGCGCCCCAGCCGCACCGGGCGGGCACCTGTCCGGGTGGGGTGGGGTGTGGAGCGCGTTCTCGCGAGGCTTCCTAAATTTCCCACGGCTCGTGTTGTGTCTGAGCCGGGCGGGCGCTGGAAGGCGGCGGCGAGGAGGTGCAGCGGGAGACCCGGGTGCCCGCGCCGCACATGCGCCCTGGCCCCGCGCCCGCTCGCTCCTGCTCGCCCCGGCCCGAATCCTGCGGCGCCTCGGAGCGGGCGGGCAGGCAGGCGGGTTTCGGGCGGCGCAGTCCAGCTGTCCGTGTTTTGTGGCTCCCTGCAGGAGGCGGCGGAGCTGGGGGAATCTCTGGGAAAGGCAAAGGGCCGGGAGGGGCGGGGAGGAGCGCAGGTAGCGGAGGGGCGGGGAGGGGGCGGGGAGGGGGCGTGGCGGGGGCGTGGCTCGCCGTGCACCTGGTGGGTGGGGGCGGTGGGAGCGGGAGCGGGGCCGGGGCCGGGCCGCTCGCACGGGGTGCACTGAATCCCGGGCCGGGAAGCTCGCTCCCCAGTGCACAGTGTGGCGGCTGTGGGGTGGGGAGGGGACCATGCACTCGGGGCTGGTGGGGAGGGGACCATGCACTCGGGGCTGGAGGAGGGGACCATGCACTCGGGGCTGGTGGGGAGGGGACCATGCACTCGGGGCTGGTGGAGGGGACCATGCACTCTGGGCTGGAGGAGGGGGCCATGCACTCGGGGCTGGAGGGAGGGAACCATGCACTCGGGGCTGGTGGAGGGGACCATGCACTCGGGGCTGGTGGAGGGGACCATGCACTCGGGGCTGGTGGAGGGGACCATGCACTCGGGGCTGGAGGAGGGGACCATGCACTCGGGGCTGGTGGAGGGGACCATGCACTCGGGGCTGGTGGGGAGGGGACCATGCACTCGGGGCTGGTGGGGAGGGGACCATGCACTCGGGGCTGGTGGAGGGGACCATGCACTCGGGGCTGGTGGAGGGGACCATGCACTCGGGGCTGGTGGAGGGGACCATGCACTCGGGGCTGGTGGAGGGGACCATGCACTCGGGGCTGGGGGAGGGGACCATGCACTCGGGGCTGGTGGAGGGGACCATGCACTCGGGGCTGGTGGAGGGGACCATGCACTCGGGGCTGGTGGGGAGGGGACCATGCACTCGGGGCTGGTGGAGGGGACCATGCACTCGGGGCTGGTGGAGGGGACCATGCACTCGGGGCTGGAGGAGGGGACCATGCACTCGGGGCTGGAGGAGGGGACCATGCACTCGGGGCTGGAGGAGGGGACCATGCACTCGGGGCTGGAGGAGGGGACCATGCACTCGGGGCTGGTGGGGAGGGGACCATGCACTCGGGGCTGGAGGAGGGGACCATGCACTCGGGGCTGGAGGAGGGGACCATGCACTCGGGGCTGGTGGGGAGGGGACCATGCACTCGGGGCTGGAGGAGGGGACCATGCACTCGGGGCTGGAGGAGGGGACCATGCACTCGGGGCTGGAGGAGGGGACCATGCACTGGGGCTCTGGTGCGAGCGAGCGGGACACCCGGGGCGCCCTGGCCGGGGGCTGACCTCGCGCCGCCCCGGGGGTCTGCACCTGACGACCCCCGGGTCGCCGTAGCTGCCGGGCTGGCGAATGAATGGACGGCGCCCCGGGGGCCGGCGGCGGGCGTGGAGCCGCGCGGAGAACTCCGCCCCTGTCGGCGCACGGGGCGCTCGCGTTTTTCCCAGGCCCCCTCCTCCTCCTCCCGCTGCCGCTGCTGCAGCGCCCGGGCCCCGCCCCGTGACCCCGCGGCCGCGCTCCCCGTAGTAATCCCCCCTCGGGCGGCTTCCCTCAGTCTCCGCGCCCGACGGCGCATCCCAAAACCCGGACGAGCGGAGCGCCCCGCTCGCCATGGACCGCGCGCACGGCTCGCCCGCCGAGCGGCGGCGTGCGCATGCTCCGTCGCCCGGGTAGGTTTCCCGGGGCGGCGGGCGGGCGGGCGGGCGGGCGGGCGCGAGGCGGCAGGCGCGCTCCCGGCGGGGACGGCGGCGCGGGGGCCCGGGCGGCGGCGGCGGCGGCTGCGATCGGCGAGGCCGCGGGGCGGGGGCGGGGCGGGGCGAGCGGGGCAGCCGCTGGGCAGCGGGAGACGCGGCGGCGGCGGCGGCGGCGGCGGCGGCGGGGGGAGTCTCGCGAGGGTTGGAGTTTTGGCGAGAGTTTGTGGAAGATGGCGCCTGTTGTGACAGGGTAAGTCCGCGGGGCCGGCGGGCGCCGGGGCCCGGGGAAAGTTGCGGGCGTCCGGCGGCCCGCGGCGGGCGGCGGCCCGGGGTCCGGGGTCGGCGGGGCGCGCCGGGGCTGGGGAGGGGGACGCGGGCGGCGGCGGCGGCGCGGGGTGGAGCGGCGCGGGGTTCGCCGTGCGTGCGCCGCGGTGGAGCGGGCTCGGGCGCGCGAGGCCGGGCGGGCGGGCGGGCGCGGCGGACCCCGGGCCCGCAGCGCAGAGCAGCGCAGCGCAGCTTTGTTCCCGCCCCGCCGCTGCCCCCGGAGCCCCGGGGCTTTGTCTGGCGCTGCCGCTGCCCCCCGCGACTCCGCTGCCCCCCGGCCCTTTGTTCCGCCGCCCGGGGGTGCGGGTGTGGGAGCCGCCGCGCGCCCCGCGTCCCCTCCGCCGCCCGCCCGCCCGCCCGCGCCCCCTTTGTTGTCCGCCTCTGCTCGGGCGCCCGGCTGACCTGCCGCGGCCCGGGCACCGCAGATCCCCGCCTCCTCCGCGTCCCTTCCATTGTCCGCGCTCCTGAGTGTGTGCCTGAGCCCCTCTACGTTCCCCTTCGCCCCCCCCCCCGCAGGCTTTGTGTCCCCATCACCATCACACACCCAGGGGCTCAGTGAGCTCGGCATCCCCTTGCTCTCGCGTCCTGCGTGCTTGATTTGTCTGCGCACTGCCCGCTGTGTGTGCTGAACTGTCTGAGCCCCGGGGACTCCTCCATCTGGTGCTTCCAGGCGTGCACACACTCTCTCGTCAGTCTGTGCTTTGCTTTTGTTGTTGGAGCCTGCTCGATGGATGCATGGATGGATGCATGGATGGATGCATGCATGCTGGGGGGGCACTTAAGTTTGCACCCCCGCGCCCTTGCTTCCCTTCGCACCCCTTTCTCTCGGTCACCCTGATACCAACACTAGCACCCCACCACCACACCCGCCCTCCTGGATGAAGACGGCTTTGCCATCTTTCTGGGCCGGTGATTGTTTTGCTTGGTAACAGTAGCGCTGGGGAAGGAGCTAGATTCTTGTCAATGGTTATCGCCCTCCGTCATTGGCTTCTGAACGGCCCAAGGCCAAGTGCATCCGCAGTGGCGGATTGATGGAGGGCGCATTGGAAGAGTGTTAGAAGTAGACGCAAAGGTATTGTTTTTTTCTTCTTCTCCCCTGTTGGTGTTAGAGAATAGTTTCAAATATTCACAGTGGATATTCATTTGTGTGACTAGGAGGTGAATGAATTTTTGATGTTGAAAACTTATGAATGTTGGGGTGGAGAATTGTATTTTGTGTGTTCTCCCCCCTCCCCCGAATCTAGATCTACAGTTTGTTTTCTTATTCCTGCTTTATAAGGAAGTGAAATCACGTTCTTGACAAATGGTTTTTGATAAATGGTTTGCCTTTTAATTTAAATTGGAGTTTACCGTTTATGATTGTTTGAATGTGCAGTTCGTGGTTTTTATTTCTGTGGATGTGTGGCAGGCAGCTCCAGTTCCCAAAGTGGGATCAGGTACCAAAGAGCAGAGGCAGTTTTGGTTTGATGAGTACTGCTTTTAGCATCTTTGTGGAATACATTAATTACAGGCAGTCAAAAGACAGTGATAGCTTTTAGTTGGGCTATCTTAAAGATACTTCCTTATGTTACAGGAGCATTAAGCTGTTTTCAGCTCTTATTGTTATGGTAATGTTAAAAGCTTGGCGTGATGGCTAGGGGGTGTGGTGTAGGTTATTGTACACTAATGGCCTGAATTATTGTGCTAAGAATAATGTGTCAGGCTTGTTAATTGGAATGTATAGCTCAGGAAATTTTCTTCTATTAGTTGATCACTACATTTGGAAGATACCATAGAGTCATGAGCAGCTTCATATGTTTAAAGTTGTACACAAAGGGCTGTTGATGAGTGCATGGAAAACTTTAAAACCATGGTGATTAGAATTGATAGGCTGATTTTCCCTCCCACAGAGTGGAAATCGTGTTTTTTTATGAATGATGCATGGTGTGTGTGTGTGTGTGTGTGTGTGTGTGTGTGTGTGTGTATGAGAGAGAATTTGCATTTATCTCATACTTAGTACATGACTCTTGAGGTTAAAATCAGGCACATCCTGGTTCTGACCGAAAGTGCAATGTGAATGCTGTGTAATAATGGAGTGTAGTTTGCTCTGATTTGTGCATTTAACAGCTGGGCGTTGGGGAGGCAGAGGCAGGTGGATCTCTGTGCGTTCAAGGGCAACCTGGTCTACAGAGTGAGCGCCAGGACAGGCTACACAGCACAGAGAAACCCTGTCTCGAAAAACAAGCAAAACAAAAAAGAATGATCACAAAGACACCACAAAGTGAGTTTTACACTTGAGTTGTGTTGCTTCCAAGACTTTTATACTTTTGATTGATCGTGTAAGAATCTTCATGAAATAAAAACGGTGCCTTAACTGACAGCAGCTATTTGGAATAGACTGTGGCTGGAAAACTTTGAGTATTGACTATTTTAGCTTTAAATTTATTATCTCTGAGTGTAGGGAAGCTATGAGGCTGGCTTGTATTTCTTAGATTTGTTTTATTACATAGCCCTTCTAGGGTATTTATTTTAAACAGTTAAATTTATGTTAGAATCACGTTTTACCGTAATACTCAGATTTTTGCTACTATCTCTTACGGGTTAGATAAAAAGCAAGAGGGGCAATCTGCCGTTGCCAGATGGCATTTGCCGTGACCTTTGGTGTGATGGCGGAGTGAAGCGTTAGGAGAAAATGATTGCTTTAAAGTTCTTACCTGTTTTAGTTCTGAGGTCCACTCATTTTTAGAAATTAAAACTTGGCTTGAAAGCATTATTTTGCATTTTACTTCCTCCTAATACTAAATTCATGTTATTTCAGCTAGGGGCAGTATTTTCTCATGGATTGGCTAAAAGTTGTTATTTTTGGCATCTGTCTTTGTGATTATTTCCAAGTTATTCTGTTTCCTCTGCCAGTTTCCCAACTCTGTGGAATGGGAATGGAATAACTTGCCACATGTGCTGAGATGCACCCTGGGGTTTCCAGGGCCCCTTTTGACGAACAGGACGCTCAAGAGCTAGGAACTGTTACTGAAATGAGCTGATGTGAAGTAGGTCATATTTTATAGGAAGTCAAGTAGGAGGTTATGAACTAAGTTCTTGGCAAGTTGCAATGGTGACAGGGAATGAAAAGAATACCCAGCCGCGTATTATAGTTTGTGTAAAAGATGAATCTTTACTATAAATTTAGAGGGAGAGGGTCAAGGAGACAGGTTTGTGTGAGACTGCAGTGTAATGACACATTGTAAAATCATGGGATGCCTTTATTGATCTCTGCATGTAATAATAGTTTTTAAAACATACTAAAGAATGTTTTCCCCGAACTCTTAGACAGGTCTGTAAAACAGTAATGAAAATGTTTATATCTGCTTATATTTTTTTGCTGTTTTGTCGTATGCTTTCAAGAATATTTCCTGACCAGTAGGACATAATTTTAGACTTTTGGTTTTAGGGGAGGCCCCCCCCCCCCATTTGTTTTTATGTTGTTTGCACTTGAGACATTCTGTAGATAACTTGCTGAAACCCATTGCTTCTTCTGGCAGCTGATAGTCAGGTGTCACCTGCCCCCCCCCCCAAGCACAGTTTGGGCTTTCCTTCTGAACCTCTGAGAGGTGGTCACACCATGTAGCCTAGGCTGGCCTGCTGTGCTGCGCCCATGCTCCTGACCTCAGGCCTCCCCAGTGCTGGGATTACATGCGTGCACGTAGCTGGGCCACTACTTCTTTCTAATTACTAAGAGCTGTCGGTTTTACCGCCTAAACGACACTTGTAGCTGTCTTCACCCTCAGCCCAGTGTATGCTGATGCCACTGACCACCTGTTTTCCCACAGGCCTCTTTCCCCTCCTGGACTTAGGTCTAGACTCTCTGGCTTCCACACAGTCAGGGCAGTGCTTCTGAACAGTAGTAAATCAATCCCTACTCTAAAAAGCCTTCAATGGCTCCCCCTACAGCCTTCACTGGGAGAGGCAGCAACCCACAGGGCTTCGAGGCCACATTTAAGATGTGCCGTGTGTGGGTTCCAATTCTGTGTTTCCTTCCACTTAGCTCTGTAATATTGTCAGGCTGGTTTACCCTTCCTCTTTCATCTCTCCCAAGGTAATTATTCCTAATTCAGAGGGTTTCCAGGAGGTTAAGTGAGGTAATAGTTGAAGGCATTTAATAGAATTCAAGGCGTATACTTGGTGCTTTAAAAAAGTCTTTGCTAGTGTTTCAAAGAAGGTTCTCCACCGATACTTATTTCATAGGTGCCTTTTTTTCTTTTCTTTTTTTCTTTTTTCTTTTTGAGACAGGGTTTCTCTGTGTAGCCTTGGCTGTCCTGGCATTCACTCTGTAGACCAGGCTGGCCTCGAACTCACAGAGATCCTCCTTCCTCTCTCTGCCTTTCAAGTGCTGGGATTAAAGGTGTGCACCTCCACTGCCCAGCTTCAAATCTCATATTTAAGGGCTTGGAGTTCCTACACAGGCCCAGCAGTTTAATGCCTCCCTAAACTTTTTGAGATTGAGGTCAGAGAATAGTCTGACCGGATATATCAGGCTAAGTCCCATGCCCCTGCTGTGTGTTATTAAAAGGTTGGTGTAATTCTCTTGGAAGTATGTTACTTAATCATAGTGCAATCATTATATTCAAATACTGCCAGTTAATTGGTGACAGATGTCATTTTCTCTTAATCATTTATATATTATACTCACAAGTGTACCCAGTACTTAATAGGGAGTCAGCACACATTCTTTAACAGAATACTTATGTTACCTTGAAACATGAATGTACTATGGCTAGATAGTCTGAATTTAATACATATAAATTGCTCACATCATAAGATACTTTGCATGTCTTGATTACAATTCTGTTAAGAAACCGTTGCCAATGGACCCAAAGGAATTGGTGTTCTTAGCCTCAGGCTGTCACATAATATTAGAAAACGCAGTGATGCTAGAAAACACTGCTGTAAATTGTTCAAGAATGACAAATGTAAACTTCACATTTTGTTTTTATGTGGTTGGCAATCAAGTGTTTTTCAATAGGTTATTTATTTATTTAAAGACAAGATTTTTGGCCTGGGATCTAGCTTAGATTTTAGTGCTTAGGAAATGAATTTGAGTCCCAAATGCTGACATCCCACTCCGGGGAGGTTGCGACATTGGGCCCCTGGGTCCCCTAGAAGGCTCCCCACTAGCTCACCCTAGCCTCCTTGGTAAGTTTCAGGCCAGAGAGAGGCCCTATCTGGAGAAAAGAAAGAAGCCGTGGACAGTGACAGAGGAATGAATCAGGAGCCGTTCTCTGGCCTCCACACATCTTCCTCCAGAGCTCAGCTGGCCTCAGAATTAGGATATTCCTGAGTGCTGCAATTGTGGATATGCGGTAACCATCATGTCCAGCTGGTTCCATTGTTTTTAGTGTTTCCTCTCCTTCTCAGATGTGTGTATACGAAACATTAGGGCAGTGTGTACTGCTGTGTATTTGATCCATGGGAACAGAATCAAATTAATGATCCACAGGAAAATCCTCTTTAGGAAAGCGTATTTACTGATAATTTCTTCATCGGATTCTGTCATTATAAAGTAGGGAGTTACGCTTTCATTGTGTTTATCTGTTGTGACTATAAGTGAAATTATAAAGGTCCAGTGAGACATGGTGTGAGTGATTTGTAAAGTGTGGAGCTGCTTTCCTGTCAGTTTCCATGGGAGCTCATGGGCAGGCTGAAGATGCACTTTTCTGTTGCATCCTGTGGTCTGTGGGTCGTGTTGAGGAAAGCTGCAGTGTGTTTAGTACATAGAACCACAGCTGCGTGCTTTGACATTCTGAGCAGGCATGTTTGGTGAATTCCTGCTTCACCAGGATGTTGTCATTGACGCGCCCCAACTTTGGGGTTTACTTCTTGCTGTTCATGTGTCTGCTTGGCCAACCACAACAGTAAAGGAGTGTTGACTGCCCAGCTGTTGCTATATTTCAGACACTCTGTCTCATTTCTGGATGCCTCTTAGAGCCTGGCATTACATCATGATGATGCGTGTGCCTCGTTAGGCCTGCTGCTGCTTTGGTGACTAAAGTCTTAGTGTATTTTTCAAACATACATAACATTTATGGGGATGGAGGAAGTGGTGGCAGTTGTCCTGTATGTATAGATATTTGGGTTTGTTTGTTTTTTTTTTCTTTTGAATATTTGGTTTGGTTTTTCAAGATGGTTTCTCTGTGTAAAAGAGAGACCTGGGTGCCCTGGACCTTAGTCTGTAGACCAGGCTGCCCTCAAACTCACAAAGATCCCCCTGTCTCTGCCTTCCAGAAAACATGTGCCGCCACCACCTGGCCTGTATAATGTATAAATATTTGTGTAAATTTGTTGGGTTGAGAAAATGCACAGAGGTACACATACAGCATCTGTTCAGTCAGACTGGTGAAGTCTCTGGCAGTACTGGGGTTAGTTAAACTATTTTAAGCTTATACATAAGAAGAAAAGACAGGGACCTTTTTTTTTTTCTTTTTTTGAGGCATTGTAAGTTGCAGTGACTTGAACTGAAAGTGCTGCCTACATCTGATGAATGTGAGATAGAATACACTAGAAAACCCCTCTGCTATGTGGTTCCTGTATTCCCTTAGTGTGTTTGGTTGGCACTAGAGCTAATTGCATTGTTAATTAGATAATACTCTGAATTGTTAGAATAGTTTCTCATAAAATTGTCTTATGAAAGTGTTACTCTGTGAACATGTAATAGCAGTATAGAAGCAGTGTTATAGGGGCTTATAAATTATAAACAGCTTGGCACATCTTCATTTATCCAGGGTTCCTGGACATACTAGCTTTAGACTGTTTTGCATTGAAACAAAGTATTTTCCTCCTTTTCTGTAAACCCATGAAGGCCTTCTGCAGGCGTATTTGTTCAAATTGTATATTTGGTTCTGAATGTGAGAATAGTTTCTCTGCCCTAAACCAGTTAATTCTGTTCCTAATCTTTACACCAGTTGGAGTATGCAGAGACATGGAAGTCCCAAGATACGACGAGAGTAACTTCAGGGAAAAGAGGCTGTCTTCCCTTAGTATATTTCATTAGTTGTGTAGTAAAGAGACAGCTGTTGAGCACTCCTAAGTAAAGAACTCCACTGTGACAGTCTCTTAAAAATGTCCAACATGCTGTGTTGGCTCTGATCTAGTGGAAAGTGTAGATAGTTAAGAGAAACTGTGGTAAGTGCTGAGACACATGTATGGTGTTGGTAGGGACATGGTATCATTTGATTATGTTCAACTAAAGGGTGTCTGTAGTAAAGATGTGTTGATAGGTGGGAGTTTTCATTAAGCTGGAAATGTGGTTTGAGGCTCTGGAGAAACTTGTCAAGCTAAGGCAGGGATGCATAGAGACTATAGGCAGATTTTAGCTGATCCAAGACTGGCTGTAAGTGGTAACGTAGATTGGAATTGGTGTTGATCGTAAAAAAACATAATAGAGGTCCATTTGGGGGTGGGCCTAGGAATCTAAAGGCATAACAGTGTTCTGTGAGCCAGCGTGCTGTTGGAAACTGGAATCAGTGTGCTGCCTGTCACTAAAGTAGATCTTTGGTAATGGAAGTCTTCACGGTGTGGATGTGAGGGTGGAACACAGTAAGGGAAGTAGTTTTGTAATTAGTAGGTGCTTACCGTAGTCTAGTGCCCCCTTTTGTCCCGAGGAGTTTTCAGATAATGAGAGGGGGTGTGGAAAAGATGGGAGCACAAATCTAAACGTTTGGAACCTGAGTGTCGACGTAATGGCAGAGTCTGAGTGAAGAAATGTAAGAGTACCTACATATAAAAAGTTCCAGTTATTTAATAAATGCCTACTATTTACATGTGCGTAGATAGCTGCTGTGGCACTTAACCTTGTTCTGCAATGGCAGATTTGTCTGTGTTGTGTTTGTCTAATCTTTCTGTGAGCTCCCAAAGCAACAGAGCCATTTTATTTGTCTGTATATTACATAGACCATCTCCCAGATTGCTACTTGCTGCACGAGTGGCTGTGCCTGAAAAGGATTTAATGGTATTAACGCTTGCCACTAGGTGGTGCTTGCTTTAAGTGATAAATCTGACATCCTGCCTAGAGTGGGGTTTCTGCTTATATGGCCCACATAGAAAGTGACTCTTGATTAGAGTCAACATTCTGCATTTCTGGACTATTGTTTGAAGTGGAATATGAAAAATAATTAGAAAACCCAGAGTGTTAAAAAGGAGAACACTGAACAGTCTTATTATAGGAGAGTTTTCTTGTTGGTAAGCCATTAGTAAGGTTCCTTTAGAGGAGAGTGTGGCGGTGTGTTTCTTAGAGCATTTGTTGACAGATGGTGAAATGTGGTCTGTGCTGACAATGAGATATGACCCCTCCCCCCCCCCCCACAGGCGCCCACTTCCTTACTCCCAGTTCTGAGTTCTCATTATTGCTAACTGTGTCCTGGGCTGTAAATACACAATGTGTATAGAGTCCTTAGATTCAGGGAACTTACTAAGACATGGAAAAGAACTTAGTAATTTCATGTTCTAAAATCCCCACTCATTTTAATAGGCACAGGCAGGTTAAGTAGTTCACAGGTTGCTGGACTGAGCTTCAGCTGCTGGACCCTTTTTGTTTGGAGGGGGGAGCATGTGTTTGTGCTCTTTTCAATTTATTTATGTCACTTGGCCATCTGTCACTGTGCCCAGCCTTTCTTTGTGTGGACCAAGAAGAACGCTGCAAGCATATTCTTTTAGCCGCTCAGGCCCCGTGCATCGCCTCTGCCAGCATCGCTGTGCTCATACCCAACTGAGATCCTACATTACTGATATTACTTACCGCGCATTGTCTGTTTCTGACCGACTCCTGGGAGCATGGCGCCTTACTGCACACCCCCTTACCCATTGAGAACATAGTTATTTCTCCCTCACTCCGCTCCTCTCTACCGGTAGTCTTACTTAGTTTGTACCTGGCTGTCCCTGGAAGGTGGACGGGCAGAGGGTGACAAGAACATGGAAAAAAATGCTATAGCTTTTATGCTGAAAAGCTGCCTGACTTACAAACTTGGTGATGAGCTTGCAGCTTTGTTCTGGTCCATATGCTGAGACTATACTCTTAACTACGGAGTTCTGGTCTATCTGCTAAGACAGTACTCTTAACTACGGAGTTCTGGTCTATCTGCTAAGACTATACTCTTAACTACGGAGTTCTGGTCTATCTGCTAAGACTATACTCTTTACTACGGAATTCTGGTCTATCTGCTAAGACTATACTCTTAACTATGGAGTTCTGGTCTATCTGCTAAGATAAGACAATACTCTTAACTATGGAGTTACTAAATTTTTTGTGTTTGTCATCTCTGCTTCAAATGTCAAGGAAGTGAATTAAATTCATTTTGACATTCAAAGATAGCATTTGGTTGCTCACTTACAGCTTAATAATGAATGCTATTATTTGACTAAATGAATTGTGGTTCACTGGTGTAACTTTTTTTTAACAGTCAAATCTAAGTAGCTGTTCCTCGTTTCCTGAATATTGGCAATCCATTGTTTAACCTAGCCTTCTCAGTTATATTCAGGGTACAGAGCTTCGTGGCTTGTCTTCTATTTAAACCTATAGTTCCTCAGTTTTATCTCCTGGAAATTGTCAGTCGGTAAATAGGTACTTGTTAAATTATATAAGAATTCACTGTGGATCAGGCTGGTCTGGGACTCAGATCCACCTGCCTCTGCCTCCTGAGTGCTGGGCCTAAAGACATACCATCAGTGCCTACCACCCCAGTCCCACGCGGCTGACTTTAAATTCACATTCACCCAGTAGTTGTGCCTGGGCCCTTTCCATAGTTACTTTGTGTATCAGAGCCTTTTCCTTCCTTTCAAACCCCTGGCTTTGTACCTGTAAAACAAGCATTCTATAGGCTACATTCCCTAGCCATGGAAGTTTTTCTTAAGGGTTAATGTCACCTTAGTATGTACTTTTTCTGATTGGAAAAATGTTACAAACATAAAAACTTATTAATGTATCTTATAAAGAAAGCCACTGTAGCAAGAATTAACTATTGTTAATATTTGTAAGTATATGCTTTATAAATGCAAATGTTAACATTTTGTTGTATATTAAAAATGTCAGCAGATAGCCAGTAATATTAAAAAAGATGGGGTTGGGATGCTGGACGGGTGCCTCAGTGGTCAAGAGTACCGGACCTGGGTTGGGTTTTATTCCCAGCATCCATGGGTGGCCCACAAACGTCTATGTACCCAGTTCTAGGGGTCCGTGCCCTCTTCTGAACTCATTTGCACCAGGTACACAGTCAGCCAAACCTCAGGGAAACACCCACGCTGCAGTGCAGTGACTATGAAAAGACGGGCAGTTGTTAGAGCCCCGGACAAAGGCAGTGTTCATGCACAGGCGGCATCTCTGTGTCAGGGAGATTTGAAGATCAGGGTTGTTTAACTCCAAACTCCCGCGTTGACTCTGCCTGTGGGTCGCCCTTCCCCACCCTGTACCGCCTTTCTGTGTTTGTCTTTCCACTTGAATGCTTCCTTGCTGGCTTAAGTCAGTGTGATAGGGTACTTTAAGGAAGGGCCACAGTATTCTTTTCTGTTTGATCACCGTAAAGTAAACATTTCTAGAAATGCATCTAAAGTTATATTTGACTAGTTTATACCAAAGTTTTGAAGTAACAAAGTTCAATTTCCATTTAAAAAAATTAAAAAAATAGACTTGCTTTATGACTCTATCTCTTCCACCTGGGAAATGGAGAAAAAGCAGACACACCGCAAAGGGCCTGCAACAAGAGGCTGGCCCTGAGGGGCCGGTTATGTCCATCTCTTCATTTCTTTTCCAGCTCAGGCAGCTGCTGCTCTCTTTCCTTAAGGAACCTTGTGGCATGGTGGTCTCCTTTTTATACTCCCTACTTGTTAGGTAGGGTGTGTGTGTGTGTGTGTGTGTGTGTGTGTGTGTGTGTGTGTGTGTGTGTGTGGTGTAGATCACGCTAGCCACAGATTTATTTGCCACTATGCCTGTCTATCATCGATTGATTCTCTCTGTTACACTAAAGTGCTTTTAGTTGTAGTTGCATCTAAAACGGTTTTATACATGTCATTTTAAAGTCTGGTTGCTTCATAGGACAGCAGCTGTGGATGCTGCTTAGAAACTGATGAGCCCCTGTAGCGCTAGCCTTTGTGGGACAGTGAAAGGCTCCTTACAAACCAGCCACAGCTGCAGTGAATGCTGTGCTTGTGGGTTTGAGGTGGGGACACTAAGCAAGCGAGCGTTTCTGCCTTGGTCATCTTAATGCTGCTCTTCTTTCTTTCCTTTCAGGGACTTTGGAACATTTTTGCTTCATTATCTTATGATTTTTTTTTCTCTAGGCTACTGACTCTTTAAGACATTTTATGCACATTCTTTCACTGGTAGTAGCACTCAGTTGCCTTTATCTGTGACAAACACTACCTGTGTCCACTGTGCAAAGTCGTGAACATGGAGTTATTTGGAACTGAGAATTTCTCTATTTGAAAAGAAAAATCACTACAATGGCAAAAATAGCTTGTTATAATCAGAGATTGAAAGATTGGAGATTCATTATTTTTCAATCAAAGTAGTTACTGTTTTATTTATCTTATATTTATGTCAAAATAGAAGACAATTTTCCTAAATTAAAAGAATCCTAGAATTTATTTTATTATCTATCTAGTCATCTATCTGTTTTTGAGAGACGGCTTTATTGTATCATCCTGGCTGGGCTGGAACTCACTATGTAGACTAGGCTGGCCTTGAATTTACAGACATTTGATTCTGTCTGTAAATTCAGATTCCAGCCTTCAGAGTGCTGGAATCAAAAGTTTGTGCTACCATATCTATCCACCCTTCTTCTAGAACACACACACACACACACACACACACACACACACACCCCTACCACATGGAACTATGGTTACAGGTTGTGAAAGTTTTAGATCATACATAAAGCTTAACATGATTTTATACTATAAAAACATTGAGTATTGGAGATAATCTGAAAACATATTATAAAGGAAAATAGTTATCTAAGTATCTAATTTAATCTTTGTGTGCTTGGCCTTGAACACAGGGTCTTGCACATGCAAGGCAAGTAATCTTAACAGTCCTCACTTTCCTTTCCTTTTAGATAAGTGAAATTTGTTTTACTTTCCTGGTAGTTAAAGTTTTTGGGCAATGACTAGCATTTGATGTTTCATTGTGTGGGATGAGTTTACAGAAGGATTTTTAATTCCTTGTATGAACAGTTTGTGAATTGTATTTGTTAACCATACTTTTGGATACAAAAGCATTCCCAGTGAGTTACTTCTGATTCATTATCAAGTTTTAACAGTGGCTATAGACTAGCAGTGAGAATAATTAGCCAGAAAATAATAATAAATGAATAAAGGCAGAGATCCCTTTGTGTAACATTTAACTTTAATTTCCTGGCCAGTTTACGTGAATAATTACAACGTTGAAGCAGTTAGGATTGTGCTATTGTGGTTGATCCCTTGAGCTCACGGGAAGCTGAAATGCAGTTTCAAACATCAAACAGATGACTTTGCTATTGCTGTCTCTGAGAAGTATCTCCTGAAGGTCACGTTTGTGTTGGGTGATTTCCCAGTCATACCAACTCAGTGTACTTTGGAGTGATCATGCCTGGTAACTGAATATGATGTAGATATGTGCTTCCCATAGTTGGGATTGTGAATGCTTAATCATGCTCTAGGGGAAGAAAGGACACTTCCTGTACCTAATGGATGAGTATTCTTCTCCAATCCCAGGTAATTTATTCTTTCTTTCTCTCCAGTTATCCTTTCATGAATTCCTTAGCTGTTTGTTCACCCTGCCCCCTCCTCCCCTCAATCATTCCTGATAGCCTCAGTGGGCTTTGACTTTGGGATGGTCCTGCCTCAGTCCCCTGAGTGCTGGGATGATAGGCCTATTGCTGTTTTCATTTCAGTGTGCTATTTTCATCCCTTAGTCAAACGACAACTTCTATTTAGTGCTCTCAGGGTGGTTTAACATAGAATTACAGATTTCATTGTGCTGGAGAAGGCTTTCAGCATACATCCATGCTATGGTTTACAATGACAAAACCACCTTCTTTTCAGTTAGCTCCATAGGAAGCTTTGGTGGAGATTTTACTTGCTCATAATAGGGTAACTTTCCCTAATTTTCCATGTGCTTGACTTTCTTCTCTCATGGGAAAAATTTAAAAAATAGAAATTTGGGATATCCATATACACTTGTGCTGTTGAAAAATCACAAAGATTCTAAAGACTTTGTAGACTCAATAGTTGAAATAGCAAGAAATGTTCAGTCTAAATAAAGTCCTTTCTTTACGATATCTAAAAGCAATCCAGTGACATTTTGAAATAGTGTGAGGATGAATTGTGTCTTGGGGAGAGAGGGTAAGGTTTTATTTCTCCGATATAACTAGTTGGACCAGTTCTGAGAGTGAGTAGAGTTAAAGAAGAACTCTTGAAACTTTGTCAAGGAGGGGGAAGTTTTGATGTTTTACATGTGTTCTAAGGGAACATTGGTTGACATTTATTAGGATGAGGTGATACTGAAGTACATGGACAGTAGAGGGGTCTAATTATGTTGGAAGAAGTTTTGGGTTAGGTGACCAAGACTTGAGTTGATTTGAAGGCTGATTCAAGGGAGCTAGATGAAGGTATTCAGTGGTCAGTCATGTATGGGATTCCAACTCAAGAGGTCAAGATTGAAAAACATAGTTGCTTCAATGAACAGTGCTGTGGAAGTGTAAGCCAAATAAATTCTTTCCTCCCTAAGTTTCTTTGGTGTTTCATGGTGTTTTGTTTTTTTGTTTTTGTTTTGTTTTGTTTTACAGTAGTAGCCGTAAGACACACCCATACATGAAATTTAAAAACAGGAAAAAAAGAACCTGTATGGATTGACATGTATGCTAATTGTGAGTTTCTTAGGGAAATTAGTTATATATTTCTTTGTACTGCCCTTCTGTTGCTTGAAAAGTAAACCTGATGGCATTTATGTAGATCAGTAAAACACAATATTTACATAGGGAAAGAGGGTTAGAGGGCTCTAAAGTAAAAGACCAGTATTAAGGTAATGGGAAAAATATACACAACCTTAGGTCTCTGGAAATTGCTTGAGTCAGTTTGTTTGAGAATGCTTTATATTGAAAGCAGTTAATATTGGTCAACAGTCTCTTTCAAAGTCTGCCTTCTGTGACTTTCTCCACTGCTTCTGGTGTGTTTTAAGGTGAACGTGATGTATACAGGCATGTTCATGTGTGTAAGCAGTTACATTTGCCCATACTCGATGTATCAGGTATGTTCATGTGTGTAAGCAGTTACGTTTGCCCACACTCATGTTAGGGCAAGAGGTGAACACTGGGCGTCCTCTGTCACTCTGTACCTGATTTCTTGAGACAGTTTTTCACAGAGCTCACCTTTTTCACTAGACTGGCCTGTGAGATCTAGAACTTTCTCTAGGAGCACTGGAGTTACAGACCTGTGCTTCTGTGCCCATTTCTCATGGGTGTTAGGGTACACACTGGGGCTCACACGCTTTGATAATATTCTTAGGTATTTAAAAGACATGTAGGCTTACAGGCCCATTGACTATTTGATAGATTATAGTCACTCTAGTGACCTTGTTCTTTCCTTGTTCTGTTAGGAGACAGCGTGTGCTAAGAACTGCTTTATGTATGTGAGTAGAGTGTGGGAGCTCTTCCTGTCTTTTTTGTTAGGGTCACAGTAAATTAATGTTTTATGTCTGAGTTATTTTGATTCAGAGTAGCTCTCTATTCCTGAATTTGTGTCTTAATGGTAGACATGTTTATTAATTTTATGAGTTGGAGTTTGCTTCACTGTGCTAGTCTACTGGGTTACCATAACAAAACTCCATAACTACTGTATAATCAACAGGCACTTGTCATATATTGAGTCTGGAAATTCTGGGTCAAGATGATTCCATGTCCGGTGAGGGCTCGATATCTGGTTCAGACCATGCCTACAGTGCAAAGGCTCTAGAACCTCTCTTGTGAGGGTACTAATTTCATTCATGAGAACTCTGTCCTCAGCAATTAATATCCTGCTACCCTGCATTTCATCACATCTCTTAGTCCCCACCCCACCCTGCCTTGTGGGTGAGGGTTTCACTAATATATTCAGAGGAAATACTCAGACCAAAGCACTCACACCATGCAAAGAAAAGATAAGCAAAGCTGAATAAAATCAAGCAAAAAAACCTTTCCCTGGCATTCTAGTTACATCATAGGAAGCTAGCGATTGTTTTATCTAATGGGAATAGGAAGAAATCAGACCCTGAGTTCTATAAAAGTTCACTAAAAGTCAAGACTTATGAGGGCAAAAAAGACTGGAGTAAGCTCAAAAGTCCGTGTAACTCTAATTTCACTCACTAGCTAAGAAATCAGTGAGAATTGTAGTGAAAGATTGGCATTTGTACCTATTACAGCCAGTCTTAAGAGTCTTCCTCTCTGGGTAGCTAAGTCATGGGAAGGGCATTAACCCTAAAAGGCTATTGTTATGATTATGTTTTTCCTGCTGGTCTGGGCCCACAGCCACACCAGCCCCAAATAACACGCTGAGACTCTGTATTTGATATAATGCTGTTGGCTAGATACTAGTTTTTTATCGGCTAGCTCTGTCTTAATTATTTACCCATTGCTATTAATCTAAGTATTTCCACGTGGTCTCATCTGAGAGAGGGGCTGGCATTCTACCCTGTAGGTCCTCCATCTTGGATCTCCTCCCTACTCCTTCCTGAGTCTTCCTTGTCTCCTAGTCCCGCCTATCTTGCTTTCCTATTGGCCAACAGTGCTTTATTCATTAACCAATAAGAGAAACATTTACAGAATGACATCTCCCATCATCTCTTTTCTGTCTAAAATAAAAGGGGTTTTAACCGTAGCAAAGCAAAATATAAATAAGAATCACAGTTAACAATATTTACTCCATTAACATTCAGCAAGATTTAAAGAAAATATCATTTATCATATCTTTGTGAGTCTAAAGTCCTGTATGTAACTAATCTTAACAAAGGAAAACTATAACCCTAACTATTTGTCTTCAACTCCATCAAAGGCCACAGAAGGATAATATATCAACTCTAGAAATGACACAGACATCTCACTGCCTGGTCAGTCACCTGAAGTTCTTCTGAAATGTTCCATCTTTAGCCTATAGGTCATAGTGTGTCTGTCAGACTCCTCAGCAAAGCAAGAAACTTTAAACTGTCTTATTATATTGGCAGTTTGTCAGTCACTTTTCTCTGTGCCCTGCAGATTGTCTGGCAGACTCTTCCATGAAGCAGGAACTCTGTAGCAATGTCCATTTTGAATTAGTAGTCACTTTTCTGTGGGTCCTGCATGTCCATTTTATAAAGCATAAAGTCAGTCTGGACAAGAGCAGTATCTTGCTCAAATGGTTAGTCTTGCCATATTGGAAGTAAACTCCATGACACATTTATTCAAGGTCCATCTTCCTCTCTGTCAAAGGTGGTGTTGCCAGGAGCAGTTATGTCTCACTGTCAAAAAACCATTTTAAATGTCATATTCTGTAGGTCTTTGAAAGATTTGAAGAATGCCTATTCGTCTCAAAACCTAACTCACCTAACTAAAGTTTTGAGTAGTATAGGCAACTATCTATAGTCTATACTAAATTATATATTACATTTTTAAATGAGCTATATAAACACAATACCTAAACAAGAGGAGAAATATACATATCACAAAATTGACCTTAAATTATATCAATAAATGAAAACCCATTCTAAAACAAAGTATTCTTATCTATACCATAATTCCCTTTTTACCTTTAAAGATACTGGTTGTGATCGTTAACCATTTATAACCAACCTCATTTAAATGAAAACAAACATTTATAGACAATATTTGGGAATTTGGGCGTCATTCTTTCCAAACTACTTCCTGCTGGTAGGGGGCGCTATCATGGGGATCCTAAGAAGATGCAGAAATCCTGGCTGTAGTCTGCAAGGCTGCTTTGTCCAAGCTGTTTTGAATGTTGGCTCACCTGGGTCTCTATTTCAGAGCGTCTGGCTTGCTCAAACCACAGTAGTCTGGAAGGAATCTACAAGCTTTTTATTTTCTGTGGAAACAAAAATAGAAATCCTTTTCCCCAGTAACCTGTCCTTAGACTTAAATTTTGGAGTCAAAGCATTTTTAAAATATATAAATTGAATTAATCCAGTAGCATTTGTTTTAACAGTTGCTGTTATTTCCTCAGCATATGATACAAAGACAATATAATACCGTACAGTATCCAGATTCTCTCTGTGCTTTTATTACTCTATTTCTTCTATTTTTTGAGACAAAGTTTCTCTGTGTAACTCTTATCTGTCCTGGAATTAACTCTGCATACCAGGTTTATTTTGAAATCACAGAGATCTGCTTGCCTCTGTCTCCCGAGTGCTGGGATTAAAGGAATGTGACACCACACCCAGCTCCTCTCTGTCTTTTTATTCTTTTTTTTTTTTTCCAGGATTTTTTTTTAAGATTTATTTATTATGTGTTTTGCCTGCATGTATGCCCACATGCCAGAAGAGGGCACCAGATTGCATCACAGATGGTTGTGAGCCACCATGTGGTTGCTGGGAATTGAACTCAGGACCTCTGGAAGAGCAGTCAGTGCTTTAAGCTCTGAGCCATCTCTCCATTTTTAAACCATTTATCCTGTTTCTTTCTCTCTCCCAAGCCTACGTATATTTTAAAACACACTGTAAACCTTTAGAGGTTTTCTTAATGTGAATCTGTCTTTGATGTAAATCTTTATCTTTTTCTGGCCACAAGTCTTTTATCTGGTAAACACCAACATTGCTAAAATGAAAGTCATAGCTGTGTTAGCCGCAGTCTCTCCAAGATGGCGGCGGCTATTTTACCGCCAGAACTGAGAGCTGTGCTCACTGCCTTGGTCTACACTGCCATCCAGCAAGCATGCTGCCAGCTTGGAATGTGGTCACTGCCATTGCCATCTCTCATACACACCAATGAATTGTTAGCAGCACTTCTTAGAAGCCTTGCTTTTTTTTTTTCTTTTTTTTTTGGCCGATTATGCTGAGTCAGGAAACTTCCCTTAAAGGAGCCATGCAAATCTCAGTTTGAATCTAACAAAACAGGTCCAAACGAGAATAATGCTGCTACCAAGAAGTCTTGCTTGTCTTTCTTTCGTTTCTAAAACCCTTTCTTATGCTTTTATTAAGTTTTAAATGGAAGTTCTTATTGGCCATGTTGAAGGCACCATTATGTTAGAGTATTTTTTTTTCCTCCGGTCTGGACCCATAGCCACTCCAGCCAGGCGGTGGTGGCACACCCCTTTAATCCCAGCACTCTGGAGGCAGAGGCAGGTGGATCTCTTTGAGTTCGAGGCTAACCTGGTCTACAAAGCTACACAGAGAAACCCATCACGGGGAAAAAACAAAACAAAATGAAACTATCTTCACTAAAATTACAATCTGATTTGGGGGTGTATGCAGGTCAGATAGAGCACTTAATGTGAAGCCTTGGGTTTAATCCCTAGCACCAACAAGCAATTCTGAAGTATTCCATATTGATAATACTGGAGAACAAAGTCTCTACACTCTTGCCACTCAGTGGTGTCTTCTCCGTACTGTGGAATCTTCAGTGCTTCCACATCTGTAGTCTGTACAGCCGTTCTTTCCCGTGTGGAGGTGATTGCAGATATGTGATGTAGCTTTAGTCCATTTCATCTCTTGTGCAGACTTGGGTTATTCATATTCAGTTGTTTTACTCATTTGATTACTTTTAGTAATTAGAGTGAATTGAGTTGTTATTGAAGAGCCATGGATGCATTCTCTTGGGTAAAACTAAACTATATGGTCTTAAGATTATTTGTTGGAAAATACATGTGTTTATCATGGGAGTGACATGGAAGATCGTAAAGCACAATCAAATATACGTTGGTCATTAGTGGGAAAGGGGTCTAAAATGGGCACACTGTGACTGCCATAGTGGTCAGAGGTCAGAGGTACAGTGTGAAGTTAGCTGGGTTTGGGAGACCCCGAATCTTTTACTCACTCACTTCTTGTGAGGATCAACTAGTATTCCTGGTGAGGTCTCTTAGTGATGAGAGTGTTGTCAGAGGGAGATGGGCTTGTCACTGAGTGTTACCTATACCAATTGCCAAACTCTCAAGTCCTAATAATGTGGTGGTTATGTTCCTAAGTGACACTGGGATGGGACCTAAGAGGAGGCATCCAGGGGGTGTTCCTAAGTTTGTCACTACCGAGAGGTCCCACCCACTTTCAGAGTTATGTCCACTTAGTGGCAGTTAGGCAGAGTTTGAATTACACCTATAGCTGAGACTTGTTTCTGTCGGTGTCCCCATCCCATCCCGTCTCAGAAAGTGACACTCTTTCCTGTCAGTACCCACAGTGTGCTGCCGCATACCATCAGTTTTGAGAATTGGCGACGAGAAGTTGAAAAGCATGAGAGAACATAAAATTAGCGTGGAAAAAGATAATCAGAAATTGAAACAACTCACGAAAATAAGCCCCTGGAGGCTTTTAAAACAGCTTTCTATCACAGCTCTTCAGCTTTTTTTTTTTATGTGTTCTTTCTCTCAGACTCAATGTAGAACTTAAGCTCATGGCTGGGGCTGGAGAGAGCCAGCACAGGCTGCTCTTCCAGATGTCCTGAGTTTAATTCCCAGCAACCACATGGTGGCTCACAACCATCTATAATGAGATCTGGTGTCTGTTTACATAATAAATAATCTTAAAAATCAAGCTAATGGAAGACACCACATCATTAAAAGGGAAGTTTAGCCTGTGGAAGCATTCCATAAATGTTACTCATAAAATTATTATTTCTAGGGCAGTGGTGGTACATACCTTTAATCCTAGCACTAGGGAAGCAGAGACAGGTGAATTTCTTGAGTTTGAGGCTAGCCTGGTCTACAAAGTGAGTTCCAGAATGTCCAGGGCTACACAGTTAAACCCTATCTCAGACCTCCCTCAAACAAATAAATAGTGTGATTTCTGATCTATACGTTTGAGACAGTAGGGTATTTTGGTTAATGACTTCAGGTGAAATTGCCTTTGTTGTTTTGCTTGAATATGAACTAACATTAAGTTAGCCGGTAGATAGTAAAAAATTAAATCAGCTCAAATATGTGGAATTAATTTCCCTTCATCAAGTTAACAACCCACTCTTGTTGCGGACACCAGCTGGGCATTCTCCAGTTAATCAAGTTCTAAAAACTATCAACTAGGCTTGGGAGTATGAACCTGAAATCCCAGCTATTTGGGAGACAGATGTAAGAAGATTGCAGTTCAAGGCTTGCCTGGATTGCAGAGTGAGTTTAAGGCCAGCCTCAACACTTCACTGAGACCGAGTTTTTTTCTTTTGATTGGACATATAGAACCTGCTTAGTGTGTCCAGGGTTCAGTCCCTAGCACTGTGAGGGGGAGGGGTGTTTCAGACCCCCATTTTGATGTGTATGTGTATTTGGTTTTGATTTTTGAGATGGCATCTCAGTAGCCCAGGCTGACCTAGAACATAATTAGCCAAGGCTAGCCTTGAGCTTATGAGATCACCTTGTTCACCTTTTTTCTGAGTACCAAAATTATAGGCATTCTTATTTTTATTTATCATACAGTTTTCTGTATTACTTTTTTGGGATGTAGTATTCACACTCTTGCTCTGTAACCTAGGCAGGCTTCAGACTTGAACCTTTTGCATCAGCTTATGTACTGCTGAGATTACAGTAATGTGCCACCATGCCCAGCTCTTAGCACCTTTTAATGGTCTTTAAAGAAAGAATGCTTTACATTGAAGCTCATGGTGATTGAAGAATGAAGATAAAATTTGAACGAATAAAAAATTTATTTCATAAGATGCAAGTTCTTGTATAGTATTTTCTGATCTTAGTTGCTTTTAGTGGTTAAATTTCCTTGCCCTTTATAAAGAAAAATATGATCAAAAGATAAACTTATTTTTACTTTACTGGTTTAAACAGTCTACATTTAAATAATTTCATGGCCTATACTAATGTATATCAACCAGAGTACTATGGATTGGGTTGTGATGCACACAATTGTGGATGGATATAGTAAGCACAGACTAAATATTTTCTCATATTTAAAATCTTTTTTTTTTCAAATTATGTGTATGTGTGTGCAAGCATGTGCATATGAGTGTAGATAGAGTCACTCAGAGGCCAGAGGTGCTGGATCCCCTGGAGTTGGAGTCCCGTATGTGCTGGGTTAAACGTGGGCCTTGACTCCCTGAGCCATCTCTCCAGTCCTATTCCAAAATATCTTTTATCTTGATAGGTCAGTTCTCATTCTCAGATACGAAGAGGGCCAGTTGCAACCAAAAATTCAGTTGTCAAAATTGTTGTCTTATTTATTGACCCAATTATCTCTTAAAAACTATTATCCTGACATTTCACCTTATCATGTCTTTGTGTGTACAAATATATATTAAGTTGTTCATTGTAAATAAGTATCAGTACAGTTTTAAACATAATCTCCAAGATATAATCTCCTAAGTGAGTTAATTTTTACAAAATGGAAAATTGGATATGCCAGCCTACTGTTTTCCCCCATCCCTCCTAAAAAGAGTCACTGCTGAAGTTTTCCCTCATGTTTAGCAGATACTTGGATGTCCACTGTGTTTTAGGTAGAGTTTATCACATGTGCCCAGCATCACGAAGCTGTCACTCGTGTGTTCAGAATGAATGCTACCTTTCCACTTGGTGCTCACTCTGCTCTAGATTCCTTCAACATCAGGCTTACGGGAATAAAACCAAAGGAAGGATGAAAAACCTGGCAGGAAACTGTTTCTTCTGCTGAAGGAACAGGACGATGTGAAATGTCATGAGGACATGCATAGGCTCTTTCCTACTTTTTACAAGGAAGGGTTTAGTTAAGGCTGGGCATTTCATAGGAACACCCTTTTACTGTGCTGTTTTGCCTAAGGTGTGCTGTGTTTAGTCAAGTATCTTGTTTTGTTTTTGAGACAGGGTCTAACCATGTATCCCTGGTTGGCCTGGAAACTAAAGAGCTCTGCCTGCTTTTGCTCTGCCTCCTCCTCACTGCTGAGATTAAAGGTGTGTATCACTGGACTGGCCTGAGGGAAGATACTTTAAATGACCTTTTAATTTTCTTGTAACACATTTTGAATCAAACCCTTGATTGTGATAATTCTGCAAGATTGTTTCAGCTGTTATGAAAAAATGATGGTTTCTTGTTTGTGTTGTTCAGTTTGTTACCAACATTGGCATAGTTCAGTTTCTTGAGTGGTCATTGATGAGTGGATGTTTCTTTTCACATCTTGAAGTTGCTTAGCAGTTTCCTGGAGTTAATTTGGGAGGTTTTTTGCCAATGCCTGTGCTGTTCTTTTAGGGTAATCACTACCTAAAGGTCTGTTTGCTCCCCATTTTATCATCTCTATAACCCAAGGATAACTTCGCGACTCATAGTGGTTTCCCCTGAAAAGATAGGACTTGACTATTAGATAAGCTGAGGAAAATGTGTCTGTACATCCATCTGTGGGGACTGCCGTTCATGGCCACTTTAGATTTGACAGCTAAAATTTACACAGGCAAAAGCTACACGGTTTAAACATTTTCAGATTTATTATTTTATATGTATGATTGTCTGCATGTGTGTGTGTGTGTGTGTGTGTGTGTGTGTGTGTGTACCATGTGCGTGTAAGAGCTTGGAGCCTGCCGAGGTCAGAAGAGGGCTTCGGTTCCCCTGGACTGGGTTCTGGTTGTGACCCAGAAGCACTGAGAAAAGCAAACATAACTAACACACATTTTCAGCTATCCACAAGTTGCTTTCCAACGAGAGTGACGATATCTTTGTTTAAGGTAGATTCTAGCCTGTAGGCTGCTTTCAGTAAATGATAACCACAACACACACACACACACACACACACACACACACACACACACACACACACACACACACGGGGGGGGGCATGGAAGAGTACATAATTTAAGGTGAAAGATGCATTAGCTTAGGTTATCAAGGGCATAGTAAGCCCCGCCCACCCCCTTTTTGCTTTTGCCCCTGTGGCAGGGTTTCTCTGTGTAACAGCCCTGGCTGTCCTTTGTAGAGCAGGCTGATGTCAAATTCACAGAGCTCTCCCTGGCTCTGCTCCTGGGTGCTGGTATTAAAGGTGTGTGCCACCACGCCTGGCTCTAGTAAGGTTCTTTTAAAGGCAGTTTAAACTTAAACCAGCTGAGTAAGTACACAGTAGGGAGCAAGTTAAGTATAGTATTAACTTCCCTTTGAACTGTGACCTCAGGAGCTCTGTTTTGGGGATCAAGAGGTATTTTCATAAAACTGTATCACTACAAGCAACTGACCTTCACACATACCTCCGAGTCCCGGACTCTCACCTGTCAGGAGGGTTAGGATGGAGTGGAATGCCATGAAGTGTTTAGTATTGTCTTGGGACAATGTGCCAGCACTAGATCTTCTGTCCGTTAGCAGGAGTGTGCACCAGTTTTGTAGGGACGTTCTGAGATTCTAGGTAGAGGACCCACTTAGTGTCCAATTCTTTGGTATACTGCGTGGGTTTTCTTTAGGCCAGTCCTTGAGTACAGATGCTGTGTCCTGTAGAACAGGGCTCTTCTGTACTTTTGTTCGTTGATGTACTCGTGTGTTTGCTTGCTTTCCAGTAGCGGCCCCCCTCCCCCTTTTCTCTCCTGTGTGGAAAAGGAACTGTTGAGAAGCATTCATCTGGTACCCTGTGTGTAGGATGCGTTTATTTGCTGGGGCATAGTGTAGGAAACAGCATAGCATCCTTCCAGGAGGGAACAGGCTTGTGGGTGTGCACATAAACACACACTGCTAACTTGTTTTGAGCAGAAGAGGGAGGGCCTGGGGCCATTAGCAGGGGTTTCATTGGGCCAGGTCCTTTGGTTCTCTTTTCATTAGTTTCCTTTATGCTGGTCAAGCTTTCTTAGATGTAGCTCTGTCATCATTGTCAGCTTTCTGTAGAGTGATCTTAGAAATGTGTCGTCATCTGACACTGGACTTGGAGTGAATTCAAACAGGAAGGGTTTCACTTTGTCCTTAGCACAGACTGCAGCCCTGTTCCGTCCTTCACCAGGCCTACTTCATATGCACAGAGTCTTAACCGGCTGTCTTACTCTTCTGTAGAAACTTGCTTTATGTTAAAATAATTTAAATTGCTTTTTGACAGGAAATGTATATATTCATTGATGATATTCTATTTTGTGCAATACAAACATTCTGTATTAAACTTGCATCAGAGATTGTGGTTCTTGGATATAAAACTGCAGTATATGAACTTGTCACTATATCTAAATTATGAAACATTTGTGGTGTTTCCTATTTTTGAAAAGTGGGTCAGGGTGAAGAGAGAAGGCCATATGTCTTCCAGGGCGCTCGCAGAGCAGCAGTGAACCCATTCTGGAGTAGGTTTTCTTCTTACAGAAGACCTGGCATCGTGTTCCACCTCCACACAAGCAAGCAAGCAAGCAAGCAGATGGTCTCTGTCCACCTGGCTGTTGTGGTTCACTCTGTTCTGACCCTAGACCACAGCATTAGACCACAGGTTGAGGATACAGTCTCCAAGACTGCTGTGTCCCCTCAGTCTCTGGGCACAAGCTCTGGGTCACTTTACCTGTACTTCAGATAACTTAGACGTGGAGTAGATTTCCCACAGGATGTGGGCAGCGATCGATACTGCTGTCAGGTGGATTGTAAGGGATGTTGCAAAGAATACTGATGAGTCAGATGGAGAGATGACTAGGACAATGGGTAGAAGAAACGATTAAGGTACACATTTGTGGGAACTGTTAGAGAAACGTCTGTGTAAATAAAGCAAGTGCCCACAATTGTACAGCGGCGCGGTGGCAGTGGCTTCTCGTTTTTCTGAGTCGAAGCACGGTGCCTTACTAGACCAACACTTAAGTCCTTGTTTATTCTTTGTTTTTGTTTTTAAGTTATTGAAATTATGAGACTATCAATTCAAATGGAAGCATTTAGTTCTTCGGAACCGTTATGATCTCAAAAGCAAAGGAGAAGGTACAGATCCACGGTCTGAGGTGTTGTGAGGTTCTTCAAAGGGTTCCAGCGTGGCTAACCTTAACATGCTCTTGAAGTGCTATGGCGTGGATTAAAAGGTATGCTCTCAGAGATCTCTCAGTGGTCCAGAGGTTATCGGTGGGTTCAACACTTAATAATGCTGTCTGTTTTCATACCTTAGCGTACTTTAGTGCTTAGATCATGGTTGTGAGTGTATCATGGGCTTTTTGGTATTAAAATCACGAGCTTTATGCTAGAGGGTTTCCCCCCTTCCCTCTTTTGATACAAGTTTGTGGGAGACACCAGAATAGATGCTCTCCTACACTAATTGTAAGGTATAATTTCTTTCATCAGACCGTGTGGAAATGCACTACTCCTGTTAGTTAAGTATTACTCTGTGATTATCTGACCGCTGCTCTCACAGACTAGCCCTCCGTAGTGCTGTCATCTCATGGTGGCCTGAACAAAAACAGTTGTATAAGTTCTTCACTTAGGGTATTAATGTGACTAGTAACATGACTCTTTGTACTGTTTGTAAACAGTATTTATTGTGTTGTAAACAAGAAGTGGGGGGAAATCATTTGGAGGAAAATGAGTGATTTTAAAATACATATATTGTGAGTTCATGGGTGTAAGAATGCAATTGATCATACATGTATTCATAGTATATAGTCTTGTAACTTGTGGTCACCAGGAGTGGTAAGTTTAGGCTCTGTAACACCTACATCCATGCTCATAAAATTTTCCTTGCACGATGTAAAATTATGTCATCACGTGAAATCCTGGAATCTAGTTTTTATGCTGTGGTTGCTCCTGGGTTTGTTTTGTATATAGAAGTGACTGGATTTGGGCTGTACTTACCTCATTAACGTCCTATCGGATTTAGAATTGTTTGTCTTTTACAGCCTGAAGGAAAATGTGTTCATTGGAAAGATGAAGGTGTAAGCTACAGATCAACAGGTTGAATTGGGCTGCGCGCATATATATATATATATATATATATATACACACACACACACACACACACACACACACACACACACATACATATACATACACACATACATACATATTCATATCCTCTGGCATGTCAGTAACTATGTTATTACTGGAGTTTAGTTGTTGAAGCCAGGACAACACTGTTTCATATTAAAATGTAGTCCGTGATGACAGTGATGAAATCATGTTCCCAAGTGGCGTCATCTGGTGTTTATGAGTCAAGGCAGTCATTCATTTCAACCCCGAAGTTGATATCTGATGGCAAACAATACTGTCTACCTTCCACAAAGATGCTTTCTCCCACGATGGTGCTCAGTACATTGTTTACAAAATAAGGTTCTCTATGAGACTTGCTACTTCAAGCTTTAAGCTTTACTTCTGGGTTGCATTCTGGCCTCCGTTTGCTTTGTCTGAAATCCAGATAGGATTCTAGTACTCTGGCAAAGCTGGCAATTTTTGCTCTTGGTGGAAGATCCAGATAGGATTCTAGTACTCTGGCAAAGCTTGGTGGAAGAGTTACGGCTTTGTTTTAAGAAATTTGGAGTCTGTTTTCCTAAGTTACATACTGACTTTTCTTTGTTATCTTGACAGGTTGTAAGAATGACCTGGAAAGCACAAATTTATGTATTAAAAAGGTGTATAGTATAATTTACGTTTGATATTTAAATGATTGCATGCATGTGAAGGGTTTGGCAATAAGAATCAATGGTAGTTAGTGATAGTGATAATTATTAAATGTGAAATCTGGACTCCAGGGTGCAGTTATCTGTCCCATCCTGAAACTTGCATTTTTCCCAGTGATTTCCTACAGCTAAAACCCATCATTGAATTGGTGTTTCCTGTTTGAGTTTTTGTTCTGGCACTGAAAGTTATTTCAGTTTTTAAAATGTAAAAATGAAAATGTGTACGCATCTGGATCTGTGGTCAGTCTTAGCTCTAGTTGTTCTACAGCCACAAAGTCCTTGTGGGTGGCACTGGGTTTGCACGGTCTTGCTTTGAATGTTTGCTTGTGGCTTTTAATGGTACGGATGCTGTATCCTGTATAAAGTTCCCTTTACATGTATGTGTTATATGTTATAGGGGTCTGGGGTGTAGAAGAGAATAGGATACCAGGGTAACCGTGGCTCTTCGTGTGTTCTCTCTTTCTACACCCCTCCCCTTCCCCACCACACACACAAGCACGCGCACGCACGCGCACACACATGCACACACGCATGCACTTGTGTGTGGAGACAGGTGACAACTTTGTCTACTCAGTTGTCCCCTTGTGCTACGTGGGTCCAGGATATGCACCTCAAATCATCAGGGTTGGCAGCAAGCACCCTTACCCCAGCCATCTCATTGGCTCTTGTCAAACTTGTTTCAAGGGCGTAAATAGGCTCTGGATTATAGAAGGCTGAGCTATAGTAATGTTAGGCAGGAAGCTGATGAGAGCCTTGCTGTTTGTTGCCAAGCTGCTATCAGGCCCCGCAGCTTGCCAGCATCTCAGGCAGGTATTAGTGAACCCATGTGTCATCTGATAACTAGAAGACCATGATTTGTTCCCTTGTGTGGGTTATGTCTGTCCCAGTAAATATTCGGAGGTTCATCATGTAAGACATTCACAATATTCACTAGTTAGAGTTTGCTCTTGCTTTTCATTTGTGTAAAGGGAACACAAGTTACAAATTTCAAAGAAACCCTCGTAGCTTATTTTTTGTGATATGTAATGAATTGTTTATTTAACAGGTGGTTCTTTAATTTAGTGTTTAAAAAGATGTCAGTGTTAAGAGTGTTTGATGTGAGAATTTCTGTTTCCGTTAGGGTTGATATGACATTTACACATTTTCCTTGGACTAGTATGTACCTGTGCCTTACCACAGTATCCTCATAAGAAGCAGATATTTGCTTTATACATCGATTGAGAATATTGGTAACATTTTTTAAGTAAATAATGCTTCAAAATAAATAAATGTCAGCATAAGTACATTTTACCTTGTTTTTAAAATAAAATTATGCTTCCTAGAAAACAGTGAACAGTGAGGATGAGTCATTTCACAGTAATGAAATTTATGCAGTAGTTTTTTATACTGGGCAGGTGAACAAAAAAGGAATGCTCTTTGTCAGAAGAAGAGGGCAAGGACAATCGGCATAATTCATCTTTCTCTTCAAATTCTTAGAAACTGAGCTAAAAGATACAGTTCCTTCTCTGAATTGTGTATGATGTACTCTTAGGAATGCTGTTTTGAAATTGTGGAGGAGTGCGTGGTTTCCCAGGCAGTGGATTAGTTGCCCTGATAATGGTGGTGGTTGTGAAATGCTGGCCCCTAAGCTCTAGCAGCCATCACCTTCTTCAGAACAGCTGGACTGCTTTCAAGTGACCCTCAAGATTGGGGAGGGGCTTCTTGATGTCCCTCACAGAAGGGGCCCGGGAAGGCCCTTCCTCCCTCCGCGTCCCCCTGCTTGTGTCTTCAAGCCTGGGAGCTAGAGCAATCGGGGTGGGAGGCACTGTGCCGCTGTGGACGTTATCCCGTTATCCGTGCTGCGGCTAGACTTCCCTGTTATACAGCTGTTTTGTAAGTCACACTGACCATGCTTTGTAAGTGCGCCCAAGAAGCCCATGGACTCACCAAGTTGGACTTTGGATTTAAAATTTTTTTGCTTATAGTTCTTGTTCTTACATCCCAACCACAGTTTCCCCTCTCTCCCCTCCCCCCAATTCTCCCTCCCCTCCCCTCCCCCCTCAGAAAAAAAGAATTTTTAAGATAACCAAACCTAAAGAGTTGTGCGTAAGTGATGGTACTGTCATTACGCACAGTTTCGTTACTTTGAGAAATAGTACTATTTTGGATGTGTGCGGATGTGGGATAGCTCAAAAAAAGAGTGCTTCATAAAACCTAGCTGAGAAAGTAGACTGTGTGTGTCAGCTCATTTTCTGAGGAAAACGAGGGGGCAAGAAAAAATGGCGAGGCCACTTTTCTCCCTGTGTGCCATGCGCTGCTAGGACACGAGGAAAGGACAGGTGGACAGACAGGTGGACAGGGAGACACGTTGCAATGCTCGCAGTGCCAGCCCCTCACCAGCCAGCCGGTGGGAGTGAGTGCCGCAGGCTTCCTGTAGCCCATTATGGGGAAGCTGCAAGGAAATAGGATGCGGCCTCAGGTGACGGTGATGTTGCTGTGACAGCTGTTGTGTTAATAAGATTTTTAAAAAGCTGTGACTGTAAACATGCCACATCGGAAAACAGTCTCTCTCTCCCTCTCTCTCTCTCCCTCTCTCTCTCTCTCTCTCTCTCTCTCTCTCTCCCTCTCTCTCCCCCCTCTCTCCATTTCTCTCCCCCTCCCTCTCTCTCTCTCCCTTCCTCTCTCTCTCCCTCTCTCTCCCTCTCCCTCTCCCTCTCTAAGCTGGGGTGGGAAGGTGAGGTAAACTGAGGGCTTCCTCTGTGGTCTGTCACAACCGTGGCGATGGAGGCGATGGTAGCAGTAGAGCATCGGCATTCACTACACTTTTCCCGTGGAAAAGCCGGTGGGTGTGGGTGAGAATTGGAGCTCCCGTCAGTGAGGCAGTAGAGGAGGCAGCGTCCATAGGAAGGCCAGTGGGGCAAGCAGACCCATGGAAAGCGTTCACGTTTGAACATTCACTAGCTCCCCCTTCAGCAAAGGAGTTTAATCCTAGCCCTGCTTCCAGACTTATTCCGTACCCCATCAACAGTCCCTTCCATTCCTGGTGAGTAAGCGCTTACAGAATAAAACGTTTTTTAACGATGGGTAAGTTTTTAAGATAAACACCTTGTCATGGGGTAAGAGTCCATGCTCTTACTTGCTTAATGTTTGATGTACAGATTGAATGACAAAATATTCAGAGGCTTTCTTGTTTTTGAACCAGTCTTTGTCTGTGCAAATGCATCATTCTGAGTTAGGTACTGATACGTGTAAAGCAGTTCTCAACCTGGGGTGCGGGCTGCCCTTTCACAGGGGTCACCTAAGGCCATTGACCTTAAACACCTACCTGTGTTTAGGGGTCACAACATCAGGAATTTGAGAAGCGCTGGTCTGAAGGCTAGAAAAGTCTCCGGGGCACTGAAAGCGTGCGCCTTCCTTAGTCCACGTGCCACTCTGACCCAGCATCCCGATTCACAGACGGAAGTTAGGGAGTAACCGAAGGCACTGGGAAAACCAGCTGTGCTAGCTTCACAACTGGAGCTTTTCCCTCACAGTGGAAAGAGCGAAGTTTAAGATTATTTATAGGGAAACCGACCTCTTTTTTCACATCTCACAGAAGAAAAACTGTACCCACTCAAATATCTCCATATTTGGGGATGACAGATGTGGTTTGTGAGGAGGTGGACAGTTGCCCTTTATGGTTCTCCACTACTCTTCTGCACTCCCCAACGCAGCTTTTCCCGTCTTCTGTTGCTGCTCTCCTGGCTCTATCTAGTGCCTCGGTTTTCTTTCCTGTCTTCTCTTTGTACGCCGCAGCCTCACCCAACACCACTACTGCAATTTAAACAAACAAAAGTCTTTGCTCTGAATTTTTCCTGTAGATTAATACTGTGAACACTGACTGGGGTCAACTTTTGTGTCACAGAACCAGTCAGTTCAAATGAGAAGTTACTAAACCAACAAGAAAGAGTCAGTCTTGAGGATGCTAGGAAGTACCATAAACCTTTAATCCTAACGGATTGCCCCAGGCAGGACAGAACCTCTCCTTTAGAAAAGGAGCTTGTCGGCTTCTTGATACTTGTGTCTTGGTGTGTCCTTTGCAACCCTGCAGAAAGAGGGAGCTGAGAGTCCATCTCCTCCGAGTGGGGCTTTGTGCCTGCTCAGTGTGTATGGGGAGAAGGCAGATGGGCTGGGCTTCTTGGCTAATAGAGTTGATTCTCCAGCTATACCGGAACCAAACGAGGTCCCAGTGGAATGTCTTGGTTTATTTTTGACATTTTGACATATGTGTTTCAGTAAATGTTTAATGTGGTTAACACAACCTAATAATACTGTCAGTTTGTCTTGGTGTACATGCCTGCCATAAAATTGGGCCAGCATAAAAGGAAAGCCTAAGGTTCCTTTATGTAAGCTGGCTTATTGTGGGATAGTATTATCTTTGTTTCTAGGCTTCTTGAAATCGTTTAGAATCTGTATTTGACCAACCCTTAGAACCATTACCACAGTAATTCCCCCCCCCCAGGTTTAATTAACCATATGCCAGTCTTCATATTTTCTGGTTGGTTTACTATAATATTTGATCCTTAGAATTTGGTTTTCATTTACAGATAAATACTTGAATTTGTTAAGAAGAGCTCCCTCCCTCTTCCCCTTGAAAGATTAAACATGACACGCCTGGTGGTTGGTAAAATGGGAAAAGTAAATGAACATTATTACAAAGAGGAAAGGGCATTTTGGGGCAGGAAAACCAGAAGAAACAAACATAACTTCCTTACAGATTTTATGTAGGTTTTTCTCATTGTCGTGGCATGATTTTTAGTATATAAGTAGAAGTTGGGGTAGCTGCGCTGGAGACATGGTTCCGTGGTTAGAAGCACTTGCTCATGAAGAAGGCAGAGCTTTGGTTCCCAGTCCCACATTGAGTGGCTCACAACTGCCTATAAATTCCCGCTCTTAGGGAATTAGATTCTCTCTTCTGACCCCTTTGGGTACATATACATACACACATACAAAACGCTCATACACATAAATTAAAAAGACGAACTTTAAATGTTAAAAGGACTACCAACTTTGAGGAATGTTGCTGAAGCTTCAGTGGAAACACATGTAAGATAGATTCTCTGTTGCTTTTCTGTTTACTCTGTTACAAGAGGCCAAGTTAGAAAACCCTGGGAGATAACAAGGCACATTTCATCTAACTTAATGGCATGGAAGAGTGGAAATAAAGAATCCATGGCCTTTGTCAATGAATTTCTGTGGTAGAAGCTAAGAGTTACAGAAGAGGCCTCCGATACTGTAGAGCAGAGAGACTTCTCATGTACTTAGCAAACATATGAGAAGGAATATTAAGAATTAAGTGACTTAATTAAGGAACTTAGCCCTAAAGAAAAACTATTGTGTATATTTTTTTAGTAATAAATCTGGCTAGTAGGTTAACTAACAACAGAGTTGCAGTTTGCATAATTTAAACTTGTTGAACAATGATGTACCCAACCAAGTAAATGGTGTAACAGGAATGAGCTAAACTGTAAAAGCTTGGTGAGCAACCACGGAGGCCTTATCCATATCTGACTTAGTGCCACTTAAGCCTAGTTTTTGCCTGCTGAACAGTGTGCCGGTTACTGGAGGACCGGCTTTGAGGAACTTATTCCTCAAGCAGCCAAGCCTGGTGCTGGCACTGGTGTTTCTGATGGCAAAGTAAAACAGTAAAACAGTCAGATCATCTCCCGAGCCACAGCTGTGCTCTGTGGTGCATTCTGCCTTCAGGACCTTGTGGCCTCTGAGGGTTATATGGGCAAGTATGAGGCCCTGGGCTCCATTCACTGTCTTAAACCGTGCATGAAGGCAGACTGACAGCTTAATGCCTCAGATACACTTTGGCAGAAAGCCATTCTTTAAACTTTGGACTGTGGTTAAGGCTACTTTCTCTCTCTCTCTGTCTCCCTCTCTCTCTCCCCCTCTCTCTCTCTCCCTCCTTCCCTCCCTCCCTCCTCTTCTGAGTGTTTGTGTGTGTGTGTGTGTGTGTGTGTCTTTACTACAAATGTAGATTAATGATGTGGTATGTGATAACAGCATAATTGCCTATATTTCAGAGGAAATGTATTGATTGGGTGTTAGCACTAGAGACTTCTTTTTCGTGAAGTCATAGGAAAAGCTTCGTTAAGCTCTGATTTGAAGATAAGGATTTTGATTCTCATCATTTTCTTTTACTCCCATGTTAGGGTTAGGTACTTACCGTGCCCTTTTTATGCCCTAAAAATGGGACCCTCTCTCCAGCCCCTCGCCCCCAAGTAGAGTCAGGCTTTTTTGAAAACACTAGGACTTGATTTGTAAGTGTATAAAAATCATTTGGTTTGGGGAGTTAGGCTACTACTTCTTAGCTTTGTGCAGTTAGGCCAGGGTTCCAATTGCCCTGCTTTCTCTTTGGTTTTTGGAAGTGTCTTAGTCAGTGGGAGTTTGCAGACAGGCTCATCAGGGCTGGGTGATTATCACCCTGAGGGGAGCATGGCAGCACACTTGGTGCTTGAGCAGTGGCTGAGTTACACCCCGGTCCCTGGGCGGAGACACAGACACTGGGCATGGCATGGGCGTTTGCAACCTCAGAGTGATACGTCACACCTCCTAAGCATTCAAACTTATGAGCCTGTGGGGGCATTCTTACTCAGAGCATCACAGAGAGCTAAGGTGCTCAGTAAATGGCGATCTCTGTACTGTATTTTGCAGTGATGGATTAATCAGTGAACCCACGAGAGCCAGAATAAAGAGATATCAGAGATTTGTTAGGGAAAACTCTCACGATTAACTAGGTAGAGAGCCCACTGTCTTCCTTTCTGCCTTGGGGTCAGTGGAAGCAGAGATCCAAGAAAGGGGCTTCTTTTAAAGGAGTTACATCAGCAGTCAAGAAGCCATGCCTAAGGCTGGTACCCAAACCTGTTGGCAGAATGAATTCCCACAACACCCGAGAGACCTTACAGTGTGATGATAGATAGGGTGGAAAGAATTTAGTGTTTTACTAATCACAAGTGTATTTTATAGAAGCTGTTGTATTCAAGAATATGAATTTGTGACCAAATATCTTCTGACCCCAGGCGCATATAACCCTTACAATCACAATTTTGCTTTCTGTCCTTGAATTTGATTACTCTAGGAATTTTAATACTATTTGTTCAGTTTTAGTCTGATTCATTTCACTTTGCGTTTCTTCAAGGCTCATGTATGCCAGGGTTATCTTCCTTTAGGTTGAGTAGTTCTTCTTTGTATACATGGCATTCTGTTTGTCCATCTTATTGTCAGTGGTGTGTGGGTTCTTTCCACTTCTCAAGCTGTTGTGAACGGCCATTGCTGTAACCCTGAGTATTTGCTTTCCCTTGTTTTGAGTCTGTGCTCGGGAGGGAAATTGTGTCATGGATCATGTAGTGATTCTGTTTCATGCTTTGATAAATCACATTGTCTTGTATAGCTGCTACAGTATTTTACATTCTTGTGTTTTTTATTTTTTATAATTTATTTATTCTCTTTATTTGTGTTGGTGTTTTACCTGCATGTATGTCTGTGTGAGGGTGTCTGAGCTTGGAGTTATAGACAGTTCTGAGCTGCCATGTAGGTACTGGGAATTGAACCCACATCCTCTAGACAGTCAGTACTCTTAACTGCTAAGCCATTTCTCCAGCCTCTTGTATGTTTCTTATTAGCCATCCTAACAGGTACATTGTGGTTATCTTATTGTGGCTTTGAATATTTTCTTTCTTAGTGATTTAAGACATATTTTCATAGTATATTGCTCATTTGTTTACCTTACAGAGATGTATGCATGTCCTTTTCATTAGGCTTTCTGCTGAGTTGTAGGAATTCTTTGTGATTCTGGATGTTAATGTGTTATGGCTGCATGGTTATCAATATGATTACATCTGCCTGTCTCTGCCTCCCTAGTGCTGGGATTAACAAGCTCTGTATCTACAGCAGTTAGTACATAATTGAGCTAATAACATAAAGGCTGTGGCTAAAACTAGTTACAAGGCCTGCTGTGTACCATCTCTATGAATGGTTTCTGACATTTTCATCACCAGTTCTGTGTGCAGTGGAGTCAGGCCAACGTCTTATGGAAAGGCAATTGCCTCTGGGCCTGGCCTTATGTTCTGCTGTTACCAGCTTCTCTGAGTAGTCTCAAAGTTACTACAGTAGTCAGTGGATACCACAGAGAGAACATTGACCATACATTGACCATATTTACGTTATTCCTCTGTGTGTGTGTGTGTGTGTGTGTGTCTGTGTTTGTGTGTCTGTCTCTGTGTGCGTCTGTCTGTCTACACATATGATGGGCACACACAGATGATCCTTTACCTTTGGATCATTTGAAAATTAGATGTCAGCATCATATTTTTTTCTTAAACTACAGTATTTCTAGAAGTGAGAATGTTCTTCTACACAGCTACTGAATAATAATCAAAATGAAATTAAAGTAGATCTGATCTGTTTTATGGAGATACTGTTAATCTCCTAATGTCCTCTGCAGTTGAAGTACATTCTAAGTCACGTTGCATGGCCTTGTTTTTGTGTCTTTAACTAAGTCAGTTTCTTATTTTGTCTGTTTCACATATTGAACTTGATTCTTACGTTTGGAATCAGTCTCTACATTTGCATCATAGCATTATAAAAATGATACTGTTTCTCAGTGCTTTGTGTAAGTGGCATTTGCATGATTTAACTGAGTACCATTCGATCTCTCTCTTCCCTTATTTTAAGGGGAGTTGGGCTTCTGGGGATGAACCCCGGTTTTCCTGTGTGCTAAGTACATATTCTACCACTCACCCATGCTCTGCCTGACGCAGTGACACACACACTTGGAGTAGTTTTTCAGCGTGATTATACTTCTTTTTGAGGCTACAAATTTAAAGATTTTCATTGTGGGGCCATAATTTTTTTTAAGCACCTACTCACCCACCCCTGTCACAAGAACTTCCACTAACCTCGTACAGAGTTACTTGAAAAGCCAAGTGCAGAGTGCAGTTGGAGATGGTAGTCTTAGTCATATATGTCTTTTCTACTCCAGTGCATTGACACAGATTGCTGGCAGGTGTTAAAAGGTACTTTAGTTGTTGGTTTAGATTCAAAGAGCAAAAATAGAAGACTTTTAAAATGAAGAAAAAGAAGTCCTTTGTAACTGTTTCTACACAGTGTGCATTCTGGGGTCTACTACTTGTCTTTGACATTGGCTCAGGGAAGGTTGCTCTGTTGGCACTGTGCTTATTAAATGTGCTGGTCCAGGAGGACCTTGATCCTATTTGTCACATTACCCGGAAGCACTGGTTATACTGAGCCAAAACCGAACACCAGCGCTGTTGCTTTTAAATGGCTTTAGGGTAAGACCTGTTCCAAAGTTTGAAAAAGGCTGGCATAGTCTTTTTAGTTGACGCCTAGGATCAGATACCCAGGGTGTTGAGCTCTCCCACTGAGCTATGGTCTAGCTCCTGATGAGTGTCCTTTTCAAAGGATACATGACTTCATGGGCTGTTTCCTGCATTTGTACATTTTAAAAACGAGCTAACTGTTTATAGATAAATCATGTGTTTACTTCAAAATGTATTTTCAAGGCTGAGGATATCAACGAGTTGATAGAGTACTCAGTACACACAAAGACATTTTTGCTGTTGTAAATTGTGAATGTGAATACACTAAGTATCTCCCTGTCCATTGCATAGGTTCCTGTAAGGGCACACAGTTATACCGTGTGCTCACTGATGTTTGGACATGCCCGTACTTGGTCTCTAGTAGCCACTCAGTCAGTCAGTAACTGGTGAGGGACAAACCTGGTGCAGACATTTCGTGGGCTGACGTTGGTGAGCCTGCTGTGGTTTCCCACTAGTTGCCAAGCACTTTCCCAGTCAGTACCGGCTGCATTTGTGTTTCATGCCACTGTTGTCTCACAGTGTACACTGATGCACATCATGAGGTCAGTCTCTCTCTTGAAGGCATGGGTTAGGCTTCTCTGTCTAAGTCATTGTTCAGAAACCCCGGTGCTTTATTATAGTTAAATACTGCTTATAGAAGTTTGGGTTGTTAATGTTTTCGTTTCTACTTTCTCCTGCAAATAGCTCATTGATGCTGCTTGACTTGAATTTTTTTCAATCCCCTTTAACATGAAGCAGACAATTAGTAAATTAAGAAAAATAGAATTACTGTAAGCTTTCGGATTCCAGTGACAGATTTCCCCATGTTTCGATCCTTTTTTTCCAATTCATTAGTGTGCTTCTAAAACTCCAGCATTAGAGCAGGAGTGAAGGTTGGCTTGTCGTTGGCCTACTGGTGTGATTACTAATTTGTCCTCTACTCACAGCATTTTTTCCTGTTTTTTTTTTTTTTTTTGGGAAGCGGGGGGAGGGGTTGGTTGTCTTTTTTTTTTTTTTTTTTTTTTTTTTTTTCCCCTCTCCCCTTTCTTGTTTTGATATTTAAATTGGTTGGGTTTTGTTGTTTTTTGTTCTTTAATGGGAATTATCTTTTGGGCCGAACGATGTTAAGATACTGAAATTTGATGACATTTTGTATGCTTGTGGATATACATTTCCTGAATACATTGGTGAATGTAGAAAGACGGGGATCTGGTGTGGAGGAAATCTCCTACCACTCTTCCCCAGCAGCAAGTACTTTTAACTGCTCAGCACCTCTGGCCCCAACGCTGTTCCTTTTAAAAACTTTGTATTGTGCATTTGTTATTCCTGGGCACAGATGATTGTTGGGGGATTTCTGTTCATCAAGAATGACAAGCTATAAGGTTACTTTCTAGTGCCTCATAGCTTATTGTGGTATTTATCAGATAACTTTCTTACTTTATTTAAATTTTTCTTTCTTTCTTTCTTTCTTTTTTTAGGAAGTTTGGTGAGCGGCCTCCACCTAAACGACTCACTAGGTAAGCATTATACTAGCCAATCAAACAGTGACTATGAGCTGTCACTGTAGACACTAATGTGAACAGCTCTTAGAAACAGTTCACATATAGTAATTCATCTTGAGCTTCTTCCCACCCCTCCATCCCTTCTCTCCTAAGGGGAAATAGGACTAAAAGGATGTACTTTAACAGTGAAAGAGTGGAGTAGTCTCAGAATCTTACCTTAAGTAATATATTGTAAAAATAACCACAACTGTGTTTAGCCAATCACTCTTTGATGGTTAAGGGTAAGATGAGATTTAATAGATGCTTTTTGAAATGAATATTGAAATACTACTTCCCCCATTCTAAAGAAAACCTAATTTTACTCACTTTTGTGATAATGTTTTAACTATAACTTCTCAATTCTGTATCTCAAAGAATTGATTTAAAAACTCATACATTTTGTCGGGTTGTAAAATACAGAAACTCAGTGGTCTTACACCCAGTGGTCTTGATAGTTTCAGCCCTCGGTGTTGGCCTTAGTCTTTTAAGAAGGAGGTGTGGGAGTTGGGTGGGGTGTGTTCTGCATCCTTTAAGTCCACAGTGGATTATATTACTTTAAACTTGAGAATTCTCTGTAACAGTTCCATGGTGGTGTTATACCCACACCCTTTTTTGTTCACATTGATGACTGTTAAGGATATTACCAAATAATTACTATTAAAATATTTATTAAAAACAATTGGGGACTGGGCATGGTGGTGCACACTTTTGTTCCATACTGTGCCTAGGAGGTAGAGGCAGCTAGATCTCTGTGAGTTCAAGGCCAAACTGATCTATGTAGTGAGTTCATGCCAGCCAAGGCTACATAGTTAGATCCTGCCTCAAGAAAGGAGGGAGAGAAATTGTACTTAAGAATGTTAAACACAGGGCCAGTCGATGGTTGCACATGCCTTTTTATCCCAGCACTTGGAGGCAGAGGAAGTTATGATTAATTATAGGAAGAAATAATACCTGAAAATATTTTGTTGGAAACTTTTGAACCATAGATCCAAGAAACTCAGTTAAGTGTAAAAGTATGTTCTAAAGCTGGGGACCAGCATTGGACCAAACCAAACCTTCTCAGTGCTGGTGTCATTTAGGAGGACTGGGCAGTCTATGGGACCTCTGATAGTGGAACCAGAATTTATCCCTAGTGCACAAATGGACATTGGGAGCCCACTCCCCATAGAGGGATGCGCTCCCAGCCTAGACACAGGCCCCCACGGAAGGCCTCACCCTCCTTAGAGAGTGGGGTGGGGGCTGTGAGGGGTGTGAGGGAGAGAGAACTGGGTTATATAAAATGAGATCGTTTCTAAATTAAAATTTTAAAAGGTGTGTTGAAGCACATTGTTGTCAAATTGATGACTGGTGGTAAAGAGAAAAAAATTAAAAACAAGGGACAAAGATAAAGATCACAGCAGATTTTCAGTCTGAAATTTTACACAGTTAAGACAGCTTTCAAGTTAATTCAAAAGGGTGCAAATGGAGACTTTAAACATTAAAAATGTCATAAACAGACCTGAAGAAAGAAATTCTTCCAAGCGTAAAGGCAATATTGACTAGAAAACTGATTCTAATTTACTGGTCCAAGAACAAGAAAGAGAGCATTACTGCAGACCCTGCAGATGCCAAAGGCTAATAAGCAAATGCAACTCTTAGTCCATTTAGTAACTTCTGAAGAAATGCTTAAGTATCTTAAACTGACAGTCTAAGCTTGTTCAGGAAGAGGTTGACAACCTTATCTAAAGAAACTGAATTTGTTATTAAAGCTTTCCAACAAAGAAACTGCAGGCATAGGCTGGCTTCACTGCTGAATTCTACAGTGTGCTTAAGGAAGAAAATGCCACTAGATAACCTTTCTAAAAGTGGAGAGAGGCTGTAGTTCCTAGTTAGTCATTCTGTAAGGACAGACTACTCAGTTAGCTAAGGTAGACAATGCTTGTAAACATTACTTTCTGACAACATTATAAGACAGTAAAACTGTAGGCTAACATCTCATGAGCAAAGATTTCTATTTTGAGGACATTCTATTCCATTAGTCATAATGTTACTAAAAACATTATGAGAAAGTAAAACTATAGACTAATGTACCATATGAGCAAAGATTTCTATTCAGAACTTCAAAAAAGGATTGCAGCCTTCAATCACAAATCCTAGAAAATGCAAGCCGCTCTTTCTGACAGAATAAAGGGTTTCAGAGACTCAGAAGGACAGCCTTGGGCAACTGAGAATCTCTTATGGTGGTGGTGTAGTGTGCTCATGCTGAAACCACCACGAGGTATGCCAGTTAGATCTCAATAAAAACTTAACATTTTAGTTAGTAACCCTTTTACATCTGAGAAAACCTGAGAGACTGCTGGGGGAGAAGTCCACTAAGCGTTATTTCTCTCAAAAAGAAAGGTAGATGCTTTCATTGCCAATGCAAACTTAGCAAAGCCAATCTAATGGCAAATGCAAATTGAAACACATTTTGCCGTAATTAGTTTTATTGAGTACAAACTTAGAATTGGGATATTTTTCTCATTAATTTTTATACTAAACTTAGTACTACCTAATACTTGGAAGTTACATTTTTCTGTTTCTCCTTTGAAGCAATTTCTTACTTGGCCAAAAATACTTTAAAGGAGTTTGTTTCCACTGGGTTATAGAGAGTGTGATTTGGGGGCTCGGTCTTCTCTTTTAGGTAACTGTCAAGGCCTGCCCTGAGCTGTTCTTTTCTAACTCCTGTTTCCATAGTAAACAGTGTGGGTGGAGAGTCTCTCATTGGGGGTGGGGGCTTCTTTCTACACTATTTACATTTTAATTAAAAGCACTTAAGCATGCCTGAATTTGTTATTCTTAAGAGTTACATTGTGTGTGTGTGTGTGTGTGTGTGTGTGTGTACACATTTGTGTGTTGTTACACTGTGCTTGTAGAAGTGGGAAGTCAGCTTGAGAAAGGAGAATATTCTCAGTTCCCACAGGTGGGTCCTAGGGATAGAAGTCTGCACATTCTTTCAGAGATAGCTTTGTTAATTTACTCCTCATAACTGCAGACTCTAGCAGCTAACTCAAGCTCTTACTAGAATTGGTTTAGTAGCAGAGGAGTTCCTTTGTAAGGTATACCACCACTTTAAAGTTTGTATGACTGTTAGAATGATGTTTTGTTCTCTCACCCAGAATATCTTGTGGTATCAGGAGTAAAGCTTTTCAGAGAGCCTGTCTGTGTCTTCTCTTGCACTTATGGAGACACCACTCTGTTCTTAAAAGTCCCATTCGTGAGACACATAAACCATGTAATTTTACGCTAGGACGATAGCTGTTTTGACCAGTCTTTAGTAGTCACTATTCTCTCTGTTTAATTTGTTATTGTGTGGGGGACATCATGTGTCAGTCACACTTTCTCTGTTTAATTTGTTACTGTGTGGGGGACATCATGTGTCAGCCACACTTGTTTGGAGATGAGACAACAACTTTCAGGAGTAGGTCAGTCTCAAGATGGTCAGGCTTGCAAGGCAATCTCTATTTGCTGAGCCATTTTCCTACCCACCCCCCTGTATTTTACATAATAAGATGCCGTTCTTTCTTCTGTATATATTTTTGTGTAATAGGATGTTTTAATACATTAATTCTTATTATGTAAGACAATCTTGTATAAATGTAATTATAAACTTGATAAGTATTGCTGTGTATGGTTGATGAAGCAGCTCTCATGTCAAAGGAATAATAATAAAAAAAAAAGGGGGGGCAAGGTTAATCAGTAGCAATATATTAAGTGACCATGGCCCAGAACATTTATTTAAGTCTCTCCATGAAGTTTTTATGGTAACAGAACAAAGAAAGTTATAAATCAAGGGATTTTTAAAAATACATTGATGGAGCCAGGCGGTGATGGCACACACCTTTAATACTAGCATTTGGGAGTCAGAGGAAGGCAAATCTCTCAAGTTCAAGGCTAGGCTGGTCTACAGAGCTAGTTCCAGGATGGCAAAGGCTGCACAGAGAAACCCTGTCTCAATAAAAACCAACCAAACAACATCAAAACTCAAAAAAATACATGGATGGAAACCTCAGAGAAGCAGGTTGCAGCAAGATGGGGAGGTGGGCCCGGTATGCTATCTTAGTCTTTGGTGGAAAATCTAAAAGATTTTTATGGTTGTCGGAGTGTCCGGTCTGGCTTGACACAGAGGTTGTAGAAATATCTGTTTGCTGGTGGGCTTAGATAAACCCACAGGTTGAGAACCGCTGCGTCACACTGAATTAGCACAAGCTGACCACAGGTGAAGGGAGCCTGAAGGTAAGACAGCAGCAGAGCAGGAAGGCACCTGGCATCCCTAGAGTTCACGGTGACAGGGCTGGACATCAAGGCAGTGTCCTGACTGTCCAGTGCTCACTCTAGAGACCTCTCTAACCTTTCTCTCTGCACACACAGTGAGTGGTTATCTACAAAGTAAATTTGCAGAGTTGTAAGACACAGGAGTGTTCGTGGCTCATATCTTACAGACTGGCTTTAAAAGGAGGGGGGAAATCACAAGAGTGATTAGAAAGAATTTGTTTCTTAGCTATGTGGTAAGATTTCAAGCAGTTTACTCTTCTGTCCACTAATAACTCATGTAGGATGGAGGGACATTTTGACTTTTTTAGAGCAGAAATGAAATGATACGTCTTTCTAGGATCAGACTCTCCAATTTCTTCAGCTTTGGTGACCAAGGGTGCTGGGAATTTGTTTACTATTGGTACTATTCCTATACTGTCCACGTCAAAATTAGCCCTTGAGGAAAGTTGTTCACAGAAAACAAAACAAACAAACAAGCCTTCCTTAAGGAAAAAGATTTTGGTTTAATCTGCAAGAGGCCATCTGGCAAGTCCCTGTTGCAGAGAACTATTACTAATGACTACGACCAGACTCTACTTGCTGTTCCATTTGTACTAAATGAAGGGAACAAGGAAGCTGAAGCTGTCTGCCATACGCAGCCATATAACACTGGAGCTGCTTCTAGTACTAAACACTATACAGTGCCAGGCACCTAGAGAGCAGCAGCCGTCACTGAGTCCCACACGGACGGGAAGGTGGATGTGTGCTATCAGAAGCCATGCTGCCCAAGTTGAATAAAATGGCCAGTAGCACCCTAAGTCCTTCTTCCAGCTTGCCTGCAAAGTTTTGTGGGAGTCCCCATCCCCGTTCTCCCCTGCAGCCTGTGTAGTTCAGAGCTTGGAGAGGCTCTTTAAAGAGAGCAGTGCTGATATCTGTAACCTCCTGGCAGGAGCTACTCCTCAGTAGGGTTTAACTTACTTTGCGGTATGCCCCTCCCCCAGAGTTAAGATTCAGACCCACAGAGCTGTGGCCTTTGTACTTGCAGTAAGTAGTACAGCTTTGTCTTTGAGATTGCTTCACTACTGAGCCTCACATCCTGACTTGTGTGTCTTTCAGGAAAGTTCACCTTCCCCGTTCCTAACATGGTCACGCGCGGTCATATGCCATCGTCAGGGCTGTTGGATGTATTAGTGCTTGCTTAGAAAAATAACTAGCACAGCTCACCGCTCAGTGTCAGTCTTTCAATACTGACATTATCTCTAGAAAGAATCTGTCCTGTCTCAGGTTCTTTTACTTGAAGCCTCTATAGTCTGACTGGGATATAGGCAAACCTGATAAACCCTTAAGTGGTAGCTAAACCAGGGTCCACAAATGTTAGTAGAGTGTAGTTTGGAAATATGCTTACAGCCAAAACTTTCCAAGTACATAGCTGTTTCTCAAGATCCTACCTGGGACTTTTGTACAAATTTTGACAAAGTGTTGGCTTTCTCTTGACTTTTTGTTTTTATCTTGTTTTGTTTGTTTATGCTTTTGTCCTTTTTTCATGTATACTAGGGAATCTCCATCAATCTCTCTATTCTTTTGAGCCAGTCTTTTAAATAAATCCAGGACTTGCTAGTATAGCTGGTCTTGCTCCGGGAATCTCCTGGCGCTTGCAAGGCTGTAATTACACACGGGTCGCCACGTTTACCTGGCATGTAACTGAGTTCTTGCGAAGGTTTTATCCACTGAGCCATGTTCCCAGCCCACCTTGTGTTGAGTTTTAGCGCCCCTCACCCCCAGTCTCGCCCCCTATTCCCTGACCTAGACAGACGCTGTCTCCCGGCTTTCTGTGCACACCTTTGCTAGTAGTGCCCTGCTGCGTCTGTTCTGTCCCAGTCTCTCCACGCACACTGGCACACTTTCAGGTGTCTTGCCGCTAAAAGATTTTTTTCTCAGTAAGAACAAATGTCATTTAGGTTATCTAATTTGACCCATTTGGCCACCCTGAGCTAACTGGGTTGTGTTAGCGCCCAATTTTCAGATCTGAAAATAAAAGCTAGGCGAGAGGCTCAGTGGTTTGTCCAGGCCCTTTAGTGACAAGTGACAAGAAATCTATAATTCCCTATATTTAATAGCTTTTGACAGTTGACAGCCTATTACTGTTGCTTGGGTATATGTCTGTGTGGTGTGTTTGTCTTTATAGAGGAATTAAAATTTAGTAAGATCTTGATTATCCTAACTTAATTTTTTTTTTTGTTTTCGTTTTTTCGAGACAGGGTTTCTCTGCGCAGCCCTGGCTGTCCTAGAACTTACAGACCAGTGTCTTGGTGTTTGTTTCCATTGCTGTGAAGAGACACCATGACCACAGCAACTCTTATAAAGTCAGCATTTAATTGGCTTACATTTTCAGGTCTTTAGTCCATTGTCGGCATGTAATAAGCAGACATGGTGCTGGACACTGAGCAGAAATTCTTGCATCTTGACTTGAGGATGGGAGATCTCAAAGCTCCCTCCCACAATGACACATTTCCTCCAGCGAGGCCACACCTCTAATAGCAACAGTCCCTTTGGGGGCATTTTCCCCCAAACCACCACAACCAGGCTGGCCTCAAACTCAGATTATCTGTCAGCCTTTGCCCTCCAGAGTACTGAGTGCAAAGACAAGTGTCACCGCCACCCACCGACGCTTAAATTTTGTGTAAGAGTCCCGTGTCTTCCCCCTCCCCCACCCCATGTGTGGCACTTAGCCCTGGCAGGATGATTGAGTGAATAAATATGCGCTGAAGTTTGTATAAAACATTTGCTCAGTAAGCATGTTGCAGTTTTAATTTGATGTAATATTGAGTTTTTTTTAAAAGTTGAGTACAATTTTCAGCAATTTCAATTAGCCTCTGAATTTAATATATTGCACGACATCCTTTGGCCAATTATATGTATGTGTATAAGTGACAGATCCTTCTCAAACTTTACACCGGCCTGTTAGTTTGGGACCAGGCAATAGCAATTTTGGGGATTTGATGTTTTGTTGAGACTTAAGAAGTGAAAGGGTCCATGAACAAGGTAAGCTATAGCAGTGCAAAGCTGTCATCTGTGTGTGTGTGTGTGTGTGTGTGTGTGTGTGTGTGTGTGTGTGTGTGTGTGTGTGTCGTCTGTCTGTCTGTCTGTCTATTAATTTTTCGAGACAGTTTTTTCCTGTGTAACAATAGCCTAGGCTGTCCCAGAACTTATTTTGTAGATCAGGCTGGCCTTGAACTCACAAAGATCTGCCTGCCTTTGCCTCCTAAGTGCTGGGACTAAAGGTGTGTGCCACCATACCCAGCTGTACGTTAATTTGTAGCAACAACAATGCAGAGTGGACATGGGTATGTATTGTCTTTGTACACAATTCTTTAGGGTGGCTCATGTACTTGTTTATTTTCATTTTCATCAAAGTATCATCCCTACAATAATAATGTTTATATTTGATTTCAGGGAAGCTATGCGAAATTATTTAAAAGAACGAGGGGATCAAACAGTACTCATTCTTCATGCAAAAGTTGCACAGAAGTCATATGGAAATGAAAAACGGTAAGATTATTGGGGATTTTTGAGCAAATAGATACTTATTGTACAATTTACATATGATTTATATTTTTGTCTGGGGCTATATTTATTACTGGGCTTATTTGCATAGTAGAAAATGAAGAGGAGACTTATCTCTTAAAAGGGACAAACCCTGAACGGTGGTATGTTCAAGTCAGAAAAATTTAGTAATTTTACAAAATTATGTCTGTTTTTCTTTGGGGCTGTGTTCCAAGAGCCTCAGTGACACATTAGCTCATTTGCAAAGCAGTTTCCCTTTGGGGACAAAGTGTAATTTGATAAACAACTGCAACCTCCCCTCCCCCGGTGCCCTTTTAAGAGGGAAGATACAGTTGTGACACAATTCTGTAATCCTCCACACTGGAGATGCTGTGGCCAGGAGGATGGCAAGTTCAAACCTGCTCTGGGTTACAGAATGAGTGTCAATCCAGAGAAGTCTAGGGATGGGCTGGAGACATGAACCGGTGGTTAAGAGCACTTGCTGCTCTTCCAGGGACCCTCTATAAAGCTCCCGTCTCCACTCCTGGGGCCGTGACTCCAGCTCCTGGGGAACCGGCCCCCTCTTCTGGCCCCCATGGCACGCATGCACGAAATCTTCTTTTATTTTTTTTGGAGCAGGGGGCTTTGGAGCCTGCCCTGGAACTTGTTCTGTAGACCAGGCTGACCTCAGACTCACAGATCCACCTGCCTCTGCCTCCCTAGTGCTGAGATCAAAGACGTGCACCATCAACACATCTTTTTTAAAAGATCTGGGGATACAGCTCAGTGATAGAGGGTGTGCCAGTGTGCACAGGGCTCTGGGTTCAGTTCCCAGTGCCACGACAGGCAGGCAGGCAGGCAGGCAGATTTTGTACAGATAATACATAATACATAGTAAAGGCTAAAAGACTGTAACTGTACCTGTGTTTGAGGGCCATTTAAGTTAAGCTGTGGAGCCATTCTACAGAGCTCCCAATTCCTTAACCCTGTACATGGTAGTTGAGAAAGCTCATCTGTCGCATGCGTATGGCAGCCGTGCGCATCGATAGGCCCACCCACCTGCTTTGGAGGCCAGGTCAGGAGGATGACTGAGCCCAAGAATTTCTGGGCCACATTGCAAGGTCCATCTAAGAAAAAGAAAGACAGATCTCCTTCATACTCAAACCTAAATGGCCACTACAGAAATTACCTGTAAAGGTATTTATTATCAATGTCATTTCTGTGTAGTCGCTTTCATGAAAACTCCTACATCTCATTGTGTTTGGGGTAATTATGGATTTGTTGTTCTTTGGGTTGTTTTTTATTAATTGGTGTTGGAGATCAAGCCCAGGGCTTCATGCATGCGGCGTACATGGTCTACCACTTGGTCACACCCTCAGTTCAGCACCCCAGTTCAGTGCAGCCACTCAGCTGCAGCTGTCACAGAGTGGACTGATGGCAGTGCCCGGAGCTGGCCTGCTGGACCGGGTCATTGCTGCCTCAGAGCCTCATCTCTGCTGTTCCCACGCCATCGTCTCTCTGACAGCATGCTTTGTTAAGCATTTATGGGTGAAGATAGCATGCTTGGGGCTGTGGTATCAGAAGTTTTGGGATTGGCCAGGGAGGGTACCTAACTAGCAGAAGGGATGGATATGTGGGTTTGGAGACTGGGTTGAAAAGAATGAGAAAGTGTAGAATGTGTGGTAAAGGAAATACAAATGTTTAATAAATACGGATTGCAGTGGCTTATGAAGCCATTGTAAGCATTTTAACAATTGCCTTTTATTGCAGTACCCTGTTTTCACCTATTATTAGTCAGTCCATAACCACAGTTAAATACTTGAAGAATCTAAGCTTTTGACCTATCCCCCCCTCCCCAACAACAGAAGCAAAACCAACTTGATGTTACAGTAACTACTCTCCATTATCTTGAATTATGTGTACTGTTAATGTTTCCAAGGTAAAGATGCTACTTTACAGGGAGAGCCCGTTGGCTTACTCTGTGTATGTAAGGCATGAAGGCCCTCCTTAGTGCTTCACAGGATAGGACATGATCAGGAAGTCTGCTCCATGATCTCTGAGATGAAAAGAAAGTACAGCTTTTGAATTGATAGTTATTCTCCAAGAGGGTGAGCAGTGGGAACGGTGTCTAGGGTCTGTGCACCCGCTGTGGCAGTTCTCATTCACCTTTTCTAGCTTTGCTGCACAGGTGGTGGTGGGACTCACAGGCCTTCCTCATATGAAGTGAGCTCCTAAGGTGTGCGTCATACCCAGTAAATGACATGTGAAACTCGGCCACTCATTCGTAGCTAACTGCCATTTTGTTCATGAAGTTGGCACTAGACATTCAGGTTTGGGTCTGTGTCTGTTTGTTATTTATTCATTTGTTTGTTTGAGACAGGGTTTCTGTGTGTAGCCTTGGCTGCCCTGGAACTTGAAATTTAGTGTGTTTGTGTAGTGTTTAGCACAAAACAGTTCTTACCTTAATTCTGGAGCCAAGCATGGATGGTCATGGCCCAGGCACACAGGGTTAGGTTGCTTCACGTGTTGTCTTGTAGTGTGAATGTGGTTTGTCAGGGTTTATAGCTACAGAACAAAAGGTCACAAATGCAAACTTCATGGTTAGGTGGGTTAGAGCAAAGGCGGTGCTGCTGTCTGATGAGACTCTTAGCCATTGTTGGTGAAAGGTGTGTCTGATGGCAATGCTCTAACAGATTTTACATGACATGACAGTCAGTAGCAAAGCTCATAGTCAGACCCTGGTAGGCAGTGAATGGTTGTCCAAGAGTCGGAAGGTAGCTCAAGAGCCCTGGGTCTATAACATCCCAACTGCCCACAGCCATTGCATTCTAATAAGCCAGTCACTCACTGCCAGCCTCGGTGACAGGGACTGTAGTTCACGCTGGCCAGTTGTCTAAGGAGAACAGGAGTGCTTCTCGCTGCTAAAGAAAGCTGTGCAAGGCCAATACTGAGCCAGAGAAGTCTTCTGCCCAAGCTAGGGTGGAGCATTTAAGGGAAATGAAGATAGGGGACTCTGAACAAGCCTGTGTTCCCATTGCTTAGCTAGCCTTGGTGCCAGAATTGGAGGAATTCTGTAGTTATTTTTTTTCCCATTAAGTGAAATTCCAAAGGAATACACTATCACCTGGATTCAGTGTTGATGCTGACTTACTTCTTAGTAGGTTGAGTACTCCTTGTGAATGTCACTGAGTCTCATCCCATCATCGCCATTGATTAGAGGAGACCAGTGTAGACCTCACTGAAGCATGGGGCAAACATGTTAATCAGGGGCTACAAACATGGGGAGTACTGTTTCTGCTTTTCAGTGGCTGGAGCTTAGAGAAAGCGCTAAAGCAGTCAGGCCTGTTGCTGCATGTAACCCTTTTTAGAAATTGTTAGGTGCCAGTGTAAGAGGGCCTGTAAAAGATAGCTGTAGTATTTAATCTCACGGTGGATGGCTGAGGCCTAGTGAAGTAATAAAAGGATTTGTTAGTCACAGTAGGAAGTGTGGGGCCACAGGACTGCAGTGACTTAGCAAGTCATTGTAAATGTTTTAGATTGCCTTTCATTACAGTAGCCTGTTTTACCAGCTTTTATTTGACTACAGCTTAGTCGGTCCATAACCCCAGTCAAACACTTGGAAAAATCTTAGGTTTTTTTTTTTTTTTTTTTTACCACCCCCCCCCCATTAAGTTAATTAAAAGAATGGAAAAACCACCTTGATGTTAGAGCAACTCCTTTCCAATACCTTTTGAGTCATGTGTATTGTTAATATTTTCAAGGTGAACACACTGCTTTACAATACAGTTAGAACCCTGTTGGTTTGGAAAGGAAGAAAGAGAGACAGAGACATCTGCCCTCCTATGACTGGCTCTTTGGCTGAGGTTTCCTTGTAGATTAAAAGAAGTGATGGGTCTGGTCTGCACTCTGGAAAGAGGAAGGTTCACCCTCCTTGTTGGTCCAGGCACAGGCATAAGGCGTGAGGTAGCCTGGGGACATGACCGCAGACACTTTGGCCATGCCGCTGTCATAAAAAACAGTTCCGGTGACTAATGCTAAAAATGTCTGGCCAGGAAATTCCATTTAAAAATCTTAAATTATTCTTTGTATTAGCATCTGTGTCTCATATTTGGTACACACATTGATAGTATTCATCTATTTTACTTTGTCATTAAAGAGCAGTAGATGGTTTTTAAAAGACCAAACTTCTTAGAAAGATTGTTTTCCTCTAGAGGCTGTGTTGATTTGCCTCTTGTTATTAATATTCATTCAGTGTCGTCTCCTGGAGAGCAGGCAGTTATTCTAGAGGTGCTCTGGGTGTAATCACTAACTACACTTAGACTCTGATTGTAAGGTCTCACTAAGGACCGTGTTAACTTGTGCCAGGGACTCCCACATAGATGTTACTTCAGATGATGCCAGTGGCAAGTTTAATAGCTAAATAAAAGCTCCTTTTAATTGTATACGTACTGCCACCAAGTGGGAGAGAGCAGCATTGCGTGTCAGTTGAGAGATGCTGGAAATGAGGAGAAAGGAAAAGAAAGGCTGCATGGTTTCAGAGTTTATAGCAGCCCTTAAAAGTCAGTGTCAAACACAGAAATGCACCTTAATTTTTCTTTGGTTAACTATTTGGGTGTTTATTCCACACTCCCTTCAATTTCCTTTTTCTTTATTTTTGTGTATATATTTATACTTTATCTGATTATCACTTCAGTTAATTTATTTTTAGGAGTGACAGTTTGGGGAGATTAAAGCTGTGATTTCATCTACATCTTGCAAAAGAATTGTTTCAATTCTGATGGATTTATTATTTTCTTGTCTTAGTTATTTTAAGTAATTCTAGTGGCTATAGAAAAATAAACAAGACATTGTCTCGAAAAGAAAAGAAAGAAAGAAAGAAAGAAAGAAAGAAAGAAAGAAAGAAAGAAAGAAAGGAAGGAAGAAAGAAAGGAAGGAAGAAAGAAACAGGGCTAGCACATAGGCTATTGAAGAGCCTTTATTTTTCTTATATTTATTGTAAGCTTGAAAAACTTTCGCTGGGCTGTGGTGGCGCACGCCTTTAATCCCAGCACACGGGAGGCAGAGGCAGGCGGGTCTCTGTGAGTTTGAGTCCAGCCTGGGCTACGGCGGGAGTGCCAGGACAGACTTGAAAGCAGTACAGAGGAACCAAAAAAAGGAAAGCTTTCCAGGTAGCATCTTGGTCAGTGGTTTGGGCTTTTTTGGTGTTGTTGTCTTGGGGGTTGTTTGTTTTGAGGCAGAGTCTGGTCGCCCTATAGCATTGGCTGTTCTGTTCTGGAACTCACTACATAGACCAGGCTGGCCTTGAACTCAGCAGATCTGCTTGCCCCCGCCTATGAATGCTTGGATTAAAGGTGCAAACCATTGTTCTAGCCAGCGTTCCTTTGCCGTGAAGAGACACCATGACAGACAGCTCTTACAGAGATTTAATTGGCTGGCTTACAGTTCAGAGGTTTAATCTATTATCACAGTGCCTTACAGGGGGACGTAGTCCTGGAGGAGCTGAGGGGTCTTCTTTTTGCTTCTGTTTTGTCTTTTTGAGACAGTTTCTCTGTGTATAACCCTGGCATCTGCTTTGTAGACCAGGCTGGCCTTAAGCTCACAGGAGCGCTTCGTCCTGAGCCTCAGGCAGCAGCAGGGGACTGTGCCATGCTGGGCATAGTTTGAGCACATGAACCCTCAAAGCCGCCCCCACAGTGTGGCACACGCCTCCTAATAGCGCCACTCCCCATGGGCCAAGCCTTCCAACACGTGAGTGTGTGTGTGGTGGGCATTCCTATTCAAGCAGCACAGCCACAATGCCCGCATTTGGTTAGTGCTTATATAAAGAACGTTAGTCTGTTTGAGTAGTTTTGGTTTTTTGTCCCTGTTGGATCCCCCACCCCCCTCGAGACAGGATTTCTCTGCTTAGCCCTGCCCGTCCTGGAACTCCCCTTCTGATCAGACTGGCCTCAAACGCACAGAGATCCAGCTGCCTTCCAAGTCCTGGGTGCCCAGCCTGTTTGGCTAATTTTATGCCATTTGTTTCCTGTATTTTATTGCAGCACTGTCATGCACACCTAAACATTCATTCCTTTGTCTTTTCACTGTTCCTATCGTCTTCAGATGTGAAATTAAAGTACATTTTGTGATGATTCATAGATCTTGACTACTAACTACATTTGGTATATTCTCTAAAAGCATGGTCATTTTAATTTGATAATATCAACTCACCAAGGAGTTTTTAATAATAATCAGTGTCCATTAAAATACTAACAAGGGATGAAGTTCCTAAAAGTACATTAGCCTAGGTATTTGAGATTTGTCAGCCCGTGCATTTGGTGGCCAGTGCCATTCAGGGCCCGAAAGAACCCTGGAATAGACATAAACGGGAACAGTTGTAAAGCATGCCCCGCCAGTGTAGACACCCGTCCAGACGGGAAGTCCGGCAGTGCCTTGTCTGTGTGACCGTGGTAGGTGTGGTCTCAAGTGTGAGCAGGCAGGCGTGAGGGCCCTCTTGTACTGCTCATTGGGTTTCACGGGGACTCACGACAGTGGTCCCTCTGGCTGACCCCTCCTTCTAACCAGCCCGCCTCTGAGTTTCCTCTTCCTTCGCTCTAGGTGCTGCAGTCACCTCCTTAGGGACGTCCCCTGGCCGCCCCAGCAGCCCACAGTTTAGCACCTACCCTGGCTTCAGTCTGCTAAGGACTTACTGCTAGCCAACTAACAGTCTTTACTTTAAACCCGTCTTTCCCCCTTGTCTTTCCTATTAGAGTGTAAGTTTGTTTTCTTTTATTTTTATGACTGTATTCCTGGTACCTGGAGGAGATAATACGTAATTTAGAGAACTAATAGATACTGAATAATCTCTGCTCAATTCTTGTAAGTTACATGTGTCAGTTACTTGGAAAATCGTCTGGTTGGGGTTGACAAAAGGTGCCAGTACATTTGGAGGTTGTTCAGTACATGCTAATGTTGATTTGCTCAAGAGGAAGCCAACTGCTCACACCCCCACACCCCCCACGCACCTGAAACTGTATGCATAAGCACATACTTTGTTTCATTTTGGATTTTGGTTTTGATTTTAGTTTTGTGTTTGGTTTTTGTGTGAGACAGGGTCTCACTATATAGTTCAGGCTGTCCTGGAACTCACTGTGTAGCTAGACCAAGCTGGCCTTGAACTTACAGAGATGTGCTGGTCTCTGCTCCTGGGTGCTGGGAATTAAGGCGTGTGCCACCATGCCTGCCCAGTGACGTAATTTATTTTCTTTAGTCTGGGTTTTAGGTAAAACCTGACTTGCAGTATCAATTGACTGGAAGATGTCACAGGCCAGTAGGAGAAGCTTGAAAGGTGCATATATCCACATGCTTCTTATAACTGGGCTTGGCACAGGCGGGTGATATTTGTTACAGTTAGGCTGTTCTACTTATAGTGAGATAAACAAAATCAAGACATTTTTTCTATATTCATAACTATATAAAAAGTGGGAATTACCACATGGGCCTTTTTTAAAGAAAGGGGAGAAGGAAGTTAGTTATTTAGGTGAAAGATATTTCCTGCCTCTTAATTATATACCTGCTTCATTCATTTATGCTGTTTTCCTGGCTACTATAGTCATTTGAGTTTTCAGGCCCCTTAAAGAGACAGAACACAAATATTTTAAGATATGTACATGTCAATGGGTATCATTAGGCAAAAGTATATTATATATCATTGGGCAAGTACAATATGCTCTACATAACGAATGAATTCATAGTTTGAACTCTGCCTTTTGATGGTTAGGTTAAGACAGTATATTATGTGGAGAGAACGTGGGAAGTCAGGTTTTTTCTTTTTGGGGGGGGCACAGCAAGGCAGATCTGGTAGTAGTCTTGGGCTGAAAGAATACAGTGTATTTTTCCGTTTGGCCCAAGATGTTTCTCAGCCATGCATTCCAGGTGTTCAGGGGTTAAGATGCATAAAAAGCACAGACTTGTTGTAGAGCTCATATCAAGTAGCCTGTTTTCTCTTTTCCTGAGTTGCCTCACTTGAGGTGTTGCTTTAATGCTGTTTTCCAGGTGAGTTGACAAAGTTAAATATAATACACGAGAATAGCATTGAAATTATTGATGCTCTTATCTTGACTTGAACTTAATTAGTAATCACAGATTCTGTGGTGCTCTATTGTTTTGCATTTGCCCAACTCCAATACAATTGCTCAGAGCCTTGAGCTGTGAGAATTCAAAGGGAAGCTTCTCGAAGCAGGACTAATAACTGATGGTGTAATGCTCAGATTTTACTAGAACAGAAAGTTTGTATTTCAGTCCTTTTGACATGATTATTCACTTTATAGATGACTTCACCAAAATGCTTTGTTAGGAACAAACTTAGTACATTGAAACACGATTTTTGAATTAATATATAAAAAGTGAAGTGCTCTTGAATTTAATTGTTTTCCTGGCCCTCCCCGCCCTCTTTTCCTTTCAGATTTTTCTGCCCTCCTCCTTGTGTGTATCTTATGGGCAGTGGTTGGAAGAAAAAAAAAGAACAAATGGAACGAGATGGTTGTTCAGAGCAAGAGTCTCAACCCTGTGCATTCATTGGAATAGGAAATAGTGATCAGGAAATGCAGCAGCTGAACTTGGAAGGGAAGGTAAATTCAAAGTGTACATTTCTGCATTCAGTTTTGCAATATTTATTTTAGTTTTTTTTTTCTCATCAGTGTTTATGGTGTTTTTTAAAATGCTTTTGGTAACAACTGTTAAAATGTGTGTATCGGGATCAAAAGCCTACCTGCAGGACAGCTATGTGTGGTGACTCATGGAGTGTGTGTTAGCGTCTACAGGCAGCACTGGGACACTATTCTACCTTCTTGACTGCCTTAGCTGAAGTCACACTGGAGTCTAATAGCTTAGGAAACAAGCCCCTCGTTTTCTGACTGGCAGGATTGAGATGCCCAGGTATTAGTGAAAATACATTCCTCAGCTGTGGTTTGTTCTGTCCTTTTAATCTTCACCCCTCACTGAGAAACGGCTGCCGACACGGGGCAGGTAGATCTGGGTATAGTATAGTGACCCGTGTCTGACCAACACAGCAGCAGTGCAGAACACAGATTGCTCAGAGCACACTGTACCGCTCGGCTGACAGTAACAGTCGGTACACAGCTTTAGTTCAGGAAGGTGGTGCGTCCATTTATTACACTTCCTCGTGTCCACTACTTTCCCTTAATACGTAGAAAATGGTTCTGAGCTCAGTAACCACCTAACATTTTAAGTAGCATGTAAAGCAGTTTTCTTATGTAATAACTCTTTGTTGGCTAGCTTGGCGTTTATAAATTTTGTGACTCTATGACAGGATGGTCTACAGTGTTGATGTGAGATATTAATTAGCATTCCTGATTACAGTTAGTCATGTTCAGAGAGTACTAAGAAGCCATACAGCTAACCTTCAAATTGACTATTTGTATGCCATTATGTTTCTGTAGTTTTTAATCAATAACGTAGGTTTGGTATAATGAGATTTTTTTTTTTTAATAGTGAATGCTTATTGTAAAAGAAAATAGAGCGGTAAAGCCATTTTAAATTGTGACTGTTGAGCCTAAAAAATACTTTACAGAGGGTTTGATCTATTGTTCTGTTGTTATGATTTCTGTAGTTACATAGAGCATACTCTACCCCTAGACATGCAATTCATTAATGAGTAGAAAAGTCGGTAGTAAAAAGCCAAGGGTCTAGCTATCAGTATGTGTAACTGTGTTGATTGAACCTCATTCTTAATTTAACTAGTTCTAGCTTTCAGTCATCTTACCTCCCAGCAAGATAATACTAAAGCAGCCAACCAACCAAGCAAGCAACCAACCAATAGCGTCATTGATTGTCTCTCCCTGGATACTGGTACTAAGCTCCTTGGAGGCTGCGTCAGGTCAGCTTGAAGTAGATCCTTCTGTCAGCCCATGTTAGACCGTGTCACTCAGTCCTACACGTTGGGATGCAAGCGAGGGTAAAGGACCCCTCAGAGGAGACACGGTGCCCTCCTGCCCTGTAGGACCAGGGGTGACGTGAAGGCTCGGCAGCAAGTGCCTTTACTCAGGTGTCAGAAGCTTGTGTCCACCGTTTATTCACGCTGGACAGTGTCCTCGTTCTTGACGTAGACCACACCCGGTCATGTTAGCACGCCAAACTAAGCGAGCTTTTTTTAGGCTTTCCCACGGGGGTGATGTAGTTCCCGTGTTTAGGTACACTTTTCATCTTTCTTTCGGTGACTTATCTGCTTTGGACATTGACTATGTACATCCTATGTTCTAAAGCAAAACAGTTCTAAATTTGACCTTTAGCTAGTATTTTTTTTTTTAAAAAAAAAAATATGGCTTATGTGTGAGTTCAGAGACGGCATGTCTCAGTACAGAAGAGACACTGCAAAGGGCTATTGTGTTTCGCTTTTATTACTGTTGTCTTACTTTTGCCTTTTACACGGCAAGGCCTTTCACAATTTCGAATATTCAGGATCCCAGTTATATTTCCTTGTGTGCCTGTGTTACACTGTTTTCATCGTTACTAGGCATGCACATTAGTAAACTGTAAGGACAAGAGCTAGAATTCACTAAGTACTTTGGGAGAGGAGCACTCATTTTGACAAGTGCACATTTTAAAAGGAGCACACAGTAGTAGCTGGAATAAGTTTGGACAGTTTGCCCTGTTTGGTAAAGGAAGTCAGTGTTTTAGCTCAGGCCCTCCCAGTTCACCGTGATCACGAGTTCCAGGACCATTACATACAGGCGAAACAGCAGCATTTCAAGGTATTGCTGCTTTTGGGCAAGTGAGGGTTTTCTCTTGTATCTTTAAGCTTGGTTCTTATGGTAATGTTGTGATAAACGAAGTTTATCTGTTTTTAAAATAGTTCTTTAGTATACCCTTGAAGATAAGGTAGATGTTTAATCGTCCCGTTCTCTCTAGCGCTGTTACCACAGCATTCAGTCATATAAAGAGAAACATAGCATGAGCTACTGCGAAAACTGCAACCAACAGTTTTCACACAATTCTACTAAGCTACGATAGTCTTACTACTTCTATGTAGCTATAACATTGAATGTTGATTCTGTGGACATGTAAAGCTACATAAAACAAAGGCTTTAAAAAGTAGATGTGGATCATAGGCGATTTTCCCTGGAGTAAATGTAGTCATTTTTGTATGGGACTAAAGAGGTATTCAAATTAATGCTTTTGCAGGTTAGTGTTATGTAGATACCTGGAAGAGTCTCGGCCTATGTTGCATGTTCTGCTGCCCTTGGCCCCGATGGACTTGTAGGAGCCAGCCACATCCATCCCGTGGATCCTCACCCACAGTCACACTTGGGAAGACCAAGTCCTCAAGCTCCGCTTTCTTTGTCCACAGCTGTCAGAGAGAGCTGGGTTCCTAGATGTGTGGCTATTTTCATATTGCTTCTTTTGAGTTGACTTAGGCAGTGCTTTTCCTGCTTCCTGTAGTAAGTGGGCTTGGGTAAGCTGAGGAAGGGAATGGAGGGCAGCTTTGTTGACGGCTGTAATGCTCAGCTCCCACCCCTGAACACTGAGATGTTCTGACTAAGCTCACTCTTTCTTTCCTTGCCCATTGTTTGTTCTGAAAACTTGGAGAGGTTTCTCTTTAGTGCGCAATGTGAACAGTTCATTGGCTGACCCATAGTGGGCTCATCCGTGCCGGGTCAGATGTGGCCGCACCCCCTGAGCGGACGGTGCGTAACCTCAAGGTTTGCTGCTGTTAACACCACTGCTTTTCTTTCCCAGAACTACTGCACAGCCAAAACATTGTACATATCTGATTCAGACAAGAGAAAACACTTCATGTTGTCTGTAAAGATGTTCTACGGCAACAGTGATGACATTGGCGTGTTCCTCAGCAAGCGGATAAAAGTCATCTCCAAACCTTCCAAAAAGAAGCAGTCATTGAAAAATGCCGATTGTATGTATGCTAATTTTCTTATTCGTTCCCAGTTATCATGTTACATTAATGAGACAAATGTTTTAAAACTTAAATTCATTGTTTACTACTTTATTTATTTATTTTTGGCCTGACTGTGATTTAAATTTAAATGAAAATAAGGAGTGTCTGGCTTAATTCATTCTCAGTTGGTGTTCTGAGAATCTGTTACTTCATTAGGGTTACCTTAGAGTGGTTTCTTTCTGTCCCAGGGAAATGGAGGGACTCTTCCCCTTTTGGCTCATTGACTGGGAGGGAAGATAAATGCTGACTATAAGCACCTGACACTGTGGGCCAGTGATAATAAATGTCCTACTGTGCCCAAGGTAGTTCCCATTCCAAAAGAGTCTGTCCTTCCGGAACGGCACAGGTGCCCGTTTCCAAGCATCTCACTAAGCCCTGGAAAGCCAGGTCAGGCACTAAACCAAATGTCTAACGGACAGGAGCGGCTGTCCCCTTGGCAGATTGTCTGGGTTCTGCTAGTCAGTCTACATTTCAGCACGTCTGGTTGGCTGGCTTTCAGGTTTTTTGTCGTGTAAACTTTTAAATGTATGTAAAAGGAGGAAGTATCCCGAGGCAGCAATCTCCCCGACCTCAGTAACTTCACTCACTCTGTTTGTGCTTGGTCGCCAACAGCACCTCTTCCCCTTTAACTTCTGGAATATTTTGATGTAAATCTCCAACATCCTAAACTTTCAACTAACATTTCTGTAGTACTGCCTCTCCATGCACGGCTTTTCTCAAAGCACCATGCCTCACAGAGTTGACGTCATTTAATGTCATTTAATATTCCATGAGTAGATTAGTCCTATGTCTCAACAATCTTTTTCCATGTACACTTTGTTGTTGTTATGTTGTGTTCCATTTATAGTTGGCTTGTTCAAACATAGAATTAAGTAAGGCCTGTAAATTTTAGTCTGTGGTAGACTTTTGTATCTCCCTGCTCTGATATAAGTTACTCGCTGAAGACACTGGGTCATTTAGAATCCCATGGAGTTTCTCATACTCTGAATTTGGCTCATCACTTGTTCCTTTGCCTTAGCTTTTCTATGGCCTGGTGATTAAACCTTTTAAAATTAGCTGGGCGTTCTTACTGGCTTAGACATCATAGAATATCTCCTTTTTGTCACATTGAGACTGTAGTAATGAGCTGGGGTGGTTGCTCAGAGGGTAGGAGCACTGACTGCTTTTCCACAGGTCCTGAGTTCAATTCCCAGCAACCACATGGTGGCTCACATCCATCTGTAATGAGGTCTGATGCCCTCTTCTGGTCTGCTGACATGCATGCAGACAGAACGCTGCATACGTAATAAATAAATAAAAACAAAAGATGGTAGTAAGTTCAGCAGTTTAATTGTCTCCTAAGGCTCCTGAGAAACCTGCACACCAGTGCTTCAGGGACCTTTACTTCATCGAGGTGTACAAAGTACTGATTTTCTAATCCTTTTATATAACTTCCACATACTTAGATGTATTTTACTCCATGCAGACTTTATTCCTATCAGTTATTTAATGTGGGAAATTCCACACACACTGAAACAAACAGGATTACATAATAAGTGGAAATCCTACCTTCAATAGTGACCTTAATTTCAGGCCAGTCTTATTTCATCATAATCCATTATTCTGATTCAGTCTACCTACAGATATTTGCTGTATATATAAATACTATTGTGTAGCTACAACAGATAGAATTTCTTATTTTTTAGTAGCATAATGCCATGATCATAAGAAAATGACACATAAGCAGAAATGCTCCCACTGCCCTGTCAGGGTTCAAATTTTGAATGGTCTAAAATAATTGCATTTTTAATCAAGTGAGTCAGAATTGAAATTCACTGCAATATATAGACAACTTTGACATCTACATAGGCATTAGGAATTTCTGCACGCAGATTTGTTAAGTTCACTCTTTTGGTGTAGTTCCGTGTATGCTCTATAAATTGGTAATGTTTAGAAGAAACTGCTGACACAGTGAACAGTGGAAAGACAGACTTCCTTTAGTGCTGTTTCAGGAGGAGAAACTTTAGTATGGAGTCATGTTCACTTTCAGTATAACAAAAGCAAGTCCCGGTTTTCAGTCAGGAGGAAAGTGATGGGCCCAATGGATGGAATAATTACTAAGAGTAATTCAATACTAAAGCAACTCAATAGGAGCCCTGATAATGACAGCCAGAGTGATTCCTGTATCAAGGGAAGGGCGTGACTGACTCCCTACAGCAGCCGACTTGGAAGGTGTTGATGGGCAGCAAGTGAGAACACATAGGAAGGAATTGGGAGGGGCCTCTGGAGTTTGTTCAGGAGGACTTGCTTGTCATGGCCAGATCTAAGCGTTCTTTCTGTTTCAGTAAGTCCTTAGTGATGGCCACGTGCTCTTGTGCCCCAGGTCTCGTCTTGTATTCGGGCAGTGTCCAGGACAGATTGCAGAAGGCTGGGGTTTTAGTTTGGGGCGGGTATTTTTATTTTAACTTCTTTAATTATGTGTTTGTATTGATAGTTTTGTAATGAAAGGAGTGTATTTCACTTTTAGAGTATTTTCTTAAGTTGATGTGCTTTTCACAGCTAAAGTGATCTTTATTTTTAAATTTTACAAGTTATAAAGCAGGTATTGTTTTTCATGCAGTACGCTATGGTTATTTGGGAGATTGCAGAATTCCCTAACGTCATAACGCAGTGGCACTGGCTGTCTGGTCTGATAAACACTCTTCCAGAGACCTTTCTACACATACTTTACAGAGTTAACGAAAGCCTGCAGAGCTGTCCTGTGCTCACACAGAAATGTATAGAGTGTCTTAAAATTGGCCTTTTCATTAAGTAATATTCCAGAAATTTATGTAGACGTAATTGAAATAGGTGAATATTACTATAATCAATTTAATCAAGTGTCTACCATTAGGTATTTATTTTTAAAATAATTTCACAACTGATATTTGTCACTATATTAAGTGTATTGTGTAATGTTTTCTGAGTGAGATGTTGACAGCTGAGTGAAGGGTACAAACAAGATGGTTCTTTGCATTATTAATTTTCTTTACTTCTGCGTTTTGTAAAGCCCATACTAAATTAAAAAATGAAATTAATGAAAAGAAATGAAAGTAGCTGGTAGTGATGGCTAAACACAGTACTCAGGAGGCAGAGGCAGGTAGATCTTTGAGTTTGGGGTTAGCCTGGTCTATAGAGCAAGTTCTGGGACAGACAGCGCTACAGGAGAAACCCTGTCTAGAAAAATCAAACAAAACAAAGAACTGAAACTAGTTTTAAAAAACAAAAACGACAACCAAAACACCCCAATCATTTAAACTCTTTTTTATGTCATCGTCTTGATGATATTGTGAAAAAGTAGGCCTTGTTTCCTTTTGCTATTCCCTGTCTTCGAAGGCGAAATAAAGTATTTGCCATCAGAATCTGTTCATTATTTGTGTTACTGTAAAAATATAATTGCCAAGCAGAAGTCGTGTTGTGTGAGCCCCTGCCTCAGTGACAGACAGGGACCCTCTTGTCATTGCAGTGTGCATCGCCTCAGGGACAAAGGTGGCGTTGTTTAACCGACTCCGATCCCAGACAGTTAGCACCAGATACCTGCACGTAGAAGGAGGAAATTTCCACGCTAGTTCACAACAGTGGGGAGCTTTTTACATTCATCTCTGTGAGTACAAAAGTGTACGGTTGATGTTTTCAGTGTGAAAATGGTATACTCTCTTTACGGGGATAAAGTGTATGAATACAGTCATTGCTGTTTTCATAGGCATGTACTAAACTTTAAAAGAGCAATTGTGTCTGTCTTGTACCTTCTATAGTGGATGACGATGAGTCGGAAGGAGAGGAATTCACAGTTCGAGATGGTTACATCCACTATGGGCAGACCGTTAAACTTGTGTGCTCAGTTACCGGCATGGCACTTCCAAGATTGGTAAGCCTCGGCTGTATGAGAAAGAAGCAACCAGGAGAGGAGAGGGAGAAAAACGTAGTTCAGTTTTCAAGACTTTTTAAAGTTAAAATGTAATGCCCCAGTTATCGCCTACTAGCCACTGTCTCGCTCAGTTCGTAAGGGCCCTTAAAGAGTTCGTCTGCTATGAGTGCATTGCTGAGGGCAGTCTCTTGTGCAGGTTTTCTACATGAACTTGGTGTTGGTTCCCTTTTTGATTGTGTGTCAGTTATTTTTTCTTTACTGTTGCAGATGTACTGTAACCCTTTGTGTGTGTTACTTGCTGTGTCTGAATGTAGGACCAAGTTTTCAAAAGCCTAGATATATACGCATAATTTTTGTTGGGCTACTTGAGTAAAACGTTTGTTTAAATTCAGTAGAGTTTGTATTTCTTGCTTTAGGAACATTGCACAGGATTTGGGCATTTTTGTTCATTAGGTCGTGAAACTATAAAGACACTATATTCCCTTTAAGTTGAAAAGAAAATCCAAAATTCTGCTCTCCAGAGCTGTAAGTTTAAGATGTAGACTAAATATCCTAAGTGGGAATGTTGACTAGGTGTGGCATATGTAAGGCACTGTGAAAGGCCTGTTAGAGCAGGTGTGGCTCTGGGAAGATTGCCCGAATCAGGTGATTCTGAGGCTGTGAAGTACTGTCGAGAAGGAATGCATGAGGGTCACCTGTCTGGAGGCTCTTGGTGGCCTTGATAAGCAGCTAACAAAGGGAACGTTGACAGAAGGGTATGGGGCAGTAGTTCTCAATCTGTGTCTTGTGACCTCTCTGGGGATCAGATATCTGCATTGCAATCTCTAACAGTGTCAGAATTACAGCTATGAAGTAGCAACAAATTATTTTATGGTTGGAGGGCACCGCAGTGTGAGGAACTATTATTAAAGGGTCTCAGCATTAGGGAGTTTGAGGCCCCCTGTTGTGGAGGCTTCTGGAGACTGGGCTGTGAGGAGCACCGAGAAGCAGGCTTGGGGGAGAGGGAGGGAAGGACGAGGCTCACTGCATGTGTAAGTGCTTATATTGTGTTTGTACGCTCCATGGGACTGAGTGACTAGCTGTTCGTGGTGTCCTTTAAAGTTTGCCAGCACAGTCTATCGTGTACCCACACGGGTTCTGTAGATTGTCTAGACTGGTGGTTCTCAACCTGTGTGTTTCACCCCCAGGGCTTGTTGAGTGATTTTTGTCACAGGGGGTCACCTAAGACTGTCAGAAAGCACAGCATTTACGTTATGATTCATAGCAGTAGCAAAATGCAGTTATGAAATAGCAATGAGAATAATTTTATGGTTGGGGGTCGCATCACCACAATGCGAGAAACTGTATTAAAGGGTCGCAGCATTGCGAAGGTTGGGAAGCACTATCCAGTAGCTTATTGTAGGTGTTCCTTGTACTATTAAATTTACATATTGAAAAGATCACCAGAACCCGACAGTGAAAATCGTGTGTCCATTGGCAGCATTCACTGCACCGGTGTGTTGCAAGTGCAGAGTCCTGGGCCCTAAATGAGTCAATGGTGGGTTAGGCATTTTCAGTCAAGGACTCCAGATAACTTATGTGTATGTTAATGTTTAAAAAGCACTAGACTGAGCAGCAAATGACTGCTTTCCTTATTTCTTAATGTATTCTTTGAAGGGGTGATTTCCAGTTAAAAAGCATGTATTTACAGTGGCTTTTTATTCCTAACCTTGTTGCTTACAAGTTTTAATGTGGCATATTCTATGGACTGTGACAGTGTATAAGGAAACTGCATGTTGATGACTCACTTTTCGAATTGTTGAAACACAGATAATTAGGAAAGTTGATAAGCAGACAGCATTACTGGACGCAGATGACCCGGTTTCACAACTCCACAAATGTGCATTTTACCTTAAGGATACAGAAAGAATGTACTTGTGCCTTTCTCAAGAAAGAATAATCCAATTTCAGGTATGTCACAGAGTGACTGCTGAAGTCCAAGCTGTACAAATGGGGGGTGGGGCTGCTCAGTGACAAACCCTGCCCAGCACTGTGTCCAGTGCCCAGTGGTGTAAGTCAGTAGTGACTGAATGAAATGTGCTGAAAGACTATGGATTAACCGTTTACCAGTTCAGAGACATACTTCTCACTTCTCACTGGCTGTTAGTTATGTCCACGTACAAGAAGCTGGGTTCGTGTGTATCTGACAGAGTCTCTTAATAGTGGAGCATTGGTGTTCAGTGGCGCTTCCAGAATGATGTGTAAACACACACACTGCATTCAGCAAGAGGGTTCAGCTCTTCATCTGCTTAGAGTGAGGCCTCCCATAGTGACGCTGGCGAGATCTGAGTGCTAATGTTCCATTACGTTTGCTCAGAAGCGTTCAGGAGGCTCTTAGCACATGGATTGGTGCTGTAGGGTGGCTGTGATTTTGTGCTGAGCTCCCCTTTACACCACTGTTGCAGAGGCCAGCTCTGTACAGCACTCATGGGGACACTGGTCCCGGGCTAGGGTTCGGGACTGCTGGTTCTCCGACTTGGTTGCTTCCCGCTCAAGTGTTATAGCTCCTAATAGTGCTCCCTCTCTTTGGGAGTCTACTTATATTTTGCATCACAGGTATGATCTCCTAATGAAATTATATAATAATGAGCCGCGTGGTGGTGGTGGTGCAGATGTTTAATCCCAGCACTCGAGGCAGAAGCAGGTGGATCTCTGAGTTTGAGGCCAGCCTCATCTACAGAGAAAGTTCTAGGATAGCCATGACTACACAGTGAAACCCTGTCTTGAAAAACAAAACAACAAAAAAGAAATTATATAGTAATAGGACACTCTTGTGTGATTGTGACTCATTACTTAATGTATCACTCAAGTGTTGGCGTCTAACAAAAACTACTGCCTGTGGGCCTTCATGTTAACATTCTGTTCACATTCATGTAGGGATGTAGGGATTAAGTGTATTATTAGAATGTTCCAAGATTTTATTTCTCTTAATTTTCTCCTGTGAACTCGTCTGTGAATGTTACTTGGTAAATTCTCTTATACTGCTATGTATATAAAACTCAGTGTATGAACATTTGTTTTTCTTAAGGCCACTCCATGTCCGAAAGAACCAAATAAAGAAATGATAAATGACGGCGCTTCCTGGACAATCATTAGCACAGATAAGGCAGAGTACACATTCTATGAGGGCATGGGCCCTGTCCTTGCCCCCGTCACTCCTGTGCCTGTCGTAGAGAGTCTTCAGGTGAGACCTGAAGTCACAGGGTGGCTTCAGCCTTTCTTGACTGCTGTTCTTAGCTATAATCTGCCATGAATTTACTTCACTGACATACTGAGTTTTCTGTAAATGTTAAATAAGATTTGGGTCTTACTACATATGCTATCGATAGGAAATAAAAATTGAAGCAACACGTTTATGTGGGAGAAAGTTTAAATGGCGGTGAAAGTTATCTTGAAGTAGCTTCAGCTAGCTTTGAAGTTGTGTCGTTTAACAGAAATGCGTTATGAATCTGAACTTAATTAACCTTCATGAAAATGAAAGCAAGTATAACCCAAGCTGTGTTCTTTGGAGGAGAGTGAAAAACTGTCTCAATATTGTGCTTTCTCTGAATTGCAGTTGAATGGTGGCGGTGATGTGGCAATGCTTGAACTTACAGGACAGAATTTTACTCCAAATTTACGAGTGTGGTTTGGGGATGTAGAAGCCGAAACAATGTACAGGTAGGGGCAGGAACGGCTCTGTCAGTCTGGGTGGGGAGGACCCCGGGGTGGGGAGGCTGTAGTCACTGCAGGGCTGTGCTGTGCTTTGAAAATGCTTCTAACTGGTGTGTGTTTCCCCTCAGATGTGGAGAGAGCATGCTCTGTGTGGTCCCAGACATTTCCGCATTCCGAGAAGGTTGGCGATGGGTCAGGCAGCCAGTCCAGGTCCCAGTAACTTTGGTCCGCAATGATGGAGTCATTTACTCCACCAGCCTTACCTTTACCTACACACCGGAACCAGGGCCGCGGCCACACTGCAGCGCAGCCGGGGCCATCCTCAGGGCCAGCTCCAGCCAAGTGCCCACCAGCGACTCACACAGCAACAGCGAGGGCACTTACACGAGCGCCAGCGCAAATTCCACCAGTGTCACGTCATCCACGGCAACCGTGCTGTCCTAACGGCCGTCTTTTTGCTAGGACTTAAACTGACTTGAATGCGGCAAAAAGTTGACAGAAAAAGCAAGGATAAAATGAACACTCTTTTGTGGTTTCTTAGGAAAACTTTTCATACCAGGTGATCTGTTCAGAGCCCCATTACCTGCAAGTGCTGGTGTGAATACAGAAGCCACAGTAAAATGAAAAGCATCCACATGTACAAACCGTTGGAAATCAAGGTTTGCGGCTGTCTCTCTCACACACACCCCTTTTTGGTTGGTTTTTGTTTGGTGTTGATTAAATGGTCAAGAAGTAGATACGTGGCTGGAGTACAGGCTAAGCTAGAAGACACAAATCTGACATAGTTTGTGTGGACCAAGGGGCTTGCATAAGCTTTAGTAAAAGGTACATTTTCACCATGCCTTTTTTTGTATCACAGTATGTAGTACACCTTGTTACCGCTAGGTTGCACTCTCCACCCCTTCGAGCCTTGGCTCTAAAGTACTTTCAGGTTCAAGCCTGACCTTGCTTGTTCGTTCAATCTGAGAACCGAACACTTCCAGGCTCTTTCGGTCTAAGGCTGGAACTTTTTTTTTAAGCTGAAGTCTTATGACTTTTTCATAAGTTGGAATTATTTTGATTTCAGCAAGTCAAATTTTGTAAAGGCCTGCATATTTTTTTTAAGATTATATGAAGTCTGTGCAAAAGCTTTAAAAATGCCTCTGCCTTGCCTGCAATACATGCAATGTATGTTAACTTAGTCTATTCTCAGATACTGTTAGTAGTTATTTCTGTTTTCCTTTTTTTAATGTATTTATAGTGGTAATCCAAGAGGTCCTAACAGTTCTGTGGAGTTCCGTGTGGCCATTTAGTCGTTCCTGAGTTACCATTTGAAGGTTTGCTCCTCTTTGCCTGTCTATCAGTTTGTCTGTGTTCCAGGGTTTGTTCAGGTGTCCCTCCTCCTCCCCCAAATCTTGTACATAACTTGTATTATGTGTAAGTTAAACATTTTATCTTTAACTTGGAATGTTCCCAGTGATTACATTTAACAGGGTGTTTCCCACCTTGTTGGCAAATGACAAAAAGAAAAAAAAAAAAAGAAAAAAAGAAAGAAAGAAAAGAAAAAAAAAATGTATCATGAAAATTATTTGCTGCCAAGATGATGCCCTTAGGGTAAAATGAGGAAAGTCTCTGCAAGAAAGATGACCTATTGTACTTCATTTCCCCTTTTTTAGCCTAGGCCAGAACATCATTATAATTCTAAATATAAGATCACAAGATGGCTCTTTTTAGATGATAACTAAGTAAATAGCCAGAAGACAGTACCTTAGAAACAGATAGTTTTAAGTTTATAAAAATACAAATGTAACTTATATTTCCCTTCCCCCTTTGCCCTTTGTTTTTCTCCAGTAGAAATATTCTGTCCAGTTTTTTTTTTTTTTTTTTTCCCCTTTTCTCTTAAGCTTTGGTTGCATTCGGGTTTGTGTGCTAATGTTGCTAGTTTTTCCTGTTTCCATTCCTGCACTTTGGTAATGCCTTGTTCAGTTTGTTAGGATTGCAGCAGACTCATCTGGCTAGTTTAGTACAGGGAGCATGTGGGCGATGTTGAGGGACACAGTCTAGTGATGCTATCCTCCTATGTAGAGTGAAAACTACCTCTAGATTGTGGTTAGCTTTTACTGTCCCTTAAAACAGGAGCCGTGAGTACCTTCTGATGCACACTCTCATTTCTGCGGCGTTTTTGATGTCTTCCTGACTCCCTGGACTTGTGACAGTTTTCCTGTAGACTCGTTAAGAACCCTTTGTCAGGAGTATTGTTTTCCACCCGCTGCTTTGTCTTGTCGGCCACCGTTTCCGGAGACGGTGACACTGTAAATGCCACTTTGAACATCGATCTGTAAACTGCCTCCTCCTCGGTTTTTCAGGGGGCGGGGGGAGGTCATCTGTAAAACGTGTGCTGGTTAAATCTGTTGCTGCAGCTTCCCTTACCACCAGCCTCCCCCCCCCCCCCCCGCAGGCCACGCTGCATTAGCTGTTACAGCCGTTTCTCTTCAGATCTGCTGCAGGCAGTGCCCCCCCCCCCCCAGTCCCTTCATTCGGTGGCCAGGGGCAGCGCTCACTGTGGCCTTACCTACCTTTGCAGTAACTGTCCTCGCCTTTCCTTCAGAGCTGCTTCGTCTCAAGCACCACTCCTCAGTTGCCATGGAAGCAGGGTACTGCAGTCTGTTCAGAGCCTGAGCGGTCACAGCTGCTGCGTGCTTGCCCAGGACACGAGTCTCCTCCTCCTAGATTTGGGATTTAGTTAAGACATCAAGTCAACCGAGAACAGGCGAGAATCTTTCAAAGAACAAACTATTCCTTACCCAGCTTTGTAGCTTAAAGTAACTGTTCAAGTTCATGGCTTTATTAAAATGAACTTTGACTTTTTTAATGTTTATATCTTATTTCGGTTCTTTTGTTTATTTGAATAAGAATTGAAATAACTAGACTATAAGTCGTTTTCCTGTTTTCTTTCTTTTTTTTAACAAAGTCCAAGAATGTAACAATAAAGGCATCTTTCCTATGGTTCTGTGCCGGAGTCCTACCACAGTATAGGATGAACTGATTTGTCTGTTTACCATTTATTGATAGTTCTTTTGTCAGCTGCTTTTATTAAAAGTCCTTTCTGTGGGTTTGTAAATCATTTTCAGTACATGATGTATGGGAGTCTGTCCACCATTTACTCGGAATGTTTCCTCCAGATGCTGCTGCTGCAGATGCTGGGCGTTGACTGTCTCGAAGTCTTCTTAGAAGTGATTCCTTCAGCTGCACTGCGTGGCTCTGTGTTTCCATCCCCTTTAGAGTGAATGTGCACAGCTTCTCAAAACATGCCTAGATGTAGACCCTGAGACCCAGCATGGTTTTTAACCCCTTCCATGTGTGCAGAGGTTGGAAGGCAGGCCAGAAGCTGAGAATGCGGGGCGCCCTTTGCGTGATTGCTGCTGACCACCCTTAAACTGTGGCAACCTCCTCGTGTACGCCGGGGTCGAATCCAGGGCCACAAGCATATTTGCTAAGGCTTTTTGTTTGTTCTTTCATGAGAGAGGGTCTCACCCATGTAGCCCCTCAGGCCATTCTTGAGCTTTGCTGCCTTAGCCTCCAGGTGCGGGGATGCTGGGCGTGCTGGGCATGCTGGGGATGCTGGGCATGCTGGGCATGCTGGGGGTGGCCGGATGCCTCCACTGCTTTTGTCTTTAGAGAAACTGGTCTATCTGTCCAACCACAGGGAAATTCCAGTGTGATTTTTATTAACCCAACTAGTTATTTAATCAGAAAATCTGTTGGTGGGGGCATTCCTATTTTGAAGAAAATGCTATTCGATTGTTAACCAAGCTAATGGACATTGTTTTCCAAAGCAGCTGTGTTTCTGGTGAGTACTGAGCAAAAGTGTGATTTTCTGTGTCACTTGATTATTTTTCAAGCACTGTAACTTGGGATGGATGGTTAGAAACAATAATATATTAGGGTTTCTACTTAACCCTTTCAGGACTGAGCTGTATCACCTGTTAATTTCTCCCTGTGTTGTGATAAATGTTTGCCAGCATTCAGTACTGCGTCGGTCCCAATGTGGGTTTATGTAAAAGCTCAGTTAGCTTATTTCTTGTACCTTACAGCATGCTCTACACATTCAGTCCTCAAGGGGTTACATTACAAACTGTGCGCCTGTAAGGGTTATTAGCAATAAAATAGAAAATTGAGCAAGTTTATACCATAATTTTGTAGAAAAAAAAAAAAAAGAATCTGCTCAATTCCATATTTCATCCATGAAAAATCTGCAATACGGGCAGTTTCTAGGAATAAATAAAAAGCAAATGTAAACCATTGTAAATGTCTTCTGTGGGATATGCCTGATGCATGTGTCATCGTCCTTGATTTCAGAGTACTTCATACAGATAAAATTCAATTCCATATTTCAGCTTGTGGACTTAAAATCTTACCTTGTCCTTTAGATGACATTGAAGTAATAATTATAAGTTAGTTTCCTTTTCAGTGTGTTTGTGGGTTACTACTCAAAGGGCACATCTCCCAAGCCAATCCCCAACACAACTTGATTTTTAGCAATGGGTTACTTTTCTAGTATAGAGTTGTCATTTTGTATAGAATACCAAAGAAACATAATGGCAGGTTATTTATGCCTTTAGGCCGCTCCCCATAATAGGGCTGAGCATACTTTATGTAATATGGAGACAAATATAAAGGGAAAAAAATTACACCATTTCTGACCTCAGGCTAGTGCTTCCCTGACCTGACCTTTAGAAAAGGAGCTGGCAGAACTTTGATAGGAAGAGATGATATCCCGTCTTAAGAAGCAATTTGGTTGAAATTTGTTTTGTGGAGTCTCTAAAGATTGAGACTGTCAGTGGCTCGTTTGGTTTATAATTTAGAATGACAAGCTCGTAGTCCATACGGTATGTGATCTTTTCATGGGCAGTCTTGAAATCAATTGATTTTAATACATTGTGTCTTTGGCTATTGATCCCTAAATGGTCACTGATTACAACCATGCAGAAGGCGAGCTATGTTACATTGCACATGCAATAACATAAGTAGTCATAGAGGGAAACCCCCCAAAAAAATAAAATAGGCAAATAACATACAAATTATACACCACAAAAGAACCCCTTTAAAAAGTTGTTTTTTGTTTTTTCCTTTATAGTAAACAGCTCTAAAGACAAATGAAGCTCTTACATAAAATGCCCATGAGGTGGCTGACAGTCCAGCCTGAGGTTAACACCAGGGGCACAGGGGCACAAGAGCCGAGGGGAAGGACCCGAGAACCTGTTGGATTGGGTTAGGAGTAGGGTCACTGACATCCCTGAAGAAAGAATACTGAGTGTTGCTCTGTCTGGATGTAGGAAACATGGTGAATCTTCATTTCTTAACCAAGAGCTGCAGCTAAGCCATAGTACAAGAGGAGGGTGTGTGAGGGGCATGCGTGCTAAGTGCTGCTGTTGGAATTGTTGATTTTGGGGAGTTGACCATTGAAACTCCATGCCTGCTCTGGACAATTACTGTAAAAGTGAGTGAGAGGTAGGTGAGCATTGAGTGAGGTCTTTCTGGCTCAGAGAAAGTGGCTCGTGTTTATCATCCCGTGTGCACGCACTTCTCGTGGCTCTCTACCCAGAAATGCCATGCTTTTTACCAGTGCCGGGCAGATTTATTGAACTGTCTGGCTGTCTAACACGCGCACACGTGTGCACACACGCACGCACGCATGTGCACACACATGCACACACACACACCTCTCTACACACACACACACACACACACACACACACACAGGGAGGCCGTGTCCAGGTTGTTGTTACAGTGGCCTCTTGAACTGGTTTCCTCCGTCACAAATTCTCAATGTAGTATGTAGATATTTCAGTGTTGTAATGAAGTTTGGGGACAGTTGGGCCATTACAACTGAGAGACAGATGCTCTGCTCGTGGTAGTTATTGTCCTGAGAGCAATGAGTGTGCTGGTGGCTGATAGATCCCAAAGGCACACATGGTGTGATGCTTGGGAAGGGTTTCAGAGGAGGGGTAGGGGAAACTGTGGGCCCATTTGTCACAAGTTTGGGTTTTTGATGTTTTTGTTTAGGGGTCTCATAGCCCAGACAAGTCTCCTGTACCTTGTAGGTGGGGGTGGGCTTAATCTTGGCTCTTGCGCCACGTGTAAGATTACTGGAGTGTGCTACCATGCCTGGCCTCCCAGCATTAAGACTTAGCTTCTAGTAACCAGGCGTTTAGCCTGGGTTAGGACAAGCCCGGGACCTTTACATGTTCTGCAACGTTCCAGGCCCAGACCTCAGAGTGCAGCCCTCTGGAGAGGACTCCAAAACCCTGCTGATGTGATGTGACAGAGTCCCATAGACTGGCGTCAGTGGTTGAAGATGGTTCGCAGAGCTTTGGAAGTTGGAAACCCAGTCAGCACAGTCGGGACTCTGGCTTTCAGATAGCTAGTTTCAGCGTGCTCTTATACCACAGGGAAAAAGTTGTAGCTTCCACCCCATAGGCTCTCATTTAACTGTAGTTTCTTCCAGGACTCTTGCCTCAGACACACACGCTTAGCGGTTTAAATGACAAATTATCTGTCTGCTGCTGCTATTTGTTGCCTGTATTTTAAATCGTGGTTGAGGCTTCTCCTAGTACATAAAATGGTGTATGAAGTTGGGCCAAAAGGACAGGCAGAGAGCTGGCTTTAGGGAGAAAAATGGAGACAATTCAGTAGCAGACGGTGGTCCTCATGCCCGGCACGCGCTAGTAACAGGAAAACCGTGGTGAGGCAGGTCAGGGGCAGTAGCGCTGTGAACTGGGAAGTTGCTTTCCCAGCCAGCTTGAGCCAGAATGCTTGCTTGCTTTAGGGAGGGGACTGACGGGGAATTTTCTCAGGGCCAGATTGAAGGTAGCTGCAGCATCTAGAGACACCCTCCTAAACATCACAATAGGTTTCCTACTGTAGCTGCCACAGCTGGGAACCCAGAGGGCCACCCCGGTGCTGTGGTGACAAGTGGTGTCTTTATGGAGCTAACTGTTGTGTCTCACGTGTCACCAGCGATGAAAGCGGCCTGGAGAAGTTGATCTGTGCCCCTTTGTGGAAGGTTCAAAACTGCTCGCTTCTGGTGTGTGGCCTCTGCCACTGCCCTTAGTCCCCTGTCCCAGATCCGACTTGAGTCCCAGGCTCTGCCTTGCTCCTTGGGAGGCCTTTTACTGTGTAAGATTGCATGGTAAGATTCCTGGCCTCTGCCACCTACACAGCGTCAATGGCTTTGTAGACCTGGTTTATTTCTAAGCAATACCACAGGCAGGCAGGCAGGCATTGCGTGTCCAGCCAGCAGGACAGCAGGCCCCTGCCTAACCAGGGGCGTGTCTCCCAGAGAAACAGGAGGCACATAACAACCTCTGCAGTCACCTAGTGGGGTGTAGAGGAGAAGAGGAAAAGGTTGCAGTTTGGACCCTGCATTGCCTGGCAAGAGAAGACTACTCCAGGGGGGGGGGGGGACAGCTGTCTGCAGATTCTCAGCAATGAAAAACCTGGTGATCCTGGCCAGACACAGGACTGAGTGACAGAACCCTTCACTGCCGAAAGGTTTTAAGTAACATTTTCCAAGTCACTGGAATTAAGCTTCTCTTTACACCGGAGAAGGCCTTCGTGTCTAATCACAGCTTAGCTAGTCCACCTCCAGGGCTATGAATGTTGCCTGTCTAAAACTGCCACTCGCCATGCATGACCAGAGTTAGGTGACGGAGTGTCAAGCCACCCACAGCTGTTTAGCATCCAAATTGAAAGTACCCAGAAGTTAGAGAAGCTCTTACAATCTTTGGCTTGAAACCAAAACACCATCTCCATTGTAATTGGGTTCCTTTTTCATGAGAGCAGTTTTTACTAATTTAGAACATAATTAGAAAAAAACAAAACTAATGAGCAATATATGTGGTAGGATTACATTGGCTGAGCCTGTGCGCTAGGCAGGGATACTATTGCTATGGAAAGATACCGTGACCCAAGAAATCAGCTTGAGGAAAAGGTTTATTTTCCTTCCCCGAGGTCTTCATAATTGAGGTTTCTTTTCTCTCTGATGACTTTAGCTTGTATCGTGTCTTAAAAGCAGCCAGAACAGCGTGGCCGTCTGTCTGCTGCAGGGTAGGGGTTGGGGCGGGAACTGCACAGAGTTCCACCTGCAGCGTGGTGCTTGGAAGACCACGGGTGTTCCTCTCCCCACAGAAGTAACTGGACATCTAGATGACAAGAGACGGCAGACCGTACATAGATGCTTGGTGAGCCGAGGAGCAGAATCCCAGAGGTGGGTTTAGGTAAGGGGCAGAGGGAGGAGAACTGAATTGGAGAAGACAGAAGCACGCACACACCCACCCCAGTGCATGTCCCAGAGGCCTGCTCTGGTATGAACAGAACCAAGGTGTCTTGGGGAACGCAGTGTTGACCCTCTTCCTTTACGTGGTTTGAACCCTGACTTCTGTGGACCACCACTGAGAAAGATGGCCTGGCAGGTGCTGATGTTGGAGCCCAGCGCACCTGAACTGCCGCTTTTGTAACTTCTCCTTCTTAACATTTTGTAATAAAGATATTTTAGAAACAGGCATATTAAGGTGTGTGTGTACTTTATGCTTTTGAAGGAGCTGGGGTGTGTGTTGGGGGGGTGGGGTTTCAAGCCCCTGATGTGATAGCCAATGAGTAACTTGTTACAGAGTCAGTTTGATGTACTGACTTGCCTGATAGCTCACCGTGAGTCTTCCCAGCACCCCAGGTCCTGGGAACATTCCATTTCCTGGCTACATTCTCAGGCTTCCCACTTCTAACAGTCCGCACAGTCCATTCTCCCTCTGCAACGCTGCCCCTAGAACTACCCCTGTCTGAGCTGCCCAGGTACCACCGTTACTGGAGCGTTCCCCCAGTGAGACGGCAGCGGGTGGTAAAAGGGGGAAGATGAGCTGCTCTGGAGACTGCCGGGGAGCAGCGTTTGCTCTACTGGGCATGAACGGCCACCCCCCGTAGTGGAAGCCTAACGGCTGGGCCCGGTTAGCAGTTTACCCTGCCTTGGACAGTGAGCACTCGAGCCACCGGGGTCTTGGTGGAAGATGCAGTAAGAAGAGACTTGGGGAGGGCAGGCTCATCATCAGGCCTGCTGAGTGAGGGGCTACTCACGCCACTCCAGAATCAGGCACAATGCCTGGCACCAACATCCTAAAGACAAGGAGTTACTTGGTTCCTGATGTCCTTTGCCGTGTCGATTTGATGCCCGTGTTGAAGAAGCATTGTGGCAGTTAAGAGTGTGAAGGAAGAGGCTTGTTCACTGTGGCAAGCTGGGCAGAAGCAGAGAGAAGGGGATGGCTCGGCTTAGGCTCCTTAGCTCCCTTTTAGTCAGGACTCCCAGCCTGTGGGATGGTGCTACCCACAATCGTGAAGTCCCCACACACCCACACCCGCCAGAAGCAGCCAGAGCTTCCCCAACTTCCTAGTTCTCGCCTTCCACCCTCTTCCCAAGTTGACCAGTCTCTAGGCACATGGACTCTGGTGTCCTCCATTGAACCCTGCAAACAAGCTCTCGTTTGGGTCTGCTGTGTCCTAGTCTTGATCACTTCCTGTGGTATTCTCAAGTCTGTGCCACACCCTCTCTGGGCACCTGCAAGACAGCATTTCCATACCCTTCTGCCCCTGTCTATACCCTCCACCTGATTTCTTAAGGCATTTGCTTCACCTGATCTTATCTGTCTTTACTTGGGTTCTTTATTTCTCTCCTGCAGTCAATCAGCATGAAGCCTCTCGGGACCGGAGACAGCATTTTGTCCCTCACGTCCCTAGACTCCAGTGTAGTAAATAGCACATGGCAGATGCACCATAAATAGCACACCGACATGAGGAGCACATGTGTCCAGGAGGTGAGGGCTCGTCAGATGTGATGATCCATTTCACTTTATTTCTTAATTAAAAAAAAAAACAAAAAAAAAACCTTACTCCGTAGTGATTCGGGGCCAGAACCATGTATTTGTGTCACCAGCCGCCTAAGCTCAAGAAGACAGAGTGGACAGACAAGGCTGTAGATACTGGGAGTCAAGAGCGTTGGGACCCTCGGGGTTGTGGCTGTGGGGTTGTCTGGGTTAAGTGAGAGGCGGGCAGGAGTTCCTGTGCCCGGAGGGAGAGTTGACTTAAGCACTGGTGGCCGCCTCCTCTCCTGGGTAATTTCCAGTTCCTACGCAGAAGGAAGTGGGGTTTGTGGGTGTTTTCAGAGAAGACAGTCTGTTTTGGGCAGGGCTTGCTAGAGCAACAGGACTGTTGAATACACGAAATAAGAGAATGTATTAGGTTGGCTAACCCGGGGGCTGGGTAGTCCAGCAATGGACTGTCTCCACACTGGGGAGTCAGAGAACCCAGTGTCTGCCTGTGCCGATACCTCAGCTGAAGGCCGGAGCCTTTCTAGAAATAGAAAGCTTGGGTGCCCTGTGACAATGGAGGATGGCAGGTGCGGTGAAATTAGGCAGACAATACCCCCATGTCGGGCAGGGTCACGCCCACGTGTAACCCCAACTCAAGGGACCCGTGTGTCACCCCGCCTCGTAGAGCACCTGCACACACGCCAACAATACATTTTTTCCTTTAAAAGAAATTTTACTCTCTTAAGTGTGAATGTTTTGCCTACTTGTACACACGATACACATATGTACGTGCATCGTGTGTGCCTGGTGTTTGTGAAGTCCAGAAGAGGGTGTCAGACCTCCTGGAACTAGAGTTGTGGATGGCCTTGATGTTAAAACTTTACTATTTAGTAAGCACTGATATGATCGTCAGTGTTATTTTGTTTTGTTTGAATACTTTCAGGGAAAACCTCCTAGTAATGGGGGACACAGCCTGAATTGGCCATCCTCTGTAGCCAGGAAAGGCCTTAAGTGGGGGGATTGGAACACCAACCCAGCCACAAAAGCCTTCCAGCAACAGTGAGTTCTGCCTGCCCGTTTGGGCTTGGAGACTCGCAGAATCCTCATGAGAGAGATCAGACAGAGCAGACAGAGTCCCAAGCCAAACGGTAGGTGCAGTTCCGGGAATCCTGAGGAGACGCGGCAGGAAGGGGCACAGGAACCAGAGGTATCAGGGCCTACAAATCTATTGACGGGCTCACAGAGAGAGAGAGCCGGTAGGGGCCTGGCCTGGCCCTCTGTAGTTACATTGTGGCTGAGTAGCTTGGTGTCCTTAGCGACTCCCAACAGTGGGAGCCAGGGCTGTCTGACTCTTTTGCCTGATTGTGGAACCCTTTTCCTCCTGGGTTGCCTCGCCCAGCCTTGGTGTGATGGTGCGTGCCTGGTCGTATTGTGGCCTGGTGTGCTATGTTTGCTGTGTCCTTGGGAGGGCTGCTCTTTTCTGAGGGGGGGGGGTGAGGAGGGGGTGCTGGGAGGTGGGGGGAGGGGAATCTGGATGTAATGTATGAGAGAAGAGTAAAAGAAAAAAGTGCAAGCTGTGAGGCGCCACGTTCAGTCTTACACTTCCGGCATCAAACCTATTTTATGCACTTACCCACCCGCAGAAGAAAAGAAACCATGGTAGACTTAGAACTATACAATCTGCTTCATATCCTCTTGCATAACTCTTGTCCATCACCTGCAATCCTCACTCACCCTTTACATTTAGACTTTCGTGGTCTCTTTTCTACTCCAGCCATATGAACATTTGTTCACACGTATGCACACGGTATCGGCCAGATTCTGTGTGTGCAAAAGGACACGGAGGCTCATTTCTGAGATTGTGTGACCTTACGCATTCTAAGACTGTGCATTTCCTTACAAACTTTACACTTCGTTTTCCTTAGAGTGGTATTCATATATATATATATATATATATATACATAGTACTCATATAATAAATTCATACATATTATACGCTTGTATCACTTAATATGATTACATATTAAATTACGTTATTTGTTAGTCATTCACCCATCTGTTGATGGCCAGCGAAGTTGATTCCAATAACGCAGCAATAAACGTGAGGTACAAATATCCCCGTTTTGGGGTGTGGAGTTCCCTGGACACATGCCGAGGAGTGATACAGCTATGCCATAACTTAGTTCTATTTCTAATTTTTTGAGAAAATTTAAATCGATGTCCTTAACAGCCGTATCCATTTGTACCCCACACCTGCAGTAAGTAGGATTCCTTTCTGCCCATGCCCTGTCTACCATTAGCACTGTCAGATTTGTTGACGGCAGCCATTCTGACTGGGGTGAAGTGGTAATCTCAAAGTAGGTTTCGTTTGCATCCCCCTGATGGCCCAGGATGTTCAACACTTCTTCAGAGCGCCATTGGACATTTGTCTTTCCACGTTGTAACCCTGCCCATTCAGTTCATTTCCCCGTTTGTTGGCCATTTTATTCCCTTGGGGCTTCATGTCTTCAATTCTTTGTAAATTCTGGGCATGAGTCTGCTCTCGGGTGTAGCTGGTTAAGCCTCTCTCCCTTTGTGGGCTCTCTGCCGATTGTTTCCTTTCCTGTGCAGGAGCCTTGTTTATTTACTTGCTTGTTTGTATGTTTTGAGAGACAGGGTTTCCCTGTGCAGTCCTGGATGTCCTGGAACTCGCTCTGTAGATCAAGATGGCTCCAGACTCACAGAGATCCGCCTGCCTCTGCCTCCCGAGTGCTAGGACTAAATACTGCACCACCACCACCCCACCTAGATTCCCCCTTTAAAGAACGTTTTGCTTTTCCTGAAGTTCTAGGTGCGCTCTTTCCCTATCAACTTTCTTCTCATCTAGCTCTTTATGTCAGAGTGCTTCGTCAGACCCAGAGCTCCAAGTCGCCGTGTGTGTCTGACACAGTTCTTAGTGTGGGAGATCAGTAATGAACAACTTAACACTTGGTTAAAGAAAATCTATCAAAGTCACTTTCCAAATACTTAGGTGAATGCCCAGGAATCATTGCCTATGTTTTCTTCCTTCCCCTTATGCAGAGTTTACCTCCCAGAGCCCCGGGTTGCTGTTCTCCACTTTGCGGCTTTTGCTTTCTTCTTACAGTTTTCTCCCTTGTTTCCATTTGCATCTTCTTTGCAAGATTTTAGGATATTTTCAAAAGTTCTTGTGGGATACACACACACACACACACACACACACACACACACACACACACACACACACTGTTTCTATGAATCCCACTCTAGCACAGGTCCCAACGGTCGCCGGGAGCTGTGACCTTCAATGGTGGGATGGTGGGACAGCTTGTTGCTTCCCTGAAGGATTCTTCTTTTCTCTCTCTGGACCGCCTGCCCCCAGCCCCTCCAAGGGTTCCATTTTTCATCTTCCTCACGCCTTCCATTCCCCCCCCCCCCCCGTTTCATTCCATGTCTGAAGAATTTTATTTCCCTTTAATAGGTTTTAGATGCCACCCCTTCCGTTTTTCACTGGTCTTTCCTTCCTACATTTCCATAGTATGGAAGGGCCGGGTGAGGCTTGGTTTACTGAAACCCGTCTGGGTTTGCTGCCGGCTGCCAGAAGGGCAGGGAGATGGGGACTCTGTTTCAGCTGTCCACTGGAACAAGCTGCACGTTCTTTCACAGCCTTGACTCGGCCTCACCGGGCACGCTGTGTGAGGAAGGTCATTGCAGCCTTGAGTGGCTAGAAACACAGTGGCTAGTGTTTGCTCAGCTCCAGGCAGGCCAATGGGAGGCCTGGGGGAGAAGACAGTTGCCGGAGTGGCTAAGGGTTGGCTCAAATAGAGCCTTCGTCACCCTCGTTTAACCCTGGACCGTTGCTGGCAGCTGTGCGTGTACCTCATTCCCCACCTCTCAACGCCTCCGTGACCCTTTAGTGTCACAAGCAACCGGGGGAACGTACATTTTAAATAAAGCCCAAAGTCAGAGATTTGGGGTGACGTTTTTGTAAGAAAAAAAAATGACAGAAATTTTAATTAGTGGGCACAGCCTCAGAGGAAAGGACTTGGCCCAGTATAAAAAGATCTAGAAATTAACAACTACATGTTTGTGTTAATTAAAACCTTACATTTGGTTAAAAAGAGTTTCTCCCACCTTAACTATTTTTTTTTTTTTTTTTTTCTTCCTCACTGATCCTGGTTGAGGTTTGATTGACAAGAAACGCGGGACTCACCTGGAGGGGTAGTGTGCTGCCCGGTCCTAAGGATTAGGCGCTGGTGGGAGTTACAGATGCTGCCCTCCTCAACCCCCTAAGCAGCAGGAGCTGGCACCTCTCCTCTGCCCGGGAGAAGCGGTGCCTTCTTGCAGACGCTGCAGCGTAGATACAGTAGGACTGATACCCACCACAGGTGTGGTATAGACCAGGCTGGTACACTTCAAAATCTGTTGCTTCCCTTACACTGGTGTGCTCATCTGTACAGGTGTGTACACGCGTGTGGAGGTCAGAGGTCAGCACCCCGCGCCTTCCTCATTAACACTCCGCCGTATCGTATTTTTGGATGCAGAGTCTCTCACTGAACCTGGACCTTGCTGTTTGGGCCACACTGGCTGGCTGGCTAGTCCCAGGGATCCCTGTTGTCCCTGCCTCCCCAGAGCTGAGCTTGCCGTCACGTACCCATGGCTATTAAGTAGTTCTCCTTCTTGGGTGAGTGGTGGGGATCGCCAGGTCAAGTTGCCCCGCAGGTTTGTTCAGTCCATAATTTTGCTATGTTGGGATGGACACCTGCACCCCAACAGGAGTCATCAAATCCCTGTACAGGGCTCCGGTCTTGGGCACGAAGGACTTCAGAAACGGCCACAGTCTGTTCTGGATAGGGTGATTGAGTCCGGGCGGGCTATCCTTGCTTTCACACGACTATCTGCTGCCTCCCTGTGGACTGTAGTGGGAATGGCTGTGCTGAGCGGGGATTCGGGAATGTCACAACCCGTCAATGACTCCACATTGAGTGTGGGTGGAATGGAGAGCTTGCCCTCACTTGCCTTAGGCTGTTATCAGACCGAACGAATGTGTAGAGCCACGTGAGGTTAGCCTGCGCGTCTCCGGGATTCACTCCCGTGGTGCCTGATTCGGGAAGACTGTTGGGTCCAAGAAGTGACATCTGTACAAGTTCCAGGAAGTGACCCAAGAAGCAAGCAGCAGGGTGCTGGCCCATGCCAACCTTCTCTACGGTTTCCTCTGTTGTGACTTGGTACACTCTGTGACTCCACTCTCCGAGCAAATACAGAGCAGCCGGCAGTATGTGTAGGGGCAAGACATTGAAACAGCTTTCCCTTTGAAAGGCCAGCCTTGCCGGCTCGGGAAGTATAGACTCACATGTTCACACATGTGTGTTGTTATCCTTTGTTCTCAGCCCCCACCCGTCTGCACCTGTAACCCCCAACCTCGTTCCTTTCCCTCCTGCAGTTAGCCTTCCCTTCTGCCTTCCTGTCCTACACACGCCATTGCCCCTCTGTTTCCCATCATCTCTTCCCACCTGCTCACGGTCCCACTTGTAGCCTATGACCTATGCGCACACTGTGAGTACACACGTGACTATTGACAAACTGTCCTGGTTAGCTCTTTGTCAGTTTGACATGGGCTGGCATTTCCTTTTTTCAACATTAATTAATTAATTAATTAACTAACTTTGTTTTTTGAGACAGGGCTTCTCGGTGTAGCTCTGACTGTTCTGGAACTCCCTCTGTAGACCAGACTGGCCTTGAACTCAGAGCTCCACCTGCCTCTGCCTGCTGAGTGCTAGGGTTAAAGGTGTGTGCCACCACTTCAGGTGTGAGGCATTTTTTTATTATTATTATTAATGGTTGACATGGAAGAGTCCACTGGCGGTGGTCACACCCCTGGCCAGGTGGTCCTGGCTGGGTAAGAAAGCAACTGAGCAAGTCATTGAGAGCAAGCCAGTAAGCAGCTCTCCTCCACGGCTTCTGTTTGAGTTCCTGCCTTCTCTCAGTGATGGACTGTGATGTGGACACGTTAGCCAAATAGACCACCATAGGCATAGAAACCAAACTAAAACACACACGTGCGCAAACTCACACACACACACTCACACACAGACACACACTCACACACAGACACACACTCACACACACACACCGACACATGCACACACACCAACACATGCACACACACACAGACACACATACTCTCACACACACAGACACACTCATACAGACACACACACTCACACACAGACACACCGACACACCCACACTCATACACAGACACACTCTCATACTCACACACACCGACACATGCGCACACACACACAGACACACACACTCACACACAGACACACACTCACACACACCGACACACACACACCATACACAGATACACTCTCATACTCACACACACTGACACACACCGACACATGCACACACAGATACACACACAGACACTCATACACAGACACACACACACTCATACACAGACACACTCTCATACTCACACACACCGACACATGCGCACGCAGACACACACACTCACACTCACACACAGACTCACACACACACACACCATACACAGATACACTCTCATACTCACACACTGACACACACCGACACATGCACACACACACCAACACATGCACACACACAGACACACATACTCTCACACACACACACACACACTCATACAGACACACACACTCACACACAGACACACCAACACACACACACTCATACACAGACACACTCTCATACTCACACACACCGACACATGCGCACACACACACAGACACACACACTCACACTCACACACAGACACACACACTCACACACACAGACACACACACAGACACTCATACACAGACACACACACACTCACACACACACCGACACACACACACACCATACACAGATACACTCTCATACTCACACACACTGACACACACTGACACATGCACACACAGACACACACACAGACACTCATACACAGACACACACACACTCATACACAGACACACTTACATACACACACACCGACACATGCACACACACACACACACACAGGTATGTAATTCTAAATGCAAGTTCCACATATGATCGAAAACGTGACTTTTGTCCCTGCAGGCCTATCTTGTTTCTCGTAACAGGAGTTTCTGGTTCTATCTATGTCCCTGTAAATGCTCAAGTTCATTTTCCTTACACTACAGAGACTCCATTGTGTGTATGTGCCACATTGACTTTGTCTATTGGTGGACAGCTTGGCTGGGACCACTTCCGGGCCATTGTGAATATGCAGTTAGAGACAGGGATGTGTAAGTTTCTATACTGACCCACAAGCCTTCATCTGTAAACCTGAGGAGTACTATGAATGGGTCATATAGCAGTTTTATTTTTTATGATTTAAAACAATGAGCCTCTACGAAAATATGAACAAAGGAGTCAGGACCATGATGGAGAAACCCACAGAATCAGCTGACCCGAGCTAGTGAGAGATCCCTGACTCGGGTCTCACAAATGGGGAACCTGCAGGAGACAAAACTCGACTCCCTTAATACAGGTGACGATGGTGTGACGGGCAGTGAGTTCAAGACCTAACACTAATGCACAAACTGACTTAGCGGAGCCCATTCTGCATGGACAGACACCTTGCCCAGCCTAGACAGGGTTTTGGGGAGGAGAGATGCCTTGGTCCTGCCTCAATGAGATGATGGGACAGACTTACTAGACTTCCTAGGGGAGGACTCACCCTCTCCGTGGATCAGGGGAGGGGAGGGAGTGGGTGGAGAGGAGGGAGGGGGAACTGGGATTGGAATGCAAAAGCTAAATTAATAAAAATAAAATACAATAAATGAGCCTCTATAGTGGCTGCACCACAGAGATCACCTGCAGAGGCAGAGGTAGGCGATCTCCGGTTCTTCCAAGACTGTCAGAGCTGCATAGAGAGACCCTGTCTGGAAAAGTCAACGGAGAAGAGTCTGTTTCCTACACCTCTACAGCATTCGCTGTCATTTGTCTACTGGGTGACAGCTCTTCCATCTTGGGGGTGGGGTGGGATTTCAAGGCTGTTTTAATTTGAATCTCCCAATGGCTAAGGATATTAAACATTTTTTCCCCCAAACATTTCCTGGCTATTGCATTTCCTTTGAGGGTTGTCTGTTTAACTCCTTGCTTTTTTTTTTTTTTTTCTTTTCTTTGATGATTAACGTTTGCCGTTCTTTATATATGTTGGTATTTGTTCCCTGTCGACCGTGCAAGTGACAGATGGCTTCCCTGGCTGCAGGCTAGCTCTTCACTCTGTTGACTGTCTCTTTTGATGTGCAGAAGCTGGGATGACCTTGACTGTGGATTGGAGAACGTGAGCATTGATGTGGGAGCCTTGTGTTTCAGACCCAACATTTACTGTGGCTTTTTCTGACCAGAGGCCGGGCCGGGCACGGAGACTGTAAACGCTGAGCACAGGGGAAGGAGGAAAGGCACGGCCTTCCTGTTGTAGACTGTAGACATCTGCTCCCAGGAAGATGTGCTGGGAGTTTGCATTTCTGTAGAACCATACAAATGTCACCCCACAGATACCCTTCAGTGGGGGTTTTTCCATGGAGGGATTGAGTTCTGGGGGTGGAGGGGGCATGATGTGATGCAGCATTTCCAGAGGAGTTCAGTCTAGTCACAGGCTGAGTTACCGCTCTTGATAAAGCCCAATGGTCAGAGACACAGAATGCCCAGTGCCTTGGAGGCCATAACAAGAGGAGGAGATGGCAACCACCTAGGGCCCTTGCCCTCCGTGGGAGCCTTCCACCCACAGTGAAGGAGACCACCTTCCCAGGGGAGCAGGTGAGGTGACAAGCAGCCACTTAAACAATGGTGTTGTTGGTTTCATCATCTGGAACTCAGAGGTGTGCTAGCCCGAGCCAGATAAGATACAGGTGCACAAGATCTCACCGAGGCAGAGCAGTTAGCGTTCAGGCCCTGCATGCGGCGGTTCTCACACGGGGCAAGGACTCGACAGGCAAATAACGGCAAAGATAAGTTTCAAAGAGTTCAAAACGCAAATGTTGACATTAATCGGATTCCTTTGAACCAACAGGAAGAAGTGCACATCCAAACGCAGGGGTTCTGCTGGGCATCCGAAGAGCCTGGATATATTGATTATTCATTTACTTTTTTTTCCCCTCTCTCTATCCCTTAAATAATCGGGCCACAGGTTGATTATAGATTTCATCTCAATGAGCAGAGCCTTAAATGTGGGGATGAGGAGTTGAAGTTCCGTAGATGGGTACCTGAGGATGCAAGGACAGAGGAAACATCCTAATGCCATCCCCAGGTGCCTGGTATTCTAGCATCCAGGAGAAAATCCTAACGTCATCTTTGGTCCCTGGACCAGGATTCTAGCATCTGGGAAAGTGGTGTGTTATATTCCTAGGGACACCCTCGCGTCAGCACGTCACGCCTTAATGGCCAGCGTCCTCCCTATGAGGGGCTTTCTTGAGCTGCCATAAACGGCCCAGCCCTGTCCCTTCTAGGTACCAGTGCAGGCCCATGACAGTCATACAACTGGGAGTTAAAGGTAAGAGCATTTCTGAACCTGCCTGGCTATCCCGTTGAGCTGCGTTCTGAACATTTCTTGTCTCTTTCTCTGGCTACCTTTTTCTGAGGCCACTGGCATCCTAGCCTCCAGCATGTCCTCCATCAATTCCCCAAGATTCTCTTGGCCAGGTTTCCCACAGGCGCTCTGGTTTTCCATACAAACCAATGATCCCATTGGTTAAAAGTGGCGCCATATCGCTCTCTCTCCCAAAAGTTGTCCTCTGAGCTTGGCGGTGGTGGTGGCGGCGGCGGCGGCGGCGGCGGCGGCGGCGGTGGCGGCGCACGCCTTTAATCCCAGCGCTCGGGAGGCGGAGGCAGGTGGATCTCTGTGAGTTGGAGGCCAGCCTGGTCTGCGGAGCAAGCTCCGAGACAGCCAACCAGTTAACACAGAAAATACGGGTCTCAAAAACCTAAACACCAAACCAAACAAACAAAAGTACCATTATCTTCTGACATCTGTGTAAACAACGTCACACACACACACACACACACACACACACACACACACACACACACACTCCTCACTATCCCTCCCGCTCCCTGCAGTTAAATAAAAAAGGTAACGCGTTCTCCAGGGCTGAGTAATTGTCAGAGCTCTAGTGTAAACGGCCACCACTTTCATACAGCTAGGGATGCGCTGCAGACCATCCCCACCGCCTTTTCCATCTCCTGGCTCCTTTCCTCTCCCTGTCTGCACCCCTACGTGCCCCTGCCCATTCCTTGTTTGTCTCTTTTGTGTCCTCAGCCTTGTCCTTTGAAATGCCTTCTCATCGCTGTCATCTTTAATCCAGCATCATCTACCGAGGTTGGCCCAAATGTCACATCCTCTGCAAACCCCTGGCCGCCTCTCTGACGCCCGGTGTCTCTCCAACTCTTTCCTCACACGCCTCTCCTAAGGTGGATGTGAGCCATTGGTTTGATTTCTGCTTGCGGTGAGTCTCCACAGCATAGAATGGGCAGGCCTCGTGGAAGGTCTTCGAGCTTCTGTTTCAAACCTGCCGTGTCTACAACAGGGACTAAGCAGTTTTTGGTAATTACTCAAGTAAGTGCCAGTGGGGAGGTGAGCACTGTGCGGTGGGTGAGCTCGTTCGCATCTGGGAGTACAGCTCCAGGGTTCAGTGGGAAAGAACCACCCAACAGAGCAGCTCGCTCCAAGCCTGCCCAGCACCCAGCCGAAGGCTAGGGGCACCCGGGACCAGGGAGCCACAGAACTTTCACATCCCTGGAGTTACAGGCATCTTTGGCCCCCGCTCACTCTTCTGGGCAGGGGGTGCTTAGGCTTCCGGCAAGGGATCCTGGCAGAACCCCAAATGTGCCACAAGATACACTCACTGCAGGCAGTTTTGTGAGACCAGGGAAGGCAGGAAACACGACGGAGATGACTCAGAAACAGAGCTTTAAGAACTGCTGTCCAAAGTAGAAAGGCTAAGAAAAAAGTAAGAGTCTGCTTTCAGGTGTGGAGGGGTCTGTTTTATCTGTTGCTTGTTGGCTTTATTTTCATTTTTGTGCTTGAGACAGGGTCTAGCTTTGCGAGCGAGCTGGCCTTGAGCTCATGATCTCCCTGCAGCCCCAGGCGCCCTACTGCAAGGAGCAGAGCGTGCGCTAGCTATCACTCCTGGCTCGGGGGTGGATATTTCTTCCAATGAGCCCTGCTAATTTTCTTTCCTCTAAAAGTCAAACTGCAACGACCACTGTGAGCCTCCATCCTCGGAGGATAAAGGAGCAATGCATGATGTTTTCCCACAAGCAGGCCACCTAGAAAGCATCGCATCAATGTCACAAAACGCCCGAGATCCACCTGACAGGAGGAAGAGAGCTTAGTCCGGTTTATACTTGTGAAGGCTTCATTGGTCCATGGCTGGCTAGACCCACAGGGCCTATGGTAAGATAGAGAGCATCATGGAGCGAGCATGAGGCTCAGGAAGCCCGATCACTCACGGCCAATGGGGAAAAAGAAAGGAGTCAGTGCCCCCGGTAACCCCTCCAAAGGCACAATCGCGCTGTGGAACAATCTTTGCACTCTGTAACTATGTTTTTGCTCCATTGTTAATAAAAAGCTGATTGGGTGGAGGGGGCAGGGGGAGGGGAAGGAGGGGGAACTGGGATTGGTATGCAAAATGAGAAAAGATTAAAAAAAAAAAAGCCCATTGGCCGATGGCTAGGCAGTATTTGTGGGTTAGAGAGAATGCTGGGAAGAAAGAGGGCGGGGTCAGAGGAGTTGGCAGCCAGCCAGAGAGAGGAAACTCAGAAGGTGGAAGACGAGAGGTAGAGCCACGTGGCAGGGCGTAGGTTAATAGGAATGGGTTAATTTGAATTGTAAGAGCTAGTTAGTACTATTTGGGAACAGCTGCCGAGACACAGAAAAACCTACAAATGGCGCCCACCAGGCAGAGCCTGGGGAGTCCAGAGCCAGACGTGGAAGGAGCAGCCTGGGAAATTCATAGATGAGGAAGATGAGCCTAGGGACAGCGCATTAATCGATTAATGGAAATGGGTTAGGTTAAGTTGTAAGAGCTGGCTGGAGACGAGCCTAAACTATTAGACAAGCTTTTATAATTAACAGTTGAGTCTCAGTGTGGTTATTTGGGAGCAGCTGCTGGGACACAGAGAAACAGAGACGTACAGCTTCCCTTTTGTTTGTTTTTTGTTTCTTTATGAGATAGGGTTTGTCTGTGTAACAGCCCTTACTGTCCTGGAACTCACTCTGTAGATCAGGCTGGTCTTGAACTCACAGAGATCCACCTGCCTCTACCTTCTTAGTGCTGGGATCAAAGACGTGCGCCACCACCACCTCCTGATTTATAACTTCCTTATACAGAGCCCCATCCTTGAAAAATTTCATCATCATCTCCCATGGCATCTCAGTCTGGTGACTAATCCTCTAGCACCATCTATGGAAGACTGGGGAGGCTGGGGGAGGCTGAGAAGGCTCTCCTACAGCCCGTGGCAGATTCTCTCTGGCCCTCATGCTCTGGTGTCTTGGCAGGGCCTCTCCCCATCTCTGTGAGCGCTTACTGCCTCTTCCTTCCACTGGAAGGCAAGCCCCAATAAACAGTGAGCAGCACCCCCCCACACCCACCCGCATAGGATAGTCCCAGAGCCCAGAACAATGTCTGCCCAGACTTCATGCAGGCTCATTGGTGGCTCTAGTTGTCAAATAAAGACCATTAAGTGACTGTCCCCTTCACTGTCTCTCAAATGCTCATTCCCAGAGACTCTGCATCTAGTTTTAAGGAAGGAGCACATCCCTGCATGACAGTACAGCCTTCCTGCCTGTCCCTGGCCAGAGAGGATTTTCTGTGGGTCTGGGAAACAACAGCTAGAATTGCCTGACGAGTATGGGGCTCATTTGTATGTAAAACCAGCAGCCCTTCCAGAATTATTTCTAAATGGCCATTCCTAAGCTGCACCAAGTCTGCAGAGAGTCTCTGACATGAAAAAAGTTCTCTCTCTCTCTCTCTCTCTCTCTCTCTCTCCCTCTGTCCCTGTCTGTTTCTCTTTTTTGCTTCTGGGACAGTTAAACTTACTAGACTAGACCTTGCTCTGACCTCTTAAGGGGAGACAGTATGAAGGGAACTGTTTCTCTGTGAAACTTATCCATGACAGTTGCATGTGCACACACACACACACACACACACACACACACACTCACAGGCACAGTCTTTTTTGTGGGGATTGGGTCCTCTTGACAAATCTGCTCTTCTGAATCCTAGGGCTTAGATTTGAGCATCATCAGGAGGCTGCCTCTGTGTTCATTCGTATTTTGTTTGCTTGTTTGTTTTTCGAGACAGGGGTTGTCTGTGTAGCCCTGGCTGTCCTGGAACTCACTCTGTAAACCATGGTGGCCTTGAACTCAAGAGATCCACCTGCCTCTGCCTCCCAAGAGCTAGGAGGAAAGGCGTGCGCCGCCGCCACAACCACCACCGGCCTCTGTGTTTTTAACTTTCTTTTTGAGACAAAGTCTGCAGTCCATGCGGGCCTCAAACTGTCTGTAGCGCAGGGTGACTTTGAACTTCCGAGTTCCACATCTCCAGTGTGAGGATTGCAAGTGTGCACCAGCCAGAATGCCTAGCTTTATGCTGCACCGGGGCTGAAAACCAAAGCTCCATGGAGGCTAGATGAGAGTCCCACCAACTGCCACTGAGCCTGTGTCTTCCTAGACTTACAGATCCAAAGGTGCGCCATGCAGCCCAGGGGCAGGTCCAGGGATAAGTGTTGACTGGAGAGTCTCTGAGCCTTAGTTTATAATACAGGCTGAGAAAACATCGTTAAGCAAACATAGCAGTTTGTGCCCATCCTTTTAAAAATAGAATGCCAAGGTATGTCTGTGGGGGACCCGTGGTGCTGTAATGTTCAGCAAGAGCTTTTACGCTTCACAAAGGTTTAAAGGGGAGCCAAGAAGAACTCATGCTATGTTGGCCAGCAGATGGCAGCAAACTCGAACTTGACCTGGCAAGTAGATTATTATTTTTTTTTTTTTTTCTTTCTTGTATTTAGAGCATTCAAGTCAGGCCCAGTCCAGTAAGAATGGAAACATGAGCCAGGCCTGGGCGTACAGGCCTGTATTCACTATTTGGGATGCTGAGCTAGGGGGCTGATAAGTCCTACGTGGGCTACAGGGTGAGTTCAAGACCAGCCGGCAAACTTAGTGAGATCCTGTCTCAAAATACAAAAGTGAAAAGACACCTGAAGAAGTCGCGTGGAAAGGGGCTTCCCCAGGCACGAGAGAGGCGTGGGACCAATCCCCGGCACCAAAGCAGAAAGTTCTGGATAGAACAGGAATGTCAGTGGCTTCCTTTCTTGGTCAGGGATCCAGTTGCTGTGAAGAGACACCATGGCCATGGCAACTCTTATAAAGGAAAACATTTCATCGGGGCTGGCTTACAGGTCAGAGGGCTAGTCCATTGTCATCATGGCGGCAGGCTGGGGAAGGGGCTGAGGGCCATATCGTGATCCGCAGGCAGCAGAAAAAGAAAAAAAAATAAACGTTGTGAGCCACTGAGCCTGGGCTTGAACATGTGATACCACAAAGCCCACCCCCACAGTGACACACTTCCACCAACAAGGCCACACCTACTCCAACAAGGCCACGCCTCCTAATAGTGGTGCTCCCTCTGGGCCAAGCATTCAAACACGTGAGTTGCTGGGGCCACACCTACTCACAATGCCACCCCTCCCACCTCCAGCTTCATAGGTTTCTCTCTAAAGCCCGAAACCTCTGACTCTGTGATCGATAACACCCCCTTCCCTGCGTTTAGTGGGTTATCTCAGGAAGTCTGTCAGAGTGACAGGAAGCTGGCTAGCCCTGAGCTAGCAGAGGCTCAGCCCTGCCCAGCTTTCCCCTTGTGTTTTGTTTGAGATGACCTCACTACAGTAGCCCAGGCTAGCCTTTAACTCACAACCCTGCTGCTTCAGCCACCTGAGCGCTGGAAATACAGATGTATGCCACCATGCCCAACGTGTGATGAAGATGGCAGGGAGGTAGGAAAGGTGTTCATTCAACCCACAGATCAAGGACTTTCCCTTTCAAATTCTGCTTCAGTGTGTCTGTGGGTAGGTCTGGGTTCAAGTCTAGCCCCCACCTCCTCTAAGATTCAGTAGAGCTGGACACTGGACAGCATTTTGAGGAGTGAGACATACTGCCCTCCTCAACTTTCAGTTCTACAATAGGACCTTGTGATTGCAGTGACCCAGGCTTTGCCCGAGGTGAAGAAAATAAAATCGAGATTTCCACAGGATTTGCCCTTCGTCAGCTTCACCCTTGACTCAACACAAGTTGTCCCACTGAAATCTCTCCGTGGCCGACCTTGCTAGATGGCTTTGCATCCCCATTGTACATAAAGGATCAGAGAAGCTAAGAGACGTCCCTGGGCTTGAATAATTAACAAGAGAAGGATTTAGGATTCAAGCCAAGATCAGGCTGGCACAATGCTCAATAATTAGTTATTTAACTTATCATCCCAAAGAGCACTGAAAACTGACCCCCGAAGTCGGGAGTTTTAAAATAAAAGTCCCAATGCCTCCTTATGAGCTGTTGACCAGAGAGCCCCCAGAGGCTTCCCAAACAATGCAGGCTATTGCTATTGTTCTTGGATGTTCACCAGAACACACTTTAAATACAGAACACAGAGAAACCACGCTGACACTGAGCTGGTAGCTTCCTCCTTGCGGGCCAGTTTTCATAATTCCAGAAGGTGTTAGAGAAGCTGCTGCGGGAGAAAAGTCTTCAACAGTTAGCGCCGGCTGTGAACGAGCACTGAGTCATGGACCTGCCAAGCGAGACACGAACACTTATGGGGGGTGGTGGTGGTGATTGCTGACTGTGTGGGGGTTAACCAACAACTTTCTGGCTGGATTTGAGGCCTGCTACTGTAAACCTGGTCACGAGCCTGTGGTTAGGGAGCTCACAGCCTCCCCTGTTAATGTGGTGGGGTAGGGGGTGGGCCGGTGAATTCTACTGCTGATGCTTTGATAAGTAGATATGATATAAAATCCTCTTCTAAACGTTTATGTTTGTATCAGTAGACTAGTTATGAGCTGTGTGGGATAGACTGAGTTACCTAGCCTCTCTGTGTATCAGTGTCCCCTGTAAAAGGGGACGTAAGAGTTCCTGTGGTGGCACGTATTGTGTCCGTCAGACGGCTGCATAAAACATCTCCTTGCTGCTTCTTGACTCTCTCCTAATTGGGTGTGCTCTTTTGTTGAGAGGAACCACGTCACCCTGTCAACGGGCTGCCCGCTGGCACAGCCATGCGCTTTCTGAGCCAGAAGACACAGGGCATTGTCAAATATCCATGTATGATAGCATCTTGCTACTACTTACAAAGGGTTGAGTAGAGGTATTCGAGAGCTCCAGGAGTGATGGACAGACACACTGGGAGTCTCTCTAGCTCTGGTGGGGGCCTTGCCTGGTACCCAGTGGCGACCCTGGCACAGGAACCGTGGCCTCTGCCTTTGCTGCTAATAGTAATTGATGGTCAGGAATGGATGGCTCTGTTGGACAGTGCTGACCTCTTTTCCAGGATTCTGGATCTTCCTGAAAATGAAAGAACCAACCGGCAAACAAAACAACTGTCAGTCTTTAAGCCCATGGGTCAAAGCTAGAAGAGCACCTACTTATTCAAGGTTAAGGCGGGCAGTCTGCTTTGGATCCGCAGGTCTGTGTCATACCCTTGACATTATATTTAAACATGGTTTTCTTGATTTAATAAACAGAAAGGCCCTGAGAGGTTCTCCGGAGTCTTCTGTGAACATTAATCAACTCCCTGAATGCATTCTGCCATTTGGACTGGGAAGCTGGCCAGAGCTGGGGTGGGGACGGGAGGGGGGGAGTTCCTATCCTCCAGCTGAGGGTGCCACCATGCTCCCCTCCCGCCTTCTCCCAGCAAACAAGAGTCTGAGAAAGATGTGTGGCATTTTCTGAGTGTCCCTTGCAAGATTTTAAAACTTCCTGAAAAAAAGAAAATCAGCTATACATTGGAGTTTGCCTTACCCTGCGAATGTGGCGTCAAGAGACCCAAGAAAAATGCCTGTACATGTCCATTCTCATCTGCCTGAAGATGCCTAAAAGTCTAATAGTCAAGTCTTTCTGCGCAGACGAGTGGCTTGAAGAATATACACACCTGGGGGGCAGGGGGAGAAAGTCTACAGTAGAAATGACAGCTGGTGCTACGGGACGAAGTTTGGAGGTGTAGGTTAAGCTTGGCTTTCTCCCTCACGTGTCTGTCAATCAACTCGAGTTCAGCAGACCCGTGTTAAAGCTCTGTGGGCTTAGCTTCAAGCAGCAGGTGAGGCCCAGAGCTGTCCCTCGCTTGTACCCTAGGAGCAGCTATTGACGAGGGGTGATGCAGACACTCAAAGCCTCCACACTTGTCAGCGCCAAACTTGCTGTGTTACCTTCACCTCATTCTTTGGGTCCGAGCAATCTACACAGTCGCCATATTTATGGAGACCACAGACCGTCTTTAGCAACCTCCGCATGGGCCTCAGGTTCTGCTTTTGCACCTTCGTGGGTCCCTCCGAGTTCTGGGCCTTTAGGTCATATCATCACTCATCCCCAAGTCACTGCTCATGTAACACAATTTTATTCCCCGACCCCCACTGGTGGTGCTGGAGAGCCCAGGACTGTGTGAATATGCCTGAGCCACAAACATTGCAATAGCCAAAAGAAGGTGCAAAGTAATGCTCTCTACCCCAATTATGCAGTTGACTTTCCTGAATTTGGGGAGGTTTCAGGGGTTGGCACACTCTGAGGGCAATGGATGAGCTTCACCAGGAGAAAACCGTGTTCCTGATGAGCGTCTCTCTCCTGACAGCTGTCGTCAATGCTTCTCCACTTTCTGCTACCCCAAACTCCAGCGTGCTAACCCCACCGTGCTAAGACCCATCAGATCCACTTTTCTCGCCATAAAATACCCATTTGTACATACAAGGGGTCAGCGTTTCAGAATCACCTTAAATAAGATTACACTTCCCACGGGATACTGAATAATAGTGGTTACTTGGCTTTTGCAAGCGAAAAATGAGACGTTAACAGGCCAAAACGGACAGAAAGGAAGCCTAACCCATTTATTGCAAGTCCTTTGTGCACATGCGCAGAACCTCTTGCCTTCGGAGCCCATCTTGCCATTTGCCCCGCAGCAGGGTTCATGTGGGTGAACCTGCAGCCTGCACGAAGAGATAAAATCCTGGAGTGTGCGCCAGTAACGGGCAGTGACACAGACTGGGAGAAGCTTTTCTCTTCCGTGTGTGAAGCTCGTTCGCAATCACAGCCGGTGCAAACAGGCAACCTCCAGCCTGACTGGCAACAGGAACCACACGGCGTGGATTCTCCCAGTCCCACAGGCAGGCGGTTCTTGATGGCTTGTCAATCCTGAGTCCAGCTTCCGCGAGAGGGTTTCCTGTCCCATGAGGCCTTCGGAACAGAAGGGTTGATTTTCTTCCCTGCCCTTGGCCTCCTTTTCTTAGACCTGTGATCCAGCCATCTCTGCAGTGACCCACAAATAGGGGCGTTGGGGAGGTCTGTCACCTCGCCATTCTTTTCTTGGGAAAGGGAAGTCAAAAGGGTTAGCATATTCCAGGACAGAGACTCTGGAAGTCCAGCTGTTGGCTCAGCTGCACAAACGTCACCCCGGGGTGTCTGGTGACAATCTGTCTCTCTGAGTCTCACATGAGACCCTCAGGCCAAAGCCGGGGAGTCTGAAATCTCTCCCTGCGTTCTACTGTATGGTAACGTTTGAGAATGTGCCTGCCCTGCCCTCCACACCCCTCCCCTCTTTCGGAGAGAATCCCTGAAAAGCTGCTTGGGTGTGGAGTGCTAGTCACACAGACAGACCCAGACTTACGCAAAAGCCAGTGGTGTGGCATCTGGAAGTTCAGAACGCTAAATGTCAAACCACACATCTGTGTGTGCGGCCTGAGGGCTGCCTCCCCTCCCTTGGTTTCCCCGTCAGCTGTCCCCTGACAGAACAACTTGACCCTCAGCGACCTCTCAAGAAGAGTGAGGGCCCAGTCACCTTGCGGAGAACTCAGCTTCTTACTAGGGGACATCATTTGGCAATCATAGACCCGGGCCTTGCCCATTTGTCCTTCCTGTGAGGAGGCTAGTGCACTTGGGTCCCAAGCATGCACCTTCCTGCTCTGCCCTCACTACGAAAGAGGCTTTGGATCTGCAGCTCATTCCTTAAGGCCTCTGCCATAAACTGAGGTCTGTACTCACCCACCCCGAGCCGTGGACATCTTCCGATGCACGTCTGATCTAGATGTCTGCCCTTGATGGGATCCGCCCCATTCACTCACTGAGTGACACTACAAGTCCCCTTGTGTATGGTGGTTTGTGCCTATTTCACAGAAAGATGGGCAGTTCAGAAACTCTTACGCTCCAAAGAGATGATTATGGGCCCAGTTTATCTTTTCCAAACCCAGTCTGAAGTCCTTAAGGCTTCAGCACCTCAGACTGTGACCCTGTTTAGAGATGTCATTTTGCAGTTGTCATTGGCTCACTAGGGTGGCCCTAATCTAAGGTCACCCTTGTCTTTATACAGAGACGTGCACGCCAGGCATCTGGACGCAGTAGTAGGATGGGTCTTCTACAAGTCTAAGAACGCTAAAGATGGCCAACAAACCTCCAGACCTCGAGCAGGTTCTTCCTCCTAGCCCTCAGAAGAGATCAGACAGCAGATGCTTTATCTTGGACCTTCCAGCTGTAGAGGTGCAAGACAGATTTCTTGAAAGCACCTTGCGCTATCTGCCAAAGCTAAGTAGAACCTTGAGAGTAGGTTGGAGTTAGTCTTGGTCCACCAGAAATGTCCCCCAGGGTCCACAGTCCTGACTCTTTAATGGATGTGTTATCAATTTATTTTAGCTGCAAATCCATAGTTCTTTTTTTTAAATACCCCCCCCCCCTTAGCCTCTTAAAACCTCAGTGTCTAAAACTTAGACCCTGCTTCGCCTGCAAGTCCTAGGGACCGGAAACTCTAGTGAAATCCAGCCTCCCCCCTTCAGTGGCCTAGACAAAGGAACAGGCATCACAGGGGGGAAATGCCATGGTAGGCAGACCACTGGGCCACCGCAGATGCCGTTGCTCCATAACCACAAGGTCATGTGATTATGGGCATTCTCCAGGCGCTGGAGTAACAAGAATTCTTATAAGCGGAGGTCAGAAGAGCCACTCAGAGAAGGGGATGGGTGATAGAGAGGAAACTTGAGTGAGTGGGACAGAAACGTGCAGACAGGATGAAGTAGCGACAGGAACAGAGGAAACGAAGCGGCGAGAGAACGAGGGGAGAGGTTTGAAGATGCTGCCACGTGGGTTTTGGAGACGGAGGAAGAGGCCAAGAGTGGGAGTATGCAGGGGTCCTGAAGAAACCAGAAAGCATGAGAACAAACTGTCCCCTAGAATTTCCTACCGGCTCCTTGTTAACAGTCTGACTCTCAGGAGCACAAGAAAGGGAATCGGCGCTGTCGTGAGCCACTCTTGTAATGAATCTTTGTGGAAGCCATAGGAAATAGAAGAGGCTGGGACCCTTTAACTGGAATAACTGAGGGCAGTAAGCATGGATGGCAGCTGAGACCCGTGACCCCAGGGCAAGCCCTTCCTTCCTTCACAAGTGGCGCAGTGTGTGGTGGGTGGTGGTGTCTGCTGTCCCCTCTGTGCATGCAGCCACCAGGACAGTGCCGGGCCACATTTGCTTTATCTCAGCTCCCTTCTCCATGATAACCCACGGAGACTCCCTTGATGGGCCTGTGGACTGGGCAAATAAAGCCACATTGCATGGGGTATGCTTTAATAGAGTGATCACTGCTGCTTATCTCAAAGTCACATTAGAGACATTCTGTGTTTCATCGGGCAGCTCTAGCCCTGTGCCAGGGAAGCACGAGCTGCTTTAAGGTTCTGAGAGCAGATCTGGCGGCTCCATCCCTGGAGATGCTTTTGGCTCAACCTAGCCCCATTTGGAAGGAGAAAGGAAGGGATGGAGGGATGTTAGGGACCAGTGGTTCCTAGCCTTTGTTTACTTGTATTTCCGTGGTGTTACTAGACAGGATACACCCATCAGAAGCATTTGTGGGTTCTATCCACCGTCTCTACCCACGTAATTCACGAGGGTAAGGAAAAGAGGACGGAGAACACAGTAAATGGTCACACACGACAGCCTGGGGTGCACGCATGCAGACAGGAAAAGGTCTTGTCATAGCTCTGCTCTTCTCCCCCAAGAGCGAGCTCCCCGTTGTTGAGGAGCACAGCTGTGCATGGAAACAGAGACGGCTGGAAGCGTGAGAGGCACCACAGAAGTCAGTCATAACATTTATTAAACATTCACGGCACGTGGGTCACTAGGCAAAACACGGGAAGACGGTACAGTGGAAACCCAGCAGCTGTCTTCACTTAACTCACGATGTGAAGATGACACTTTCCTTAAGCAAGAGACCGCCTGTTAAGCATACAGGGACATGCGCAACGGAACCCTAGACATCCAGTCACTGCCCATTCACCATGAAGCGCATTAGGAGATCTTACCGCGGAGTCTGGGGGCGCAGGAAGCGAAGACACAACTCTCAATTCCAGTGCTCCAGTGTATTCTGTTGCTGATGAAGGGATGGGGCTACAAGACACTAAAATACTAGTGAATCCATGTATTTGTTTCCTTAACTTGAATTTGTGTTCAAATCAGTAATCTTGTTTAACCCAAGGCCAAGGAAGCTGACTTAACAAAGTGTCAGAACAGCATTATGTGAGAGAACAAAAATCATCAGTAAAAGCAGAACTTTCCAAAGCTCATCACAGATTCTGGAAGTTAATAGCCCTCTACACCCATATGTCGGCTTCCAACAGGTGAGAGACTTTCCGATAAATTAAATCAGCGAAGGCATTTTATTACTGTGTGTGTGGGAAATCTTGTTTATGTTTTTGCCTACCTTAAAATATTTCAAAAGTAGGGTTGGCAAATAAAATATAGGATGTCTTTCAGTGTACGAGATGCACTCAAAAATTTCATATTTTTAAGGGTGTTTCTCAACATGTGGCTCACAACCCCTTAGGGTTAACTGACCCTTTCAAACCTTTCTCCTAAGACCATTAGAAAACAGATATTTACATTATGATTCCTAGCAGCAAAATTATAGCTATGAAGTAGCAATTCCAATGAGTTTATGGTTGGGATCACCACAATATGAGGAACTGTATTAAAGGGTCGGGGCATTAGGAAGGCTGAGAACCACTGGTCTGTGGCTTATCCAAAAGTATTTGTTAGCTGCATTTATGTATTTTTATTAACTAAATTCTACAATCTTGTTTTTAGGTTAATATAGCTTCAGGAAGTCCAGAGGTTCCTAATTTAGACAGGAAACGTATGTAGAATATAAGACCCAGTAGGTATCAAAGACATTTTTATCTCTCACGTCTTACATGATTGCAATTTTAACCCTGCATTTTGATGTTGAAACTGTTGACCGAGAGGGTAGCAATAGATACCCATAGAAGTTGGAAGTCTGGGGGGGGGAATTAGTCTGGCTTGACAAGCTGGGTGTGATGGGCAGTTATGTGCTCAGCTGTTTCTCCTTAGTAAGCGCTACTGTCTTGTAAGATACGCATCTTGTCTAATTCTAGCCCCTCAGGAGCCTTAGCCCCTCTTGTTCTCTCCTCTTCCACGGGAGGTCTGGGGACTACGACAGTGGGGGGGCTGCATGGGTGTGGCCGTAGCCTTATGCAAAAGCCAAGAAGGATGCTCATTCCTTGGAGGGTCGGCAGCTCACAACTTGCCTTGCGTTTTTCTTTGCATATTTTTTACTTTCTGCGTGTGCCTACGAACTGGTTTCTGTTGAAAAGGTCCACACTTAACTCTCTGTTAAGTAGATAACACAAGTGTTCAAGCAACAGATGAGGGAAAATGAGAGGGAAGGAGAGGCCGGGAAGGAAGGAAGTGTGGGAGGGAGAGCGCGCGCGTGTGTGTGTGTGTGTGTGTGTGAGTGAGTGTGTGTGTGTGAGTGTGTGTGTGTGAGTGTGTGAGTGAGTGTGTGTGAGTGTATGTGAGTGCGTGTGTGAATGTGTGTGTGAGTGTGTGTGTGTGAGTGTGTGTGAGTGCGTGTGTGAGTGTGTGTGTGTTGGTAGACTGGATTGGTACATGCTATCTAGAAATGTTCTTCCTGGTGTCTCAGTGTATAATTTATTTCTATTTTTAAACAGAGTTCTCAGAGTTAAGTGCTTGCAGCACTAAGTTTGCAAAGAAACAAAGATCACAGGAAACTCCAACTTTTATGGAAGAATGGTAACACTTGCTAGATTTCAATATCCATGGACAAGTTTTAAATACAGAGAGGATGTAACCATATGTTCAGTTCACACACACACACACACACACACACACACACACACACACACACACACACACTGAGCCAGTGATCAAGAGTTACATAGATGGCATTTAGAAGCATACACATGTTTGGCGTTCAAAGCTGTCTGATAATGGAGTCCCAGCATGCCGGTTTTCTTTGGGGCCTGACGATAGTTGTTTGCACCCTTGCCCAGGTGTATATACATCTCCCCTTCCTACTTGGAGGTCTTTCTGGAGAAGAGGAAGTATGGGTGAACAGAGAAATCAAGTTGAGGAGTTGCGGGGGTTAGGGTATGAAGGAGAAATTAGTTACACAGCACAGATCACCTTCCAGGCTGCGGCTCGACGTTGCTGACAGAAAACAATTCCTTCAGGCTATTGGCCATGCACACTTTTGGTAGAAGCAAACGAGTCCTTTACATACACTCTTTTTTTGCTTTTCTGATGATGACCTAAACCGATACCTCTGAGCATTCTTAGCTGACATGATGATTTAAAAAGTGTTCATATTCAGAAGTGGCCAGAGGAGGCGTGTGTGCATCACACGCCCTTGGCAGCCATGAGAAGGTGTGTGTGGTTGTAGGATGTATGGGAAGTAGCTGTGGGTTCCCTAGGAAGGAACATGGTGACTGGGATTCTGCCTGAGCGGAAGAAACAGCATAGCAGTGTGTCACTATGGAGAGGCCTCACCTGGGGTGTTCCAGAAAATTCTAAAGCTCATTTTGAACACGGGCTTGGCAGTGGCATTTGTAGCATGAGCACTTTGGGGCTCCTGCCCTGGCCTGCTGAGGTTTCTTGCATGGTGAACACGGTGGAACACTTGGCATTTCCATGGCCCCACCATAAGTTCCTTCTGGAACTCAGTGAAGGATGAAAAGCAGACGTTGATGAGTCCCCATGAGAAGCAGGTCTTCCTTCCGCTGTACTGCAGCTTCCTCCTTCCCCACTTTCTCCTTGGCCCCTGGTCCTTTCCTTTTTGCTGCAGCCGTGGGCCGGGGATGGCGCAGCTCACGGGGGTGGAGCAGAGGTGCTCATGTGGCTGTAGGAATACCTGGACAGGGACGCCCCGACCGTCCTTCCGTCTTCTTCCTCTCCTTCTCCTCCTCTCACCCCTGGGACACCGGGACTGGGGCAACAAGGGAAGGTGGCCATGAAGCCCAAGCGAAACCGTTTGTTCATGAAGCAGTAGATGATGGGGTTAACGCAGGAGGAGGTGTAGGAGAGGAGGAGGATGAAGGAGATAGGGGTCCCCGACAGGTGTCTCTCTGCGGAAACAGTGTCGTATGCCCGCCAGGCGTTGGCACTGAAGATGGGCATCCAGCACAGGAAGAAGAGGACCACGATGACGATGAGCATGCGGATCACGCGCTTCTTGGCTATCAGGTTGGCCGCGGAGCCGCTGCTCCTGATGCGGTTGAGCCTGCCGCCGCCGCTGCTGGTGGACAGCTGCCGAAGCTCCAGCTTCCTCGGGTGCCTGGACGTCTGCAAGTAACATCCATCACTGTCCTCATATCGGCTGCCGCCGCCGCTCAGCTTCCTCTCTGGATGGGTAAGTGACATCATTTTATTGTTCAGGACAAGTCATGCTGGAGAGAAGGCAGGCGGCCCCTGACCCCACCCCCCAGTTCAGGAGGTCAAGCTGGACTTGAACTGGAGAAATGGGCAGGCAGCCTGGCCTGTACTGGTTAATATCAGTGTTGGTCTGTACAAATTCTGCCCTTCCAATGAAATATAAATCATATACACATACAGTAATAAATAATAATAATAATAAAACCCTATACACAGAGATTGCAAGGCTGAAACTTATTATAAAATAAATATTAACACTCTTCTCTGTTCTTTCCTGCTTGCTTGCTGAGTTTTTAGATTGTATTTATTTTACATTTATTAACACCCTTCTCTGTTCTTTCCTGCTTGCTTGCTGAGTTTTTAGATTGTATTTATTTTACATTTATTACTTTTATTGTGAGGACTCCAAGTAACAGAGAAAGTCAACAGGAGCCGGAGAGACTGCCTTATCTACGTATCAAGGAGCTGAGACGGGAGGCTGGGCCAGAAGGAAAGAGTTATGTCAGCACAGGTGTTGGTGACAGGTTCAGTGGGCTCTGGAAGGGAGGAAGATCAAGACTGAGAAATGAGTGGCAGGAAGCTGGGCTTGTAGGCCGTGGATCTAATGTCCCAATGCCACGTGCAGGGCAGACTCACCAGAGGGCGTCTACTAAGTGTCACCACTACAGTAAACCTGGGGACAGAGCCATGTGAGCATGCTCTCCATTGAGTCCCCTCAGGACCCCAAGAAGAAATCTCTCCTCATTCTACACGCTTGGGATCAGAGCCAGGGTCTCCTGGCTGCCTTGTGGCAGTCTCCAGCACATTCTCTGTGTGTTCTGAGCCCCTCCATTTAACTTATAAAGCACACTTTTGAGCTCTTTTGGAATAAAAAAAAAATCCATCCCCAAAATAGTTACCTTTAGCAGATTTCCTCTGGCTTGCATCAAATTTTATTCCTTGGTAGAGTTCCAGAGAGATCAGCCCGTAGGCCACCACCATCACAATCCCAGGGATGACAAAGAGGATGAGCAGCAGGAATGTTTGCCTGATACAATTAAAAGAAACCTAATCACCAGCAACTCTGGACCTTCAAGTTCTGATGAGCAAGAATGAGGCGGGAGAGATGGTCTGCGTCAGCAGACACATTACTGTCTAGCATTTAACATCCTTGAAAATTCCACGTCTGGAGGTTCGGTCATTAGAATTTGTTTACTTCTTATAGTCTTTAAAGTGGCTCTGAAAGACTACTTAAGTTGGGAAAACATAGCCTCATTCTGTGCTCCAGACTAACGGACATGTTAAAGTATAACAGCACAACCGGCAAAATCGTGTGTACTTACAGCCCCAGATACTCAGGAGGCTGAGGCAGGAGGCTTGCTCAAGACCTGGGGTTTGAGCTTAGCCTGGGTGACATAGAGAGACCTTTTACAAAAATGAACAGTGAACATGAGCAATAAACAAGCAATGAGGTCTTTAAAAATAATGGGAGTATTGCATGGCATGTCCGAGGTGTTGAAATAATAAAAGCAAAATGCTTCTCATCTGATGAGGGCTGGTGCTTGGTTGGCTAAGCTCTTTGCATACATGTCACAGTTCGACTCACATAAGAACCTTTGGTGTAGCTACTGTTGTCCCAGTACCTACTGCAGAGGTGAAGACAGTGAGCCTTGAAGAGATTAAACGTGTCCAAAGTCACACAGCTAGTATCAGAGGTGAGACTTGAACCCAGTGACACACACCACACTATGCAACTTGTTGACTCTACAATGGGAGTCGTTAAAATGCTAAGGTCAGAATTGTGGAAAACCTTTCAGTTTTACCAAATGTGGCCTTTGCCATGCACAAATCTCCCCAAGTACCCGTTCTCCATCATGCTGGGAAGCTGGTTTGGTGCTGCACAAAGCCTTATGCCCGGAAGGGCTGAGCTATGCTTTCTCTAAACACGGGTGGTTGTTGAGGACTCACAGCCTCCTGCTCTGTGAGTCTGGCCCCTAAATCGCTTTTGCAGTCTGGCATGTGTAAGCTGCAGATTAGACCATGCGGTTGTCAGAGGCAAACAGTGGCCAGGCCATTTCTCATTGCAATTGGACATGTCTTGATAAGCCTTGTATAGCTTTCTCTTTTGCAATGTCATGCTGTTTCGTGTGCAAGCTACTTGACTGACATGAAAGGAAGAAATGATCCAGGTTTTGGCCACTTCGGAACGTCTAGACCCTGCTTCTAAAGCAGCACTGTAATTAGTAAACATGATCCACGGTTGTGCCGTCTTTTCCCTGAAAGTATTTTTATGGCTTCTTATTTGAACCGTATAGCTCCCCAGTAATTCAGGTTCAGAAAAAAAAAAAATATCTGTGTGTATTATTAACTCCTTTAGAGATAAAGAACCCAGTACTTCAAGAGGCTAAGTAAACTTCCCCAAGGCTATTTAGCCAGTAAGCAAATGAACCAGTATTGGAACATCGTCTCTTCTGGAAAGCTATTCTGGGCAAATACAGTGGTTATAAAGACTAGGGATTGGGGTGTCGAGATGGTCCAAGTACTTACCACCAAGCTTGATAACCTGTGTTTAATCTCTGGAACCCACATGATAGAAGTAATCCTTTAAGTTGTCCTCTGACCTCCAAACATGTTCCACCCCCACACATACACATATACACAAAGTAACTAATATATTTTTTTAAGCACTAGAAAAGGCTACATGAGATTTTGGATACTGATCTCTCGGCAATTCTTTAGAGAATCATAGTTCGGTAAGTCAACCAGTCTGAACTCCTTGGGGACCATGCAGACACCTAAGCATAGCGGTTAAGTACTGAGAGAGGCTTTGGCCCTCCCTAGCTTAGTGGGTTTGGCCACTCTGGAATCTCTGTCACAAGTTTCCGTATCTGTAAAATGGACATGCTAACACACTTCATCTGTAACTATGTAGTCTTTAGGGTCTCGGTTGGTTTCCCGCTGTGTGCTCCCCCTGCCAAGCTAGAATGACCCTCCTCGGAGGGGCCCCTGAGGCCCCGCACTTGAGGGACCATTGGCCTCTAACTTGCTGGGCTCTGTGATATTTCCTTCAGTGCTGAGGCCACTCATAAGATGTCCATACTGCAGTAAATAACGTCTTATTCAGCTCTGTAAGAAGACCCAGTTTAACTCTGTGCGTCTCATAGAAGCCGTGAAAGTAGGAAGGGGACTTTTTGAGGAAAAAGGAGGCTTAACCAGAGATGGAGGGGAGATGGGGAGAATAATGGGGAAGGAGGAGGTCAACTAAACTTCATTATGCAAATGTATGAGGCTGCCAAAGAATAATCATAGACAAGGACCCTCCTTAGAAAGCCTCCAGGACACCTGTCCTGTAGTCACCGGCTTCCCTGTCCCTCACTTTGCTAATTTAGATGAAGATGTGTGGGCTTTCTTCCTTCCTTCCTTCCTTCTTTCCTTCCTTCCTTCCTTCCTTCCTTCCTTCCTTCCTTCCTTCCTTCCTTCCTTTTTATTTTGTTTTGAGACAGAGTTTCTCTGTGCAGCTTTGGAGGCTGTCCTGGCACTCGCTCTGTAGACCAGTCTGGTCTCGAACTCACAGAGATCCGCCTGCCTCTGCCTCCCCGGGGCTGGGTGTTAAAAGCTTGCAGCCCGGCAGCCAGGCGAAGCTGTGTCTTGCAGGCTGAGCAGACCACCCACGGCCTTACCAGGACTGCTGCAGAGCGTCGCTTGGCAACAGGAAGCGGCACATATTTGCGGTCTGGTTGTTGCGTTTAGTAAAAGGCACCAGGTTGCTGTAAACGGGGTAAGGAGTCATGATGAGGAAGGAGAAGCACCAGGTGGCAGCGATGACCTTCAGCGCGTGGGACTTCGTTTGCCAGACCCGGGACTGTAAGGGTCTGCAGATGGCGCCGTATCTCTCCAGAGAGATGGCTACCAGGTTGAAGGTGGAGACAGTCACGGAGGTGCCTGCCAAGGGACCAAGAAGGCAGTTAGCTCCTCAGGGGTTGACTCCAAAGTCCGCAGTGGCTTCCGAGTATCAGAGCTGCAGATTAGTATCACAGGAAAAGGCTCAAGGGGTAAAGAAATACTATGTATACTTTTAAAAGAAAATTTAGTACCGGCTCTGTACCAAAAAAGGATGTAAGGCAGTTAGTTAAGCATATGTATTTGCTAACACATCTCATCGCCAATTCCCTGATAAGTTTATTGAGCTTTGGTTGCAATCTAACTCCTGCTTGGGCTGGTGGTTACTCATTAAATAATAAACAAGGGGATTAAAAATAAACTGCCATCCCACAGAAAGGCTTTTTGGAAACCTAGAGAAGAGCTCTAATTTTGATCACGAGCACGCGGTTACATAGACATTAAAAGGCAAAAACTGTGAAGGACTCCGTGTTGCCCAAAGGTCAGCAGGGTGCTAAAAAGGTCTAATACACAATTTAAAAGAGAGAAGCATTGTAAACTTTAAACTCTCTGCTGAAAAAATGCATAGTAAGAAAAGGCGTCGGCGAAGAGGCTCTGGGGTGAACCAGCGGCTTCTGTGAGCAGGAGAACGCCCGGCATTTCTGCCGCATAAAGAGGGTGTGTTTTCCTGTGACAGTGGGCACAGGAGCTGCATCTCTAAAGTGGTCACCTGAACATAGTACAAAGGAGTGTCCCCACGTCCCCCGGCCCTGCTGGCTGCCTACGCCATGCCCCTGGTCATGTCTTAGCCTTTAAGTTCCAACGCTTTAGAGCCCTCAGCCATGAGAACCGTCACCAGTTAGCTGTTACTGATATCCTAAAACATCACTCCTTACCAGAGTAATAGATAGTAACTCTCTAAAACACACATGTATATTTTTCTAAAACCTTTAAGAAAATTATTATTATTATTATTATTATTATTATTATTTTGGAGTGGGATTCACTCGCTGTGTTTCACCAGACCTCACTGTGAAGAACCTATGACATGTAGAATTGACAGGAAAGCTCTAAAGCCCATTGAGCTTGTTCTGTGCAATGGGTCCACAGTCACTATAAACCCACTGTCAATCAACCCGCCTCCACATACACACACACAAATCAGATGTTTGATGGGTGTTGTTAATGGTATTGTTGGAAGTACCACAAAATAGAGGGTAGGAACTGAATAATCAGAATCAGAAATTCAACAAAGCCGTGGAGTTGGTGGGGGCATGCCTGTAACTCTACCACTCGGGAGGCAGATGTAGGAGAATGACCTCAAGGTCAAGGCCAACCTAGCTACACTCTAAGTTTCCAGGTCAGCCAAGGCTACATCCTGAACCCTGTTCAACCCTCACCCTATTCCCCACCCTCAAGCCCCAAACCAACCTAAAACCAATACCAAATAACAAGAAAAAGTAAGTTTAACCAACTAAGCTATTATGACATTCTAACTCATCCCAGAATTAGTTTGCTGTTTAATTTTGACTATTAGAACTGTTCCGAGGTGAAATTCACAGAGCATGGACTCGAGCACCTCCGGTGGGACAGTTGCCTGGCCTTCAGAGCTGTATGACTGTGTGAGTACTCCCGTTAACTCTCCTCCCTACTCTGGCTGAGACGCTGGAGCACCGTGCCCATTGGATGTCAGATGCACATGGATGGGCCTCAGGAGTTAACAAGCTCTCAGCAATGCTTCCTTATCTAACCAAGATCCTTCCCATTTTTTTTTTAAGGTTTTAGAATACGTCCAGGGGATTTGAACAACGATGACATTCTTGGTTACTAATCTAGGGGCATGAGGGTCAGTGACTCATCTTGTCATCTGTTGGATCCAGAACACTAAACTGGGAAAAAGAAATTATTTTCAGTGCTTTCTGGTCTCTGAAGATTTCCCTAGCCCTCTTCGGTGATGTCTGTTTAACACAGTTTGGGGCAGAATCAAATATCCCCTACACACACACACACACACACACACACACACACACACACACACACACTCACACACACACACACACACTCACACACTCACACACACACACACACACACACACACACACACACTCTTCACCCTCTTCTTCCAAGTTGGTTCTCAGAACCAAGGGACAAGGCAGTGTGACAGGCAGCGGGACCAGGGACATGTTTGTGTCCAGACTTAGGAGCTGGCAAGCAGGGGCATGAGCTCACCACTGTGGCGTCTGCTAATCTAGGTTCAAACCCCAGCCCCAATGCTCCCCGTGCGTGGTGAGACAGGGAAGATGGGTGACAGCTGTTTACCAGGTGGGCGAGAAACAAGATCGTGGAAGAGAAAGTGCTTGGCAAAATACCTGGAGCATAGAAAGTACCAAGAAAGTAGCTTTGTGGGTTTTGTTACAACCATCATTGTGTTTGGTATAGGCGGCGAGCTGTGTAGCTCATGCAGTCAGGTCTACTTCATAATCTGTGCTCCCTGGGAACATATTCTGCTTCTTATTAGGGACACCACACACACACACACACACACACACACACACACACACACACACACACACACACACACACACACCACAGACCCTGGCCTAAGATGTCCCAGGCTTTGAGAGAACAATCTGCCAACTGAACCCTGAGAGGAGAAGCTAGACGGAGATGAAATGGTTTCACATAGCCTCCATTTCTCACAGGACAAAGCAAAGAACTCTGAGCCTGTGCACCTACTCCATCCCAAGAGACCCTGACCCAAGTTGGGAGTTCCCTGGCATGCAATCATCTGCCCGCAGAAAGCTATAGAGTCACCCATGAGCTCTCGTCCTGCAAAGAGGCGAGTCCCCTCAGTTCCCACTGTTTTTCTGTAAGCTCCCGACACACGGACTCCCCAGCAAGTAGGAGGACTGGCTTGCTGTAGAGAGAGTACCTGTGTCGTCGTACACGGGCCCAGTGGGCTCCCTCTGCCTGTGACTGTCACAGGGCTGGCAAAAGCCGGGGCTAACCAGGGTTAAGTTGACCGGGCTGAGCAAGAAGAGCCCGGTCAGCAGCCCCCTGCAGCGGCTCACCCATGAAGTAGGTGGTGGTCTTGCACACAGCACTCCCAAAGATGAAATCCTTGAGCAGGTTGGGGATGAGGTTGAACGGCATGCAGAAGAGACAGAGCATGAGGTCACTGGCAGCCAGGGACAGCAGGAAGATGTTGGTGACAGTCCGCATCCTCTTGTTTCGAATCAGCACGGTGATGACCAGAGTGTTCCCCAGCGCACTGAGGAGGAATATGAACGAGTAGAGGAAGATCTGCACCGCAGGCTGCCACTCTGCAGGGGAACGGGGGAGAGTTGGAGGGGTGGGGGTTAGGAGGGTGCAATGTGAAAGCCTTAGCCCCCCCAACCCAGGAATGGAATGGTCATTTCTGACAATGTCCCCCGCTGGCATGCATCACTGAACCCGAGTATCCCTGCGCTGGCTCCATCGCACAGACACAAGCCCAGGGAAGCTCAGGGCAATCCAATTGTTCCTTAAAGGTTGGTGTGTGTCGACAAATCACTGGGGGAAGCAGTTTTTCCAAAGGACAAGGCTCCTGAATTCACGGTGACAGCTCCCCAGCCCCCTGCGCCCCTCATCCCCAGGCTAAGCATTATTTTGTTTTAATCACTTCATGCTGGGTTTCTCCTAAGGAAAGGCAACCTCTACCCCTGACAGTTCCTTCTCTGTAATGCGTGTACTTCCAGCTTCCACACTGGGCACCCCCTTTCTGCCCACAGCTCTTCTAAGCTTTTGTTATCTTCCCCGAATCCTGCATGAGTTCCCAACTCTCCCAGGGGAACAATAAGAATATTTGACTGTAGACTTCTCTTACTCTTTTATCCAAACTTCTGAACATACAATGTCATCTAGCTTTATCGCAGACACACACACAAACACACTCACACACACACACACACTGTATATACATTTCAGTCAGCGTCACTGTTTCTATCATCTCCCTGAACTCTGTGGTTTTCTGAACTCCGGTCACGGCCCCTAACACCTACCCTTTGAAGGCTGAGGTCGATCCAGGCAGAACAGAGTCTCATTTTCCAGGCCGAGTTCACAGGGGGGAGTAATGTTGCTCCCATTCCCCAGAAGGCTGTCGACTACGTCCATGCTGCTGCTCTCTAGCAAGTGCTGACGAGCTGGTGGACGGCTCACTCCTGGCTCATTCCTCTAATGGCCGGAGAGTCTCCCAGATGCAACCTGCCCTGCAGGGACAGGGAGGGGGGATTTCCAGGTGTGGGCTTTGCAGCCATTCCTAAAGGCAACTTGAGTGTTCCGTTCTCAGACCAGCTGGGCAAGCACTGGCACTCCTGTGGGGAGAAGGCAGCCTGTGCGAGTCAAGCCTGCTCCACCTTCTAGGCCCACCCCTCCCATTCCTGGGCCTGCCTTGAGTGCAGGCAGCCTGGCTGCATATTAACCCTTCCCAGAGTGGGGCCATGTCCACACACACACACACACACACACACACACACACACACACACGGGTGGAGAGAGAAAGAGAGACACTTCCCAATTACCACCTCTCTTCTCTGCCTGTCATCGTCCCAGACATCGTCAGAGTGAAGCCTGAACTGTCTGTGAGACAGTGTCAATTAACATGGAAACAGATCTGATAATGCGGACCATCAGGACTAAGGGACACAGAGGGACTACGTTCCTACCTCCTTATATAAAAGCAATTAGTGCCTTTTAGCTTTGGAGCCTTGCCCAGTGGTGTGTTTGGAGAGAGATTCTGGGGGGGGGGGTTGTTAAGGTGTTACCAAACACAGTGCCCTGTCTTGTGGTCTCTGCCCTTGTTAACCAGGAGCAGGGGACTCTTCTGAATGCAGATTCCTAGGTCCTGACTACTATAGAAATCAGCAAGAGCTCACGTGTTTACTTCTTACAGTTTTGGTTTGTCCGTCTATGCCAGACCTGTTCACTGCGAGCCAACCATTTGCTGCGTGCTGCTGAGGCATGCCAGGAAGTAAGTGTGGAGCGGGAAAGGACTTAGGCCTTCCTGGCTGGGGTGGGGTTACTAGTGGTGCGTGGCCCCAGAGGTAACCGAGAAAGTTTCCAAACAGGAGACAGAACACTTTTCTGCAGAGGTCAGAGCCAGTGCAAAGGGCCTGAGGCAGGGATGAGCTTGGCTGATTGGAAGAACAGAAGGAGTGAGTGAAGGGAACGTTGGAAGATGGTTAGTGTGTGAGAGACCTGTTCAGGGGCTTGGCTTCTTCAGGACAACAGGTCTTAATGTGAACATCTGAGAAACAGGTGAATTAGGCTCTGTGTATTTTTTCTTGCTTTCTTTTTTTTTGGGGGGGTGCATTCATAAACTTACCTATTTATTCTTACATCCTGGCTGCAGTTTCCTCTCCCCTCTCCTCCCTGACCCTCCCCACCTCCACCCCTCTGCTCCCACTCCCTATCCACTGTTGTTTCATTCTGTTTAGGAAAGGGCAGGTCTCCCATGGCTGTCAACAACACGGCCTATCAAGTTGCAGTAAGACTAAGAGCCTCCCCGAGTGTTAAGGCCGGGCGAGGTGACCCAGTATGAGGAGTGGGGTCCAGCAGGCCTGTAAAAGAGTCCGGAAGGACAACTGTAACATACGTAGAGTGCCCAGGTGAGCCCCACACAGGCTCCCTGGCTGTCAGATCAGTCTCTGTGCGCCCCTGTGAGCCCAGGTGAGTTGATTCCGAGTTTCTTGTGGTGTCCTTGGCCCCTCCGGTTCCTACAATCCTTTCTCCTCTTCTTCTGCAGGGTTCCCCAAGCTCTGCCTCATGCTTGACCGTGGGTCCGCATCTGTTTCCATTAGCTGCTGAATGTCACCTCTCTGATGACAATTGGGCTAGGCACCGATCTGGTCACAGGAGGTGCCCAGTTCAGGCTGCGTATCCACTATTGCTAGGAGTTCTTAACTGGGGTCATCCTTGTAGATTCCTGGGCGATTCCCTTGTGCCCAGCTGTCCGGTGACCTGAGGGGCGCTCTGTTATCTAGCTGGTACCCCACCACAGGAGTGCTGGGGTTACAGACATGCTTCTCATAGACTCTGAGCATCAAAGTGAGGTCCTTCCTCTCTCACGCCAGATACTTTCTCTACGGAGCCTGGTTCCCCATTCTTCAACATACTGTTATCAAATGTCCTCCTGGTCCAGCTCTGTCCTGGGTGCTAATGGGAGCCAAATGGCTGGGATTCCTGTCCTTGCACATGCTCACTCCACTGTGGAGATTGCTGGCAAGGGCCCATGGGCATGCTAGAAATGCCCTATGCTCCGATTGGTACCGATTCCAGGTGAATTGATAAAAATTGTCCAAATTGAGTAAGAATGACTTAAGTGTCTCCCGAGGTACACAATAGCAGTTACGGCTGAGCTTGGGAGTATCATGCAATTTGGAAATCTTTTTAGAAGCCAGGGCCTTTTCAGCCAAACACTGAACCAGACCCCCCCCCAAAAAAAAAGCAATTTCGTTGGGGTTGGTGAGGTCCCCGAGATGATTACCTGCTTCTCAAACTCATCTCTGTCTTAAGGGTTCTAAAACACTAACAACATTTGCATGTGCTATTGTCCTCATTACAATATTAAAGGTGGGCATTAAAAGTTATGAGAGAGAGGTAGCTATAAAAACGACAGAAGTTTCAGGGCCCAGGCAGGATTGATTCTCAATGTGAAGCCATTCGAAAGAAACACCCGCTAACAGCCAGGAGTTGTTAGCACTGATTGCCTATGTGAAGACCCAATTCTCAGATAGGGCGGTGTGACATTTCTTAAAGTCTCTGCGATGTCCCCACAGCCACCCTCTGCCTCTGTTCAGAATGTTAACTGTTTAAATTCCTTATTTTTCAGTCCCTTTCTGTAAGGGGCGGTCAGGGGTTTCTCTGCTTTCTCCCTGTGTGCTGGGTGAGATGGGTACATTCAGGACAGGGAGGGCAGATGACTGAGGCACTGTCCCTCCCCAACCCCCCCCCCCAGAGAAGGCCAGCACAGCTGCCACTTGGTGGGAGAAGTCGCAATGGATACCCCTGTGCCTTACTCCAGGGAGAAGCGAGTCTTTCTGATGAGATTAGTGTTTCGCAAGCTGGTTGGAGGCAACTTCATGGGTAAAGTGCTCCTCAAGCCCGCGGAAGTGAGTTTGGATCCTCCGCACTTAGATGAGGCTGGCCGGAGTGTCGGTCTGGAACACCTGAGTTGGGGGACGGAGGCAGGAGGGGCCCGGCGGCCTTTGCAGGGTTCTAGCCCAGCCAAATCTGTGAATTGCATGTTCTGCGAGAGACCTTGCCTCAAAAGAATAAGGTGGAGCGCGATCCAGGAAGAGACCCAATGACCACTGGCCTCCGTGTGCCTGTGCCGCCGCCTGGCCTTGCAGGGAGCAGCATTGTTACTACTTCCTCACCCGTAAAATGGGTTCACCGTGATGACATGAACCTCAGAGAGCTGTCAGGTAACCCTCATCACTGTGTGCGCGTGTGCGTGTGCGTGTGCGTGCGTGAGTGTGCGTGTGTGTGCGTGAGTGTGCGTGTGTGTGCGTGTGCGCGTGTGCGTGTGCGTGTGTGTGCGTGCGTGTGCGTGTGCGTGCGTGTGTGTGCGCGTGCGCGTGTGCGTGCGCGTGTGCGTGTGTGTGCGTGCGTGTGTGCGTGCGTGTGCGTGTGTGTGTGTGTGCGTGCGTGTGTGCGTGCGTGTGTGCGTGCGTGTGTGCGTGCGTGTGTGTGCGTGTGTGTGTGCGTGTGTGCATGTGTGCGTGTGTGTGCGTGTGTGCGTGTGTGCATGTGTGTGTGCGTGTGTGTGCGTGTGTGCGTGTGTGTGCGTGTGTGCGTGTGCGTGTGTGCGCGTGTGTGTGTGTGCGCGTGTGTGTGATACACAGCAGGTGCTCAGATGTCACAAGGACCCAGTAGAAGACCATAAGAATGACTTTCCATGGTTTATGTGGAAAAGGAAAATCAAACCACTCTAGAGCCACTGCCTCAAGGTGACCTTTGTTAATGGTTAGGAGGGCACCCTTCCACCAGGCACGGTGTCTATTTTTTAATTTTTTAAATTTATCTTTCTTATTTTACATATCGATCCTAGTCCCCTCTCCTTCCCTCCCTCTCCCCCCCCCATGTTCCCCCAACCCATCCCATCCCCTCCCCCACTCCACAGGGAGGGTGATGCCTTCCCGGAGGGATCATCAAAAATCTGTCATTTGGAGTAGGGACTAGGCCCTCCCACCGGGGAGTTCTTAAAAGCAATTTTGGAGTGATACCCTGTAAGCAGTATCTAAGTGATGTTCAACTTCTAAGCATGTAATTTTAAGGTAAGCATTTACATCAACATGAGAAAAATTGGCTTTTGTAGCATTGGGGGCGGCAAATGTGATTATTTTATAAATTCAGTTAAAGAAAAAAAATTGTTAAAAAAAAAAGTTTAAAGAAAAAAGAAATCCCGATTCCACCATGCAGAACATCTAAAACATATTGTATGTAACACAGGCCATGTGTCCAATGGGACAGCCTTTTGTATTCACTTAGCATAGCGCCTTCAAATCTTCTTCCTCATTTGTGTGTGTTGTACATGTGTATACACACATGTTCTTGCGTCCTATACATGTGTGTGCATACATGTGCAGGTCTGTGGCTGATGTCAGGGATCAATCTCTCGTCCACTTTATTTACCAAGGCAGGGCCTTGCAATCAGGCCCAGAGCTCACAGATATATCTAGTCCTGCCAGCCAGCTTCCTCCAGGGATCTTCTGTCTTGGTCTTCCAAGGCCCACCCAACACTTATGTGAGGTTCCAGGGATGGGAATCTAAGTGAGGAACTCCAGTCTTCGTGACTGAACTGTCTCCCCCACCCCAGCCTCTCTCTCCTTCCTTTACCAAGTGTCTGTATTTCTTCATCATATTTCTAGTGGTGTTCGCTGTTTTCTTAAGAACACGTTAAGTCTGCCCTGTGGCACAGGCCTGAATTCACAGGTACTTAGGAGGCTGAACTGCTTATCTTCATTCGTGTGAGAAGGATTTTAAAAAAAAAATTCATTTGGTTTTGACTTCTCTGGAGCTTTCATCCTAATCCTAACTACGGTAATATGAATTAGAGTTTGTGAATTTCATTTTCCGTCTTCTCTCAGACTCTGCCTCAACGGTATTCGGGATATATCCTGGTAACATTCACATTGCCACCTTCAACCATACTTTTCCAGCCTGTCTGGCCTGTCTGGAGAGTTCCAGCCTCATCCATCACAAAGCAGCCTTCCCCCATTCACATCACACATCCGCTTATCGATGAGCTTTTCCTCCATGGCCACAGATCTCACATTAATGAATTCCTGATGGGAGATGTCATTCTGTAAATATGTCTCTCTTATTGGTTAATGAATAAAGCACTGTTGGCCAATAGGAAAGCAAGATAGGCGGGACTAGGAGACAAGGAGGATTCTGGGAGATGTAGTAGAGGAGTGTAGATGTAGAGACTTAAGGGAAGAAGGTCCGGGCCCTCTCTCTGGTAAGATAAGACCACGTGGAAATACTTAGATTAATAGAAATGGGTTAATATTTACCACAGAGCTAGCCAATAAGAAACACTAGTAACAGGGCAAGCTTTATATCTAATACAGCGTCTCTGTGTGTTATTTGTGGCTGACGCGGCTGTGGGACCAGGCTGGCGGGAAAACTGCTCGTAACAAATCCCTAGGCCTAAGGTAAGTTTTGGCCCAATGTCCTCACTTGTATCTGTTTCCCCAGGGTATGTGATGCCACTTCTCACACGAACTGCCTTCCTTAGGCTCCCAGAGTCCTCCTTGGAATATATTTGTGTGTTGTTTTTAAAACACTAATCCGAATGTCATTCCTACGCACACGTTGGCTCTTCAGCGTGAGCCTGAAGAATGCACCACCTGGGTGTCACATAGCTGGGCCGGAGAACAAAGTGTCAAAAACACTTCTTGTGTTTTATGTAAGCTTGCAGTTCTGTGTTCTACCACATTCACTGCTGTCCTTGGCTGTGTGTGAGCAGCAGTCCACATGATGGACAGACTGCGGGAAGTGGATGCGATTGTGATTTTCTTGTCAGACAAGGGATATGAGTCTCAAAGAGATTACAGCGTAGAATTACATTCAGTTCCAGAAGGATTGCTACCTGGTACCAATGGCCACTGTTAGGAACTAGCAGCCAGCTGACCTCTGCCCCCGATGATGGGTGGGACGCTCATGGCCATGTCATCCCTACATCAGCCTTACCTGGCGGCTCAAGCTTTACCTGGCTGCCAGAGGACTCCAGTTATGCATCATAACAATTCCCAAAGTGTAACGAGTAAGGTTTTTCCCGCCGCTGGTCTGGTCTCACAGCCGCGCCAGCCCCAATGAACACACCAAGACTCTGTATTTGTTATAAAGCTGTTGGCCAGGTACTAGTTTCTTATCGGCTAGCTCTGTCTTAAGTATTAACCCATTTCTGTTAATCTAAGTATTTCCACGTGGTTTCATCTTACCAGGGAATGGGCTGGCGTTGTGCTCTCCCCATCTCTCCATCTGACTCCTCCCTACTACTTCCTCTCTCCTCCTCATCTTCTAATCCCGCCTCTCTTGCTTTCCTATTGGCCAACAGTGCTTCATTCATTAACCAGTATGAGAAACATATTTATAGAATGACATCTCCCATCACCAAAGTCTTCTAAAGGAGCAGAGGCCAGCAACTGACTCACGTTCCCATCTGGCCCTTGGCGAATTCTGGAGGAAGCTTGTCAGCTTTAATGCTGTCTGCGAGCGTGTCAGGCACAGAGAGCTGCTCGGGTGACTCCCTTTAACACAGGAGTCAGCAGGAGGCTAAAGTAGAATCAGTATAGTTTCCCCCACCTCCCTTAGGACAACTTCTCCACAAGGGCAACTCAAAGAAACCTGCCTAGAGCCAAGTGCCAGGAGCCCAGCTTTCATCCTTGTTCATCTCCAGTGATCAGATGGGCTCTATCGTTCAAGCGCATCCCTCTACATTTCTGGTTCCTGACCCATAAAGTGCAGACCCCAGTATAAGACCCCATGGCATTTCAGGGAGCCCAAGTTGTATGTGCGTGAGGGCTGTGCACACAGAAGTGATATGGAGTTAATATAAGCACCCACACTCCATGAGTTCAAACACTCCTCTAGATTCTGACTCTGGTGTGCCCTTTCCTATCCGCATAGTTCTCCAAGACATAATGAAATAGTTCCCCTGTCATTGTGAATGGGCATCCTCAAAGTGGCTCCCATGTGCCTTCAAGCCCTCCTCACAGATGCATTATCTTGTGACATCTGGCACTTACCTTCCATCCCGTGGTCAACGTCACCCTTGAAATCACTGGAATCCCACCAGAAGAAATCAGGTTCATGGCCAGGACGCTTTCCCACTTCCCCACGGTGCTTGGTCCTTGACCAATACACAGAAACCAGGACCGAATACCCAAATAGCCCCTCTCAGTTTTGACCTCAGAGAACTGCTCTGAAAAGTCACATCGCTCTGGCCCTTAACCCCCAGAGCTCACCCAGTCTCCATCGGCCTGCTCTTCTGCTAGGCTCCGCAATCCAGAGTCTGTCCACCCTGTGCAAGTTAAAAGAACACATTTGCCAGCAGAAGAGTTAGGTGTAAAGAGACAGCTATGACTAATGGGAGTGATGGGGAGGTCTTTGTCCCCACTCACCCAGCCAGGTGCCACACAACCTTACTGTTATCATCGTCCCTCAGCAGCCAGTTCCACTCATGAACACCCCCCGGGTCACTAAAGCCCTGCAATTGACGTGCCTCTGAGGTGCGGAGAGCAACCCAGCATGCTTCTTTTGGGAAAGTGGTCCAGCCACTTGCATCTACTTTCTATTCTGGGATTTTTAACAGCTACCAAGTCCATTAGCTGGACCAACAGTGAGAGCAATTGAAGACCCAAGTGCCTCGAAATGTTTAGACACATAATGCTTACCTGGCATAATGCCTAGGAAAGGGGAGCCGGGAGGAACTCTTGACCCCAGGGCCCTCCACGCCCTGCAAATTAAAGGAGAAACGTCAGGTTTGGGGGTTAAAAAATGTGATTTGTACACACGCTAATAAGATGCGTTCGAACTTGAAATTTAGTTAAGTTAGAAGACACTTCGCCGGAGACTCCCAAGGGCACAGCTTCACGGCTTACTGTGTGATGCTGTGTGTCAATGTGACCCTAGTCCGTTCACAGTAAACCCCGAGGTCCTGGGAGTCAGGTCCCTGCTATTCCTAGTTTCTAGTGTGCTACTCACATTTACTAAGTGTTGGTTGGGCATGATGATAAATAGATGGGAGGGCCAAGGTCACCCAGTGCCATTTTATCATTCCTATAGGGGAAGAAAATCTGAGACCAAAATAGCAGGATTTTTTTTTTTTTTTTTTTTGGACCCGGTGAAATGATCTGACTTTCATGTGATGTAACCATTTTGAGAATTCGAGGCTTTTAAACGAAGTGCTTTCCAGGTAAGTGTGTGCATGATCCCTGCCTTCTGGAGAGGCTGGGTCACTTCCTGAAGCCCACAACAAAACAATGTTTCCCATTAAAAATGTTCTTGATGCCTTTGTGGTCTTGAATGCTGCTGGGACCCAAATGTCTGTGCCCTGTAACCCCTGCTGTGTGTTAAGTCCTAAACCCCAGTGTGGAAGTATGTGGAGGTAGAGCCTTTCGGAGCTTATTAGGCCACGAGAGGAAGGCTTGCATCTTCCACGAGAACACAGAGAAGTATCTATCCATGAACCAGGAAGCAAGCAACCCTCACCAATACCGGCACAGCCTTGATCTCGGTGCTCCCAGATCCAGGGACTGAGAGAGAGAAATGCCTCTCTTCATTACAAGCCAAACTATTCTGCAGCATCTTAATAGCCATCGGAGTAGACTCACACAGGTCCTCTTTGAAAACCCAATATTACAAAAGGTTGAGAAGTATATAGTTCTCATGCAAGCCAGAAAGTTCGTGAACCTGTTAAAAATCGGGCCATACACCCAGACTGATGAACAATGTGAAGGTAACCCCCAGGCCTCGAGTCAGACACACCTAGTTGCCCCCTGTTTTCCACAGGTAATTCTTAAGTGCTAGTGTGGGTTAACACAGGGCTTCAACACCTCAACATTATAAAACCTCTTCTTCAGTTGATTACTGGCCCCTTCCATGGAGTAACCATTGTGACCAATTCATTTATATCACTTTGAAGGTATGTTGAATATATGTCTGAAAATTATGTGGTACAGTTGAATGTTATTTGAAAGTTTATACAAAGGACATTTTCATAACCCTCTTATGTCCTTGCAAAATTTTCCCACTTAAGCTTCTGTATAGTATCCTCAGTAAAATAGACCCCATCATCAGCATCCCTCTACACGACAGGGTGTCCTCTAGCGTTTTTCTTTTCAAGGGAAGCCTCAGTAAATACTTCTGTGCATCATCTCAAACACAGAGGCAGGTATTCGTCTGCAAAAAAACAACCCCACCAACACCCAGAACTACTGAGTGGTAGAATATGTAAGTTTAAAAATACATGAATTGGGGGCTGGGCAAAATATTCGATGGTTAAAAGCACTGGCTGCTCTTTCAGAGGACACAGGTTCAATTTCCAGCACACACACAGTAGCTGTCTGTAAATCCAGGTCAGGGACGCTGATGGCCTCTCTTCCGTGATGCATAAGCGTATGTGCAGATAACACGTATGGGTCATTGCTGAGAGACTGCTCAGTGGTTAAGTATGCACGCTGCTCTCACAGAGGACCAGAACATCACAGTTCACGCCGGGAGGCTCACAACTATCTGGTAGTCCAGCTCCAGGCGGAGCCCACACCTCCACGGGGACCTGTACTCATCCGCACAGCCCCTCCTGCACACACACATAATTATAAGAGGTAGGTACACCAAGCTTCCCTGAAAAGCTGTTTATATTCCCTCTAATTCTGTATAAAACCTATAATGTGCCCGTGTGCAAGCATTGCTTTTATTAATGACAGTTCCTGTTTCTCCATTCTGATGGATAAAAATGATTTCTTGTTATCATTTTAGTTTTAATTTTTGAAGTTAGTGCTGATGGCTGAAGCATTTTTGTATTTTGTGTGTTTTTTACTTTTTGTGCGTGAATTATGTTTCCTTTGTTTTTATATCCATCTCCTTTTTGTCACGGATTCAAGAAGTTGCTTTTTGTACTCTGAAAAAATTGCTTAATTAACTTTGTAAAGCATATCTTCTTTTGGTGTATAATAAGCGCTCACAGGTAATTATTGGCTATTATCCACTGCTAACCATAAAAGGTTGCTTTACATGGAGACGAAACCATGCCTACCTCCAACTTCAACCTATTAGTTATAGATCTATTTTCTACAGCAAATGTAAAATGAACATCATAAACATCTTTTAGGCTGAATTGTAGAAGAAAATAACGTCTGATTTTAGTTCATAACTTTTACAATAGGTCTGGTTTATTTTCATTCCCAAATGGTTAGCACAGCAGGCCAAAGTCTGCATAGAAGTAAAATTGTTTCCACTCAAAAACTTTTAACACAAAATTTACAAGAGCATTTTTCATAATAACCTCAGCTTGGGGAGACGCAGAGACATCCTGTCCTTTTCTCCCTTTGTGAAATTACCTACAAAATCATTGTTCTTAAAATTGGCTCCTGGTGCTGAGTAACTAGGCAGTTTCCTGTGAAGATGAATGGCTGTGGTGAATGGCTGTGGCCATTTCTGAATCCCAGCCATGCTTTGCAGGCCATGGACCCTCTTTCTGAACCTGACTCCCTGGGAGCCTCTAACACATGTCTAACACATGCAGATATGGGGGCATTATTGCCTCCAGGTACCAGGGAACTGTGGCCCTCAGAACAAATGCATCCTTAGTCTTTCTTATCTGAGCTGGTTGCCTTCCTGGTGTCCACCATAAGCAATGTCCATCAAGCCACACTTGAGTCATGTGTACAAATTCTACCTTCTGTGTTTCCTCTATGTGTGTTTAATATGAGTGCATGCGGGGAGAGATGAATGAATGAATAGACTTATTAAACGTGATGCCTGTTTGGAAGTAGCTCCCATGTCTCCGAATACCTTTCCAAGAACTCCCTCTACATACACAATCTTTAAAAATGGTGTTTTAAATTGCTACGTGGTAAAACTGACATTGGAGGCTATGAGCATATTTTCATGAACTTTAACACGTGCACAGATTCATGGCCTCATTTCTGTAATCAAGTTGGAGACTGTTTCTCTACCATGAACACTTCCGGTGACACCATTCTCTTCCCTTACCCCCCACCCATCCCCACAGACCACTTACTTGTTCCCTATCAAGATCTTCTTGTATTTTGAGAATACCTTACGGATAGAATCATACAGTATTTGACCTTTGGAGAATGACCTTTGTATTTGAGATGAGCCTAATGTATTTGAGATCCATTCACACCAATAGTTAGCTCACTTTCACGCCTGAGCACTGTTCCTTTATCAGTGGGACCTCAGTGCATCTGTCTATACACCCACACAAAGACAATTTGCCTTGTTCTTGACATAGCGTGGTAATGGGTAGACCTGTAATGATTGTTCCTGTACTGTTCTTTGTGCAAAGCTGAGTCTTAGTTTCTCTCAGGTTAATTCCCAAGATTGGAGTGTTGGATTGTATGGTAAATGCAGGTCTACTTTTTGAAATAAATTGCCAAATGGTTTTCCAGTGGGGTTATATCAATCAGTCTTTTTTTTGGGGGGGGAGCATCTTTCCTTGTTTTCTTTTCTTGGGACAGACTCTTTCCCGGGGCTTCTCTTGAATTGTACAGAATGCCAGTTCACGTCTTGTCCTTCAGGGCCAAGGATGCAGTTGTCCATCATGGCATGGGCTCAGAGCCCCAGCAAGGCACCTCCCTGCTAACCTTTCCCTCCTGGCTTCCCAATGCCCACTGTCTCTTAGAGTCAGATTCTACTTGCATCCCGGTTAAAGGCAGATGGGAGGAGCTTTGTCATCCCCTTAGAAGACGATGCCCACCACTGTCTAAACTCAGCCTTAGGGACAGGGCGTGGAATGTCCAGAGGAGTAGGCATAGGCAGAGGGCACCCAGCCTGCCTGACACCCAGTTCTCAGCAGAGAGACAACTTGAGTCCCTTCTTCTGTTTTGTTTTTCCTATACAAGCATCACCCTTCCCACACCGAGCAATTAGCTTCACAGAAGTCGGTAAGATGCTGAGTGAGGGCTTCTGTGGACTTGGCTTCACAGAGGTTTTCAGAATGGCCAAGGGATTAAGAACACACGGTAAATTCTGTCACCCCTCTACCCACCCTCCCACACCGTAACTCCATCAGACTCTCCGACCCCAGAACACTCTCATTCCACGCCGGGGTCCTTTTGCTCCAATAGAGATCATTGTCTGTACAACGTTCTGTACAGAAATTCCACCTTCTGTTTATCTTTAATGTTTAATGTGAATGCATGTATGGGTAGACGGACAAGCCAAGGGACCATCTGTTCTTTCCTCCTATTCCTCCGTGACGAGGCTAGTGCGGCAATTTCTTTCCCTCAACCTCTGTGCCGTGCGATTAGTATAGAAAAATCTAGCTACGATTAGAAGTCTCTCTTCTGGCTTCCTTCTTTGGGTCTAATCGTCCCAAACTGATGCCTTGGCAGCAGGATAGAGAGGCAGGGGGTCCTAGCATAGAGCAGGTTGAAGGTAAACCCTCCCCAAAGGTTACAAGCGGCACCATCTTCTCTTAAAGGAAGCTGAACCTGGTGTCCGCCATCTCATGGTCTGGGACTTTAAGCACAGCCCTGCTGATGAACTGTGAGGACGTCAGGCCTCATATCCTCAAGTTGTCTCATTCTTGACAAACCTTCACGGGGACAGAAGGAGGCCCCCCGCCCCGTGCCCCCAAATCTTCTCGCGACACAGAGCCTGCTTCTCACGCTGGCTCTGGACAGTGAGGCAGTGGTACCATCTGTGAGTAAAGTCATGGCGAAGCCCGGAGGCCACCCAGGCCCACTAAGGAATGGCACATTGTCCTGTTTCCTCTTGCTGCGCGACACCTCCCTGACCAGCCTGCTGGCTTTCCCTCATCTCAGGAATTGATCACACACACAGCCCAGTACCATCCTGCTGTCCCCACACAATGACTATACATCCCATTGAGTTTTGTCCAGTGTCCCCTGGGCTTGTTGAGTGCAGAGCAGTAAGGACCCCGGCGTGGAATGAGAATGTTCTGGGGACAGAGAGTCTGATGGAGTTACGGTGTGGGAGGGTGGGTAGAGGGGTGACAGAATTTACTGTGTGTTCTCAATCCCGTGACCATTCTGAATGACCTCGGTGAACCAAAGTCCACAGAAGCCCTCACTCAGCATCTTACCGACTTTAGTGAAGCTAATTGCTCAGTGAAGGAAAGATGACATTTAAAAATGTATTTTTCAAACCAGGAAGCCAAAGCAGGGCTCAGCGAATATTTTATTAAGAAGCAGGTCTTAAATAGCCTGGGTTTTGGGAGAAAAGTAGCCTTTGTTACAACGCGATGCTCTACAGAGCTCGTGAAGGAAAGCATATAAAACAGGCATGGGTGTGTGCCAATAAAACTTTATTTGCAAAATCAGATAGTGGCTTAGATTTGGCCGGTGAGTGTACCTCAGTTTACTGATGTTTGTTCTGGGGTTGACAGATACAATGGTTTGCATGTTCTCAGCAATCCAGTGTGGCACCATGACTTATGCCCAGTGCAAGATGGGGCCCGATGTGAGGTAATTAGGTGATGCAGGCTCCATCCTCCTGTATGGATTAATGCTGTTGTTAAGAAAGCAAGTTTGTTATCACGGGAAGTGACATTGTTATGAAAAGACAAATTTGTGGGTGCATGATCTCTGTCGGTCTCTTAACTCTCATCCTTCCACCATGGGATGATGCAGCAAAAAGGCCCAGGAAGATGCCAGCCTCTCCATCTAGGACTTCCCAGCCTCCTGAATGCAAGCCAATAGACTCCCGTTCACTACAAATGACTCTAAGGTAACAATGTAGCGTAGACTGAGACAGCAGGTAAACCAGGGACAGAGACTAGGTCCCTCTCCTATCAGCCTTGGGGCACTCATATTTATTTAGTCTTTTAGACCAGAGAGGAGCACTCATGGTTTCTGTGGGGTTTCTGCCTTTTTATTACTAAAACGTGAATATCCCCCCCTCAGAGAACCCACCCCTGACCATATAATTTAAAACCAATACTACCTATCACCCCTAGCTCTTTGACTTGCTTAATTTTTCAATTATACCCATGGCTTTGTAACATTCTAAAATTTAAGATTTTTTTTTTCTGTCCTTTTCAGGAATGCCGACCAGGGCAAGGGTAATTTTAATCTTACTGTTATCTTCCCATACCTGGAGCAATCACATAGTTGGCCCTTGTTAATATTTGACAATTGAAAGGATGAATAAATATGAATAGCCTTAGGGGAACTGGAGGACTTGGAGGCGAGAACAACAAGCTTTTTTTTTTTTTTCATCTTTCTTTCATAAGTGAAATATGTTCAGCTCCCACTGCCATTACGTGTCTGTTTACTTATTTATTTATGACTTGGGTGGGAGTTATTAAGAATGAAATAAATAGAAATAGAACATTGCAGCCCCCACCGAGCTGCCTCCTGCTGTCACTCACAGCAGAGTCCCCTGAGTTAGAGGGATCGGTGACTAGGAGGCGACCTGGACCAGAGCTGTTCTTGAGGATGGAGGGACAACACAGGTATTAGACAAAGGCACCAAGACTTGTTGGATCTCCAAAAACTGTTTATGGGCAAAGATCTTCTTTTCCTTTTCTCACATCATTGTCAACGATACAAATTCGCCCTGGGAGGCTTTCACTCCGGCAGGTGGTTCCAGGAGCCCGGTTCTTCCCAAGAACCGAGGAGAGTGTGTGGGAGGTGTCCCGGCCCTGACAATAAGGCCCCAGCCAACTGAAAATGAGATCTGCAGGAATGGCCTCTTCTTTCTTCTCATTTCCAAGTGTGAAGTGTGGAAGTGAAGCCCATCCATTTGCCAAGCATGGACGGTCTGCAGGTTAGGACCATAGGTGTTACCGATGGGGAGCGAACCAAAAGTCAAGGGGCGTGGAATCCACGAAGCAGCAACAGCTCTCCTTCAAATGAGAAGGAAGCCGCAAGCAGGAGTGAACGGGGAGGACATCTTTGATGTGGAATAACCCCTGATGGCATGGAATATTCTAGGGCCTACCCTCTGTGAAAGCACCACGGGAAAGCTGCCACCTGGAATACTTACCTTGTTATCTACTTTCTCCCTCCCCCAGCTCCTGTCTTATTGGCAATTTCCCTCCCAGCCAAGGCCTGAGTACTCACACTGTCCCAGCCGGGCTTGTTTCTGGCCTCACACTGTCCCAGCCGGGCTTGCTTCTGGCTGCCCAGTCTGGAGAGAGACTTCATTTATGATTAACATTTCCCACACTGCTCGCTCAGTGCTTGGAATGTTTTTTCCCTTTGCTTTATTAAACCTGAATATGCTAACGTTAGGTAATTTCACCTTCATTAATGTACCAAAAGAGCATCGTTTTTATTTTTATTTTTTTTAAATCACTTCTCTCCAGGATTCAGGCATGCATCTCTGGGCACGCTGGGTCAGAAGGCAGAACTGGGAAGGGACAGTTATTTTTCTTACTGTGTGACCGAAACATCTGGCAGAAGAACTCAAGGGAAGAAAGCCTTATTTGGGCCCGTGGTTTTTACGAGAATGTGTGACGGCAGCTGGGTAGCGCTGTGCCTGTTGGTTGGCAGTTTGCTCTCAATCCCAGTCCATCAGGAGGCAGAGAATATAAACCCAGACTACAATTCTCAAAGCCTGTCCCCAGAGACCGTCTCTGCCAGCCAGGTGGCACGAGCTCTCAGAACAGCATCACCAGCCAGGGATTAGGAGTTCAAACACATGAACTTGTAGGGGACGTTTTAGACCCCAAAACTAAGTTCTTCCCCTCATGGCCACCTCATGACGAGAAGTTCATTTAGGATAATGTCAAGGGCTTCCGAAGTTCTCAACGCCGTCCGAGAGACCAGTCCCTTCTAAGACCAAGACAATTTTTCATTGTGAGCCTTTTGGGAGAAAGGTTAACATGTCTAATATATGAGACCACGGAGTAAACACTATGGCCACATAGGGGAGGTTTAAGAGGAAAGCAAGAAAAGATTGAACCAAAGCAAGACCAGAGTCAAACCTTGATGCTCAATATTGCAGCATCTGGGGCTCATAGTCATGAGATTATTCAGGCTCCAATAGGCGAGGGTGGTTCTACCCCTGTGGCATTATTGCGTGCAGCACAAATAGGTTCTTTTTTTCAGACAGCTCCACTTGGTGCCTGCAGCTTTACTCAACAAATGCCCCATGTTTGCTCAACAAATGTCCGTAGCTCTGACTTTCTGGCATGCCCACTGAAATGTAGGCTTTATCTTCACCGACTCATGCAATGGCCCATCCAGGCTTATCTATATGGATTCCAACCTTACTGACCTCACCAGCTTTTACCTTGAGCTTTGGTGCAAGCGCCTTTTGTTGTTTTTTGTTTGTCTGTTTGTCTTGTTTTTTTGAGACAGGGTTTCTCTGTGTAGCCCTGGCTGTTCTGGGGTTCACAGCTGCTGGTAACCCCCACTCCAGGGGGTCTGATCTGATGCCAACCTCCTCAATAAAAACAGGTACTCTATCCACACCTGTCTTGACTCTCTGCAACTTCAGCTGCTGCTCTCATGGGCAAATCACCCAGTGTTCATGCCTTCCGGCTCTATCTCTTGCCACCAGGAATGCATGGTGGCAGGAATAAAGGGGCAGGCAATCTTTTTCTTTAAAAAATTTATTATTTTACATGTCGATCCCAGTTCCCCCTTCCTCCCTCCCTCCCTTTTACCCTCTCTGCCCTCTTACATGCACTCTAACCACCCTCCCCTCTCATCCCCCAACCCCAATTCCACATGTAGGGCAATGCCATCCAGTTGGGGTCATGTAGCTCTGACAGGTCATGTGAAGTAGGGACTAGGGCTTCTCTCCTGTCTCTAGGTTAAGGCAGTTATCCCTCCATGGGGGATTTATTAGCAAGGTCCTTTTGTGCACCAGGGATACATCCTGGCTCCACTGTCTGAGGTCCCTTAGACTGCTCAGTCCTTCTGGCTGAGACCCATATTCAGGGGGGCCTGAGTCAGTCCCATGCTGGCTTCCCAGCTATCAGTCTGGGGGCCCGTTAGATAGTACTCAACTTGCTTTCTCGTTCCCATTTTCACTCAGTCCTGGATCTCAGCCCTCAGACAGTACCAGCTATGTTTTAGTAGGCTGGGTTTCCCCTCCTCAGTTAATCCTCCCTGGAAGTGCCCTCAAAGTGTGTCTCCCAGCTGATTCTAAATCCCAGCGAGTTGACAATGAAGATTAGTCATAGAGCAGGATGTCCTGAGCCTTAGGAGAATGTTAGCTGGCTGAGGAAGTGTGTTGTTGTGGAGACTGGCAGTCCCTGCCTGTGGGACCTTAAGCCTTGGAAAGAAGAGCTGGGTGTCCGGGGTGAAAACCATTCTGCTCTCCCTGGATCATTCCTTATGTTCTGAATGCTGAATGCTCAGGTAGCATGAAGGAAGAAAGCAGGACACACAAATTCTTAATTTTAATGTAGGCTAATTCTATCTCTTCTTAAATACGAGGAGGCAGCTGAGTAGGAGTTAGGTACAACTGAGAAAAAAAATATGTCTAAGTGACATTCCACTTTTACATCTTTGTAGATGGCTGATACCATGATTTTACAACTGAGGAAAAAAAATATGTCTAAGTGACATTCCACTTTTACATCTTTGTAGATGGCTGATACCATGATTTTAGACATACTTGGTTTTTCAAGACAAGGTTTCTCTGTGTAACAGCTCTGGCAGTTCTGAAACTCACTCTGTAGACCACACTGGCCTCGAACTCACAAAGATCCACCTGCCTCTGCCTCCAGACTGCTGGGACTAAAGGCGTGGGCCACCACTGCCCAGATATGTGGGCTTTTGATAAGAGAGTAAAAAAATGATCATTTTAGCTAACATTTGCTGCTTGTACCTTAGAATTTTTTTTGTTAATTCACTTCATCCACACAACACATCTGTCAAGGAGGGGAGCTCAAGCCGCAGGTCTCCACAGAGATGAAATGTGAGGCAGGAGTCACCTTCCCAACCATTTCCCTAGCGGAGGTGGGAAAGCCTGCTCCTTCTAGAGAAACCAGTATCACCTAATGGCTTTACTCATACAGGCTTCAATAGGTTAAATGCTGGACAAATGTTTGCTCCATAAAACAAACCTTAGCGTCGCTATCTTTCCCAATGTGTGTAGTTCCCACTCCAGGCCGTTCTGGGAGCCAGGGAACGGAGGCAGCCGAGTAAGCGCTGGTTTACACTTTGAAGAGAGTCCAGAGTGTTTCTCCTACGCAGAGGAACACTGAGGTCTTGCCTTAGCTCCTGTCAGGCCCCAAGATCAACCTGCTGATCGCTTCCCTAGCCCGAGCTACCAAGAGCTGCCGCCACCCCATCCTCACAATCCTGAGACTCCCCTCCCTCCTGGGTCCCAGAAGACGCCTCCCAAGGCCATGTCAGATTCCTCAACAGATGGCCATGTCAGCCCTTCCTTCTTCCTTTGTTCTTGATGGAGAGTGGCTTTAGGTTCCCAGCAAAAGAGAGGGGGGAGGGGCACAGAGATTTCCCACACAGCCTCCTCCACTATTAGCCCCACTCCAACGGGTTTCTTATAGCTGATGGACCTGTGAGATACATCGTCACTTTCCACAGCCCATCGTTCACATTAAACTCACTCGCCATTTTGTTTCCGCTCTTGTTTTGGATACTACGGATTTGGACATGCATCTGCTATTACAGCATCACGCGGAACACTCTCACTGTCCTAGAATCCTCCCTGCCCTGCCTGTCCTCCCCCTTTTTAACCTCCAGTCCCTAGCAACCGTTGACAGTCCCTAGCAACCATTGACCTTTCCACTGCTTGTGTAAGGTGGCCTGTTTGCACTTTCATTTTTAAAGATGCCCATTATTTCTTCTTCTAAAAAAAATTACTTGTGTAGCATGAGGCGAAGGGAAGCATGTGCCAGGACATGCGTGTGCAGGTATACCCTGCCTGTTCTTTCTTCCCATCATGCATGTCCTGTGGCTCGAACTCATGCTGTCTAGCTTGGCAACAGGCACCTTTGCCCACCATTGCTCTGGCCCTCCTTCATTTTCAGATTTGTGGCCTAGTTTTTGTTGTTGTTGGTTGTGGCATTCGCTCCTCTTGTGAACAACATGCCTTCTTCTGAATTGATTTCTTTCTACACATTTATTTCTTTCATTTGGCTTTTCTTCCTACGACGTAAGGCACATGGTGTCGTTGATGTGCCATGTTTGAATTGTGTTTTATGAGCTGCAAGGGCTTTTATTCGTATTTTTCCGTTCAACAATTTTATGGCATGAGCCCTTTACATCCATGCGTTGTACATGTGAGAAAACCAAGACGTGGCTGTTTTTGGTAATTTTCTCGATGTGACTGCAGTTAGAAAACAAAAAACAAAACAAAAAAACTCAGACGGTGTCATACTTGTCATTGTTCAAGCCAATATCTCCACTGGAAGTCCGAGGTTCTTGTCAAGTTGAATCACTTGCCAGCTCCGGGAGTGACCACTTCAGGCTCAACAGACGTTCACCTTGAGTGTAGCCGGGAGAAGGGTACCCTTTCATTGGACGTGAAGCCCGAGAGAGGGGCTATGGGAAAAAGGAGACAAGCAAATATGGAGTTCACGCAGGATGTATTGCTCATTTAAAAAAACCCACAAAGCTGTCTGCTGGCCGGAGCTTTCAGTCCAGACAGCCGGCTTTTTGTCTTTGCAGCTTCTGCTTGACAGCCTGGGTCTCAGGTGCCAAGTGAGCCCCTGATCCACCCCCCATGTTTAAGGTGGCAGAGGACATGTGGCCCAGCTCACCCGCCTCCAAGACAGGCATGTGTGATAGACACAACACAGGGGAACCTTCAAGGGACCAGAGACCCTGTCCCTGCATGGGCCTGAGAAGCCTGAAGTCCCCCAGCTTCGAAAGATCCTAGCAGGTGCATTTTAACTTTCAAGGCCCCCTCCTAATGGCTTTGCAGGGTAAGAGGGGAGTTGAAAGGGCCGGCCGAGGCTCTAATGCCGAGGTCTGCCCTTCTTTTCATTTTGATCAGAAAGGCCTCTTCTCATCTTCCAATGTCTCCTTTTTGTCCTTCCAAAGGAGGGAGAAAATAGCAGTTAATGGCTTTGCAGTCATCCCTCCCCGTTCCCCGAGTACTTTAGATAAATGCCACCAGGCCTGCTGATTGGAACATGTTCAGCTTCTAAATAGTCTTTGCTATTCAGCCTGCTGGTAGAGATGGAGATTAAAGGAAAGGCAGTAAGAGCTGGAGACATCCCTGGTGCTTCCCGTCTCTTTCTTTTGCTTTTTGTTATTGTTTTTCTCTCAATGATTTTTGTTCTCACAAAATTAGTACATACTGAAAAAAATTCAAATAATAACATACAATTAAAAAGACACCATTCTGCCTTCTGGGAACTCACCCTTCCCAGTACAGCTCTCCAGAGGTAACCACCACTAAGGCCTTGAATCCAAGCCTTTGAGATACTTTGTTGCACTTCAAACACAAAGCTTCTTTGAAAAGATACACTAGTGCATATGTGTATAGAGAAAATGCATCCCTATCCAATCTGTTTTCACCTCTTCAGGGGCCAGTTTTGCATCGCTGTATACTAACCTGGCTTTCGTTTTAGAATCTGACATTTTCCAGACCAACTAATAAAGCACGGCCTCATTCACTCCAGGTGTTCCGTAGAACTTCACAGTGGGGCTATACAGTGACTTATTTAACCATTCTCTAATTGGTAGTGCTTTCAGTCATGTCTGCTATACAGTGGCAATTCTAAACAACAGACCAACAGATATCTTCAGCTGAACCTTACTCACTGGTAAGGTTCAGTTTCTGCAAGCAGAATTTCTGGCTCACAGGATCCATCCATGCATGGGTTGAGAGACACTGTCATTAAATAAATGACACCCCAAAGGCTGCATCAGCCATTAAAATACAGGCAGTGTCCCTTCCTCAGAATGCTTGGCCACAGTGCAGGAAATGCATCCTATGTGTTTTGATAAGGCCACAGGCAGAAAGCAGTATCCTGATGCTGCAGAAGTCAACTTCTTTCTCTGCTGTGAGGATTTGCAGCTTGTTAATATTCGTTAACCATGACTCTGCATTGAGCTGCCCTGCTAAAATCACGTGCTCATATATTTGTAAGAGCCTTGGACTGGCTGATTTCATAGGGTCTCTGTAGCCTGTGATAACTCATTTCGTTCTCACCTACCAAACACAAGAGCTCTCCTTTCATGTGTCACATTCGTCATCTTCTCCTGTCTGTCTTCTTGATTTCTCTGGTTTCCTTTCATGGTTGGAGAAACCTTCCTCCAGTAAGAGCTGTTGTCTTCTCCAATTCACCTTGAGCACTTTTAGTTTACTTTTCTCTGCGTGGTGTGAAGTTGGAGCATAATTTTAATTTTCTAAGCGGGAGTGAATAACTTCAGTACATCTTTATGGCTAGTTTAATTAATCGTTTAGTTTTTAATGATTTTTTTTATAAAGAGAATGGGTTGATGGGAGATGAACTAAATATTGTTAACTGTGGTTCTTATAACTGTTGTGTGATATATTTTGCTATGTTAAGGTTAAAACCCTTCTTTTTATTTTAGACAGAAAAGAGATGATGGGAGATGCCATACTGTTTCTCATCCTGGCTAATGATTAAAGCACTGTCGGCCAATAGAAAGGGAAGATAGGCGGGACTAGGAGACAAGGAGGAGAGAGGAAGGAGGAAGGAGGAGTCAGCATGGAGAGTCGGGAGAGAAAAGAACCGCCATTCCTCCGCTCTCGGTAAGACCACGTGGAAATACATAGAAATGGGTTAATACTTAAGACAGAGCTAGCCGATAAGAAACTAGTACCTGGACAACAGTATTATATCAAATACAGAGTCTTGGTGTATTAATTGGGGCTGGCACGGCGGCGGGACAAGACCAGCGGCGGGAGGGAAAACCTTACTCCTTACAATGGGTTCCATCTTCACATGCACCTGCCATTACATCTTGTTTTTACTGTTTCTTTTCCTACACTGGTCTTCCCTGGGGCCCCTGCTGACCCCACCTTGCTCTGTTTCTCCCTAACAACTAGTCCCCCTCTGCTCTCCTAATACATTATGTCTCTATTACTTCCTTTAAGGTCTTTCTGCACTCTCACAATCCTCTCTCGGGTTTTATGACGAATCCATACCCATGTATATAAATACACCCAGAGACGCACACACATATAAATTCAAATCAGGTGTGTATACTTAAGCAGTATTGTGTTCCAGTCTTGCATTATGTGTTGTATGGACTATGAAGTTGACCATGTTAGCTCTGAAACCAGGCTGCCTGGGTTCAAACCCAAGCCCTATCACTAACTGTGTGACTTTGAGCAGGTCGTCAACTCATCATCAACCTTGTTTCCCTCACCTAAAAACATGAACAGTGATAGTAGCAGTTTTATAACATTGTAATCACATGAAGTCAGAGATCATGAACATTCCACCGACTTCTTGTTTTAAGTGACGGTTTTTCGAACAAACTTTGAATCTAAGCTCCTACAATAAGCTGTATACTCTGGCTGTTTAGAGTATTATTAAATCTCCATTTGAAGATTTATCTTTAAACTTCTCTCTCTCCCTTTCTCCCTTTCTCTCTCCTTTCTTCCTTCCTTCCCTCCCTCCCTCCGTGTGTGTGTGTGTGTGTGTGTGTGTGTGTGTGTGTGTGTGTGTGTGTGTTCAGAGGCCAGAAGTGTCAGGTCCCCGGAGCTGGAGTTACAGGTGTTTGTGAGCTGCCTGATGTGGGTATTGGAAACCAAACTTGGGTCCTCTGGAAGAACAGTAAACAAGGTCCTATGTATAATCCCCAGCATCAGTGCATGAGCGTACACACACACACACACACACACACACACACACACACACACACACAGTGATTTACAAATGTTAAATAACTTGCCTGATAGAAGATACAGAAGGGCAATAGATCCAAACTATTTGTCTTGATGTAAGATGAGTTGTTTTTGTTATTCTGGGACTCAGAAATAGTGGTATTATTTGCCTCAAGTTCTGACATTTTCTAACCATCATACTTTTATTATCTGAATACACTGCTTTCTATTCTCCCTTGATCCCTTGACATGTATTAATATGCCAAAATTAGTTCTCCAAAAGCACTCGCCATACACTAAGAATTGGGGGAAAATATCTCTATCACTCTCTGCCTGGAGATGCCTTCAGACTGGAAAGACCTTCTCCTTGTCTTCAGTCTTCTGGCCCATCCTTTAGCACTCCATTACTCTAAAGCAATGACTTTGTCTCGCAGTTTGGGAGGTTCTGGACTCATCATTTATTGATCTTAGTGCTTTGGGTGGCAATGGTGGGGTACATAGTGGATGATATCTGCTCATAGAATTAATTGAGGAGAGAGGTAGAGGGGAGTGGAGTCTGGTCCCATATTCCCTTTTGAGTGCATCCCTGCAATGACCCAAGAACCTTCTAGAAAGTTACCTCTTTGAAGCTCTGCCAGGTCCCAGTGTTGCTACCTTAGATACCAAGCCTTTTTTAAGGGAATACGATTCAAGGCTTCCCAGTCACAGGAGCCAATTCCTTAAAATACATCTTGGCCAATTGACACACACATTTCATTAGCTGTGTTACTCTGCAGAACCCTGAAACACGGTGTCAGATCTCATGATACTTTTCCTCCCCTGCTGAGCACCCTGGGACAAAGGTCCAAAGATGATTGTCACTTGAAGAAGCTTAGATCCCCAAGTCACCATGGAAGCCACCTTCCCAAGAGCATCTCTGACCTACAGTGAACTTTGTATAACTATAAAGAAATGTTCCTGTGTTGACTCGTTGACGTGAATTTCAGCAGCTAGTTACTTATCTTCGTATAAGCAGTCACATCATTGCTGTCAAGAGAATCTAATGAAAGGGTCTGACTCATTTGATGTCCTTGCTCTGACGTAGGACTTTTCAATGGGTCTGGCATCCTTGAGTGCTGGTCCTGGGGCTGAACTTTCTGGTTAACTCACTGCTACTCCATGACCGCTGGAGTGAAACTGGTACTTCTGTTATGAACATTTCCCATATGATCTCTGAATGGAAGAACTGATTCTCAAAACCTGGGCCATATGTCCCTTCCATAACAGCCAAGGATCAGAAAGAGAGATCCCTTTTCACAGAAATGATAAGGTATCAGATTATGGACAGCTCACTACATCAAGACAATCCTAAGCGACAATGCAGACCATAGGAAAAACAAAGAGACCCTGAACATTGGTGACTCTTGAAGATCCACGTTGTCAATGTTCTGGTTCTGGACTCTATAGGATCCGGTCCAGTAGTAAGGAAGATTTGGATTTCAAGAAATAAACTCAGATTATCTTGAAAACAAATGAAAATTACTTCCAAAATCAAAGTATCTGCCAACATTCTGACTTTCAAAATGGCTTTATTCAGAGATTCAGAGGATGCCAGTAGAAGCCATCATCTCTACCCTCTTCTTCGTTCTTCAAGACAGAGTTTCTCTGTGTAGCCCTGGCTGGCCTGGAACTCACTTTGTAGACCAGGCTAGCCTCAAACTCAGAATGAACCACCTACCTCTGCCTTCTGAGTGCTTGGATTAAAGGAGCATCTCTACCTTCTCATCTCCTGTATACGCTAGACTCAGTCTTGCTGTGGTAGCAAGATGGCTTCCAGGAACTCTAGATCAGTATTCACTCATGCTCCTAGATGTTCTTCTTTCCATAAAGTACCCCCAGAAAGCCTAATTATATGTCATTGACTCTGACTGCTGAAACTCCTGCCTCATTCCTAGTGTTTGGGAACTATAACTGACTGGTCAACTCTATACCACGTGACCACCTGAGAATTGGAGTTGGGTTAAATACACTGTAGCACAAGGATGGGAATAAGGTAGAAGTGATCCATTAGAGAAGGAGCCAGGGGAGGGCACATGCATTCCAAGAGCTGAAGCAAGAGTCCAGTCTGGAGCAGTCCCCAACAGTAGAGCAACCCCAAGCCCAGAAGCACAAAGCGTGGGTGAGTAGAGGGGTTTGCTCCTAGTGGGGAATCGTGGTAAGAGTAAGAGATGGCTGTAGAGGGAACCTGGGGATAGAGGTAGCAGGGAGGGCTTGCAGGCAAGCCTGGAAGCTGGCCTAGGGAGTCAGAGCCTTTCGGATGTGATAGACAAATGCTGAAGAACAAGGTCAAGACTCCAGCCATTATTGGGGATGGGGATGACTTAGTGTGGCCTGAAGTGAACAACCTGGATCTCGTGAAGTCCAAGTGGCTGGAACTTGGTCCAGTTGGGCAGGATTCTTTCTCATGGATGCAGGAGAGCGAAGCAGGTATACGGAGAGCCAAACTTTGCCGTGCCCAAGCTCTCTTGGGCCTTCACTAGTTTCTATTTCTCCAAGCTCTGTGCCCTTCGAATCAGTTGTGTGAACAACCCAAACTCTCCTGCTTGCTGTCCTCTTCTCCCAGGAGCCTAGTTTCTTGCTGCCCCCCCCATTTAAGTCCTAGCTCTGCCCCAGAATTCGTTGGTCTTCCATGTATCCAGACCAGAATGCAGGGGGTGCTGACCTCAGCAGACTCCAGTCTTCAAAACATCCTTGCCTGTACAATGGACTAAAAAATTGTCTCCCCAAATCCATGTCCACTAAGGACCATGGAACGTGACCTTGGTTGGAAATAGAACCTTTACAGACGTGACTGGATGAAGGATCATGTGACAAGATCGTTCTACATTTGGGGGAGGATCTACCTCCAATGACTGATGTCTTTACAAGAACCAGCAAGGACATGACATAGAGGACATAGATGGTATGGAAAGGAAGCAGAGGCTGCAATGGTGTATCTGCAGGCCCACAGAGTCTCTGGCCACCACTAGGAGTGACAAGCATGGGACAAAGTCTCTCTTGGACCTCCCAGAGGATTCCATCCCCACAAGACTTTGATTTTAAATTTGTGACTTCCACAAGTGTAAGACAGTGCATTTCTGTTATTTCCAGCTCCTTTTCTCCAGCAATCCAGCCTGAAACAACCAACATGAAGTAATTATTATATCCTCATGACTTTGGTGTGGCTTCCATTCTACAAGTAGAGAGCCTACTGCCCAGTCACACAGCCACTTAATACCCCAACTGGGATTTGAACCTGCTTCTTATAATACCCAAATTAAGACTGTTTAGATTTTGAGTTTGAGAACTGTAGGAAGAATTCTCATGGGAAAAATTTCCTGTTGTTTGTTTTACCTAGAGAGAGAGAGAGAGAGAGAGAGAGAGAGAGAGAGAGAGAAACTACATTATGTATCTAAGCAATGGAAAAATTCTATTTGTCACACCAATTTTTATCTCATACCCCAAGTCACCAAGTAACAGACTCCTCTAATTGCCATCAGGCAATTTGCTTGGCTGAGGTGAAAGGAAGGCTAAACACTTTCGTAGCTTGCATTGTTTAAGGAAAAAAATTGGAGAGGTGACTCAGAATGCAAAAATCACATTATCTTAAAGGATATGAATGGCAGTCAAGGCAAGGACAAGATCTGTGGGTAGGGTTGGAAAGCAGAGACTCACCGGCGTGCCCCAGCAATTGAACTGGCTTGATCAATCAATTACAATCAAGAGCAGCAAAAGCAGCCTCCATGTATTTAAGAAAATAAGATGTTCTTTCCGGTTAACTGCATTCATTCAACCAGTCATACTAGGAGCAATTAGTAGCTATTCGGAAAAATACATTCTTTACTTACCTCAGCCAACTTTTATTAGTGTTCTTGGCCACAGACCTCTTGAGTAACATAAATGGAAAAGGACATTGTTAAATTACTAAAGGATATGGTAGCTCTGGCCTCTCTACGACAGACAAGAACCATTTCTGGAGACTGTGCAGTTACAGGAAAAGTCCAGATTCCGGTGCAGGGGAATCCTAGTGAACCTCTATTGGAAGGCACTGCCTTTTGTACCGCAAACAGCATGCTACGCCCTAACCAAGCCAAGGGTGAAACATGAGATCTTGGTCAGCCTTCCTTCTGAAATATGGTGGCTTTGTCATAGGCTTCAAAACTGCAGTTTCACAAGGAACTATCTGATCATGTCCTATTTGTAAAGGCACATGGGACACCCATTTCCTGGGTAATATACATTGGGTAAGGTGGGAACACTCTATTACCCTACCCTACACTGTGCACGTGCACACACACACACACACACACACACACACACACACACACACACAATGATCAAAAATCTAATGAGCCAAAATATTATTAATGCTCACGATAATACTTTCAAGTGAATTCTAGGAATTGAAGAGTCAAAGAGTTACCCATACAGAAGGCTGCTCTTCCAGAAGACCAAGACTCGATTTATAGCACCCACATAGTGGCTCACAACCATTTTTAACTTTAGTTCTGGGGGGATCTGATGCCTTCTTCTGGCTGTGATGGTACCAGGCCTGTACATGGTGCTCATAAATACATTCATGCAAAACTCACATGCACCTAACATAAAAATAAATCTTTAAGAAATTTTCTGTACAAAAGGAACCCCCAAAGGGCTAGTAGAAAATGTAGCAGCTATTCAAATAATCTTGGAATAAACAATGAGACTTTCTGAGCAAAAATGGTATAGAAAAAAAAAAACATAGAGGGAGCAATCAATATCTCTAACTACTTAAAAACCCAGTCTTATGTTGAACAAACAAGTTGACTGATCACTCCACGGTATTAATTGCCCCCATTAAAATCTGTGCATTCAGAAGGCCAAACCAACTCAAATAAAACACTTGGATGGCCATCAGAGACCACACAGCTTAAACCCCAAATGAAACAATTTCCATGCTCTCAGAATTTCCTAAAACCCAGCTGCACTCTACTCTGGGAAATTATTGATATTCTCGAGGAAAAAGCCGAGACTTCTCCCTTAAGAATTGCTCTTATATATTTACAAAGTTTAATTATGTCTATGTCCAAATTACTTTCTATCTTTTAGAAGAATTTAAATAATCAATGTCTCGACTTATGAGATTGTTTTAATTAGAAAGAGATGACTTGGGTCACAAAGTAGATTTTTCTCCCTAGCTCCCATGGCTCTGTTTACAAGGTTATTTCTGAATGTATTATTGCTGAAGTGGAGGCAGTTAAAAGGAATTGTCTTTATTCCTTTTCATTATAGCTACTAGAGAATGTTTGGTCTTGGCTTTGATGGCTAGCTAGGGTCTGACAATTACTTTTTTTTATAGGCAACATAAAATATATTGCCTTTTGATTTCCTGTCAGATTTAAAATGTAGCATTCAGGATGTAATAAACTTAACATGCAACAAACTGAAGTGGGGAAATCGGAGTCTTGGGGCAGAGATTCTCGGAGGGGTGTGAGGCGAGAGATGCTGAGCCCGTGAGCAGAACAGACCTCGGGTCCATTCCCCATGCTGGTCCTCTGGATGCTGAGGGAGGGGGCAAACAATATTCCGTAGGGCGAGTGGACATAAAGAAGCTTGTCAAACAAACACAACCTTGTTTCCCAGCTAGCAAGAGGGGACTTGGATACATATGTAACACTCACTCTCTTCCTAGCCTGCACTTTCCACCCTTGGCGTCCCTCACTGTAACCCTTCCAGCACCCACATTTCATTAAGAGGAGTGGAAATCTCATCCTGATGTTTCTATAGCAACAGGGGCTTGATGAGAAAACATTGCTCTTTATAACCGGGATGGGTGTGCTGGGTTAATGATGGTCTATTTTACCCCTCTTGTCTTTCAGCTTTATCTTTGACCAATAGGATGTGATAGAAGTTTCTACGTATACCTGTAAAAGTTGTAACTTCTGAGTTCAAGTGATTGGGATGCTCTCATAGCCTAGCTGAGACGGGATGAGAGGCACAGACAAGTGGGCAGCATCCCCCACCCCACCCCCCGCCCCGCCCCACCCTGAATCCAGCTGAGGTGTAGCTGCTCAGCAGATAGCCAGCACCAACTGGCAGCCAGTAAATCAACCATCTGGAACATTCCAGTCTCAGGATGACTATCACCTTTAACTGACACGTATGAACCAGAGTAACTACCAGGTTGGACCCATTCAACCCTAAGAGCTGGGTTAGACATAGCATATATCCTTTGTGGTTTGGTGGAGCTTGTATGTTTGGGGAGTCTTAAAATGGAGGCGTGGGCCCTGATGAAATAACTGGCTCTTTGAGACAGGGTCTGTAGTGAACCGTGCACCTTACAAGGGTCTCTTACTGAACCGCAGAGCTACACCGATGGCCCCTGTCCCTACCACATCATCAGTGCTGGGGCCATAGGTAGGAACATGACCGTGGCTTCTTAAATTTTTCTTTTCTTTTATGTGTGTGGGTGCTTTACCTGCATTTATTTCTGAATACCACTTACAGTTCTGGCGTCTACGCAGGTCAGAAGAGGATCCCCTGGAACTGGAGTTACAGACACTTGTGAGCTGCCATGTGGGTGCTGAGATTGAACCCTGATCCTCCGGAAGAGCATCCAGTGCTCTTAACCACTGAGCCATCCCTCCACATTCCCATGCCCTGCTGTTAGGGTGGGTGCTGGGGCCCAGGGGCAGATTCTTGCACGTGTGCAAGCACTCTTAGACGCTATCTCCAGTTTTTATACTTTTTTTAAAAAAAAATGCTTTTGCACATAAATGTATGTTGTTTCTATATGAACAGAAATAAGAAAGTCACTTTAAAGAACAAGGGCAGCTTGGAATCTACAGACTCTTCTGGAAACTGCCACTGCAGAAACAATCTTGGCTATGGTAACGGTTTCAGTGCGGGAGGGACGGCAGCCGCTCATCCGCTTCCTGTGCCCTTTAGGAGGCCCGTGTGATGTTCCGTCAACGTTCTTTGAGGTAAATGACACGAATTTTGCTGCGCCTTTTTCCAGGAGCCAAATTTCCCACCTCCTTCATCACAGTGATGCTTCCCATTAGCAACACCCCCAACCATGAAAATAAATACATCTCACCGACCCACACCGAGGCCAATTGGAGACTGAGGAAAAGCTTGTCGGATGACCCGTACCTCGGGAAGGGCTGCGCGAGTTACAGGTACCAGATGGCTTCCGGATGGCCTGCAGGGATGGCCTCATCTCTATGTACAACTTCAGCTGCTACTGCAGCTCTTAATGGCATCCGGGTTTTACTTCCATACAGCGGGACCTGGGGACAGAAGCCAATGTTCTGCAGCCCCAGCATCATGCCTTAATAATAATAGTTCTGGTTATTTTTATCATGAATACTGACCGGTGGCCATTACTATACGACCACAATGCTTATTCCTGGTATTCTCTTTGCTTCCCATTATTCACTGGGGTGGATTTTATGAAATTGCTGTGGGCACTGAGATAGAAAACTGGTGTGCCCAAGAGGGTGAGACATCCTAAGGACCAAAGTCCTCTGGTCACACTTTCATCGGCTGATTAATAAATAAACTCCTTTTCCTTGTGTGTGAGTGAGTGCAGTGTATGTATGTGCATGTGTACTTGTTCACCTGTTTACGTGTGTGTGTGTGTGTGTGTGTGTGTGTGTGTGTGTGTGTCAAAGATCCATGTCGGGTGCCTTCCTCTATCTCTCTCCACCGTACTTTCTTGAGACAGTAAGCTTGGAGGTCGCTGAGTCTACCAGACTGGCTGGCCAACAAGCGTCCGATGTACTCCTGCTCTGCCTTCCCAGCCATCAGGTTATAGGTGTGTGCCACTGCACCCAGCTTTAGTTCACATGGCTTCTGGGGATCTGAATGGAAGTCCTCAGGCATCTGTGACCAGCACGTCATTGACTAAGAAGCCATCTCTCCAGCCTCCGCGTGCTTCTGTGTGAGAACCTTACTCGTATTCGCAGGAATTAGCACTGAATTCACGCCAAGTCATGGCACTGGAACAAAATACAGAAGATATCTGACACTCCAATCCAACGCCACAGCCTTCTTGTGTTTGGGAGCCCAGCGACACTGAGTGCCTGAGCTGCTTTGCTTTTCATTAAATTTTTTTTAAAATTTAAATTAAAAGCAGTTATTTTACATACAACCCCAGTTCTCTCTCTCCCCTGTCCTTACATTCCTCAGGGAGGATGGAGACCTCCCATGGGGGATTAAAATCTGTCACATCATTTGGGGCAGGACCGAGGCCCTCCCCCCCCCCATCTAGGCTGAGGAGAGTATCCCTCTGTGGGGAATGGGCTCCAAAAAGTCAGTTCCTGCTCCAGGGATGAATACTGCTTCCGCCGACAGTGGCTTTTTAAGTATTAAAACCACCATGAAAAAGCACACAGGGATAAAAAAGTGAAAATCGTGGTGTCAAATGGACCACAGAGAAGACTCTTGTTTACAATCTGAAAGATGAAACAAAGACAGATTGTTGTCTTGCTTGGTGTCAGCTGAATATATATATATATATATATATGTATGTATGTATGTATGTATATATATATATATATACATATATATATATATATTGCATTCTGCGTTTATCCACAAATGACTTCAAAGGCACCAAGGGTATTAATTGGCATAAATAAGTTTTAATGAGTAGGTAATTTCGAAAACACAAGCTCTTCAAATGAGGATTAAGTGCATATGATTTTTCCTAAGATAACTGGTACTTTCTACAGAGCGAGCACTCTGTCGAGTACTCCATGTGCATCTTGCTAATTAGGGCTTTACACTAACCAGGAGGCGGGCTAGGAAGATGGGAGGGTTAAGTAGGCATGGAAAGAAAAAGAGCCCAGCCACTGCAGGATCTGGTTTGTGTTTCTTGCAGGCTGAAAGTCAAGATTACCTTACAGTTTTTTTTTTTGGGGGGGGGGAGGAAGTAGGGAAGGGAAACAGAGAGGGGAGAGGAAGGGATGGGAAGGAGGGAGGGAAGGAGGAAATGAGAGGGAGGGAAAGAGAAAGATTGAGAAAGAAGGATGGAGAGAGAATGGGAGAGGGGATTACTCACAAAGATGATTCCTTGTCCAGAGAAGAAATCATGATGTCAAACGCACCACAAAAGGATTCTTATTTACAACCTAATAAAGATGTTGTCTTAGCTTTCCAACTTGGTACGGCCAAGAGTCGTCCGAGAGAAAAATCCTCAGCTGAGTAGTTTTGTGGGTCAGATTGGCCTGTGGGCATGTCTGTTGGGGGTTGTTTGGATTACTAATTGATATAGGAGGGTCCAGCCACTATGGACAATGCTGTTCCCTGTGCAAATGGTCTGGGCTGTAAGAAAAAAACCAACAGTTGGGCAGTGGTGGTACATGACTTTAATCCCAGCACTTGGGAGGCACAGGCAGGCGGATCTCAGTTGAGGCCACCCTGGTCTGAAAACTGAGTTTTAGAAGAGCCAGGACTGTTACACGGAGAAATCTTGTCTCAAAAAACAAAACCAAATAAACAAGCCGCAAAACTAAACAAACAGAACAGCAAACTCTGACCAATATAGGGGCATAGAGTACCTATTTAACCTTACAAGTTACAGGACTTCATTGAGGGATGTGGAGGCAGGAACTCCAGCAGGAACAGTGGTGGATCACAGCTTGCTGGCTTTATCACTGACTCAGGTCCAGCTAGCTTTCTTACACTGCCCAGGACAGTTTTCCCAGGGGACAGCAACAGAAAGAAGACTAGGACAGATGTTAAAACTGCAACTGGACCTGATGAAGGCCCAAGTGTTGGAGTTTTACCTCTGCGCTTGTCTCCCGTCCTTAAACCACAGCGCTGCAGCTCATAAACGATCATGCACTTTCATTTACGAAAGAAAGAATTTCAGAGGAGCAAGCAAACCGCCTCATCTCTGAATTAATTTTAAAACTTTGCGCAATCTTTGAACTTGCCTATGACTCACGTCTGTTGAGTAATGCAACTTCAAAAGCCATAAAATCACACTCAAGTATCATCGTCTCTCTCTCTCTAAAAACAAAACAAAACAAAAAAACCAACCCACACCCACACTTGGGCGAGTATGAACTTCTGTCTTCCTTAGAAACCCAACTCAGCTTCACCTAGACTCATTCCTAAGGTTCAGGTCACACTTGAGAGAAGGTGCTCTGATGGAAGGGACTCCTGGTCTTACAGCCCGATAGCACCGTCAGCTGGGGCTCTGAAGACTATTGTGATCACCGTTTACCTGAAGGAAACTGAGTCTCCAGCAAGCTAAGTATTAGCACAGGTCATAGATAATGACTGGCCAAGTGAGGTTTATACCAGAGCTTGGCCGACTGTGGTGAGATATACACCCCACCCACATCTGTTACACTGACCACACCCACTGGGGCATGACCTGGGGGAACTAGGTCTGGGATGCCAGACCCCAGCTCGCTCTCCTACTTCCTGGCGGAGACAGAGAGCATCCGGAGGCATCCTTGGGATGGGAACCCGCGTTGGTCATCTGTTTCTGGTGTAAGTGATTCCCCCCCCCCCCCGAATAAATAAACATCCCTCAGCCTATCGTTTCCCAGGTTCTTATTTACCAAGCATTAGCCGTCTCTAAGGTCTATGGGCTTGTCACTCTGCCCAGTGGTCTGACATGGCGACGCTGAGGTTTGTGCGAAGAGGCTTGCAAAGCCCAGCGAATGGGCAGCCCCCAGGGCTTGGCAGTGCCCTTCACTGAGAAGCAATGGGTGTGGTGCAGAGTTCATGGGCGGCGTCAGATCTTGACTGGGGCATTGTGGGGATGGAACGCTAAGTCAAGGCATCGCTCTTGACTCCATTCTGCCTGCTTTTCTTGGTCCCACTCTTCAGTTAGTTCAGAGCTCTTCTGGGGTCCCACGCATACCCTGAACCTGGTAGAGCCTCTGGAATGGAGTTTTTACTGTTGACTCCTGAAATGAATTGAGATACTCACTTTTTCAAACACATCCATTTTCCCAGAAAAAAGAGAACTGCGTTATAGTAGAAGACAGTGTGAGAGAAACCGCCCAGTAGGTTATAATAAGCCGTCAGGCTTGGCGGTCAATGTTGTATTAACTGCACATGCCAGGCATTGGCCCCGGGCACTGGAACCACCCATTTAACTGCCGTTGTGTATGCAAACTTGACAGGGCTCCCTGCTTATGTCAGGGCTAAATATTATCCAAGAAACTCAATTGCCTGTTGTGAACTGGATGTATTTCCTTTGCTTTGTTTCAGAGTATATTATCAGTCCACCCAGGGTATTTTATTTTCAGAAAGATAGTCTCAGAGAGCAGTGGGTGGGATTTTACAGTTGGGTGTTGTTTATACAGGACTAGGTTGGGGGTGGCTGAAGTGAGGAGAAATCTAAGCCTCATTTCTGCCCCCCCCCCTTACCTTAGATAAGTGGAATGCTGCCTACACAGAGAGCAATGTTGAGGGGAAAGCTTGCTTTGTTTTTAGCAAATTTATCCCTTGTTAGGGCTTCTCTCCTAGGTCATTTTAAAATTATAGACAGTTCTGTTACATTATCCCTTCACCTGCAGTTTGGAAATAACCCGGGTGCCTGTGTTAGAACAGAAATGAAGGCAGCTCTCTCACTGAGCATGTGCAGGTGTGGAATGAGATTCTTGGACAGAAAAATCTTCCCTTTGAGTTCCACACTCACCAGTGAATCACTCATTATCACTCCGTTTTTTACTGATGAAGAAAAGCTGAAGTCATCACCTGTGTGTTACATCCCAAAGAATCTACCCCACCACACACACACACACACACACACACACACACACACACACACCACAAGTTCATGCACGCATGCACGGGTGCCTGAGGTAAGATCAAAGGGATGCTGGCCATGGCCCTGGCTCTCTCAGCATCAAGGACCTGCTACAGAGTTCTGGCACTTCTCAGCACTTCTTACTCTCCACCCACTGAGCTTCCCTTCCCTTCTCCCAGATTCTCTCTCCCATATAACCCAGCCGTCTTAGTTCCCATGCACCCTCTTGTCTCCCCTCTGGGTTCTCCTCCCTTTCTGGTCCCTCCTCCTCTGCTCCTCCTGTCTTCTCTTCTTCTCTTGCTCTCCCTTCCCCCGCCCCTCTCAAGAACATTCTGGCCATGTTCAATCTGCTACTTTCTCCCTCTGCTCTGGACTCTTCCAGATGTCCCTGGCTGCTCTCTCTCTCACACCTACAATAAAACCCTTCTTAACCACACCATGGAGCAGTCAGGACCTCATTTTCACTGATCATGTAGCTTGCCCCAGCCACCAGAAAATCAAGTTTTCTAAGACCAAAGTGATAAAAGGGTGGTTTTTCTTATTTGTTTTTTTCTCTTGTTTGGACCCAGGGCCCAAGGAATAATGTTTTGAAGTACATTTGATAAAATACAAACTGGGGCTAGAGAGATCGCCCAGTTGATAAAAATGCTTGCCGTGGGAGCCTGAGGGTCTCAGTTTGTGCCCCCTCCCCTGTTTGTAACATTGAGGTAGCAGAGACAAATAGATCCATAGGCTACTTGGAAAGCTCTAGGTCAGCGAGAGATCATGTCAAAAAACAAGGTGGATGGCACCTGAGGCTCAACAGCCCAGGCTAATCTCTTGTGTGCATGTGCGTACGTGTGCACGAACACACACCACACTTGTACAAAAAATACACGTGCATGGCAGAAATTGTTCAGTTAAATGAAGTGACCAGATTGTCCACATCCCAAAGTGAGGTCCTGGAGACCCTCTATGCAAAACTTGCAAATGGTGTTTGGAAAGTCCTGCTTTGTGACATCATAGTGGAGGATATTCTTTAGAGAGATGCCCATGGGCTATGCATCCTGTCTTCCTCACACAGGTCAGGGAAGAGGGTCCTGTATTCCCCACTCAAGCCAAATGTGATGGCGTGGACTGTACACAGAAGATCCTAGGGACTGACTTTTGATGCATGCTGACAAATCCTGTAGGCAGGTGACCTGTGAAGTAGAAAAGCTCAGTGAGGACAAATGGGAACTCACTAATAGACAAGTGAGAGGCCTCTGGGGTGGGGCCACCTGGGAGACATTTTGGGAGTATTCATATGAAACCATTTTGCGCTACATCCACTGAACTCTCTGGAAGGCTAATGCGACTCCAATAGAGTGGATGCAAGATGCCCACAGGTTTAAGATGAATTATAAAATACTTATCCAGAGGAGAAATTGTAAGCATTGCAGCTGGGATAGAAAGGTACCCTGGCAGTCTGGAGTGGAGGACAAAGTCACTAAGTGTAGCAGCTTAAATCTCTGCTCCTGGGAAAAGTTCCGGGATGCCAGTGTAAGAACTCAGCTCAGCTCTGGCAGTGCAAGATTTCTCCAGTAAAGTTGTTACAGCTCTACTCCAGAGAAGTGTTACAGATCAGGGCTGCTAGAGGGACGTTTCTGTTTCAGCAGTGAAAGTGTTACAGTTCGGCTCCTCTCCTGTGCAATTTGTTACAGCTGGGCTCTTGAGAATTGTTACAGCTGGACTCCTCCAGTCAAAGTGTTACACCTCACAACAAACCTCACTCAAGAGATTTATTGGGAAGAAGAATCCAGGAGGGTGGCTGCCTTGGGTGAGAAAACACAAAACTGAACAGGGTACAGAGCTTATATAGCATTTCTTAGTGGGGGAGAGGGATGGGGTTGGGGGGCGGAGCATTCCAGGGTGGCTTGGAATTGGTGGAATTTTTGTCGTCTGATTCTGGGGCAAGCTCAGGGATTGATGGGATTTCATGCTCAGGGAGTGGTGGCACTTCCGATCAGGGACCTCAGGGATTGGTGGGATTCTACAGCCTGACTCTGGGGCAAGATCAGGGATAGCTTTGCTTTCAAGGTCTGGTCCTAAGGCCAAGTCAGGGTCATGGTGTGTTTTTTCCTTGGCCTTTTTCACCTTGAAGAAATTATATGCATTATAGAATCTGCACCCACATGGGAATCTCTGGAGAAACCCATGAAAACACATCCACAAACTAACCAGCTTTGAGACTCTGTATACAGTGGAGACCATGCGGTGTATTCCAAATCCCAGGTTCAGACCACACCCATAAGCTTCTCTTACTACCGAGTGTAACTATGTGACCAAGTCACAACCAGTGGAGTGTGGCCAGAAGTAACAGGCCAGACAGACGCCTTCTTACCTGACTGCTTGCTACTTCCTGTCATTTCTCTTTCCTCTTCATCAGCAGAGCTTCTGGGAAGCCAAGGGTTGGAGGAAGCAGGTTCTGAACTCTCAAGGTGCAAGACAAACCTGCTCAGATGTCCATTCATGTTGCCTGGGATGTGTGTGAGGAACAGACTTTCTCCGTGGCGTCAGCTTGCCATGGCAGAAGGACAGAAGGAAAAGGAACATGTGCTTGTGCTTACTTACAGTCAGTCTAAGCATGAGTGGTATCTTCCAACACCTCCCAAAGCCACGTTATCTCTGAGACAAACAGGGGGCTTTTCCTCCCCTCAACCCTCCCCCTCCCCCACGAATCTTGCTCCCCAGCAATGGAGAATCAATCAGACACAGTGTTTGACTCAGAGATGAACTAGGAAGAAGGAGAAGCAGCTAGAATACCCTCAACGTTCTCCAAAACAAACTTTGAACCTAACTGAGGGACAGGGGGTCCTTAATTGGGGTAACAAAAATATGTTTAGTATTAGTTGGGAAAGGATATTCAGGTTAGTACAGTAAGAGCAATCTTATAATTCAAACTTTCAAATGCCTTTGAATTACCTTAAATATTTGGAAGAAATATGAGACCAGCTTGGAGTTTCACCTAGAGACACAACAGAGCTGGCCACAGAGTGAGAGGAAATAAAATGTTTTCATTATACTCTATGTAGTCAAGATCATTTAACATAAATGTTAATATGTCTGCATTGCTGCCACTTTGTAGCCAATGTTACTTACCCAGTGAATGACTTTGTACCTGCAAACAACAAAATTGGTCTCTCCCGGAAGCTAGATGTCTGAACCAGTCAATATGCCACTGGAGCCTTTTTCCCTCTGGAAACTTGAGGGGAGAGTCTCTTTTGTCTCCCCAAACCCCATGGGTTCCACTGTTCCTTGTCTGTTTGTGGCTGTACCACTTTAAGCTCTGCCTCTGTCTTCATCTCATTATCTTCTGGCTGTGAAATCTCCCTCATTCTAAGCAGATCACTTGTCATGGGACTTTGGGCTTGCTTGGCAACCTCAACTTGATTACAAAATGCCCCCTTCCTCCCAATTAGGGAGGAAATTAAATAATTCCTAGAGCCAAGTTGAAGATGAAAGTAAAACTTTTGGGTTACAGCCAGGGCAGTTTAAGAGGAAAGCTGTAGCTGTGAGTGCTCACATTGAGAAATGAGAGATCTCTAATAAATAACCTAATGGTGCACCTCGAGGGTCTAGAAAAACAGGAACAATCCAAAACCAGAAGCAGTAGATGGCAAGAAATAATGAAGACTGGAGGAGAAATTAGTGATGGAGCTAAAAGAAAAACTTACAGTCTTTAAGAAATAAATGAGTAGCCAACCTAACCAAAAGAAGGGGAGGAGATTCCTATTAATAAAATGAACACGTGCATGCACATGCATACGCAGACACACACACACACACACACACACACACACACACACACACACACCTGCCAGAGCCTACTAGATTACAAGTCACAAATGAGGATCAATAGTGTCTGTTAGTCATTTGCCTCAGTGACTAGAACAGGATCTACTTTGGAGTAGAGATTGGAGAAAAATGTTCAAATTTGGCCCTTGTCTGTAAAAGGCAATACACTAGCTAAGCTTTGTATTCCAGCTCCTTGTCTGATCTTCTGCTTTGACCTAGACTGCCCTAGACAAGTACTCACTGGTGGTGGTTTTGTTTCTTGTTATCTGCTTGTCTTTTTCAGTGTTTGTATGCGTTCCCCAAACCTGATTGTAAACAGAGCCCAACTTTCTGGTTCTGTCTCTGTCTCTTGCACTTTGTTAGAAATGTTTTGGGCAGTTCATCAGAGATTGGCAATGATTTTCCTCATTAAATAAGGAGGATGAAATTTAAGTAGACTGACTAATGCTGAAAGCCACCCGGGAGAACCACACTGATTGGTCTGCTATGAGAGAGAGGTCAAAGTCATTTAGTTCTTATTATGTGGGTGAAAACATCTTCCAGCTTGTTTATATTGCTTCTTGATTACTTTGCCGAGTCTTCTTGTTGACATATTGGGGAAAATACATGTAATTTAAAGTCTCCTTTGAGAAAACGATCCATCAAAAATAAAAATAAACTTCAAAAGGAACCAGGGAGGCAGTCTGGGGACAGAGAACGAATGGTTGCCATCGAGACTTTGAGGCACCTTCCTATGTGCAGGGACAGGTGGCTTTCCTCACATTAAATAATGGGGACTAATTTTTCTATTAGAGACAAGCTAGACCATTCCCAAATCTGTGAGTAAAAGATGAGCAAGTCAGGACTCTGGCACTGGCAAGATTTAGAATCTTAACTGAACACCCAAGCCAAAGCAAGTCTTGCTGAAAGCTGTTCCAAAGGTGTCAGGGTCAGAGGTGAACTCTGCATGTGCCGAGTCTCTTTTCTGGGTTCCTCTCTGGGGAGCGCTCTCTCTCTGTCTGTCTCTGTCTCTGTCTCTGTCTCTGTCTCTCTCTCTGTCTCTCTGTCTCTCTCGCTCGCTCGCTCTGTTCTTCCCTGAAAAGATGACCAGAAGCCCCACCTTCGCCTCCTCACACTCTAGTTTCCCGTGGGAAAATCCCAGAGGAAGTCCGTCTTGCATTCGGCCTCTTTCCTTTCCTACCTGTCTTTGTTGCTATTCCTGATGCTCTGATAAAGACCTTGACAAAAACCTTGTGGTTCAAGGTTACAATCCATCGTAGGAAGAACAGTCCTGATGGTGGCAGCTTGAGGCAGCTAGTCACATTCCATCCACAGCCAGGATGAATGTTCATGCTCTCGTGGTTTACATAATCCAGGACCCCAGCCTAGGGATTGATGCTACCCAAGATAGGTGCATCTTATCACCTCAGTTAACCAAATCAATATAATGCTCAGGGGCCTGTCTCCCAAGTTTGTCTGGGTATCAAGCTGACATTTGAGATTAACCATCATGCCCGTCCCAGGAGATGAGAAACTCTGACCTTCCGCATGAGCATGCCTGAGGGATGAGTTGTGGCACTATTCTATTTTATGTAACTATTTGATTCTCTACTTGAAGATGTGCCCAATGGGCGAAAGACAACAGGGGATCACCCCAGAAGTGCTTGTGTATTTGGAATAAATCTTACGTTGATAGTATTTGCTGAACGGGGCTCTCAAGAACAGGGTCTGAGTACTCACATGTGTGCTGGGGACGGTGCTGAGAATGAAATCCACACATGTGCAATTCTCGAAGCCACGCATGTCCTGGTGGTGACCAGGCAGTCCATCCCCTGGACACAAGGAGGAGAGACATGGGACCGCAGTGAGAGGCTGCAGGGCTGAGTGTGAATGCTGCTGTGTCTGGCTTTAAGGAGGTGTCTAGGGGAACTAAAGATGCTGGAGAGGAAGTAATGGACATGAGCTCACAAGTGTGAGAAAATGTGCATTTTTCAATGCCTTAAATTTTTGTAAATATTTTATTCCTATCAGCAAAATATTTTTTAAGAATTTACTCTTCACAGTGTTCACTTATTTATAAGTTATTCACATGGAATTTAAGGTTGTGCAAAAAAATGTGTATTTTGAAAGGAAACTATGAAAGGAAAACCTTTAAAATGGTTTTATTTATTTAACTTGAATATCAACTTAACAGTTCACATTGTAGCAATGAGAAGGTAGGCTCTAGCCAGCTCATTTGGCATTTGAGTTGATGTCACAGCTGTAGAAAACATTTCACCAGGGGACACAGGTCCAGCTGGAGCAAAGGTGTCATTTATTCTGATCACCAAATAGTGATGCTCATTCTTCATTCCCAGCCATCAGTTATGCAAACATTGTTGACTTCATCTAGGAAATTTCTACCTTCCCAATGTCAATCCCTTGTTCCTGCAAACACACCGAAAGGTGTTCTATCCATTACTTGCAACAAGAGATACGAGGCCAGCAGAAATTATTTGCTAGGGATTTTTTTTCCTGAATGATAACTTACATAGCAACACTCACTTATCTAAAGATCAATACAAATTTCCAAAGCCCTACAAAGTTCAGCTGTCCAGTTTTACTAGTGTATCAATGTGGCTACTTTTACAAGTAAAGGCATACATATATTGGAGAAGCATCATGAAATTGTGGAAAACTAATATCAATTTTAAAAAATATATCCCAGAAAGCAATGACTTCTTAACTGGGTAGATTTTTATAGTGTATGACACCAGAAAAGAGAAGACATTACCAATGATACTAGCTGTGAATCTGGCTATGCACAATGATAACTAGCTTGGCAAAAATATGCCCACTGGTGAATTGGATTTAAGGCCTGCCTTAACAGGACAGAACCCATGCCAGGAGCTATTATCAGAGCCACAGACCTTTGGCTAGATAGGTCACTGCCTTCAGAGGAGAACCTACTGTTATTTTGCTAAATGAACATAGTATTAATCTAACTCTAAAGGACTTATCAATGTTTTCATATGTGGTTGTTCAGATAGCAATGGCTGAACACTTGGCTCCCTTCTGGGAAGGATTAGAGGGAGTAGTCTTGCTGGATGAGGTGTGTCACAGGGTGAGCTGTGAGGTTTCAAGAGTCCGTGCCATTTCCAGTTAGTTCTCTCTGCCTAGTGGTCATGTCTCAGGATGTTAGCTCTTGGTTACGGCTTTAGTCCCGTGACAGCCTACCTGCTGCCGCGCTCCCTGCCATGATGGAAATCAGCTCTAACTCTCTGAAACGGAAGCCCCAAAGTAAATGCTTTCTTTTATAAGCTACCTTGGTCAACTTGATCATGGTGTCTTATCACAGAAATAAAAAAGTAACTGAGACTGCACACATACACAACACACTCACACACACAGAGAGACAGAGACAGAGAGAGATAGATACAGAGAGACAGAGCTCTCAAATCTCATCAAAGAAACTTCCCCCACCCAGAAGAAACTGTGGAATATTAGCCCTAAATCACACACACACACACACACACACACACACACACACACACACACACACACACACACACACATTGTCCTCTTCCAAAGACTCTGGGATCATTACAGAAGAGGAGGGAAGATTGTAAGAGCCAGAGAAAGTGGATGACAATAAAGAGAAGGTATTTTTTTTTGGACACAACATTGCAGATGCACACAAGAACTCACAGCAATTGTGACAGCATGCACAAAGTCCTGTGAGAGGTGACGCCAGACAGAATGCCAGACAGAATCTCGGCATGGAATGGGAGGTTGTGTTGAATTATCACCCCTTGCTTAGCAGCTCTTGGCAAGTGATTGCTAAAGGGCCAGTTTCCTTTAAGGCTGTGGCCACTGGTAGATTGAAAATAGACTCCTGAAAGCTGCCCTTTGACCTGCACGCCTTGTTGCTTTCGTCTGTCTGCCACTTGTGTCGTTTAGAAATGGACTGTGACTAAGCAGATCGTCCCAGAATAGTCTGTCTGCTTCCAATCATCTCTGGCATTGAGAGGCCATTTCCCTCTTCCTGCGCCTAATAGACACCTATTTATGCAAAGATAGAGAAAGAATCATTGTACTTCCAGGAGGGAGGGAGGGAAGATCAGGAGACTGAGAGCCAGGGACCAGATGGTGCAAAGGCTAGCAGGATTTCATGCCACGTAGGAAATAAAGCAATGTGAGCAAGGGGAAAAGCAAATTGCAAATGGATTTCTTTTTAATAACATGTCCAAAGGTAAGACAGGGAACATCAGGCCCCCTACAGGGGACAGAGACAGATTTAACTTGTTGTCATAGTGGACTCTGAATCAATCACTGGCCAGCGGGCAAGGTTGATCTCTGAGCGCCCTGTCTCCCCTTGCCAACAGGATATCTAATATTTCTTAGAGCCGTTTGCAATTTACAGAGAGCTTTCCTTGTTGGTGGCACCTCCCTTATATCCTCCCTGGCTCCCAGAGGCTTTTATAAGAGCTAATCTCAGGAATGCATTTGCTTAACTCATTCCCAGTAAACAGTGTCAGATTCTTCATGGAAAGCAGGGTCAAACTGAAAAGAAAAATTATTCAAACAAAGGCAAAAAGTACTGACAGTGTTGGATGTGTGACCTTTCCAGAGGCATTTGTAATTTTTCCAGAAAATAATGTCCTAAGTTAAACAGATGAATCTCAAATCCTCCACATCAGGCAGCAGGAGAGGTTTCTTCTGGGCATGGGACTCGAAAATGTCCTTTTGGGATATTCTCAAAATAGCTTTTGTGTACAGGAAGTACAAGGTATTCCTTCCTCTCTCCAGGTCTGTATAGCAGGTAGCAGACATTCCTTAGGTTGGTTGAAATGAATTAATTAGTCTACATTTCAAAATTATCCAGAAATTTAGACCCTCCGGATGTCAGCAGTTGGGGGAATGTCACACATTTGTATGGTTGAGCCCTTTGTAGATAAAGAATTCAACCACAAGGAATTTTGGACCCTTCGGAAGTTAGAGCCTAAAGACTCACATGTTTTCAGTAATCGGAAGCTGGCAATACAAAAACAAAGAATTGAATCGACCAAGAAAGTCTCTTTAAGCGTATTATAATTTAGACACATACCAAGGGCCACGTGCCTTGTGCCACAAACGTAACTGAACCATACAGGAGTAGTGTAGACAGTACCATGTCTATTGGTGCCTAGCAAGAAGTTTGTCTGCCATAATGCAACCATTACCTTTTGTTCCTTTATAATCATTAGTTATTGAGTTTAATCTTTTACACCCAGCATATTCATATTCAGTATGTCAGGAAATTAACAGAATTGTTATGATAGAGCTCACGGTGAACCTTGGTGAATACCGTGGCTGGCAAGGGTGTCGGAGGCAGTGAGGACAAACACGCCAGGCCGGCAGAGCTTACATGACAAGTTTTATTAGAAAGGGAGGGAGGGGGAAGGAAAGGGAACAGAGGTAAAGACACACAGAGACACAGCCCGACTGGCCTGGTCAGATTCACTCCAGATAAATGTCATTCAACCTTTCCCTGGTCCCGGGACTCCCTTCCTTCATCTTGGGACCCCCTGGGGGCCCCCCTCATCTTACAATCCTCCTCCCCTCAAGTACCCGGACCTAAGGAAAAAAAAAATGATTTAACTTAACCTTGTCCTCTGCTGTGCCAATATCTTGCCAGGTCTAAGAGTCACCAGAGAGTTCCATACAGCCTGGGCTGCAATGAAACAACCAGCTACCCAGGATGTGGCAGCACCCAGGTTTCTCAGGTCCCCAGAGATGGTCAACGCTCCTCAGGTCAGCAGGAAGTAGTCTTGAGAACTCGACACCCTTATTCCCTAACCTGACACGCCTAACTCCTTACCCTTTTAATAATAAATGAACGTGGGAATGCAAGGGTTCAGGCATTGCGCTGGTCTGCCCCTGTCATCTGAGTGCAGAATGCACTCAGGCAGTGCCCTGGCCAGCCTGCAGGTACAAAGGACCCCTTTAAAAGAAAGACCCCGTCCATTACGCTCTCTTTCCCTCTCTTTCCTGCTGTTCCCCTGGGGAAGACAGGACTTTTCCTGTCTCCCGCTTCTCCTCTGTCCTCTCTCTGTCTCTGTGTCTCTTTACCTCTGTTCTTTTCCCTCCCCTTTCTAATAAGAATTCTCACTTAAGCTCTGTCTGCCTGGCATGTTTGTACCCACCTTGGTCACCCTCACCTGCCAAGGAATCCTCCAAGGTTCCCCATGAGCTTTATCATAACAAGAATTCTGAAAAACTCATCAGATTTCTACTATATTATAAAATATCTCCCTCCTTGCAACACAGCGTTGTTGAGCTATTGGGCCCTGGGTGAGCTTCATAGCATCATAGATTTCTTTTTGATACAGAGCTCCCCATTGTAGCTCAAGCCTCAAACTTGTTACGTAGCTCATGCTAGCTTTGAACTCACCATCCTCTTACCTGGGCTTCCCAACAAACAGGATTACAGGTAGTGTCCCCATGCCAGATTCTCAAGATTATCTTTGGAGGTCTTCTTGTCTAGCCATATTATGTCATCTGAAGACACAAACACAATGATGTACACTACCAATTTCTCAGCAAGACAAGACTGACAGCCACGGTTGTTCTGAGTGGTATCTAGGTCTCTGTCAGCCATAGCACAGGGCACCATTAGACAAGTTCAGAAGGATAGGTTGTCCCCTATCCTTCAAACCCAGAGGCCATTGACTGGCATGACTTCTTTGGCACAAACTTATTGTACAGGAAGAGAGAATTGGTGGTTGTTTGGCTTCTTTCCCCAGGTCTCATGAGATCACCGGATGTGCTATCAGGTAATGTGTTGGGCTCCAAGAGTTTGATTTTCCATTCAGCTCCACGTTTTCCTCTGCTTGGCCTTACAAAGAAGGAAAATTCCATGCAAACGATAAAGTCATCAAAATCTTGACTACCTGTTTGTTCTATGCTTTTCTCAGTATTTCCATTTTGTATTTAAAACTCAGGAGTTCGTTTTAAAGGGCAAAGGTTACGATCAAGGTTGAAGTCACTGAATGGATTTAGAAGCCGGGTTCCTAGACCTCAGAGAGAATGTTCTTTCTAGGATAGGCAGCACCGTGTGCTGATTATAGACACGTGAAACCTAGGATATTTAAACTGCAGACAACTTCTCGGTTTCATCTACCCCCAGTCATCTGGAAAAAGTTGAAAAAAAAATTACAACAAAATAAAACAAGAAAACAATACAAAACAAAACCCAGTCGATTGTTTGGGTGGTTTGGCCACATAACAAATGTAGCTGTTTGTAAATATCACTCGATAGCATGATAGTTTTTTTTTTTTTTAATTTTAAAATCAGCCATCTTTACAGCCATCTACTCTGAAATTCAACTGTGTTTTATCATCAAGGAACAATTTGTTTCCACAGGAATATAATTGGAAATTTCAGCTTCACGTTTTGGTGATTACTATCTTAATGAATGAACTGGGTTTAGTTGGATGTGAGACCGCACAACTAAAACAAGCCAAAATTAGTTGAAAGGAAAATATCACATGAAAGAGAGGATGTGGCAATCCAGATGCAAGATGCAATGAGAAGCCAGCCCCCTTTAAGCATAACGAGGTGCATTTTACATGTAGATGCTCTCTGAGATCATCATCTTAAAGTTTTCAATATGTGGCAATGGCTCGGCAATCATAAGCCCAGAGTTACCCTGATTGCTGACAGGAAGGAGCGTCTACATAGAACTTGCAACTTCCAGGATTCATATTTTTCTGGCTAGGAGTCTGTAAAGAAATCTCCAGGGCCCAAGGACCTGGGGGAGCGGGGACCACGCACGCCATACGTGATTAGCCTGTTTGCGTCACTGCTCTCAGAGAACCCTGCCCCCCCCCCCATCTGCAGCTTCGGCTTCAATTCCCTTGCTTTTCCACATGTTTACACAAGCATCAACCGCGTCTATGAGTTTAGTAATTGTCTAACTGATTAATATAATTTGATGAGTGCTTAATTGTCATCCCGACGTAGCTTAGCGTCATCTGAGGGGGAGAAGCCACAATCGAGGAGTTTCCTAGCTTGGGTTGGTCTGAGGGGGGCCACACCTGTGAGGAATTGTCTTGGTTATTGATGGATGTATGAGGGTGGCTGCAGGCAGCATCTTTCCTAGGTTGCCCAGGGATAGATACAAAGTCTAGCGAAGCATGGGCCAATGTGTGAGCTACAGCGTGAGCCACTTGTTTCCATGGAGGAAAGCCAGCAGTATTCCTCTACATGCCTGCCTGGGGCTCCTGCCCTCACTCCCCTGGCTGACGGATTGTCACCATCAGCCACATGGGTGGCATGCAGTGCGAAAGCGCCCATTTCTTCTCCTAAGTTGCCATTGGCGGTGCCGCGTAGCATAGTAACAGAAAGGCCGCTAGGGTGCCGACGCTAGGGTGCTGACGACTGCGGTGGCCTGAGCCAACCTCGTTGAATGTCGTTGCTGTCCCTGAACATCCAGTGCGCGTCTCAGACACCGCCACCATGGTCATTCGAACTGTTCCAGTTTTGAAAGGTTTGTTTGTTCGCGCAGTTCACTCCTTTACAGAGGGCAAATACTGTACCATCTGGGTGCCTTGACTACTCTGTTTGTGGTTGCGTTCCAGACGGTCTAGCGTATGAAAGATGCCTCATTACCACAGCAATGAATATCTGAAACTTGAAGGCACATCGGCTTAATCCGATCTCTCTTTTTCTCTTCTCCAGTATGAAACTCAGCTCCAAGTTGCCACACAAAGCAGGCTCAGGTAGAGAGTCACGGAGGCAAGCGGAAGACAAGCCGAAGAGAGCAAAATGCAAGACTATATGAAACCAGCAGAGCTGGAGAGAGAAGGAGTAGGAACAAAGTTTAAATGATTTCACAGGTGAACACTCAAAAGCAAGACAGGAAGCATTTAAAAGGCAGGAGCAATTTTGAGGAAGCGGAAAGAGTCAGATGTAGGTTCAAAAGCTTCAAACTGTAGACTCAGTTGCGGGCAGAGGATCTGGACTTCCTGGCACGCACAAACGAACCTGGGCACGGGAAAATGCAGATTTTTCCATTTTCTACCGTGTGACCCCATGAGTCACACAGTCCAAGCTTTACTCTTCTCGGTTGAGGTCTTCAATCAGGCCACTGTCATCGGACACATTAGAGCCGGTTATTTGTAAGCAACAGAAACCTGCTGCTTCCAGCTCTGGACGCTGGAGAGTTCAAGACCAAGGTGCTGGCCGATCTGTTGTCTGGTGAGAGTCGCTTTCTGCATCACAGATGGCGCATCACACCTGCCTGGTCACATGGGGGAATCGCTAAGACCTTTTTAAAGCATGCGAATTCCATTCTTGTTCATGGCCCAGAGACCCTCCTCTCTCTCTTTCTCTCTCTCTCTCTCTCTCTCTCTCTCTCTGCCTTTCTCTCTCTCTGCCTCTCTCTCTGTCTGCATATTTTTATTTAAATTAGAAACAATCTTATTTTACATATCAATCCCAGTTCCCTCTCAAGCCCATCCTCCCATGTCCCCCACCAACCTCCCCCCACCCCACCCCCATCTCACCCCCCCATCCACTCCCCAGGGAGGGTGAGGCCTTCCATGGGGGAATCATCAAAGTCTGAGACCCTCACCTCAATACCATCAAAAAGGGATTAGATTCCTTTAAACCTGAAAAAAAATTACTTATTATTACTTATTCTGTGTGTCTGTTTTTATGCATGCCACAGGGTAAGCGTGGAGAGAAGATCCTATGGTAGTTGGTCCTTCCCTTCTACCATGCAGGTTCTGAGGCTCCAACTCAGACCACCAGGCTCAGCACCATGCACTTTTTCCTGCTGAGTCATCTTGCCCACGTAAGGGTTAGATCTCAGCGTGCAAGGGTTAGATTTCGGAGTGCATTCTGAGGGGCACAGCCAGAGCACACTGGCTAAAAGCATAGCTAATTCTGTCCTAGGGCTTAAAGGTGATTGACACCTACATCCTACATCTGTCCTGATTCTTACTGAGACTTCAAAACTGCTTCCTTCGTGTATTTATCATTTCGGTTCACAGACAGAGGGCTCACGAGCCAAGCTGTCTTGCTTCCCGTTGAGACCAAGGGGCTCCTGGAGTGAAAGAAAGAGCAGAGGTTTGTCCAGAAATTTAGGAACAGTCTGCATAGAGTAGTTCATACTTTTCTTTTTCTCACTGCTGAGTACTTGGGTATTTAGGGAACCCTGCATCTGGAGTGGAGAATGAATTCCAATAAAGAACTGGACCTAGCAGATCTATCCCTCTACATAGGACTTATTGGCAGGGGCTCGTCTGTATAAATGCTATGTTTTCACCCTGTTCTCTGCATACTTCCCTTGGGACACTCAGCTCCTGCACGCATACCCACGGGTTCACATCCTCTCCTCCTGGAGCCAGTTCTTCACAGCAGAGGTCTGTTTCACCCGCTGTTTGGATGTACCATGGGCTCTCTGGGTCCACAGGTGGAAATCCTCACCCCAATTCAACTATATATTTGGAGTAATTGCTATTAAGTGAGTTCATTAGAGCCACACCTAATCCAGTAGGAACGGCGTCTTTGTTAGTAGAAAAAGACACAGCTGTCATGAGCTTTCATACCCACAGAAGACACTGTGGGAGCGTGGCATCTTCAAACCAAGGAGGAGGGGGTGAACCTGGGAGCAGCCAGTCCTGTAGCACCTTCTCCTTGGATTTCCAGCCTGAGTAATTCTGGTAAACAGCTTTCTGTTGTTTGGAGCATGCAGCTGCCATTTTTTTTTATTATTATTATTTTTACACTTATCTGCTGTGACTGTGAAGGCATCTTCTCTGACCTCATTCCAGTGTGTTTGTCCTAATTGCCCAAGAGCTTCGAGTGTTGTCCTTGACATTGTTGCTGTTGTCTTCCGGTGTCCAGATGAGAACTGGTTTCCCTGGCTAGGTAACCTCATATGAGATGTGGAGGGACAAGGAGGGGGAGGAACCGTTTTCAGATGCTCCGAGCACTGTTGAAATGAGTATGGTTGGGGCGAGGGGGGTCCCCTTCAGAAGACTGTAGCATCCGGGTCCCAAAGGCTCTGAGGCGGTGGTCAGGATGAACTTGGGTCCATTAAATGGTCCTGAGCAGGGTGTCCTCAAACTCAGCCCTTCCTGATGGTAGCTGCCCCCTCCCCACAATGCTTGCGGCCCAGCGGGCAGCTGCCCTGTGGGCCATTCTAGAACATGCCGAGCTTTTCCAACTATGTTGTTTGAAGTGTTTAAACAGCCTTTCCCGGATGCCTCTCCATTTAAGACGGCACTGAGCACAAGGTTTGGCACATGCAAAAGATTAACACGTCTTTATTGTTGGCGTTTCCAACGGTGACTTTCTATCAGTGTTTACCGTCCTCAGATAGGAAGGTCACTGACATGGACTAAAATCCCTGCCTTTGAATTTTTAGCACTGCCTCCTGGTGGCCAAATACCTACCCGAGTTTGAAAAGTGCTGGCTCAAACCTTCTCCGAGGCTTCATTCACGAGGAATGAAGCGCTTGAGAGCCAGCGTCTCAGGCAGTTTTTCTAGTGACCTAATAAGGTGTGAAGTGTTATGGCTCCATTTTATAGATGTCAAACCCGAGTCACACAGACCTTAGAAAAATATCCAAGGTCACACAGCTAGTGAGTATGGGATTTTGATATCTAACTTTATCTACATGAACATAAGCCACAGGCTCATGACTCATAAACTCTTCTGTTTGGATGATTTCCCTTTTGTAGTCCCCAAGGGTAAATCATATTCAAGTTTAAACTTAATTCCTCTAAATCTTTTTCACTTAATAATATCCCAATCTTTCTGGCCAAGTCATTAATTTACTAAAGAAAGGAAATGGACTCATAGCTCCCGTCTGTCTCTGGAAGTAATAGTACGATGGGTAAACACATCCGTACTTCAAAGCCTATGAAGATTGATTCAACTCAAGGAATGGACCGAGGAAATAATTGCCCTCAGACACAAAATCATCATGCCGAGGTTTATTATTATCTTTGAAATAGGGAATGCCAACAGTGACCCCTGGGTCTATCCATTTGTGGGAGGAAGCATCATGAATTTTCAAGAATAGGTAGAAATGCTATTATTTAGCTGCAGAATCCAACACTATTTTTCTTACTAATCTTGTTTCTAGCATTTTCAGGATTAAATCTCTAAGTTTAATAAAATCCCATTATCTTCTAATATTCAAAGATTAATATCATAGAACCTCAACCCCAGCTCTGTGGCAGGAAACCTGCTGGTGTCTCCCTTCCCCCCTTCCCCAAGGGGTGACAGAGACCTTCTTCCCCAACCCCCTTCCCCAAGGGGTCACAGAGACCTTCTTCCCCAACCCCCTTCCCCAACGGGTCACAGAGACCTTCTTCCCCAACCCCCTTCCCCAAGGGGTCACAGAGACCTTCTTCCCCAACCCCCTTCCCCAAGGGGTCACAGAGACCTTCTCCAACCTCCCTTTGTCAAGCAGCAATGGTTGCCATGTGCTCTGTGCCATTATCGTCATCGTGATGGGACATGGAAGCATGTGTAGGGCCCTGCACGGACCCCTGAGGCACTTTGAGCAAGCCTGATCTGGGCTTAAGGCCCACTCTACAAGAAGGAACCTATTCCTGGCACTTCTTGGGTAACCAAGAACCAGAGACAGGGTAAGACTAAACACTCCTGGTCTAAAAATTATCAACAAAATGCCTCCTAATGGTATTCTGCTATACTCATAGATCAGTGCCTTATTCAGTCAACAGGGATTCTACAGGAAGAGGAGGCATACACATTGTAAGAGCCAGAGCAGAGGACGCCAGGAGAGCAGGCCCCTCAGAATCAAGTAAGCAAGGCTCATATGAGTTCACAGAGTCTGAAACAGCAAGGGGGCTCCAGGGGTCTCCACCAGGGCCTCTTCTCTCTCTCTCTCTCTCTCTCTCTCTCTCACTCTCTCACACACACACACTCACACACTCACACACACACTCACACACTCACACATGCGCGCGCACTCACACACACTCACACACACCACACACACGCTCACACACTCGCACACACACTCATACTCACCTCTCACACACTCAACACACTCTCACACAACTCACGCACTCACACACACTCACACACACTCACACACACACTCACACACTCATACACTCACATACACACACTCACACACTCACACACTCACACACACCACTCACACACACTCATACACTCACACACTCACACTCACACACACTCACACATGCACGCGCACACTCACACTCACACACACCACACACTCACACACACTCACACACACTCACACACACCACACACTTACACACACTCACACACTCACACACACTCACACACACTCACACACACTCACACACACACACACACACAGTATATTTATGGGACTCCTGACTGTGAGAACCAGTGGGTCTCTGACTCTTGTGTTTTCTCTTGGGACTCTTTTCTTCCTGTTAGGTTGTCTTGCCCAACTTCAATATGACAGTTTTTGCTTTTTTTAAAAAAATATATTTTATTGTCATGTTTGGTTATTATCTGTTAGAAGCCTGTTCTTTCCCAGTGAGAGCCAGAAAGAGAGCAGATCTGGAGGGGGTGGGAGGTGGGGAGGGACTGGGAGGAGCAGAGGGGGGGGGGTAAACTGTAATCAGGGTATATTGTATGAGAAAAATCCGTTTTCGATAAGAGGAGAAAAGGCGAATTAATAATGTAGTGGAATGAATGTTTTAGATGTGCAGAGGAACTTACAGAGATGTGTAGAAATGCACAGTGGTAAAAGGAAATAGTTTCCCCATTAATTCTTGGGAGCTTTTTGGGCAAATGGGCATGCTCAAATTTAAACGGTACCACAAAAGGGGGGTTGTAAATGTTTTTACTTTTTCCGTTCCAGTTAGCATTAAATGTTGATTTGACACAGCCATGTCTTGATTAATGTAGCAGGGGAGGGAGCCCACCCTAAGTTGTGCTATGACCTGGGCAGGTGGTCCTGGGCTGTCTAGAAAAGCTAGCTAAGCATAAACTTGTGAGTGAGCCCGCAAGTAGCCTTCTTTCATGGTGTCTTGATGCTTTTCTCTCCCACCATGGATGTGTGTAATCCAAATAAATCCTTTCTTCCCCTAAGTTGTTTTTGGTTAGTTTTTTTCTCCCCCAATAATTGTATCTTTAGAGGAGGTAGTGTGATATTCCAATGCATGTATACAATTAGGATAACAAAATGCATCACCAAACAGTTATCATTTCTTGATTTTGGAAACTTCATTTAAAATCCTTCTGCCCTTCTGGAAGTATTTGATCAGCTGCTGGCATGGGTAGTTATCCTGAAGTCCTGTGTGGCATTAGACACCACCCCTCCATTCTGAGGACAACTCCTCCCCATTAACCATCCCCCTCCCATTCCCAGCACTGAAAATGTTTGAGGCAAAAACGATTTGTCCAAGGGAAAAACATGAAGCAGTTGGGTTCTGTTCCCAGTTCTGCCATTTGGAATTTTATTGTACCTTCAGAAATGTTATCTAGTTTCAAATGTTGTCCTCTTAGTCCATCAAAAATTAGAGACAGTAGCTCTGGTGGTGCCAAGGGCTAGCTGAAATGGTCCTTTTCCTTTGTATTCCCGAAACTAAAAAAGCATGGCAAAGAAACAAGCCAGCAGCCAGGCACTAGCTGCAAGATGCACATTCCAGAATAGTGGAAAGTTGCTGTTCAGATTTTCTGCAAACTTGGTTGTGAACCTGGAACGGTGCCTACAACACATTTTGTAGCTCATATGATTCTCTGAATTCCATTCTTGTAAAGAATATATTTCACTGATGTTGAAGGAAAATGAAAAATTTAGCTTGCCGAAGTTACAGTGGCAGCTAACATTTCAGGAATGCAGAAATAAGTCTTAACATTGATTAACAATTCCATGCCTTTACTCATATCCTGAACAACATGGAATGTATTTTTGACTGTCCTCATTTCCTGTCCTTCTTTTCTTTTCTTATTCCAGTGAAATGGTTCCGGCAAGTGAGTCTGTTGAGATGGAATCATTTATTTGTATAATGTAGTGTTCTAGGGATGCTGTTTTAAAGTGTTGCCAGCATGCTCTGACATTATCAAACAAATAAAAAAAATTGCACTGACTTAATTTCTCCTGGTGAATCATGGTCCTCCCTCCGCCTAGGGACCACTGTTTGATTTTTTTTTTTTTTTTTTTTTGGCCACATTCCATTTCTCTTAACAATTGTGCAATTTGGCACATATTTTAGTTCCATGAGTTAAAATTTGTTTTGTCCAGAGGAACCTGGAGAGACTCTTGCGTCTTGACTGAGGCACAGTGGACCACTGGAGGAAGATGCTTACAGACTCTGCTTTGAATGAACCCTGTACCCAACTCGCGTGCTTAGGCCCCAGCTATGGAGTCCTGCTCAGCAGAGAAACAATGAACAGAAGAATGGACCCAAAGAGCACCTTGAAACAGCATCAAACCAGAAATGTAGAGATATCAGGGAGATGAGTCTGAGGAACTGTGACCAGGACAGGGCTGGTGAAGGGTCATATCAAGAGCATGAGACCCTGTGGTAATGGTTAGTTATCACTGCAAGCCTCTGTGGCAAGGGTATGGCAAAGTCCTTTAAGCACTAGTTCAGAAGTTGCTGTGAGATTATCTGTCAGACCTGATGAGCACGTGTGATCAGTTGGCATACACAGTGAAGTCAAGAGGAAAGGGTTCTGTGTCGGGACTGTAACACAGCCACTCTTCCCGAGTTGGATGGCTGACTTGCCGGTTTGCTGAATAAATTTGAGTTATGCCATCCCCAGCCATGAGAGCCAAATTGTCAACATCTCTGCTTCCTTCTCTCATCCCTCTCTCCCCTTCACCCCCTGCTTCCCCTTTCTCTTTGCATTCTTCATTGGTTCTCGATATTAAGGACCAATCCACCTCTCTTAGCACCTTTCCTTCTCCATTGCAGAGGTTGGAAGATCCTCTTGATCTCCAAGAACCCACCAGTCTGCATCCTGAAGAGAGGATGGAGGTTGTTGTGTTTTTCTTCAATCCAAACCTCTTTAAGTGCATTCTACCTTGCAGGCACCCTACTAGCTGCTAGTCCGGGTTAGTTTTCTAGCAAGTCAACCGTGAGCTAACCCTCATTTATAAAAGGAGCAGTGCAGGTGGCTTCAGGGGGCCCTGATGGAGGAGCAAGGATGGGAGGGGTGGATAGGGAGGATGGCCACAAAGTGGAAGCTAAAGAGCGGCTGAGGACAATGATTCGGGGATGTCTGAGGGACTGTGCAGTGGGCGCGTGTATTAGCTGGGTGCCGGGGGGTGCGAAAACCCAACGGTCGCATGCACATTGACTTCGAGAATATTGCCTTATCCGTACGCTTTTCACACCACAGTAAGACACACGTGCGCTGGAGTACCCGGCCACAGTAAGACACACGTGCGCTGGAGTACCCTTGGGAATTTTTGTCCAAAAAGCACGATAGAAATTTTGCACTAAGAAGCATTGTTTATGACAGTCTCTGCCTTTTTAGCCCCTTTCTCTTATATAACAAATGATTCCGTTCCTTGATTAAAGGACTCTCTTTGCTCACCCACTCTGTCCCAGGCTTTATCCTTGCTCCATACCCTGTGCTGAATTTGTTTCAGGGTCAGCTCCCGGGAATAGATGCTTGGCCCTTGCTCTGGGGCCCCTCCCACTAAGGGTATCTCTTCCAGGAGTCTGTGTTTATTCCCTGGAGTTCTATCCTCTGTCCACCTACCGTGCCTCTGATGTTTCTGATTCTCGCCTGCAACCATGTGAACAGCTTGTGGACTCCACGACGGATTTGAAGACAGCGACCTGTACTCTTCAACTTGACCTCAAGCGCTTTAGGCGCCTTATTCTTTACCTATGTGCTTGTCTCACACATATTGTTACATATTCAGGGAAACTGCAGACTTGTGCACACTCCAAGATGGCAGCTGGCATGTATGTTTCCAAGGAGACGGTAAAAAGAAGCACATCCTCAGACGTTTGGGTCTGTAGGGGCCATCGTCAACCAGGAGCCCACCTGGCGGGTCTGGCACGGGGCGTCAAGTACCATCACATCAGGTACTGTCCGAGATCTCTAGGACGGGCATGGGAGAGAGGAAAGGCGACAGCCACGCAACATCTCATGTGGATGCATGCAGTACTCAACCAAGCGCCATCTGTGGCGCAGCCAAGAGCCCTGGCACCATTGCGGTGAGCCAGCTCAGGAGGAGGAGAGGGAGAGGCGGAATGGTTTGTGGGCTGGAAAGAGCTGATCTGGAGAGGTGAGGGTGGTGAGAAACGGGCCGACACAAATGGCCAGCTGGCTCCCCGAGTCCAGGGAGATGTCTGGGCCTGGGCTACCAGCAGGTGCCCTAGAGTGACCCAGGGGGCCTGTGTCGACGTGTGTGGGTCCCGCTGTCACCCTGCAGGGGCCTGTGGTCTGGGCTGTCACCCGAGGGTGTCCGAGGATCATGTTGGCAGTAGGGGCTTCCTGAGCTGAGTGGCTTGTGCTGTCACCAGGAGCCACGGTGTTCCTTGGGCCATGTCTGGGTCAGTGGCCCTACAGCAGCCAGGGTCTGGGTTGATGTTTGGAGCTTCTGTTATCATTGAGGGCCATGTGGATGACTGGGGTCTAATCAGACACCTCAGAACATGTAGGTGTCCACGGAACATGCTGCGCCTAGGGCCTTGCTGATCTGAGTGGAGTCATGGAGACATCCTGGCGCAGGCCACTGCCTAGGGCCCTGACTGGTTCTGTAGCCCTTAGGAGGCCGGGGTCTGGGGTGGTGTCCCTGGCTCCAGTTGCCATCAAGGGATCTATGGATGTCCAGAGGCCATGCTGCCTGGATAGGGGTAGGGGTGGGGGGGGGTCATGCTGATCTGAGTGGCCTGTGCTGCCACAGGGGCTGTGTTTGTGTTCGGGCCAAGCTGCTGCTGGGGGGCCATGTCTGGGTCTGTGGTCCGCTACAGCTGTATTGAGGTTTAATAAGGATCAGGTGAAACAAATAGGCCGAATAGATGTTTATTCAGGGAGAAATAACTCACAACATAGATGAACACCAGCAGGTTCCTGGTCCCAAGGGTGCTTCCAGATGCTGTTTCTGTCCAGCAAGCAAGAGTGTGCTCAGGGGGCCCCTTCCTCAGACTTAGTTCCCCCAGGTAATGTCCACCCCTGTCTCCACCCCCAATGGGCGTGGTCTATGCCACAGGTGCAGACGAATTGAATATCTCAGTGCACAGCTGGGTTCTGTAGTGATGCCCATGGCCCGTGTCAACATGGAGGCCACTGGGACCATGCTGTGCTGAGCTGATCCCTCATTTCACCAGCCCTAGCATGACTGGTCTTGCCCCTCGCTGGACTTCACAAGCATGTAAGCTGGCCCCACCCCTCAGGGAGGAGCTGGCCCCACCCCTCAGGGAGGAGCTGGCCCCTGCACTTGGGAAGGATGGCCCCAATCATTCACCCAAGAAACGCACTAGAGCTGCCTCTGTGTTTGGGGACACAGGTGAGTCAGCCTTGGGGTGAGAGCAGGAGATCTGACCCTGCTCCCACTCTGATGCCTACAGCAATCAAGAGAGAGGACTCTGCACCTTGCCTGGGCAAAAGAGTAGCACTGAGCCCTGGCCCTGTGAGTGATGGGACGGGGATTTGAGGGCCCAGGAGCGGGAGGTCTGGCCCTGTTTCTTGCTAGCCCAGGCAGCGTGCTCTTCTGGGAGGTGATGGTGAGGGAAATCTAGCCAGTTGACGAACTAACTCAGCTACCACCCAGGCCCAGAACCAGGGATATGAGCAGGCCCACCCCAACACCCACTGAATCTAAGAACTGTAGGAGCGCATGAAGGGGGACAAGCCTACAGATCCAAAACAGCAGGGTCTCCACAGCACAGGACAACAGGGTCTCCACGAGGGACCCCGATGAGAGCCCATTATTGGTGGTGTAGCCGAAGCCAGAAGCCTCCAGCCAGACCAATGACTCGGGGCAACGGACACTTGGAAGTACACACGAACGAACGAAGAGGCGAACTCTGGGACTCAGTGGGTCACACGAGAGCTTCCGGGACAAGAGTCGTCTTTTGTTTGGGTTGGTTTTTCTTTTAAATTCGGATGCAAGGAGATGAGGAGATAAGTGGGATCAGAGAGAGAAGCTCACACAAAGTAAGAAAGAAAACCAGAAGGATAAGTAGGGTGGGAATGTGTGAGTGTGTGAGGTGCAGTTTGGTGGATAAGTAAATGAAGTTGTGATTAGAGAACTGGGGAGACAAGGAGCTGGGAGGTAATGGCAGTCTGTCACCTGACCTTCAGGCAGTACCCGGGCGGACTAGGAGTCACCTTCCCTCCCCCTCTTTTGTTTTTAAAAAATTACCCATTAAACCTCATTTGCTCCAAATAGTGAAAATTGCATTCCCAAAGTCCATTCCCCTTTGTACAGCCAGAAAAAATCACCGAGAATCGTAGTAGCGCGACTTCTAAATACAGGGATAAAAGCAATTTACAAACGAGCTACTTCCTTTTCAAGTCATCGGTTTTTTTCTTTAAGAATCTATTTTTAAAATACCATTTGCAACATTCTCCTCTTGTCATATACTCTCAGACCATATTTTCAAAGGTCCACCCGTCTTTAATTTTTTTTTTCTCTTTTGCTCTTAAAATGTCACCGTGGCACTGAGAATCATGCCACATTAAATAAATAATGTAGATTTTTGATATGAGCTCTGTGAGTGGTCTTGCGCCCGTATATTGCTGAACTCTTAAGTATAGTCCGTATTGGACTGATTAGCAGGAGGCTTACCTAAGGGTACTACTTATTTACTAATGATCCTATCTCAAAGCCACCCTTATGCTGACATCATTTGGACCAGATATCATACCTCTGTAGCAAATCAACCCATTGGTAGGTAATGCATATTGTCACAAACTTATTTGTCCTCAAAATCATCCAGGTGTGTGGCATTTGTGATAAAATGGAATACATTTGCTTGGATTTTTATTTTTAAAAAACTTTTAGGTTAATTCCTGATAGCACATAGTTCAATTTATTTTGTAATACAGCATGCTAAAATCAGTATCTTCTTTTGAAGCAAGTGGGGATAATTCTCAGTGTAGACGGTAGAGGATCTGTAAACACACTCGTGTGAATAAAGAAAGGTGTTTCTCAGTACCCCTGCGGTGTGCCTTAATGACTTCTGCTTCTGGAAGGGTGTTTTTGATGTAATCCACACTCTTGTCATAGCTTTCCAGCCATGCTTGGCCTCTATCTAGTGAGACCCACACAGTCAAGCAGAGCATGTTGGAGAAAGGCTGGGGCATGGGAGGGGGCAGAGACCCAAATCTGCTGATCAGGAGCACATCCACCCCCTTCTAAATCCAGGCTCAAGAGCGCCCCCCCCCAATCCAGGAGCATTTCGGGAGATGTCTCTCTGAGACTGTTTTCCTTGAGTCTGTTTAGGCAGCTGTAGCTGCTCGGGTGAGGCTGGACTCTACTGTTCCCCTATTAAGCTGAGCCAGGGTTCAGCCTCAAGTGTGACATAAGAACATTGTCTCAGTCTCTGCTCATTGTGAGTACACTGAGGATTTTGAATACAAAGTCCCCTGCGGGAGTCTGGAGATCAGGCTTTTCCTCTTCAGTTAACTGCCAAGCAGGGGCCCGAACACGACAAAATGTGTGCACGCACACACAGGTTGGAAGCCGACAGGGTCTATCGTTATTAAAGTTCTTTGCATACTGACTGCATCGTCCATTGGGGACTGAGAATTCCCGGAGAGAAGGGAGCATTTCACTCATCTTTGTATTCTTTGCCATTCCCAGCCTGAAGCAGGTGCTTTTTGAAAGGTCTTGCCAAATTGAATTGGAAAAAGAGAGCAGAGGGCAGTCCAGAATTGAATCACACTCCAACACACCTGCTTCTCTGTCGGGCAGAAACATTTTTTAGTGTGATGATTAAGGGTTTCTTTTCCTTGTGCAGGATTTGAAAATCAAATCTAAACGTCTTGATTGTTGCCTTAAGCCTGAAAATTGTTCTCTCAGAAATAACTTAAAGCCGATATCTGTATAAAAACTTGCTGGGCAGTTTGACATTTCTTGTACAGTTTAGTTACTTTCTGTTCCTTGTCAATACTGTAGGATATTTTTTTTCCTAATTACCTCAGTTTTGACATCTTATTGATAACTTTTGTAATACTATGTGCCCTTTCTCCCATAATACTCCCCAGGATGCTTTTTTCCTTTTCCTTTGGGCGAGGACGCTGAAGATTTGATGGGAAAAGAAATGCCAAGTCATTCTCAGGGAACACGCTAGTAGGAAAGAGTGTCTTCTGAATTCCAGGCTTGCTTCTTTGCTACAAAGCCCTTCTACACCCAGGCAAGCAGTTATCTCTCTCCTTATCATTCTCTTATTCTCAATATCGAAGGAGAATTTGCCATTTTTTTTAAAAATTATTTCTATTCAATGTCAGGGTGCTTTGAAGGTTCACAAACAGGTAGGGTATTGCCTTGGACGGGTCTGAGACCTGTGTTGTAGGAGAGTGTTTTGTTTGTTTGTTTTCGAAGAAACAAAGGAAGTACTGTATCTCTTTGCTGACTCTTGCGGAGTTGTTTTCCTAAATCATATAGACCAGGTGGATTATCGGAGAACCTGCATCTGGTGTCACAGTATCTCTGTGATGGTGTAACCAATGCCAAGATGTGGTCGATGTACATAGATGGTAGGTGTCCCATGCCTTTGGGTTCTCATTATCTGGTTTAGTCTCTTCCTGTTTAGAATTTAGCTTTTGGATCACAAGCATTACAATCTCAGGGCCCTTGTCAGCAGTTCAGATTACCAAATCCCACTAGAGGCTCACTGAATCAGAACCCACATTTGACTTAGCAAAATGTATCGTGATTCTTGAGCGCATTAACGTTCAGTGTAATTAGACCAGAGTAGCCTTTTCAGCAACCTCAGGCTGCTCTTCCTGCTTAAAATATATGTACACACACAAAACTGAAATTGATCCTTAATTACTCTAGTGATATTTTTCTAATGTGTAATTATACCTTAGGGCTTCTATCGAGCTACTATTGGGCTTTGTGTCGACATTCAGACATTCAATTAGTTAAACCAGTTACTTCCAATAATAAACATCTCTCATACATTTCCTTGAGGACAAGAACTGCATTTTGTTAAATATTTGTGCTCACACAGTTCCTTGCATGTAAATGCTGGATAAACTGGAAGTCGAACCATGACTAACAGACCCAGTGAGCACGCAGAAGAGGGGATATCTAGTTGGTAAATTTCTTGAAGAATAAGGGAGTCGTCTTTGAATTATGAATGCTTTAAAAAAGGAAAAAAAGTAGTAGTTATATTTGTTGGTTGGTCTCTGTCTACAAGGAGACTGATCCTAGGGTATGACTGTAGAGACTAAGAAACAATAGAAAAGGAACGAAAACTGCAACTTCATGCGTCGTTTCTTACCTCGTCCAACCATCAAAACATCCTGTCAACGGGCGTAAACTGAATTCTGAAATTCAAGCACCTCGCTGAACTGAGGCAGCTGGTGTCAGAGCCCCACAACATACTTGGGTGTGATCACCAGCAATTGCGTCCACAGGCGCGTTCTGTAGAGTTGGACTGGTAGAAGAGTTATGAACCTCTATGGTATAGTCTGTATACGAAATTTCAGCACACACACACACACACACACACACACACACACACATACACACAACACACACACACACACACACACACACACACACACACACACACACACACACACACACACCGTTCTCCGCTCGCTCCTTTGCTCATCCGTCCTGGTTGCCCAAGAACAAGCTTTTGTTCTGGGTTTTCCATCAGACTGGAACAATGAAACGCAATCGACTCCCCGGGGGCCCTGGACTCTTTCCGTCCTCGGAACGCAAGTGCCAGGCCTTTCCGAGGCGGAGGGGACCAGGAAGGGACGGACGCAGGGCCCAGCAGTTGCCTGGCAACGCCCGCTGGCGGAGTCCCGGCGTAAAACGGGTCCGGGACAAGTGTCAGCGGCCGCGAGTGGGACCCTGCAGCGCGCTCGCTCGCTCGCTCTCTCCGTGCCGGCGGCTGTCCCCGCGGCTGGGCGGGCCAGGGCGGGGAAATGTTGCAGGAGGAGTCGGACCTGTCCCTCATCATTGCCCAGATAGTCCAGAAACTCAAGGGCTCCAATCTGTACGCCCAGCTGGAGCGGCAGGCCTGGGTAAGCGGCGGCGGGGAGGAGGGAGGCCGGCGGCCGTCTGCTCTGCCCACCGCTCCCTTGCGGTGCCTTAAACCCCGTCCCCGAGCCCCGCACCCCGGGTTGCTCAGACCCAGGCGCGGGGCGATCGTATGGTATTAAAGATGGGTGGGGCACATCACGCCTTTCTTCAGGCCAAGGCTCCTCATGCCTTTATCCGTGGAGCCAGCCGTTCAAGGGGCCCGTTGCTCCTAAACTGCTGAGTGGCATGCCTTCCTTCCCCTTTACTGCCTCGTGGCTCGGTTGGGACTCATTGTACATTTAAAAAAAAAAAAAAAGAAAAAAAGAAAGAAAAGAAAAGAAAAGAAAGAAAGAAAAAAGTGTGGCTTTCTTGCACTTTACTGTCCCTGAAGTGATTTGCCATGCGCCCACCTGGCATTTGTGGAACACATTCAAACAAACCAAGGGCCGTGAGGATGCGGGATGACCGGGAGATCTGTCCTGTATGAGAATGCCGTCTAAATGCGATCGCACAGCATGTACACTGTTGTGGGAGCTGCTGTCAGCATTAGGCTTTAGGGGTTCATCCCTGCTGTTGGTATTTCTGTACTCGCGTTCCTTTTAATTGCTGACCACCAGCATTTCATTGTTTGGGAGCCCCATTGTTAGTTCCTCTCTTTAGGACTTACCTGGCAGATATTTAGATTTTGTTTTGTTTTTTTTATTGTGGGTAATGATAATATGTCTTCTGGGTGACTATCTTTGATTCATGGATTATCTAGAAAATGCACTGTTTAGTTTTCAAATTTTGGGGGGGATTTTTCTTCCCCAATGTCTTTCTTTTGTTGTTTCTAGTTTAACTCCTGGATGGAGAACATTTATATTAAGTTAGTTAGTTAAATTTTGTGGAAAAGAAAGATTGTAAGATCCAGAAGTGATGGCTGGTTCTAAGGAGACAGCGACTTCCACACAGCAGGACTGATGCACATAGGAACACTTATACAAATTCCAGTCTGGTGGAGTTCCATCACCGAGAGGGGAAGTGAACACATTTCCCACCTCTAATCAAGAAGCTAACTGCAATTGCTATGCACTGGCAAAGAGAAAATACACTCCCCATTGTCACTGAGGACATCAACCATGGTCCAGGGCAGTCCCCAGGCCCAGGAGTAGTTAGCCAATACAAGAATACACAAAGAACTCCATGGCTATTTTTTGGTAGACTTTCTGTTTCACTTTGGCATTGTTTGGTCTTAATTGATTTTGTTTTGATTTCTGTCACCTTGTTTTTGTTTGTGTGAGAGAGAAAACATAAAATGGGGTGGGTAGTTAGGTTGGGGGGGGAGTGGGAAACATGATGGGAATGTACCGTATGAAAAACTTTTAATTAAAATAGAAAAATGTAACAATTAAAATCCAATATAACAGAAGTGGAAAACAAAAACAAACACGCGAACAAAAAACCCCTCTGTCTATATGTTTAGTAGTTGATTGCCTCCCTTCCCTCCCAAGCTCTCCCAAAGGCCACGTAGTATGGAGACCAGTTTGTCCTTGGGTGACCTTGTTTAGAATCTGGTTCATTTTGTTTTCTTAACAGTTTCTGGTTTTCTTTGTGTGTGTATGGGGGGGGCAGAGTGGATTCAAAAGTTATGATTTTATTCCAGGCCTGTTAGTGGTGATAGCTGGATTTTGGAATCACTTACTATCCCTGTGTTGGGTCAAACTGTTAACCTAATAGTGTTACCTTCATGAGATTCTAAGATAATAAACAAGCAAACACGTGATCCCTGGTAGGTAGAACGCCCAGACTGCCAGGGCTCTCGCCCCTACTGCTTTTGTTTCCGTCAATCCAGAAACTACTTTCCATTTCTGCCTCTATTGTTTTCAGTCAAGTGACTTCCTATTTGTACTGTAAGATTTTGTAAAATTTTCTACCCATTTCTTAAACCATACACAGTTCTTTGTAATCTTACACTTTGCATATAAATTTACTGCATGCCATATTTTCTTGTGTCCGTTAATTGATATGTTTATGCTACTACTAAGTTTTTAAAGGCAACAGGGTTATGACTTTGTAAATAGTGTGCGTTTTGCTCATTGTCAGTCTGTGAGTGAGATTGTCTCACAGTGGCTTTCTTAGATGGAGTTGGCACAAACTCGCTGACGTCGGTGGCCCTCTGTGATGAGAAAAATAGCTGTACCACTTTCCTTTCTTATGTCTGTTAAGACTTATATAAATGTATTCTGGCCTCATGGATGAGTAACGGGTGTTGCCTTCTTTCTCATTTGCTACGTTCTATAAGCGTTAAGAACTTTTATTTATTTATTTAAACATTGGGGCGAGTTCTCCAATATAGCCTGTGTTTAGGACTTTCTGTTTGGGAGGTTAATTATTCTAGTCAACACACTTTGTTTTAAGAATAGCTTCCGGTTTGTAGAGAAATCGAGCAGAAGGCAGGCAGTTCCCCATCTCTGCTCTTACTTCCGAGAGATCCCCTTTATTTTTACTGTGTCTCACCAGTGTGGGATGATGCCGAACCCTTACCATTACTGGAGTCTGTAGTTCCACCAGGGCTCATTCTTTTTGCTGTGCAGCTCCAGAGCTTTCGTGTAAAATTCCGAGTGCCTTACTGGACTGTTCTTCACCCCTTCCTTGTCCTGAGTACCCAGATCCCATCTACCACTGTCTTTTTCTGTCTAAACGTGTCCCTTTGAGAATATCATACCACCACGCTGACATAGTACGTGACCTTTTCGCTGGCTTCTCATAGTTACCAACAGTGCATCAGTTCCTAGTATCTCTTGCATGACTCGATAATTGAGTTTTCTTCTGCCAAGTGGCATTTCATTGTGTAAGCTTATCATTTTGTACAGTCCACCCTGAACAGAATGTGGGTTTCCTCCAAGTTCTGGCTGCTATAGGTGAACCCTCTATAAACAGTTCTCAGTAATGCTTCAGGTCTAAACACACATTTTCAAATTTGAAGAATACCAAGGATAGTGATTGATGGTTGTGTGATAAGACGATGGCTAATTTGTAAGACAGTGACAATTGGCCTCCCCGGGCGGACACAGTGTGTTTTTATTCTTGTGAACTATGAAAGAAAATTCCCATTGCTCACATTTTCCCCAGTACTTGTCATCTGTGCCTGGTATGTGCTGTGATAACTCATTGTTTTAGTTTTCAGGTTCCTAATAGCATAGCATTTCTTTAACAACAGATTTTCTAGAGCAAATTGCTAGCTTTTGCACAGGGGCTGGAGTGCTAGGGTCTGGGATTGGTTTGGAGTCCTGCTTGTACTCTGCCACTGAGTTATACCCTGAGTCTCAAATTTCTTGGTTTTCATCCATCCAGTGGTGCTTTTGGTAATCTTCAGTTTAAAGGACACTTCTTGTGCATTCTAAGGTGCACATGGTTTCCTTGCAGTGTGCTTGGGGTGTTATCTGTTGTCTTTTCCTGTCTTCTGTTGTAATTCTGTCATTTCTGACTGTTGCCTGCCCATACCTGGTGGCTTTTAACATTTGCTTCTGTTTGGAGGGTTTCAGTGAACTTGTTAAGAAGGTATTGTTGTTTTTATATTATTGTTGATGGTCGTTCATTCTGTTCTGTCTAATGTCAGTTTGACACCAGCTACAGTCATCTGAGAGGAGGGAGCCTTGGCTGAGAAGAAAATGCCCCCGATCATCATGCTATAGGCAAGCCTGTGGAACGTTTCCATACTAATTAGTGGTGGATGGGGGAGGGCCCAGCCCATTACAGATGGTGTGACATCTGTGCTGGCCATCCTCGGTTCTGTGAAAAAGCAGAGTGAGCAAGCCGTGGAGAGCAAGCCAGTGAGCAGCACCCCTCCATGGCGCCGGCATCAGCCTGTGTGAATTCCAGGCCTGACTTCCTTCACTGATGAGCAGTGGAGTGGACATGTAACCCAAACAGACTCTTCCCTCCTCCAGTTGCTTTTGGCCGTGGTGTTTCATCACAGCAGTAGTAACTATACGTAAGAAAGAGTCTTGCCTTTGTGTGGTGTGGTGTCAGGTGGACAGCAGCACGCCTTTATCAGAAGCTTTGCATTCTGGACAAATTAAAATAGAAAATAAAATTAAAATGACAGCATCATTGTCACCTTCCCCCATGACTAGTCATCTTGGGATTAGTCATCCACTTTAATGCATTATGGAGTGTGTTGAGTCAAGATCGGTCTCCCGTTGGCTCTTTCCTGGGCCCCCAGGCTTTCAGCAAAGGCTTTGGTGTATTCTGTGAGTCCTTTACGTTTGGGTCTAAAACCTAAACCTTTTCTGTGTCTATGTGTTTAGTCTTCTATTCCACAGAGTCCCGGTTCTTGAGGATAAAACTGACCAAGCTTCTGATACTTGTGAAGTCTCTAGTTGTTTGTCTATGTGTCTTCGGCGGGCCTGCACGAGGCGTTGTGCTGGGCCACTCCTGACTCTCAGGTCCTGTCTTTCCAGTAGGCAGAGAGAGGTGACATTGTACAGCCAGTCACTCTCCCAGGGTTTTCTGTTGTTGGTCTAATTCCTGTTTACTCAGCAATGCTTTTCCACGTGTGTGTGTGTGAGTGTTTGTGATTATGTGTGTGTGATTGTGTATGTGTGATTGTGTGTATGAGTGTGTGTGTGATTGAGTGTGTGTGATTGTGTGTATGTATGTGTGAGTGTGTGTATGTGTGAGTGTGTGTGATGGTGTGTGTGAGTGTTTGTGAGTGTGTGTATGAGTGTGTGAGTATTTGTGATTGTGTGTGAGTGTGTGATTGTGTGTTTGTAATTGTGTGTGTGAGTGTGTGTATGTGTGAGTGTGTGAGTGTTTGCGAGTGTGCAAGTGTTTGTGATTGTGTGTGTGAGTGTGATTGTGTGTGATTGTGTGAGTGTGAGTGTGTTTGTGTGTGTGAGTGAGTGTGAGTGTGTGTGAGTGTTTGTGATTGTGTGTGTGAGTGTGTGTATGTGTGAGTGAGTGGGAGTGTGTGTGAGTGTTTGTGATTGTGTGTGTGTATAAAGGGGGGAGAGGGAGAGAGAACATTCACTTTTTGTTCTTTGCTCTAGACAAGGACATTAACCACCCAGCAGTTTCTCCATCTGTACTGTACATATCCATCCCTTTTGATGAGGGCTGAACAAGGTAATATATCTCACACTTGTAAGTAAAAGGTTTATGAAAGGAAACCTGGTTTTTTTTTTTTTTGCTTTGTTTTTTAACATGCAAATGAGACAGCGTTTTCTCATCCTGTGTTCTTCATTATTTCCATGTTCAATGTAGTCTTTGCCCTTCGTCCTTGAAACACTGACCCCTTTATACCTTTAATTAGCCTTGCTAAGGTACTTTTGAACAGCTCACAGGATCCTATGTGTTTTTTACATTTAATAAGCATATTCTCCTGTTGGTACATCTATAGTGCTTTAAATTTTCCATTTAGGTGCTCACAGAAATTGTTAGAGCAACTTACATAGTAAAATATAATTGCATAGATGTTTAAAAGCTAAATATAGATTTTTTAGACTTTTCTCCTTGCAATCTAATGCTGTCTGTCATCAGCATATTTAATAGCCACCAATTGTCTTTTAGTATACCCTCTTACATAGTTTTCTGAATATTCCCCAGTAACTGTCTTGAAGTTACTCTAGACCTTAGGATGGAGTTTTCTCGTTCATTCTGTAGACACTGGGGTGACAGTCTCATTCCAAATTGACATCAGTATTATTACGTTATCTTATTGTGATTAAAATGGATGTTGTATAAAGCCCTAGAATGTTATTCTTATTCCATTAAGCATTTAATATATCTTGTTATTCAATCTTAATTATAAATGATAGAATTATAACAGGAAGGGCCCTGAAACAAGATAGGCTTCAGACAGAGGAATATGCAATAGGTATTGTCATCTCTAGAACCCCAGAACATCTTAATATTAATTAAAAAAACACTCATAAAATTATATCTCAAATATATAGAAGTTACATTAGTATGGGCCACAATTAGAGCAAAATACATTTTATCTTTTAAAAAAAAGACTTTAAAAATTATTTTAAAATTGTATGTGCGTGTGTGTGTACTTGGTGTGTGTGTGTGTGTGTGTGTCCCTGTGTGTGTGAGCACTCGTAAGTGTGGGTATGTGCTGGTGAATGCAGCTGCCCATGGAGGCTAGAGACATCAGCTCTTTCTAGAGTTGGAGTTACAGGTGGTTGTAACCCACCTGACGGTGTTAGGAACTGAACTTGGGTCCCCTGGAAGATAGTATGCATAGTCTGTCTTTCTTGGTAATATTTGACATATGTTTGGGGAAGATCTAGATTGCACTGGGACAGTGGATATACAAATTTGAGTCTCAGGATCTCTTATTTGTCCTGAACCAGGAAGTGATGTCATCTTTATGCATTGTACAATGTCTTTTGTTGAATCTTTAATTCTATAAAGTAGTAAATAATGACATGAGGGGTGGCATACAGAATTCCAAGAGCTCTTGCCTGCATGGAATGTATACTTAAGATACATATATATTACAATATGAATTTGTCGTGTCAAAGTTCATCTCGTGTTTTGTGTCATCACTGAGTTGCTTCCCGGATTAATAAGAACAAGCTGAGAGGGTGGAGGGAGGAAACTGGTCTCACAAAGTGAAGGGAGGATGGCGCCATGGAAGGGGTTGAGAGGTAATGGTGACAGGGAAGGTAGAGGAGAGGCTGTAGGCAGAAAAACGGGTCAGCTTGGGCAAGCCAGCAGAAGGCAGCCAGGGCGGGACCCATCTTCAAGTGAGAGGAACCAGAGTAGGGCTGGCTTAGCGCATGCTGCGTGTGAGGCGCAGTCAGCGTTCAGGGCACCAGACATTCCAATCTGAAATTAACACTTAATCCTGGCTGCAGGGTGTCCATCGGGACTGCTAGGGTTACAGCAGTGAGTCTGTGCTACACTTTTAGTTGGAACCAGAAGTATTAGGAAGAAATGGAGATACTCTATTCAACATGTTTTCATTGAGCATCTCATTAGAGATGGTAATGGGCTCTTGAGAGGAATTAGACGAAGTTCGGAACAATTACACTAATGACTGGGATGTCTGGGAATTACTGTGGGAAAGGGTAATATCTTTTTTAATAGTATCTCTCACTTTTATTTTTATGTCTTTAATTATCCTGTGAGATCTTCAAAAGTAAGGGAGGATATCTTCTTTTTATTTTTAAACTCAGCAACTGGCATGTACAAAGGATTCGATTAATTATTGCAAGAGCAATACAGATGAACAGAGCATAAATGCACCTAGAAGATATGCAGAGGGCAGGGGCCTGGCCTGGCTTCCCGGGGTTAGTGGCACATCAGAGTTCCCTACAGTCCCGTCTAACCCTAGATTTCCATGCGTTCCCGGCATGGTTGGAACCCTGGAGCCCAGCGTGAGTGCCCTGAGAAGCAGAGGCTGTGTGAGGCATGCAGCCTCCTCCTCCCTGGCCACAGCATCTGCTGATTTGCTTCTCCAGTTTCTCTGACTCACCCAGGCCAGAAAGCTCAGACTGTTCATAGCCAAGGCTTTGAACTTAGGACTGCTCCAGTGGGAATGAAATCTGTGCGCACGTGCCCCTGTGTGTATGCACACCTGTGCACTGGGGAGAGGAAGATCGTATGTGCTTAGACATGCGGCAGGGTGACGTCACCGTCAGTCAGCCTGAAAGGGGGCAGAGTGCAGGGGTCAAACCCTGACCTCCCCACCCACAGTCTTACTCGAGGGGAACGCTTCAGCTTGCTGTGAGCTAGAGGCATTGGGTTTAAAGACGGCTGCAGTTCTGGCTGTAGGTCTTTTAAAAGCATCCTTCTCCAAGACTCGTATCTTCCTCCGTGAAAATGTTACGGATAGCCAGTCTATTACCATCTGGGCATATCTTATTTTATAAGATAACTTTATATTGGACTACATAGCCTAAAATGACTTTGACAATATTTTCCTTGATTGTCATAACAACTTAGTTTTTTTTTTTTTTTTTTGTCCTTTGTTAAATGAAGAAGAAACAAATGCAGAGATGTTAATTGGCTTAATCAAATTAATAAGTAAGTCTGGGAGATAATTTCAGCTCCCTGGTGCCAAACCCATGCCCATGCCATCGTAAATGCTTTTTAAACTGTGTTCTATTATATCCCAGCTTAAAGACAGGCAGTTTAACATTGAGCACCAAAAAGCTTAGTGCGTAGTCTGCGTTGCTCCTGTAAATGTCCGTTTACACATGTCTGTGTCTGATGCTTTGCAAAAGCGAGGGTGCCACAGTCGCTGTAGTGCAAGGCAGGGTGCGGGCCAAGTGCGCATGTCCTCCTGGCTGCTCCCTCGATCAGTGCTGGGGTGCAGACACCAAGTCAAGGGATACCGTGCATGCACACTTGGACAGCTGGGTCAGAAGCCCTAGTCTGAGTTCTGTGTTAGTGATGAGGGAATTTTGGATTTATCTTAAAAGTTTCTAACTCCTCCTCCTCTGTCAATTTCCTGCATTGCTTTAGTTTGGGTGTATGATTGGATCCCTAGGAAATTTATTAGTAATACAAATACTTCTCTGTGAATCAGAATTATTCTCCCTGTTGAGCAATCAAGACAAAATACAGAAATAAGATTCTGGAACTGTATCAGGATGGAGCTGTGCCTTTTAAACACTGATTGAATGTTAGCGAGCAAGGCTGGTTCCCAGTGCATCGGAAAGCTGCCTTCAGTGTGGTTTGTACAGCTGGACTCCCAGTAGTGTTTCCAGAGAGTCTGTTTTTAGATAGGCTCATGCTACTGAATCATGCATCTAATCTTGTAGGGGATCAATCTTCAGTCAATGTCCCAGGGGAGAATGCTGTGATGGAATCTCCTACATACTCTATCAGGATTCATACATGGGCCAGAGGGAGGGTTTTGCCGTTCCCCCATAGATCTGAGGCTCTGGAGTCTGACAACAGCTGTGCCCATGTCAGCAGTCACAATCAGGACTCCATCTCACTCAGCTCCCTTCACTCTCTGCAGGCTTGTATGCAGTATAAAAAGTTTTACCAAAGAAGTCTAGCAACATTGAAGTAGTGAAAATGTTTAGGAAGAGTACCAAGATTTCCTCTTCAAACTCTTTAAATGGTACTGCATGAATCATTTCCAAACACAAGCCAGAGACGGGAAAGAAAAACAGAGAAGTTAAATTTCCATTTTCCTTGGTCATTGTGAATAATGAGCCGGAGGTTTTACGGCTTTTAAAATACTCCTGGGAATAATGAACTGGAAATCACTCTTCTCAGTTAAAAATAATTTTATGAAGTTCCTTATTTATTTTGGGATAAAATTGGCTAAAAAAATAGAACATGGTTTGGTCAATATAATTTTGTCAAGCAGCAATTAATGCCAGGGTAATATGTGGGATGCAGAACTGGAAACCCGGCCCTTGTCCTTCAGTTGATTATCTAGCCAGACAGATGAGCAAGTGTTCAGTGCAGTCCCTGGGCTGTCACGGAGGACGCGATGTTCTATCTGTGTTACGGGAGCTGGGAAGCAGGCTTCGGGAGCTGGTATGTATTAGTGTTGAGGGAGCATTTTTTTTCCTAAGGAAATGATGTGAACAAATGCTTGGAGCCCTGGAGATTTCCAGTTGGGGTATCACTAGATATAACTTACTATGACTAGTGAGAACCATGATGAGAAAGTGAAGGATCGTTAGCTCGGCCCAGCAGCCCCAGCGGCCGACCTAGAGTAAATTGCATCTCAAAGGGTCACGTATGTCTGCTCGAGATTCCAGCCTCCTTTGTCCTTCTGGAGAGCCACAGCCAGGACAGACTTCTGTGATGGGAGATGTCATTCTGTATATGTTTCTCATACTGGTTAATAATAAAGCATTGTTGGCCAATAGGAAAGCAAGATAGGAGGGACTAGGAGACAAGGAGGAAGAGGAAGTAGGAAGGAGGGAAAAAGATGGAGAGTCTGGAGAGAGCAGTATGCGGCAGCTGGCTCCCGGTAAAAAGACCACATGGAAATACATAGATTAACACAAATGGGTTAATACTTAAGACAGAGCTAGCCGATAAGAAAGTAGTACCTGGCCAACAGTATAATATCTAATACAGGGTCTCGGTGTGTTATTTGGGGCTGGCGCGGCGGCGGGACAAGACTGGCGGTGGGAGGAAAAACCCATACTCCTTACACTTCTGTTTTAGGAAGAAAGCGCTAGGGAGCAGATTGGAAAAGGTGGTGTTGGTTCCTTTGTTCGTTCGTTCATCCGTTCATTCATTCGTTCATTCATTCATTCATTCATCCATTCATTCATTCAATAAGCATGTATTGTGTGTGTACTTTGTGAAAGTAACTATTTTAGCTCAAAGATAGCAACCCCAGTGGAGCTTGCCATCAAACAAATGAGACATATAATTTGCCAGTAGGCGTAAGAAGTGAGTTGATTGGTGGCATGCTAGGAGCAAGTGAATGCTAAGAAGGAAGAAGTGCAGGTGGGCAGATGGCAGCAGGCAAAGTTCAGAAACGATGCACTCATTCATGGAAAAGATGAGGCCCGGGGCTGTGGCCGTAAGAGCAGTTATTCTCACGGAAGATCTGCATTTGGTTCCCAGTGCTCACCACTGTCTGTGACTCCAGTTCCGGAGGACCTGACACCTCTCCTTGTGTAAATTAAAAAAAAAAAAAAAAAAAAAAAAAAGGACTAGACTAAAGGTGAGACTCTAGAGTGGAGAAAGGGGGTGTTCTGGAAGGTTTTGGAAGACATGTTTCTTTTCTTTCATTTTTTGAAGCTTTTTCATACAAACAAATGGCAAGTCATTAATGCATTGTTTCAAGGTGAATGACTTTGTAACACCTACCGTGTAAGCGGGTAAGACAGTCACAGCTGGACCACTCACTTGCCGCCTTAGAGCTGCAGAGCAGCCCCTCCCTGGGCACCTGCTGTCCCTGGTGATCAGTTTCCTGCATGTGTATCTCTCTCCTAGTATAGCTTAGTCCTGCCAACTTAAAAGACAAATGCCTCCTGGTCTTTTTAATATAGGTTTGTTTATTTATCTGCGTGGCACACATATGTGTATACATAGTCACACGTGCTTATGCTCGTGTGTGTGTGCTTGGGTGCATGTACATGTGTTTGCATGGATGCAGACATCTGAGGTTGAAGCCAGGTGTCTCCCACTGTCATTCTTCACTTTATATACCGAAGCAGGGTCCCTCTCGTGAACCAAGCTCTTGCTAACTTGACTACTCTAGTGAGCTGGTTTACTCTGGGATCTCTCAAGTCCTGGACATGGGAGCGGCCACCGTATGTGCCCAGCATGTGTGTGCGTGCTGGGGCTCCCCTGTCTGGCCCTCATACTCTCACCGCAAGCACTCTGTTCACTAAATCTTCTTTCCAGCCTCTTTCCCTTTCTTCTAAAGAATGCTGCCTCAGCTAAAGGCTGGACTGTTTATCTTAGCATTCCTTATAGGCTGGCCTATACTGCCTGAACTCATAGTGCAGCTCACCATGCGTGCATGTTTCCTCTCTTCCTTCCTCCTCCCTCCCTCCCTCCTTCCCTCCCTCCCTCCCTCCCTCCTTCTCTTCCTCCTTCCTGCCTCCCTCCCTCCCTCCCTCCCTCCCTCCTCCCTCTCTCTCTCAGAATGTATTTGGTCCTAAGAATTGCTGCTCAAGAACAATGAATAGCCTTTTATCAAAAGTCTGTGGGCGGTGAGTCAGTCTCCATCTTGCATAGAGTCCGTGGGTAGCACTAGAGGCTTCTGCAGAAGTCCCCCAGCAAGGCCAGGTAAGGACGCAGAGGAAGGGTGAGTCGTCTGCACTTCCTGGGGTACAGGTCCAAGTCTCTTGCTTCAGGGCCCTCCTCAAGTTCTCAGTATGTCACAGGAGCCCGGGTCAGTGACGGGAGTGAGCACCGGTAAAGAGGCAGAGGCTTCTTCATGGATCTTGCCCTCCCTTCCCGACTGCAGAGTAGCCCCGGGGTTCATGGCTCTGAGCAGGCCGGAACCTGGCAGAATCCTGCCATGGGTAGTTCTCCTTGTCTGGCTCCTTCCTGTCTGGTCCTCTCTGCATCTGGGCTGGTGGATCACAAGTGCATTGGCTGGCAGAGTGGCCTCAGTTTGCTTGAGGCTCAGCATGGGTTTCGGGCGCTTGTTTTCCTGCTGCACGTTCTTCTCTGAGGAGATTTCTGTGGTCGCTGCACTCTCCATCAGTCTGCGTGGCTCTGCAGCATCCACACAAGACCCTCAGCTGTGCTTTCCCAGCGCGAGCCTTGCTCACTGTGCCTCCTGGCCTATTACCACTGTGCCCTCTGCTATCAGTCTCCTGGACGTGGAAGAGCAGTTAGGCAGGCTCACTCAGGACAGAAGCCACATGGCCCCGGGGACCTTAGAATCATCCATCTTGTGCCACTTCCCGTTGCCAGGAGTAACAGAAATAATGTCCGCAGACCAGCAGCGGAGCTTGTATGTTTCCTTAATTGGCAGCTGGATGCCAGGCTTCATGAGACTCAGATGCCATGCTCTGGGCACGGCTGTTGGTAGTAGTGTTCTTTCAGTGGGCAGCCCATACTGTCTGGGTGTCTTCCGTGGAGTTAATAGCTGCATCTGCTAGATGTCTAGAGTCAGACATTGACTGGGGTTGCAAAGTGACATTCTAGTGATCTGTTTTAGTTATTAGCTGCAACACTGTAGCATTTATGTGTTTAAGTGTTTTGCTGAAATGTATATTCATGCACTATATATATACCCTGTGTCTGTGGAGGCTAAAGAGCATTGGAACCCCTCCAACTGGAGTTATGGGCAGTTGTGAGCTGCCATGTGGGTGCTGGCAACTGAAGTCAGGCCCTTTGTAAGAGCAGGAAGTGTTGTTAGCTGCCATGCTGTCTGTCCAGCTGGTAAGCTGCAATGCTCACTAACTAACATTTCCCTTTTACTGTTCCGTTTCTCAGGTGCACCGTTCTTATAGAAAGACAGGATAAACGTGCTTTCTTTTACTTACCAGTTCTCAAAGGTAGTGAGTTATTCCCCTGTCAGCCAGTTTGATTACTCCATCCATGTTTTCTCTCTGGTGTTATCATTAGGAAAGGGCCTTGATTGACTGCTCTAGCTTCTTGCCAGCTCACACTGGAGCAGACTGGCCCCTCCCTGCAGGCTTTAGTCCTGCTCCACAATTGGCTCATTACATGTTCCAGAGCATGTTTGTTGCCCAGTTGGGGGTTCTGTATTTCCCCCTACACAGGTCTCCTGGCTGTTAAGTGGTCACAGCCAATTGTACTTTGGGTTTATGATAGATATCACCTAGTTTTTCTATAAATGTTTTCCATGGAACTTTGGTTTTGTTATTAGTTGGTCTGTTTTTTTTTTTTTTTTTTTTTTTTTTTTGATGATAAACAAGATTTTAAAAAAAAGCTTCAGGCAGGGAGATGACTCATCAGGTAAGAGTGTACACTGGGCTTTAGAGGACCCAAGTTTGATCCCGGCATCCATGCTGGGCAGCCCACAACTTCCTGTAATTCCAGCTCCAGGGAGAGCCAATGCCTGTGTCTTCACAGGCCCCTGCCCTTGTGTACACACACTCCAGACAAAAGCATACATCCGTATAATCACAAATAATGAAAGTAAATCTTACAAGGTGTTCACAGCCGCCAGCCTCCTCTTTCCAGGAGGACGCTGGGCCATGGAGGAGTTCAAATGCAGTTGAGAATTTAAGTAAATTTGACGTTTTTGACCTGGGAGACCAGGTGGTGGCAGTGTCCCCGAAGAAGACTTAAAGTTTGAGGGAAGGAGCAAGGCACACAAGGAATGAGAACAAGCTTTGTCTGAGTGGGTTTGCCGTGAGCATAAAATACCATGGCGTAACAGCAATGTCTTGTTAAGGACTGTGCTGCTAGCCTTTCCCAGACAGAGAGCTGTGTCGTGAAACCCCAACACCTAGAGGGTGAATAATTCCACCACAAGTAGAAAAAAAATACATTATCTATGGTCGACACTGCAGCATGGAACACAAAGCATCCATCTGAGGTGAAAGAGACCTTAGTAACAGCATGCATAAATTAAGGGTTTTATGCTTCTTTCATAATCAGGCACAACTTGTGTGCATTGAGCAGCAAAGCAAACTGCATGCTAGGGGTGTACCCTCGATTTGGGGTGTAATCTGAGAATAGATTGCTAAAGTCTGAGCACATTTCTACTTGGGATTTAGACGTGCTAAGTGCTTGTAAGCTGCACACCTTCGTGCTCTGTGTAGACTGCATGCTGTCATGGCACTGGTGAGGCCTTCTCCATGGTGAGCCAGTCAGATGGGTGGAAGCTAAGATAACCTCCAGATGTTTCCTTCTGCGCATGTGTTAGCATTGCATATGAGCTCATAACTACTTCTGTTTTCTCTTTGCCTTCTTTTCCAAAACTCTAGGCCTGCCTTCAGAGACCCGAGATCAGACTTGAGTCACTCAAAGAAGATATTAAGGCATTCTTTAAAATATCAGGTTTGTAAAGATCTCCTATCTTTACGCATCCTCAGACTTTCGGCTTTCTCCTCAAAACTGGTATACCGTGACTGAGGGGCTTGTCTCTGGAGATTATTAGACTTCACACATTCTAATGAAATTGGGCAAACACTCAAGGACACCATAAAAACGACTGCTTTGCAATAATCAGTTGCTTTCTTCCTACTCAAAATACGTGCCAAGTGTGGCGAACACGCCTTTCTTAGTAGCTTGTCTTTTTACTTCCTGCCATGGCTTTTCATCCTTCTACATTATTTTTCTTTGCTTTCAAAAAAGAAAAAAAAAAAAAAGGAAAATCTTAATTTTTTGGACAAGCAGGGATGACCTGGCCTCAACACTTACATGTGGGGGCTGAAATAGTAAGTGGTAGTTTCTCGGAATATTTACTCTGCTTTTGCTGGCCAGCAGTTTGATAACCAGTGGGCTGTGGCTGGTCCTTGCGTCCGGTCTCTGGCATGTACTGGGCTGTTGTCCTTCTCCCTGACACACCCATCACAGCATCAGTTCAAAGACACTGGCATTTGTTTAGCGCATCGACAGTGGAAGAAGGCATTACCCTTAACTTGGGAAAGTGATTCAACAGTTTTACTTACATAGCAGTTAGTAGTTGACAGAATTCTTTCACAAATAACCACGATGCCAACGCTTTAGTGAGTTAAGTTTTATTAACTTGGGGCTAGAGGGACAGTTCAGCAGTTAGGAATACTGTTGTAAAGGATCCTAGTTCGGTTCCCAGCATACACATGGCAGCCCACGACAATTCTAGTAACAGAGGATCCGATGCTGTCTTCTGACGTTTGCAGACGTGTGCACAAATTTTGGCGTGCATATATACATTCAGGGACACACACATAAAATAAATCTTATAATTAAACAATTTTACTATGTTGCATATTTAAGACAATAATATTTATTTTTTTAAACTTAAAAACAGGTTGGGAGAAGAAACTTCAGAATGCTGTTTATAGTGAACTGAATGTGTGAGTTCTTTTCCATCTATTTTGAGATACCTTTTTTAAAAGTAGATTTACCTTGTAAGTAGTAAAATTAGTGTTGCTGTTTATAAATGTATTCTCATTTATCCTTAGTATAAGATAGGATCTCAAGTAAGTTTATGTCACAAATCACTAGAGTCTAGTCTGAGAATGAGTAATGATTAGGTGGTGCTTTTCTATTTTACCAAATCTGTCTATAAAAAATGTATATTCATCCACTATAATTAGGTAATGGGGTAGGTCTCATAATACTTATATTCTTTTTACTGTTAACTTTGAACACCATGCTTCTTCCTGTCATTAAAAACTGATCAATCTAAACATTTCTTTTTCTTTGTACAATTACTATTGTTACAAGAACCTACTGTTTTTATTTTTATTTGTCTTAATTGACCATCAGGGCTTACTAAAGTTTACAGAACTTTTGCTCTAAAAAAAAGGCAAAGTGAGGGCTGGACAGATGCCAGTGGTTAAGAGCACACATTGTTCTAGTAGAACACCCCACATGAGATTTCTAGTGCTATTATCAGGCAGCTCAGCCACCTGTAACCAGAATCAAGGGATGCAACGACTCCCTCTTGTGGCATCCGTGAGAACCTGTACTTGTGCACAGACCTCATCCCCCCACAAACGCTTAATTAAAAGTAAAATAAATCTTTCAAACTAAAATGTAGGTGGGGAAATATTTGTTAGGTAGCACACACACACTCACCCTCATGCCTAATAAAGCTTACCTCATTTTATTTGTTTTAATAACACTTTGAAAATTTTGGGGTTTAGTGAACAGAGTCTTCCATATTCTGTTATTGGCACGGACTCTGCCACTCTAGCTCAGTTTAGTGCTTCCCACTTCATACTCCACACCTTATTTCATTTTCCATCCACTTCAGATAAATGCTTGTATACTATTGCGTTAGCAACTATCCAGGCTATCTTGGCCATAGTTTGCATTGCTGGAATGCTCACTTTGTACCAGTGCTTTAGCACTTTATAGTTGTTCAGTTGTTTATGTACCAGGACCTAGGCTCAGTGCCCAGCACTGGTCCCCTAAAAGAGTTAAAAGGAGAGAGAAAAGGCTGCAATGCAATCTGCATAAATAACTACTTCTACCAAATAGAAGTTCATATTACCAGCATTTTATGGAAGAGTAATCTTCCTGACATGTCCAGTTTTTTTTTTTTTTTTTTTTGACATTTCAGTGATCATCCTCAACTACTCAGTCCAGTTACAAAGGAAAACAATCGCAAATAATCCAGTCATGTTTTAGGTGGTGCGGCAGTTTGAGAGGAAATGGTCTCCATAGGCTAGAGTGGCAGAGTCCATGTCAATAACAGAATATGGAAGGTGGCACTATTAGGAGCCTGGCTGGACGGGGTGGGTGTGTTCTTGCTGGAGGAAGTGGTCACGGGGAGTGAGCTTTAAGGTCTCGGATGCTCAAGCCACACTCAGTGTGACATTCATTTCCTGCTGCTGGCAGTCTGGCTGTAGAACCCTCAGCCCCTTTTCTAGCATGATGTCTGCCTGTCTCACAATGACTACGATGGACTGGACTTATGAAACTGTAAGCCAGCCCCAATTAAACGCTTTCCTTTAAAAAGAGTTGCTGTGGTCATGATGTCTCTTCATAGCAATATAAACCTTAACTAAGGCAAGTAGGTTTGTGATTTTGTTTTGAGTCACATTCATAGCTATACTTGGGCACATATGGCCCATGGGCTACAGTCTTAGTCTGGTTTGTGCTGCCCTTAGGGAAGACCCAGCAGTTGCTTACGTTGCTGCAGTGGTTTTAAGGTCCCACTAAGTTCATGGTGAAATGTAATTGCCACTGTAACAATATTGCCAGCTGAGACTCAAGGGACCATTAGGGTTGTACTGAGATTGTACTGAGATACTGTAACAGGCCGGGCTTGTCCCTGTTTCCCCAGTGAGCCTTTTACCTTCTGTCACCAGATGCTGTTGTGATTTTTCTGTGGTCGACAACCAGCTCTCAAATAACGACACGGAGATTATCATTAATTATGAATTAATAATGCTTTACACTGGCTTAGTTAGGCTTGTCCTACTAGCTGTTTTAACTTAACCTGTTTCTACTCATCTACATTTTGCCTCGGGCATTTTTTTTACCTTTCTTTCACTCTGTCTGTCGTACTTTCCTGTTTCCTCCATGTCCGTCTGTCTGACCCCTGGCGTCCCCCGGTGTCTTTTTCTTTCTTTTTTCAGGGTTAAATCCGACCTCCTACTTACTCACTTATACCTACTCCCTGGCTATTGGACATTCCACCTTTTATTAAGCCAATCAAATGCCTTAAGCAGGCAAGGTAAAACAGCAACACATCTTTACATAATTAAACAAGTGCAGCACACCTTTACATAGTTAAATATTCCACAACATGTGCAAATGCAACAACCACATGATACAGGAGCAAGTTTGTCTCCAGATGTTGGCACCTGGTCGTTTGACTTCCTGGAGCCTAGAACTATAAGCCAGGGTGTTCCCGTTCTTAACTGATTATAGTTTAGCTGGTTGTCGTGTTACACACCTATAATCCCCACACTTGGGAGGCAGAGGTAGGACCAGTAAAAGGCCGTCCTGGTCTGTATAGAAAGTTCCAGGCCTGATAGGGCTTCCCAGTGGGACCTTATGTGAAACACAAAACAAAAACATTACCCATTCCTAGAAGGATAGGATTGAAACTTCTATTAGGCCGGGTATACACACCTGAACTGTTAACAGATGCTCTATTCCATTTGTAGCATGAGCTGCAGAGGTAAGTAACTTCTTATCAGGAGAATTCGTTATTGTGACCTCAATACGCTACTTGGCTGCCTCTCTCTGCTCCTAGGTTCCCTTTGCCCAGTCATCCTTCTGCGCCTGCTGAGCATCTCAAAGAGCCTCTGGCATACATGAGGAAAGCACAGGTGGGCCACCGCTCACTTTTGTCCCCTTTTCCCTGCTCAGGGATGCGATGCAGAGTCTACGCTTAGTATGTGTTTACTCTTCATGCAAAGACTGGGTAAGAGCCTCTTAGACAATGCTGACAAACTATAGCAACCATGGAAAACATTACATAGAAGGAAAAAGGTCTTGAGACATTCTGGCTTAAAGTCTGAAATAGGGTAAAGCCTTGTACAACAGTCTACCCCTCATGGCCCGTGAATTTAAAAGAATGGAATATAGATAAACTAATGCATGAGAGGTAAAACATAAAACCCTAACCCCCTCTGCCCTCGGAAGCTCACGCTGCGGATGCCACATTGAAAACCATGTGCTCTTTAGCAGGTTGCCGTTGCTAGCCGGGTGCAGCAATGGTGAAATGGGGTTAGAAGGAAAAACTAAAACAAGTTAAGCACAAAACCTACAAGAAAATATTAACATGTAAAGTTAATGGGCCTGCCGCCTGTCCCCATCTCTCTCGTGTCCTTCATTGGGCACAGCCCCGTCTTCCTCCCTGGAACAGTCATTCCGGGGAGCCTTCCTCTGAGTGCCAGATGGGGCACGGCCTCAGAAATAGACTAATTTTTTCTTTAAGACGCGACGTTTTTTTCATTTTAAAACAATCTTTTCTCATTTTACACACCAATCCTACTTCTCACTCCGTCCTCACCGCCAGCTCTCCCCACCTCCTCCCCCCCCACCCATTCACGCCTCAGACAGGGTGAGTCTTCCCAAGGTGAGCCAAGGAAGGCTGCAGCGTCTCCACATACCCTTCCAAAGAGAACGGGCTCCAAAAAACCTGTTCAAGCAGTAGGGATAAATCCTGGTCCCACGGCCCGTGGCCCCACACACAGCCGTCACCCACACTCAGAGGGCCCAGGGTGGTCCCATGCAGGTTCCCCAGCTGTCAGTTCAGAGTCAGTGAGCTCCCACTGGCGTGGGTCAGCTCTCTTGACCCCTTTGCTCATATTGTCGCTCCTCCTTCCCATATTGTCACTCCTCCTTCTCTTTGACTGGTCTCTGGGAGCCCAGTGCTTAGCTGTGGATCTCCGCCTCTGCCTCCATCAGTTGCTGGAGTTACCATCTATGATGATAATTCAAGTAGTCATCAGATTACAGGGAAGGCCAGTTCAGGTACCCGCTCCACTGATGCCTTGGGTCTTAGCGAGGGTCATCCTTGTGGATTCCTGGGAATTTTCTTAGTGCCAGGTTTCTCTCTAGCCCCTACTGACTCCCTCAGCCAAGATCCCTCCTCCCTTGTTCTCCATCTCTGTCCTCCCCACCGCCCCCATCCAGTTCCCTCACGCTCTCCTCCCTCCTCTCTTCTCCTCCCTCATCTTCCCTTTTCCCAGCCAGCTATGCTCCCGATTTTCTTGAGAGCTCTTGTCTATGTCCCTTTCTCAGGGGGCCCATGTATGTCTCTCTTAGGGTTCTCCTTGTTACCTAGCTTCTCTGGGGTCTTTGACTCTAGGCTGGTTATCCTTTGCTTTATGTCTGTTATCCACTTACGAGTGAGTACACACCATTTTGTCTTTCTGGGTCTGGATTGCCTCACTCAGGATGGTTTTTTCTAGTTGTATCCATTCGCCTGCGAATTTCATGATACCATTGTTTGCTTGTTTGTCTTTTCCTGATGAGTAGTATTCCATTGTGTAAATGCGCCACGTTTTCTTTTTCCATTCTTCAGTTGAGGGGCATCTAGGTTGCTTGTAATTTCTGGCTATTATGAATAACGTTGCTATGAACACAGTTGAGCTATTGTCCTTGTAGTATGAGAGTACATCCTTTGGGCATATGGCCAAGAGTTGTATTGCTGGCTCTTGAGGTGGATTGATCCCCAGTGCTCTGGAAGATTGAAGTCATTCCTACAGAAACCTGTGAGCTTACCCTTCACCCCAGCACCCATGACATCGCCGCTACAGAAGGCGCTCTGCTGTGTCAGATGCCAGGCTCACGGTGGTGTACATTAGCAAGACTCTGACTGTCCTGGCCACTAAAACCTCCTCCAAATTAGATGCAGACAGAGACAGTGTAACAGAAACCAGGGAGATTTTGAGGAAATACGTAATCTATTTATTCTAAGTCGTGTCTCTAGGGTCAGATAATATTTATCTATTTGTATAAAATCACGATAGTTAAATATATTCATGAAAGAATTGTGAGCTTTTGTTATAAAAATTTAAACGAAAAAACCTAGAAGGTTCTAAATATTTTTAATAACATAATTATTTTTTTTTTGGAATTTCACATCACACACTCCAATCTCGCTCACCTCCTACCCCTCCTATGTGTCACACGCTATATCCTTTTGTCCAGTGAGGCCCACAAACGAAATGTTCCTTGCATGAGCTCCTGGTGTTTCAAGGCCTCTGCTTTCTGGTCACCATCATCACTGGACCCTCACTGAATTTCCTTTCAGATGTCCTGCTGCTGCCCCGAGCCAGGGACACCCTGCCCCACAGGGTTCTGCAGGACCTCACAAGTTCCTGCCAGTCATAGATGTTAGGGTGGCCAACACAAGGCCCAGGGTGTGGGCCTGGGTGGTAGCTGAGCTGGTCAGTCCAAGCTGTCCTGTCATGTGAGGGGTGGAGCCATGACATCACGGCCAGCTCTCCCACACCTGTGTGAGGAGTGGGGCCAGCTCCCCCAAGTGCAGGGGTGTGGGGAGGGGATGGGCAGCTCCCCTAGTGCAGGGGTGTGGGGAGAGGATGGGCAGCTCCCCTAGTGCAGGGGTGTGGGGATGGGCTGTGCAGCTCTCCCTAGTGCAGGGGTGTGGGGATGGGCAGCTCCCCTAGTGCAGGGGTGTGGGGAGAGGATGGGCAGCTCCCCTAGTGCAGGGGTGTGGGGATGGGCAGCTCCCCTAGTGCAGGGGTGTGGGGAGGGGCAGCTCCCTCTAGTGCAGGGGTGTGGGGAGGGGATGGGCAGCTCCCCTAGTGCAGGGGTGTGGGGATGGGCTGTGCAGCTCTCCCTAGTGCAGGGGTGTGGGGATGGGCAGCTCCCCTAGTGCAGGGGTGTGGGGATGGGCAGCTCCCTCTAGTGCAGGGGGTGTGGGGATGGGCAGCTCCCCCTAGTGCAGGGGTGTGGGGATGGGCAGCTCCCCTAGTGCAGGGGTGTGGGGAGGGGCAGCTCCCCTAGTGCAGGGGTGTGGGGAGGGGATGGGCAGCTCCCCTAGTGCAGGGGTGTGGGGAGGGGCAGCTCCCCTAGTGCAGGGGTGTGGGGAGGGGCAGCTCCCCTAGTGCAGGGGTGTGGGGAGGGGATGGGCAGCTCCCCTAGTGCAGGGGTGTGGGGAGGGGATGGGCAGCTCCCCTAGTGCAGGGGTGTGGGGAGGGGATGGGCAGCTCCCCTAGTGCAGGGGTGTGGGGAGGGGAGGGGCAGCTCCCCCTAGTGCAGGGGGTGTGGGGAGGGGAGGGGCAGCTCCCCTAGTGCAGGGGTGTGGGGATGGGCAGCTCCCCTAGTGCAGGGGTGTGGGGAGGGGCAGCTCCCCTAGTGCAGGGGTGTGGGGATGGGCAGCTCCCCCTAGTGCAGGGGTGTGGGGATGGGCAGCTCCCCCTAGTGCAGGGGTGTGGGGAGGGGCAGCTCCCCTAGTGCAGGGGTGTGGGGAGGGGATGGGCAGCTCCCCTAGTGCAGGGGTGTGGGGAGGGGCAGCTCCCCTAGTGCAGGGGTGTGGGGAGGGGCAGCTCCCCTAGTGCAGGGGTGTGGGGAGGGGATGGGCAGCTCCCCTAGTGCAGGGGTGTGGGGAGGGGATGGGCAGCTCCCCTAGTGCAGGGGTGTGGGGAGGGGATGGGCAGCTCCCCTAGTGCAGGGGTGTGGGGAGGGGAGGGGCAGCTCCCCTAGTGCAGGGGTGTGGGGAGGGGCAGCTCCCCTAGTGCAGGGGTGTGGGGAGAGGATGGGCAGCTCCCCTAGTGCAGGGGTGTGGGGAGGGGCAGCTCCCCTAGTGCAGGGGTGTGGGGATGGGCAGCTCTCCCGTGAGGGGCAGGGCCGCTAAACAGGGCCAGTGAAGGAGGGGACCAGCCCAGCATGGGCCCTCAGATTTCAACATGCATGGTTCCTATGGCCCCCCGTGGTAACACTGGCCATGGACATTAACACGGATCCCAGCTGCAGCAGAACCATGAACCCAGATGTGGCCCTCAGCTGCAGCTCAGGCTCGGATGTCACTGTGGTACCTTGTGGCAGCACAGGCTGCTCACATCAGTATGGCCCCAATGCAGTGTAATCTTCAAACCCTAACATGGCCTCAGGTGGCTGACCTGACCCCAGCTATCCTCACGACTTTTGGTGATTGCTGAAACCATGGACATCAACATAGACTCTGGCCACCTTGGGGCTATGGACCCAGACATAGCCCTTGCCAGCAGCTCAGGCCCAGATGTCATCGAGACCCCATGTGGCAGCACAGGCCACCCAGATGAGCATGGCCCAGTGGAGGCACGGCCCTTGGACACCAGCATGGCCACCGGTTGTGGCCTGGACCCTGGGCGTCTGTGTGGCAACATGGGCCATGGATATCAAGACCGACCCCAGCTGAGGTAGGACCATGGAATAAGCCATGTGAAATACCTCTGTCAGTCAGGCCTTTGTCACTGTGGGAAGTGCCCAAGAGAGCCACTTCAAAAGGAGGGCAGATTTATCCTGGGTCACAGTGAGCCAGGCTTGTTTATGACCTGCCGTCTCCGTTGTTCCCATGCAGGGTTGGGCAGAAATTGTAATGAAGGGTGCCGAGGAGCAGATGTGTTTCTCTGTTGGTGGACAGAGACCGCCGGGAAGGAGAAGGGCCAGGGACGAGAGACCTTTACAGAACAGCCTGCTAGTGACCCCGTTCCTCCAGCTAGCCTCTGTCCACTCTCGGCATTCCCAACGATACTGCAGCATTATGCGCCTCTGGGACGTAATTCGTCCATTTTCTCAGTCAATTACCTGGCAACAGTTGAAGCTCCCGCCCGGTACATGAGCTTATGGAGGCATCTCACAGTTAAACTATAATGCTTCACTCCCTAGCCCCTGAAGGGTCATATCTTCTCACACACTGAGATGGCATTAGTTCATTTCCAACAGTTCCAAAACTCGTAACAGTTCTATTATTGCTCAAACATCTGTGTCCAAGCTATCTTCTAAGACTTAGGGAATACTCTTTTCTGTAAACACTTAGAAATTAAAAAAAAAAAAAAAAAAAAAAAAAGCAAGTTGCATATTACACAATGGTACAGAGTGAACAATTCTATTCCAAAAGATAGGTAATAAGGTCATGGAAAGGAAGAATAAACCAAAGCGAGACTACAACGCGGCAGAGCATTAATCTGTCATCTGGGACACGTGGTCTTTTGACGTGAGCTCCAGAAGGCTTGGGCATCCGCACCAACACCACTGTCTCCAGCTGCAGCCCACATGGCTCCTCTCCTACGCTGGCTCTCCTCACAGCCTGTAGTTTTCTCCCAGACATTCACATCCCTGGCATCAGTGTATGCTTATCTGAAATCTAGGCGGATGCCTCCATGACACCGGAGCGCGTACATCGTGTCTGCTTGCAAGCCAGCGTCTCATGGACGACAACAGGGTTGCCTCGACTTGAGTGGTAACCAGGCTTCTCTGAACTGTGCCTCCCTGGCCAGCTCAGCACAGTGACCATGCCAGCGGGGCACCCTGTCTCCTCTGTTCTCACGAGAGAGGTCTGTTAAATGAATGAATGCACCTTGTGTAATTTTGAGTTTGCAATGGGCGGGCTCTAGCTAGTTCCCGAGATGCCTTCAAGACGTCAGTCCTGTTGTCTCAGTTTCAAATATCTGGCTTCTTTTTAACAGTGTGAATCTCTTCAGAAAATAACCCTTCCTTTACCTCGATTTTATATAGACTTTCCTGAGCAAACGTCAATATCTGTAAGTCTTTCTCATCTCTTTTCTTTTTCTCCTGCTTCTCAACATAAACCAGTCATCATGGACTTGTCACGATTTGTCATAGTAATGACCCTACTCCTGGTACCATTTTTCTTTTTCCTTTCCCTCCCTTCCTTCCTTCCTTTCTTTATTTCCATCACTGTGACAAGTATCTAGGAAAAACCTCAAGAGGACGGGAGAGTTTGTGGCTCGCAGCTTCAAAGGCTTCAGTGCGCCATCAGTTAGCCCTGTGCGCTGTGCCATGGTATGGTGGTAGGCTGTTGAGGCACAGATTTCCTCCCACGGGGCCCCACCTCCCATTTTTCACTATCTTCCAATGATGAAATTACATTATAAATCCATCAGAAGTTTGATTCATTAAGTCGGAACCATCAGGATCCAACCACTTCCCCAAACACTATTGACTGACAGTTAATACACAGCTTGTGGAGGAACATTTCCTATTCAAAGTATAAAACTGGTGTCCTGGCTAATGTCAGTTTTTCATCTGTCCAGAGGAAAGCCAGTTTTCATGGCGCCTGCTTAGTCTAGATCCCACGACTACCATTTGATCATGTTCCTTCTTGTGCCCTCATGGCCCTTTACTCCTTCAGACTTATTTGGTTTGCTGTTCAAGTCCTCAGCCTAACAGTACTTCCTTTGTTCCCTCTCAAACTGTTGGCAGCTTTGGGTCAGGAAGTCACTTAATTCTGTTAATCATCAGTCCCAGATAATTTATCTAACTTTCAAAGAATTAATCTTCCCCCTGCTGGTAATTTAATACCTTTTGCTTAGTGCCTGCCTTCCATTTAGACTGTACCAAAACGTCACCATGCTTGGATGACTTATAACTCTACTAATGTCTCACTCATTGTTAGTGGCTGTCCCTACTCAGTTGAGAATGTGTGGTTGTCTATTTAGCTATTTAGCACAGCTCTGTGAGTCTCAGCTGCCTAGCATTGGGCCCCTACTCTAGAGCTCAGCATTTACAGATGCCCGCTCCCTGTCCTCATGTCTTCCATGTTACTGTCCCCGCTGTCGTGTGTGTGACTGTCCTGTGTGCTCATCTAGGTCACGGTGTCCTTCCCTCCTGCATTATGAACACCTGAAGCATCTTTGCACCCATTGTATCTACTCTCCTGACCATTATGCAGCAGGAACTTAGTTTATGCTCAACTAAGAGTTGCAGCTTTGCTACCAGCCAGGCTTCCATAGTCACGTAGGTCTGAACAACACCAGATTTAGTGGAATTTAAACATTTAAACTTTTATCCAATGTTATTTAAACTTCCATGATTGTGAAACCCCACTTCTGTATAAGAAACCTCGGGAACTACTTCGGCACATCCGAAGACAGCAGTGTCTGAAGAAAGTGGTACAAGCTCGGGAGCGGACCGGGTTTCTTTTTAACTTGTGCTGGTAGCACCTGGAGCTCTCATGTGCCAGCAACCTAGAGCCCACATGTGGCGGCTGTTTGCTTAGCGCCCATGGCAACTGATGAGAAGAGCCACTCTGCCTCACTTTACAGAAGCCGTCAGGGGTAGGCATGGATCGTGACCTGGACAGTATGAACCAGAGTCCATGTTTCATTAGCCCTTACCCACTTGTGGAAACTCAAAACACACCACGTGGGTCTGTCAGTCCCCAGATGTCCTACAGGACACCCACTCAGTGCCTGAACGGACTTCTCACTAGGCTCCAGTTCTCAAAACTCCCCTTCCCCCTCAACTGTAAGTGCACTGCTGGGGTCCAAGGCTTTGATATGTGGGCCCAAGGACACTGTTGACGTCACAGCACTGTGGACAGTACCTAATGCAGAGTGAGAAGTGACCGGTGTTTGTGGAGCGAACTAATGAGGACAGCCATCTCGGCCATCTTTGCCGTTCCTGTCAGTATTATGGTAATGGTGATTTCTTTTTGGTGTAGATATTGCTAGTGAAAAACAATGATAGGCTGCTCCTTTTGTTTCAGGGAAGTTGGGAAAAAAGAATCTTGAAGAGTTTAAATAGTATGTGCACTGAACTGAGTATCCCATTGGCACGAAAGGTAAATTTAACATTTTTCTGCTACAGTACCTTTATTGTGAGTTAACTACTGGAAAATGTCACAGAGTTGTGTAGCTGTTAGGCTTGTTATTCTTCACTTACTGGTGTATCAGTAAGTGTCAATTGTTTGGTTGTGTCTTATACATATTCTTACTTTATATACTTTAGTGTTTGTGATAATGAGCCTATGTTTTAGCCTACTTAAACATTTGGTTGTTGTCTTAGTTACTTTACTATCGATGCGCTAAAACAGTATGGCCAAGGCAGGTTGTAGAAAGAAGGGTTTATTTGGAGCTAACTGTTCCAGAAGGGTAGAGGCCCTCTCTGTCACAGCGGAGGAGCATAGCAGTAGGCCGATGACTGGAGCAGCCCTGAGAACACAAGCAGGGTCAGAGAGACATTTGGGAATGGTTTGAACTCACACAGTACACCCCCAGTGACATACTTGCACACGCCGAGTCATGAGCACAGCTGCGCTGTCCCTTGAAATCCATGCTGACTGCAATCCTGTGGTTGGCAATATGACAACATCTGCCAGGATTGGTATAAGGAATGACAGGAATAATTGGCTGTTTCTCCGCAGACATGGACGTCTATTTAGACCTAGTTCTTTCTTAATGGAGGGAGAGCTGGGGATGAGAGAAAAGTCTCCAGGAGTCCGTCCTAGATACTGTGGCTGCTCACAAGTGCGGAACAAGCGTCCCTTTGCTTTCTTTTATGCCCACCATTACCCAGTTGACGAGAGCCAAGGGGAAGCCACTGAAGGCACCACCAGGGTAGTGTCTAGACAAGTCTTAGATGAAAACCTGCCTGGATGTGTAGTATGGTGTGATACTGTCTCGCACATCGGAAGGTCATGCCACTGAGTCATCCCTATTTCCCCAGCCAGTCCTCTTGCCATGCATTTCTAAGCTTGCTGATGGGGAGAGAAGTATTGAGTGTGGCTGAGGGGCAGAGCAGGTCGCTCTGTGTGAGACTTACTGGCCGGTCTGGCCATTTACCTTCTCTCCTTGGACTCATTTGCACCAAATTCCGACTATGCCACCAAGTCTAGATTTGCTTCAGTCATTTTAAAAGTTAATTTCAAGCATAATTCCAAAGAAGTTTTCCATGTTTAATTTGTTTCTCATATGCTGTGATACCTTATTTAAACTTCTGAATATGTAACTGACTTTGGAACTAATTCAATACATTTTTAGAGACCAGTTGGAGAACAGAAAGAACTTCTCAATAAATGGAATGAAATGGGAACTGATGAGCCAGGTATGTGAAGGATTTCCTGCAGGATTGGTGATTTGACTGACATAACCTGACACTTCCTTTAGAGGCATGGGAACTCCCACCTCCGCTGACCTGATGTCTGCTTTGCTGGTTCCTAGTTTGCAGCTTAAGGATTCCCAACTTTAGGCTGTTTTCCATTGCTTAGACAACATTAAATAATTTATCCTCTTTTTTTCAAATAGCATTTTAAACCTTTTAAATAAAAAGGTATAGCATCCTTCTGTCCCCTCTTCTGCGATTTTCCATGAGCCTTAGGTGTAGGAGTTTTCTGAACAGATTTTTCAGTTGGGGGAAAGATTGTAAAAGACAGGACCAGGAGATCTGCTGTGAGATTATGTCTTCTATATAAGACAGGGAAGCTCTACCCATGAAAGGGTAACAACAAGGCAGGCTGGCCTAAACAAGGCCTGAACAAGGACAACACCAGTTGCTATGCCAACACGGACGGGGAAAATCTCATGAAGGACTGTAGACAGTTAACACCAGCTGAGAGGGGAAACCAGGCTTCCCTAGGAATGTCCCATGCACTTATCCAGGACCAGGCGTTTATCCCTAAAAACATGCTATGAGCAACACTGAATGGATGTGGCTGGTTATGTGTATATAATGTGTGTGTGTGTGTGTGTGTACATGGAACAGCATTAATTAGAGAAAAAAGACAGAGATCACACATGAAATCAGAAAGGGGGCTTGGAGCTAGAAAGTGGGACAGTAGCAGGGAAGGGGGTGATGCTAGGGAACTGAGGTAATTAGAGTATGTTATACCCATGTATAAAATGTCATTATGAAGCCTGTCAGTTTGTGCCATTAATAAATGCTGATAAAAATGAAAAAAAAAGTAAATACATTCATTCAATAGCTTCCTGAGACTTGTCTTTAGTTAAGGTGAGAATTTTGTAGGTTAATTATGCTGAGGTGCCGTGGAGATTGACCAATGAAAACAAATGTTAGGATTAGTGGTTTTCGATTGTATTTTGCGTCACATTAAACTTCATGTACAATCAGATTCATAAACATACAGTGAGTATAAGTGTATATTGCAGATGCCTGCACACGTGGCTTTGCCCGTCTTGTGGCCCCACTACTGAGGGTGGTCTGGGAACCAGACCAGCAGCTAGGAAATGCTGCACCTGACGTCAGAAAAGCTCAAGGGGAGGGGGATCCACTGAGCACGCATTATTTATAGTCCTCACTTGGAAAACTCTCATATGGGGTCTGTTGCGAAACTCCCAAAGACCTTCTACAGTGTGTTATTTAAGTTGTCAAGGACTGCGTGTTTGTAGCTGTGTTCCCACGGTTTCACACAAATAACCAATACCCGACAAATATGTGATCCGTTTCTATAGAAACATAGTAAAGTGACAGTGCCATTTATATTTGTTGACCTTTTCATATATTACCTGAAATTTTGTCTTACTCTAACTCATTCCAGATTTAAGCCTTTTTCGACCCGTTTATGCGCCTAAGGACTTTCTTGAGGTATGTTCTGTTGGATAGACATGCAAATGTGATGGACAGATATGCAAATATGATGGGTGTAATTGAAGGCTGTACATGACCCCACATAGCTTTTTAACCTATGGTTTCGCAAGGGCAAACTGTACAAAAGACTAACCAGGCTTGTTGTTTATTTTTAAAGGTACTAATTAATCTCCGCAACCCAAATTATGAAAATGGTGATTCTCTTAGTTTTAGGACTCATTTGGGTTTAATTCAAGTTCCTCTGAAAGTAAAAGACATCCCTGAATTGGTAAGTATAGACATTAAAGAATAAATTAGTGTATATTAGATGATAATGTATCTATTGTAATAAAAGTCATAGACACGTTAAACATTATTAAAGTGATATCTTTATAGCTGAAAATGTGTATATAGAAAGAGCAACTTCGTATGTGGAAGTCAAAGCAAGCTCACGTTGCCCTATGTATGTTTTGCCCATTATTTCAAAAAAGAGTAAATATTTATGAGTTTGTGGAGACTCAGGTTCTGATGTGTGGCTATTAAAATGATTGGAACAAATCAGAATATTTATAAAAGAATGTTTAAGAAGGCACATGTTATTTTATTTAACCAACTTTCCTGGAGCTCAGAACCTGGTAAGGCACTGAGAGAAACTGCGTTTGCTCTGGAGCCCATCGTTTCAGGGAGGCACTGGCTTGTAAATGACTAGTGAGGAGATTTCCTGATGGTGGAGCTAAGCTGTCATCACTCCTTTTCACTCATCCCAAAATAACAAAGGACACAGCATTGTCAGCGTGTCTGTCAGGAAACTCCGAACGTTAAAGATGGAGAGGTCGTGATTAACCTAAAGCCAGAGAAGTTGGAGAAGATAGGAAGTATGGAAGGGAGGTGCGCGGGAACCCCTTTATCTGTCTGCACAGGAACCCCTCCATGCATCTGCGCAGGAACCCCTCTATCTGTCTGCACAGGAACCCCTCCATGCATCTGCGCAGGAACCCCTCTATCTGTCTGCACTGGAATCCCTACATCCGTCTGCGCAAAAACCCCTCCATCCGTCTGCGCAGAATCCACTCCATGCATCTGCACAGGAATTCCTCCATGCATCTGCGCAGAAACCCCTCCATCCGTCTGTGTCCGTTCAGGAATCCCCACCCGTAGGAGCTCAGAGGCACATCCGCCAGAGATACAGACTCGGAGTCCCTGTTAATTCACGGTGGGAAGAGAGGAGTCATTAAGACAGGGGTCGAGTGAAAGTCTGTGGAATAATGAGACTGAGGTTCTTGTCTCTCTGCTGCTGTGCTTTCCGGCCCTGGGTCAACTCTAAAACACCAGAAAAGCGAGCGAAGATGTGGGAGCTAAAGCAGGGTTGCCTGGCTACAGAGTGGCTAACAGAGGCCCGCCACACTCTAGGGAAGTCTTAGCTGCATGGCCCCCAATTAGTTTCATTGCTTTGTTCCCAGACTTGAGTGATAAACTTAAAACCCCCAGGTATTGTAGGCAAAAGGAGAGGGGGCTGGGAGGGCAAGGGAGGATGGATGAGTAGGAGAGCGTGGGTTTGTAGAATGAGCACTGTAGGTGCTGTAGACGTTTGAGGTTTGCTCTTAGGGTGGAGGCCACAACTGGACCCCGTAATGACTGCAATTTATAGGGAGACACGAGATGGAAAACAGACATGCCAGTGTCCCAGCAAAACCATACTCTCCTGGTGTCTCCAGCTTGGCTCCAATCTTGGGTTGGTCTCTTTTGGAGCTTGGTAGAGCCTTTCCTTTCTATTTTGTCTCTTCATTGCCATTTCTGGACATTCTCTGTGATTGGAATAATATGTATTGGGCAAAATAACAATTGCAGGTTCTACCCTGTGGCCTATGCTCTCCCAGTCGTGGATTATAGTACCAATCATGCTAGTCCCTCCCGTGGAGCAGGCTTCAAGTCCAATCAGAAGGTGATTAGTCACACACAACAGCCATGCCTCTGGTGCGCCGCGGGCACATCTGGCCTGCGAGGTCAGCACTGCAGCATGTGGCAGTACTTTGGACTCCTCATCTGTTCTCCCTAGGACTCATCCTTGCCATCCTTACTCTGTGTTGGGGTGATTCTGACCCAGAATGATTGTCTACTAACTCTAAAGAGAGCTTGTGACTAATTTAGTGGAGCAGCCAGATAGGACTAGACACTGGTGTTCAGTATTGGCTGGGTCGGGTGTTTTGATAAGTATTGGGGAGCTCAGTACTAAGAGACAGTCCTGACCTTCAAAGAACGGCAGAAATTAAGGAATGGACAGTAGGAGAACAATAGTGTAGTGCACTGTACTACAGGAGAGTGTAGTGTAGTGACTACAGGAGAGTGTAGTGTAGTGACTACAGGAGAGTGTAGTGTAGTGTAGTGACTACAGGAGAGTGTAGTGTAGTGACTACAGGAGAGTGTAGTGTAGTGACTACAGGAGAGTGTAGTGTAGTGACTACAGGAGAGTGTAGTGTAGTGACTACAGGAGAGTGTAGTGTAGTGTAGTGACTACAGGAGAGTGTAGTGTAGTGTAGTGACTACAGGAGAGTGTAGTGTAGTGACTACAGGAGAGTGTAGTGTAGTGACTACAGGAGAGTGTAGTGTAGTGACTACAGGAGAGTGTAGTGTAGTGGACTACAGGAGAGTGTAGTGTAGTGACTACAGGAGAGTGTAGTGTAGTGTAGTGACTACAGGAGAGTGTAGTGTAGTGTAGTGACTACAGGAGAGTGTAGTGTAGTGACTACAGGAGAGTGTAGTGTAGTGTAGTGACTACAGGAGAGTGTAGTGTAGTGTAGTGACTAGGTGTAGTGACTACAGGAGAGTGTAGTGTAGTGACTACAGGAGAGTGTAGTGTAGTGTAGTGACTACAGGAGAGTGTAGTGTAGTGACTACAGGAGAGTGTAGTGTAGTGACTACAGGAGAGTGTAGTGTAGTGACTACAGGAGAGTGTAGTGTAGTGTAGTGACTACAGGAGAGTGTAGTGTAGTGACTACAGGAGAGTGTAGTGTAGTGACTACAGGAGAGTGTAGTGTAGTGGACTACAGGAGAGTGTAGTGTAGTGACTACAGGATAGTGTAGTGTAGTGACTACAGGAGAGTGTAGTGTAGTGACTACAGGAGAGTGTAGTGTAGTGTAGTGACTACAGGAGAGTGTAGTGTAGTGACTACAGGAGAGTGTAGTGTAGTGACTACAGGAGAGTGTAGTGTAGTGACTACAGGAGAGTGTAGTGTAGTGTAGTGACTACAGGAGAGTGTAGTGTAGTGACTACAGGAGAGTGTAGTGTAGTGACTACAGGAGAGTGTAGTGTAGTGTAGTGACTACAGGAGAGTGTAGTGTAGTGTAGTGACTGCAGGAGAGTGTAGTGTAGTGACTACAGGAGAGTGTAGTGTAGTGACTACAGGAGAGTGTAGTGTAGTGACTACAGGAGAGTGTAGTGTAGTGACTACAGGAGAGTGTAGTGTAGTGACTACAGGAGAGTGTAGTGTAGTGACTACAGGAGAGTGTAGTGTAGTGTAGTGACTACAGGAGAGTGTAGTGTAGTGTAGTGACTACAGGAGAGTGTAGTGTAGTGTAGTGACTGCAGGAGAGTGTAGTGTAGTGACTACAGGAGAGTGTAGTGTAGTGACTACAGGAGAGTGTAGTGTAGTGTAGTGACTACAGGAGAGTGTAGTGTAGTGTAGTGACTGCAGGAGAGTGTAGTGTAGTGACTACAGGAGAGTGTAGTGTAGTGACTACAGGAGAGTGTAGTGTAGTGACTACAGGATAGTGTAGTGTAGTGACTACAGGAGAGTGTAGTGTAGTGACTACAGGAGAGTGTAGTGTAGTGTAGTGACTACAGGAGAGTGTAGTGTAGTGACTGCAGGAGAGTGTAGTGTAGTGTAGTGACTACAGGAGAGTGTAGTGTAGTGTAGTGACTACAGGAGAGTGTAGTGTAGTGTAGTGACTACAGGAGAGTGTAGTGTAGTGTAGTGACTACAGGAGAGTGTAGTGTAGTGACTACAGGAGAGTGTAGTGTAGTGTAGTGACTACAGGAGAGTGTAGTGTAGTGTAGTGACTGCAGGAGAGTGTAGTGTAGTGACTACAGGAGAGTGTAGTGTAGTGACTACAGGAGAGTGTAGTGTAGTGACTACAGGAGAGTGTAGTGTAGTGACTACAGGAGAGTGTGAGTGTAGTGACTACAGGAGAGTGTAGTGTAGTGTAGTGACTACAGGAGAGTGTAGTGTAGTGACTGCAGGAGAGTGTAGTGTAGTGACTACAGGAGAGTGTAGTGTAGTGTAGTGACTGCAGGAGAGTGTAGTGTAGTGTAGTGACTACAGGAGAGTGTAGTGTAGTGTAGTGACTACAGGAGAGTGTAGTGTAGTGACTACAGGAGAGTGTAGTGTAGTGTAGTGACTACAGGAGAGTGTAGTGTAGTGTAGTGACTACAGGAGAGTGTAGTGTAGTGACTACAGGAGAGTGTAGTGTAGTGACTACAGGAGAGTGTAGTGTAGTGACTACAGGATAGTGTAGTGTAGTGTAGTGACTACAGGAGAGTGTAGTGTAGTGTAGTGACTACAGGATAGTGTAGTGTAGTGACTACAGGAGAGTGTAGTGTAGTGTAGTGACTACAGGAGAGTGTAGTGTAGTGACTACAGGAGAGTGTAGTGTAGTGACTACAGGAGAGTGTAGTGTAGTGTAGTGACTACAGGAGAGTGTAGTGTAGTGTAGTGACTACAGGAGAGTGTAGTGTAGTGACTACAGGAGAGTGTAGTGTAGTGACTACAGGAGAGTGTAGTGTAGTGACTACAGGAGAGTGTAGTGTAGTGGGTGACTACAGGAGAGTGTAGTGTAGTGACTACAGGAGAGTGTAGTGTAGTGACTACAGGAGAGTGTAGTGTAGTGACTACAGGAGAGTGTAGTGTAGTGACTACAGGAGAGTGTAGTGTAGTGACTACAGGAGAGTGTAGTGTAGTGTAGTGACTACAGGAGAGTGTAGTGTAGTGTAGTGACTACAGGAGAGTGTAGTGTAGTGACTACAGGAGAGTGTAGTGTAGTGACTACAGGATAGTGTAGTGTAGTGACTACAGGAGAGTGTAGTGTAGTGTAGTGACTACAGGAGAGTGTAGTGTAGTGACTACAGGAGAGTGTAGTGTAGTGTAGTGACTACAGGAGAGTGTAGTGTAGTGTAGTGACTACAGGAGAGTGTAGTGTAGTGACTACAGGAGAGTGTAGTGTAGTGACTACAGGAGAGTGTAGTGTAGTGACTACAGGAGAGTGTAGTGTAGTGACTACAGGAGAGTGTAGTGTAGTGACTACAGGAGAGTGTAGTGTAGTGACTACAGGAGAGTGTAGTGTAGTGACTACAGGAGAGTGTAGTGTAGTGACTACAGGAGAGTGTAGTGTAGTGTAGTGACTACAGGAGAGTGTAGTGTAGTGTAGTGACTACAGGAGAGTGTAGTGTAGTGACTACAGGAGAGTGTAGTGTAGTGACTACAGGAGAGTGTAGTGTAGTGACTACAGGAGAGTGTAGTGTAGTGTAGTGACTGCAGGAGAGTGTAGTGTAGTGTATTATACTATAGGTAAAACTGAGAAAAGATAATATGTTGAGAGTTCCTTTTGTCAGCCTGGAATAGCAAGGGAGGCTTCTGAGGAGCCATGCCCTCTATGATCAATTTTGATGGAATTCTGGGAATTTTCTAATGTAAATGAATAATAGTCCCGAGCAATGACAAGGAAAATGGACATTCAAAGCTCATGTGTCATAAGTAAAGCTCTTCATTTTTAATACAGACCCTAGTACTGAAGTGTATATTGTCTGTACATTTGTGTTTTAGTATCCAGCCCAATGCTATTCTTAAACTAAGATATGTAACCGTTAACAGTGATGACTCAGTGGAAGAGGAGTCCTAAAATACATGGAAGACAGATATTTGGAAAAATTAAAATTAACTGAATTTTAAAATAGAGGGAAGTATGGCTCACCAATCGGAATAGTTATAATGTATTGAAGCAACTGTCAGTAGAAATATTTAATTACTTGTAGAATAAAGCAATATGATTAATATGTGGTTTTTTAGTTTGTAAAACACAGCTGTGATTATTGTCCTAGGACATTACCAGATAAGTGAAGGAAGTCTTATAATTCTAATTCACCTTTATTTTAGCTGAGCAGTTAATAGTTCAGTTTGGCTCAAAAATGAGCTTGTTTTGGATACTTGTAGTTTGGCTTCTTATCATCAGAGTAAGATGCCAAGTCATAGAAAATACAGAGAAGTTTATTTTGGTAATTTTGGACAATGATGTTAGATAAAGTTGAAAAGTATGATGTGAATCAGTGACTGACTGTGGGGTAGGGGGTGGGGAGGGGTGCTCTGTGTGTGTGTGTGTGCTTGCTTGCTTGCTTTAGGAAAGGTTAGAGCATTACTATGCCTTTACCCGGAAGAATAGGTATCATTTCTTACTGTACTGATTTGTGGGTTATGTAAAGAGGCAAAATCAAGAAAAAAAATTTTTTTGAAGAATTCAGTAGCAGCATTCATACTGACCAAAGTGTTCAAAGTGAAAAATTGTAAAAAGGAAAAGTAATGAAAAGTATTACCAAGGGTCCTGCACTGGGAAAATACTGTTTAAGTTCCTTTTCTCATCATGTATCATTTTTCCTAAATGCTGTGGGTTTTCTAGTCATGTTTATTTTGCATGGAAAGGATGCATGGTCATACCTGCAGTACATAGCTGTGGGTATTCTATTCCTCAATTTCTATTACTGTCCTTTTAGTTTTTAATAATTGTATGGAACAGATTCATTTTACATGTGATTTTTTTTGCTTGTTAATACTTAGATAGAAGTAACATCAGAGTCTGAGATGTGTGCTAATTCTTCATGTGTTACTTTTCAGAAAGAATGCTTTATAGAACTTGGCTTAAATACAGGACAACTGGGTATAGATGATTCTACACAAGTACCTCCTGGTTAGTATTTCTCATGTGACATTTAATTGGTGACGAGTAGTAGCTTCCAAGTACACAGGTCATGTGTGTGCAGATCAGTGGCTTACACGGTGGGAACACTGTGTGACCCCCAACCCAATGAAGAAATAGTAGATTACAATAGCTCAGAGCCCCCCTGGGCACAGGAGCAGACTCTGCCATCTCCGTAATAACCGCTACTCACCTTGAAACGCCATAGCCAGTGTGGCCTGTGTGCATTATTCCCTGCACGCACCAGTTTGTGGTTTCTTCAGCTTAGCGTTGTCTATAAGATGCATAGTGTTGTGGAGAAAGCTTACTCGGTTCAGTTTTTGAATTGTGATCCTCCATATGTAAATACTGCTGTCTGTCTTGTCTGTTGTTGACGGCCATGCGAATTATTCCCACCATTTGGGTGTCATCGGTTGTCCTGCTGGCTGTGAATATCCTTTGACAGGCCATTTGATGCGTATGTAGATTTAGGGCACATGCCTGGGAGCCAGCTGACAGTGATAATATCATGTGTACACACACAGTGTCAGTGGATAGTGCCAGTCTCCAAGGTTATCACGCCGTCTTACACTCTGCTCTTCTGTGGATGAGAGTCTCTGCCTCTGTAATGCATCCCCGTTTTCTATTGGTTCTAATGGTTTTCTCTGACGACTGATGTGGCCAACAGCTTTATGGTTCCTGAGTTGTGTACCGTTGTTGGTAAAGAACCTCTTCATGCTCCTGGCTTATTTGGGTCTGACAGTTGCTTCTTTCTGCAAGGCTGTCTTCGTAAATTCTGGATACAAGCTCTCCGCCACATATAAATGTTACAAATGCATTCAGCAACTTACTCCCTTGATAGTTTCCTTTCTTTTTCTCTTGTGAAGAGTGTATTTTAGTGTGGCATAGTTAGTGCATCTGTTTACATTGTGACTGATACTTTTAAAAAAGCAACTGTTGTAGTGAAAGCTTTTAAATAGCACTCACGAGGCTGAGCTTCTATCTACAAGACACAGGCTGTGCTTAGATTTTGATGCTCAAGTGCAGGGGAAATTGGAATTTATGAAGGATGCTGCTCACAAGGTTGTTGGGTTTTTAACTCAAAGAATTTTTTCTTGAGAATTTTTAACTGATTATTTTGTATTATTTATGTGATGTGTGTGTGTGCTTCTGTATGTATATGTCTGTGTGTGTGTGTGTGTGTGTGTGTGTGTGTGTGTGTGGTGTGGTATGTGGTGTGTGTGGTAGTTTGTGCCTTGAACTTAGAAGGTTGAGGCAACAGGGTTGTGAGCTTGAGGCCACCCCAGGCTACTTAGTAAGATTAAGGCCAGACTGGGCAGAAAGATTCTGTTTCAGACAAACAAATTCTTAGTTTTCTACATAGTTATCCTACTTTAAAAATGAAGTGTCAGGCCATGTGTTGGTGGAACATGCCTTTAATCCCAGCACTGGAGATGAGAAGGCAGGTGGATCTCTGTGAGTTTGAGGCCAGCCTGGTCTACAGAGTGAGTTCCAGGACAGTGTCCAAAGCTACACAGAAAAACCCTGTCTTGAAAAACCAAAAATATAAGTAAATAAATAAATAATAAAAATAAAAGTATCAGCACCGGGGAAACATGCTTCTTACTCTCGATGTAGTTTATAATGTTTGTGTCTAGTAATTGTATTTTCTTTTAACATTTTTAGAACTTTTTGAAAATGAGCATGTGCGTATTGGGCAAAAAGGTAAGTTTATCCAGGTTTATTAAAAACTATAAAAAATGGGACAGCTCTAGGTAACTGTCACCATGAAAAAGCCTCAGGTGAAATTTATTCTCTGTAAAGGGAAGCACCAGTCATGTTTAACCCGGCAGGTAATCCAACAGGAGCCATCTTTAGAAGCCAACGCAGCGAGTTCCCTGTCTGGTCAGTGTAGATTAAGCACTCTGCTGGCTCGCTGAACAGGAGACGCAGTCCCATGCTGCTCCGCCACATGAGAGGTGTGGCTGTGCAGCAGAATCTCATCTCCCCATCAGGAAGCGGCTTTCTCTTTAATGCTCCCACACACCTCTTGTTAGCGCTAATGAGGGCATGCTCCTGCATCAGGACAGGATGGAGCTCTTCAATCCCGCTGAGTTCACAGAGATAAGGCATAATAAGCGTGGCAGGTCTCCACATCCCGAGGAACAATTGCCCATCTTTTAGGCACACTTTTTCTTTCCTTTTTTTTTTTTTTTTTTTTTTTTTTAAGCCTTTATTGTCTTTGAGGAGCAAAGAAGGCTGTGTAGACTGAACCATCTGTGACAATTATCATCATACACCGATGTCCCTATTTCAGTCATCTTAATTTCAAAGACCTCCTTTGTAGGCTTGGCTTCTTTCATTAAACACTCAGATAAAGAATGTTATTTGAAAATTAATATGCTCTGCTCGCCTCTTCTCATCATGTCATTTAGTGCAAAATTTCCTCTTCCCTTTAAAAGGATACAAGAAAATAATACCGTTAGATAAACCCCTGGATACATAACATGTCTGTCTCATATTTTGTCTGTTTGCTTTTATTTTATGGGCTCTTTGTTTTCAGGTTTAATAGCTCATATTTTAATTAAAGAAAATAAAAACAAAAGCAGAATGATACTATACTGATTTTTATATGGGTGCTTAATGATAATTTTGTTGAAAGTTTATTAGTCTTCTTTTGTATTTCTTTTCCAACCTGACCTTTGAAAACAGTTTTTCAGAGCTAAGACGTCATTTGGTAGAATGGGTGTCTTTTTCCTTACACATTATTCTTGGACAGGATACTTACACATGTACAGTGCTGCTTCCAAATAACAGAAGGCCCATGACTTGGAGGCTTGCATTTATGACAACTACGGGTTCTGAGGATGAGGCTCTGCTTGGTCACAGAAGCCAGACAGCAATCTTATTAGTAGTTGCAGGTCGGTGGGAAAGCACAAAGATCTGAAGGCGTCAGTATTGAAAGCTTTGGAGCCAAGGGAGAGGAAGACTTGAAGCCTTTGGGTTGTGGTAGGGCCATCTCAAAACCCGGAGAGTGGAGGAAGGAAAGGATAGGTGGATGCCATTGTGTCTCATGCATAGTTTCGCTAATGAGAGATTTCTGAGGTGCTCCTAGCGCGTGAGTGTCTAACAGGACTTTCTATCCGTTTGACAGTCCTAGGGCAACAGGATAGCGCTGCTGCCCAGCAGTACATCCGGCAAGGAAGTCCCACGGCACTGAGAGCCGAGCTCTGGGCGCTCATTTTGAACATCTCCAGTCAACCCGAGGTAAGAAGCAGACGGGAGGGATCAAACTGGGTTGTTCCGTTTGTTTTCTAAATACCGATTTTCCAACGCGGACAAGCTGGTAAGGAGTTTCTTTTTCCCCCTGCTCTTCCTTTCCACACATTTTAAGGTCAGTGTGCTCAACAGACACTCTCCTTAATAAAGGGTGTGATCGTGCGTATATGTAGTAAAACAAGCAGGAAAATTTTAAGAACGCAGATCAATGAAGAACGATGAACAGCTGAACATGAATTCTTTGTGATTTATTTAATTTATTTGGTTGGTTTTTTGAGGAAGGCTTTCATGTAGCCCATAGCTGGCTTTAAAACTCATCTACGTGGCTGAGGCTGGCCTTGAACTTGCAATGCTCTTGTCTCTGCTTATGATAGTGTTGGGGTTATAAACATGGACAACCACGCTTGGGTTTTATGGTTGCTTTTGAAGTGAGTGCTATTCCCTTGGTGAGAATATTCGTTTTCTAAATGATGACCATTTTTTCAGGGAATACAATGGATATTGACCAAATCACTAACAGAGAGACCATGGATTTTTTTTTTTTCCTAATGCTGGGCATAGAGCCTAGGGCTTCATGCATGGGAAGCAAACACTCTACCAACTGAGTTACCCCAGATTTAGTAATGAAACCTGCATAAGACATTAACTTCTCCTAGAGTATTCTCAGTGTACACATATAGTCGCCTATGTAAAGTGGCTCCATGTATTTGTAAATTCACCCATTTAAAGATTTTTAATCATTGTCACACTGATAGTGTACCAGCTTCTAGGGTTATATAAACCTGGCTTAAATCCAGAGTTCCCTCAACTTACTGAACACATATATCATTGAGCAAATTGCTTAAATGTCTTCAAGCCTCGGTCAACCTGTACGTAAATGTAGGTAAATTTACATCAAAGAATTGTGCCATATTAAAAAGCAACATATATGAGTTTATTATATAATAATGGACACATGTTCACCACTAATGGCAGTAGTCAATTAATATCACCTGTAATTATGTTACAAATTAATTGTAAGTGATCATTCTGATAACAAAATAAAATGTTAATGTCTGTTATGAAAACTCCATGTCTAACCCTTGCAAACTATGTCTAGTGTGAATGTGCATGTATGTATGGTGTGTGCTTTAAGTCTCATTTGTGAAAGAATAAAGCATAAGATTTATGGAGAGCAGGAGATAGTGCTATCTTTTGGCAACCCTTTGGAGATACTTTTTTACAAAACAGATTTTTTTTTTCTGTTTGCATGCTCTTCTAGAAAACATAATTCTTTGCTGGATTTAAGTTTCCAAGGAACATAGCACCCTCACTGCTGTGGAGTTAGACAAATTCTGTTCTCTGTGCCAAGGAATTGCTACCTTTTCATAATCAAATTTAGGAATTAAGAAAATATATCACCTTAATAATGACAGATAATGATTGTTTTTGGCAGTATTTCAAGACGATTTTTACATTTTAATTTTGAAGTTGTGGCCATTTAAATTTAAATGCCATTTATTTATAATTAGAAACTAGTATTTTCAGAAAAACACTAGAGTATAGAAGTTTCAAAATAACGATTACACGTAACCCATGAGGGTGGGATGGGGACAGGAAAGGGGCCACACCCATGCAACAAGGGCATCTGATCAACGATGGCCATAGAAGCACTATTTGTAACAGCCAGAACCTAAAGGGTTGCTTTTATACGCTCATTTTCTGTGCATCTCCGTGTGTGCCACAGTGTTTAGTGAATGTCATTCATATTTTAAATGTGCTTGATAGCAGTTTGCAAACTTAAAACACAAGCTTGTCTCTATTCTGTTCACTGATGAAACAACAGACACACATACAAGGCTTTCTTCAGTGGTGCGTGTGTGTGAGTGTGTGTGTGTGAGTGTGTGAGTGAGTATGTGTGTGTGAGTATGTGAATGAGTGTGTGTGAATGAGTGTGTGTGTGAATGAGTGTGAGTGTGAGAGAGTGTGAGTGTGAGAGTGAGTGTGTGAGTGTGTGTGAGTGTGTGAGTGAGTGTGTGTGAGAGTGAGTGTGTGAATGAGTATGAGTGTGTGAGAGTATGTGTGTGAGTGTGTGTGAGTGTGTGTGTGAGAGTGTGTGTGAGTTAGTGTGTGTGTGTGAGAGAGTGTGTGTGTGTGTGAGTGTGTGTGTGAGTGTGTAGGGATGCTGGGAATTGAACCCAGTACTTCACACTTGCTGGGGCGGGTGGACTCCCCTCTCCACGTGGGTTTTAGGTTTGTGGTGGTCTGTCTGTCCTCTTTTACTGATGTATTCATTTAGTAACCCACCTAACTCCTCCAGTTCCTTTCAGTTAGCGCAGATTCGCAGTCTCGTCGGGCCTCTTCTGGAGGTTCAGATAGGGCTGCCCCGTGGACTGACGCTGGGCTGATGCTCAGGTTCAAGATGTCTCAGTTCTGAAGCTTTGTTTATTTTGTATGACTGCCCATCCCATCAAAGCGCCCCAGATGAAAGGCAAGGGCCATTGTTCCTTTTCTGCCTGGATCTCATATCATACTCATCTGCAATTCCCTCTAGACACAGTTCTCCATGTGTTAGAAATTCATGTATATCTCCCTGTAAGTATTACTACCATTTCATTTGAAAATATTATCTTCTCCTGCCTGGATTCGAACAGTCTGGCTTCCAGCATGCAGCCTCATTCCCTACGAATGATTTCAAACATCCTTCCTCAAATAATGACACCTGATATCACTGCCTCGCCCCCTATCCTGGCACCAGCCTTTGGCTTTTCCAGACAGGGATTCTCTGTGTAGCCCTGACTACCCTGGAAATCACTCTGTAGACCAGACTTGACATGAACTCAGGGATCCACCCGCCCCTGCCTTCCCAGTGGTGCCCTGCCACTACCAGACTTTGTCTGCCCCTTTCCGTACGGCCCCTTATTTCTCCCCGATCTTAGCATGTGCCCCATATGCCGGACAAAGAAGTAAACGAAGGACCACTACCCCCCTCCCATCGCAGGCAGTGGTACTCCAAGTCTGTTATGTCTCTTTCTCCAGAAACCCTGCCTGGCACCCACACTGACTTTAGAGAGTTCTCACTAGCGTCTATCCATCAAATATATACTTAGTCCATTCTGAGTCCATTCTGAGTGCTGTGGCAAAAGAAAAAAATCATACCTAGCATACAAAAGATGGCCAGGAAATATGAGTTGAAATACTGGATGCTAACTCAATTTAAAACTTTTATTAGTTTTAAAATTGTGTGTGTGAATGGGTGTTTTGTCTGCCTTGTGTCTGTGAACCAGACGCATGCAGTATGTTAGGAGATCAAAAGAAAGCCTTGAATTCCCTGGCACTGGGGTCTACAGCCCGGTGATTGAACCAGAGTCCTCTGGAAGATTGATTAGCCAGTGCTCCTAAGTGCTGAGCTATCACTCCAAACCCCAGCTTATTTCATGTCTGAGAAGTGGAGAATTAGTAAAGCTATCGTTACGGTCCTCAGGGCTTTCTTAGAGAATGGTGAGATGAGCAACCACTACCGCAGAAAGGGTTGTCTCAGTGCAGCCGTCCTCGCTCGGCGCAGCCCTGTGAGCTTGGAGCACTCAGATCACATCCTCTCTGTTCTAAAAGCAAAGTGTAGATTCCGTCTTTTCTAGCTGCCTCCCCATGTTCTTTGCTTTCAAACAAAAGCCTGTGCTGTACTGAATTTCATTAATGACTCACATTAACTAATAAGATGAATCGCTTTATTTATTTACTTACTCAGTCTACCATAATCTAGGAAAAATCCCCACTGCATGGCAGCAAACATCCTGCACAAGTCACCAAGAAGCAGGGGACATACTTTAATTCTTGTAGCTGCTGTACTTAATTCTGTTGCCTATTTTGTCCTTGAAATAATCCAGGTCTTCATTTTAATTTACCCTTTCCTTTAATTTGTCTTTCTCTATGTTTTTTTTTTTTTTTCCTGTTTTCATGAGAGAGTAGGGCTTCTCTGAGGGTCATGGATAGTTACCTCTTCCTCTCCTGCTGCTCTGAGGCAGCTGACAGCCTTAAAACTGGTTTAATAGATGTTTTTAAATCTTACAGAACTACAATAGTGTGGGAAATAGAACATTGAATATTTAATTTTGAATAATGATGGATTATAATGTATATGGTGGTCTACATTACAATAAAACATGTTGCACAATGGCAATTCTTTCAAAAATTTATCTGAACTTGTGCATTAATCATATGATTTACAATGTAGTTTTAGAACTGGAGAGGTGGCTTAGTAGTTAAGATCACTGGCTGATCTCCCAGAGGACCAAGTTTGAATCCAAGAGCTCAGAAACCCATCTGTAACCCCAGTCCCAAGGGACCCAATATCCTTTTCTGACCTCCATGGGCACACATGGTACACAAGCATAAATGTAGGCAGAACACCGATACACATAATTTAAAAATTCTTTTAAGTCTTAGTTTAACTTAGTTTTTGAACTATGATAACTTGTCTGTCTAGATTCTTTCCATATCTCTATCTGTAAGAGATAGCATATTAAATGTCCAAACCACTTTAAATGAAATATACTAAAGGTTAAACATTTGTTCAGCTAATTATAAAAAATAATTAAAAGCAAAGTACAAAATATTCACTTATAATTATTCTTGGGTACACAGATGCTTTGGAATTACCATTATTAATATATTATTATAATTTATTTTGAATGCTAATTGGTACTTAAATCAGTGTAATGGTGCTATTGTTAATCATTTTATGAAGGCTACAGAAACTTCTTAATTTGCTTATTAGAAGTCAATATATTTTGACGACGCATTGAAAGGAACATGAACTTATTTTGTGAAGCATGGCTGTTATCTGGCCTGTGATTTTGAAATTGTATGGACGGATGAGTTTCTGAACCAACCTGACCATGTTTTCAGTCTCACCCAGCATTTTGTATTTGCTTCTTTGTTGCATAATATTTTATTAGTTGTCTAATTTTAGCCAGTTCAGTTAGTTCATGAGATTCCTATGTAATTATATGTCTGGGATTGTTGACTGTTTTGAATAATTGGGCCCAGTAAAATTTTCTTTGTGTTTAAAATTGTATTCAATACATTTTAACATATATTTCTTTATAGAGACATCTGGTCCTAAAATTACTATTTTAATGATTACTCTTATTAAGATATTTACTACTTTTCTAGCAATGGCTGGGAAAAGCATGTGATTAATTGATAATAAAAAGCATTACAAATACAACTGCATACAAATGTTGTTGGGCATAGCAATTAAAGTGAAATTCTCTGTGAGCATTTATAATTCATAAGCAATAATGCAGATTAATTCTTTCAGTGAATATTACCCATAGAAATAATTCCTATAATTGATTGAATTGCATTCATTTATAGGTCAGCATTCATATAAACAAAAAGTTTTAAACAAGTTAAATATCAGTAGTATAAACTCACTGAACCTTTTCAAAAGCACTATTTTCTAAGATGTCAGGACTGTGTTTCTCTTCTGCTTTATATAAGCGATATAATAAGTCCTAGGACAAAAAGCAATATATCACTAATAATTTTCTACTGCTGAGCTGTCCCCGCCCGACAGGAATGGTCTTCGTCTCTGGCTACACATACTCTGTAGGTGGCCTCCGAGGGAGAGAAGAGACAGCCTGTCCTGTCCAGCTTGGGTTAACTGAACTCCCACTGGCAGGGCACTGAGTGGTGGGAGGCCCAGTCCAAGTCACATACATCAGCACAGTCACAGAGAACAGCCCTAGAGTAAACCCAACAGCCATCTCGAAGCAAATCTTGAAAGTGCTGAGACGTCATCCGAGCGCAAGCTGAACAGCAGTGGTAACGTTCTTCACGTTAGAATCAGCATACGGCTGCAACCGTACCACTGTTTACGCAGCACCATTGTAAGGTTCTAGCCAGTGCTGTAAGGTAGGGATATGAACTGATTCATGATCAGAGTCATCTTCTCTACAGATGATTATGATTCTGGCTAAGTACCTAGAAAACCAAAAAATTACCATAGTTAAAATATTTTAGTAAGCTATATAAAAATATTTAAAAATCGGTTGCTGTTCTTGAAATACAGAGAGAAACACCTGGTTTATAACAGCTGGAGCATGGAAACATTTACTATAGAGAGGAGGAGCTTCTTGGAGTTCATATGAGGGAATGGAGCACCCGCAGCACAGAGGACAGTAACCCTGACCCTCAGGAGACTGCTAGGCACCATTATGAGTTTCTGCTGTGCCCACTTTTCCTCAAGGCAATCCTACAAAGAGTTGCTGCTGTCCTTGCTCTGAAGCCCACAAAAGCTTGTGAATTTGCCTTACGTGATTAAGGTGTCCATCGTATTCTTGGCTGGGACGCCATAACATCATAAAACATCACTTCCCCCCCCCAAACAAATATTTGGGGAAATCTCTTTTCTTTTCAACCACATGTAGTTACCTTAAGGTTTTTATGGAGGTTGGGTGTCTAATAATAACCAAATGTATTCCTAAAGAAGTTGGAGTGGTGAGCTAATAAACAGCTCTTGCGCTATACTTTTACTTCAGTTGAGAATGCCGATGCTGAAAATTAACCGTTACCCTGGCAGGAGACAGCAGGGCCTTCTGATACAAGTCACAATAATAAGTTCCAGGACATCTACAGACATTTGAGTGAAAAATTAGCAGTCTTCCAAAAACTATTTGTATGAATGCGGTGTGGAAGCCTTGCCTGGTGCAAGAAAACCCAAGGCCGTAAAGGACATTTAAGGAATTGTCGGTGTTTACCACCAAATTCAAGCAATGTGTTATTTTGTAAAAAGTGCTTAAACACAGCGACAGAAGGTTGGGCCTCTTTGTTATGGGGAGAAAACCCATCTAATGGACAGGTAATGCGTGAAGGGCGAATCCTCACTATGGACATCCAGGGGGCCAGGAGACAGAGGGACCTCTTCAGGTGGTCGGTTGAAACTGCACAAATGAACGCACAATGAAATATCATTTCTCATCTGTGACAGAGCTTACAAAGGCAAAGGTGCAGATAAAATGTTACCTCGTTTTGCCGGGGGAAATTTTGTATCGTTCTTAGAAACTAGTCAGGCAAGGCACATGTGGACTAGGGCATGTACACTTTTCAGTCTGAAGCCCTGCTTTGCCATTTACCCTGCAGACAGAAGCATGGTGTAGGACGGGGTTTATTGCAGCATTATTCAAAGGCGCAAACTGCTTAGAGGCAGCCTGAGTCTGGTTCACTTGGTATCTCTTTGGTAAATATTATATTCGTTATTATAGTTAATCGGTTTAGCAAATATTGATTGAGTACCCACTCGGTACCAATGATGGAAGTAGCATATTATTAAACATCTACTGTTATTTAGCTGTCATTATACAGTAATGAACAAATGGATAATGAATAAAACAGAGTGCCTATTAATGGCTATAATTTTATTATTTTTTGTTCATTAAGGTTTGAAGCTGACCTTATAAACATTAAATTTTTGTTCTTTTCACTTTTAATTGTAGGACATCCTGTATTATGAGCAGCTTAAGACCAATGTGATCCAGCATGACCTTTTGGTGGACAGTCTAATTTATAAAGTAAGTAGAAGTGTCCATGGCTTTTCCATCCCATCAATAGCATTTGCAACGAGGAGTTTTCTCTCTGCAGGGCTTGAGCTGTGGGCAAAAGTAAAATTAAACTTGAAAAATAATTTGAGTGGCCGTGTAGCAGTGCATAACTGTGATGCCTTTACCGTGAGGGCAGAGAAAGGAAGGCCAGGAGTTGAAGCTTTGAAACCAGCCTGGGCTTCATGAGACGCTGTCTCAAAAACAAGCAAGCACGCAAACAAACAAAGGCAAGCAAGGGAGGAAATAGCTAAGGTGAGCGCTGTAGCTTTGCAGTTGAGACTGGCTTCCCAAGCTCTGGAGAGAACTTGACCTGCAGCGTGCAGGGAGAGGCCTGGATCCTTCATCTGACGCAGAGGTTCCATGGGTGATGGCGGAGGTGGTGCCCTCCCAGCAATGGCAATGCTGACTCTGAGTGAGGATCCGCTTTGGTGTTCTACTTGCCACTACAATTCATGGTTTTTATGCCCATGGCCAGTTTTGACTCAGAGGCAGCATCAACAGAGCTTTTCATGACTCATCCCATCAATCCCTTGATTTCTGTTTGCTTCAGCTGCTTAGCTGAATGTTCTAGACTGTTCCAGCTATATACTCATGGATAGTTCATGGATATACTCATGTCATTAGGATCCTTCCCATATTTTTATTATATACTTGTTCTTTCCATTGATATGGTAGATTTATTTTTTATGTATATGGATGTTTTGTCTGTATGTACGTCTGCACATCAGAAGGTCAACATCTCACAGGGCTATAGTTATAGACAGTTGTGAGCCTCCACGTGGGTACCGGGAATTGAACTCAGTACCTCTGAAAGAGCAACCAGTGCTCTTAACATGGAACCATCTCTTTGACTGATATGGTAAACTTTTTGAAGATAAACTGTCTTTGTTTTCTTTGTGTTTTGATTTTTATGTATTTCATCCTGATCAACCAATCAATACCTGTTTGGTTGATTATATGGTGGGCTCAGAAGTGTCAGTGTATCTACTCAGGTACATACCTGGAGGGGATTTCGGTCAACTCTTAAGAGTTTTCTGAGTACTGGCTTAGAATCTGGTGCTATCCTTAGCACTTCCCATACATTTTGAAGTAGGTAGTAATAATAGGTACTTTATCACTGGACTGCCAGCCTTCAAATAATGACACAAAGACTTAGTATTAATTATGAAAGCTTGGCCTTGGCTTAGATGTGTTCCTAACTAGTTATCCTGACTAAATTCACCCATATTTTAAGATCCATGCTCTTCCACGAGGCTTGCTACCTCATTTCCTTGCTTCCCATCCTGCTTCCTCTGCATCTGACTGATGACTCTACCTTTCTTCTTCCCAGAGTTCTCTCTACCTGGAAGTCCCACCCATACCCTCCTGCCTAGCTCTTGGCCATTGAGCTTTTTACTGTACCAATCACAGCAATACATCTTCACATGGTGTACAAATATCCTGCAGCATAGTAATAGTCACAGTCACAGACAAGGATGCTTTCTGTAGTTATGGTAACAGTGTGTGACATACTACCATTGAGGAAGGAAAGGCTTCCTTTACTGTATAGTCATAGCCATAGAGCCCTACCACTTTTTGGTCTGGCAAGTCAACACCTCATGGCAAGAGTCAAGATGGAGCAAAGCTACTTGCCTCATGGCAGCTAGGGTGCAAAGGAAGGGACAGAAAGGTACCGGTGTCCATATGCCCTTTTCAGAGTCACCTCTCTGTAACTGGACTTCCCTTACGGGGATTAAAGTTTCACACTTCTCAAGAGTACACGAAGTTGGGGGCGGGAAGAATCAAGTCTTTAACACACAGGCTTTTAGTGGGTCACTAATCAAAGCGCAGAGACCTAGATTTGGGGTAGCTATCCAAAGTCATGCAGCTAGAAGTAGTGTAAACTATTAGTCAGAGCTGGTGAAATGTCCTTGCTCTCCACCCTAAAGTGCATGATCAGCGTGTTCAAGTCCCCATTAAAAACTGTTCAGAGACAGTCCAGGGGGATGCAGATGCCTTGCCTTCTCTTTGAGATGTTTTTGGTTTGCTATTAGAGGGGTCACCTGTGTAATGATGCATTGCATCTCATCACAGAGAACTGCAATTGGGCAATTAGTTTTTTGTTAATTTCACCACTGAGCCATCAAACAAATGTTGGATGCTTAAGTGCCAGACCCTCTGATGGAGCTAAGTGTATAAAAAGCAAGGCACTGGATCTGAGAGAGCCCCAAGTCTCATTGGGAGGACAGAATTCTCTTAAGTAGTCTCAGATCAGGAAATGCACATAGAGCTATCTGAAGAAAGGACCCACATTCTATCCACAGGATGACATGAACTAGCCCTGAAGAATGAGTTCATGGGGCAGAAAATGACAGTTGTTAGCCTTCCGGGGCAGGAGGTGACTTTCAGGTAACCAATGACGTGGTGAAGATGGGTTTAGTCTGGGGAGAGAGTGTTATGATCGCTGCTGGAATTATGATGCTGTTTGCATTTCTTTTCCAGCTTTAAGTTAATCTAAGAGGAGATTAACTGAAGTCAGTCACAAAGAGTTATTAATGAAACCTTAAGGACTTAGAAATCAAGTAATTCTGGTACATATTTTGCTGAGTAAATATGTAATAGGAATAAAATCTCACCGGGAAATTTCTATAACATCACATAAAATATAAAATTCATTGTAATATTATTTCCCAATGTTGCATTTATTCCTTGTGATTCAAGGTAGATCCATTTAATTAATTTTCAGTTCTCTGTAATCTTTAATTATAGGATGTGAAGCTGACAGCCAGCAACGATGATTATTATTTTGTATTTGAAGATTATTTATATCAGGTAAGTTTTAAATTATCCAGATATTTGCTTTGGGTTCTCTGATAATACTTTAAAGATCTTCTATAGTTAAGTAAATCTTCAAAGTCCACAACGAGTGTCTGGGCTGCCCCTTTTAACTAAAACATGTGTAACCACACATGCTGGCACAGATTCTGGAGCTGGGTATCCACTTATTACTCAAGCAATACCAAGATGTTTAGAGAATACATGTTACATACTTCCTATTGCATATATTAATACATAATTAAATGTCTTAAAACCAATGTGTAGAATCATGATTATTCTGATCATTTTGACAGACACAAGCTCTAAAGCATCCATTAGATCAAAGTAGAGGGTAAGTGTAGAGGTGAGTTCAGGGTGTATACATATATAAAATTGTCAAAGGATAAATAAACGTTTTTTTAAAATAAATATATCCAAGAACTAAAACAAGTAACTCTTAAATAAACAGAGGAGGTATGATGATTCAAATAGATAAAGCCAATAAAGACATGACTCTCTGAATAAAGTGCTTCTTGGCATGCAAGCTTGGGGACCAGAGTTCTTACCCTCAGAACCCACGCAAATGCTTGGTGGGCGTGTGGCCTGCCCGTTATTCCAGTTTTCAGGAGGCACAGATAGGGGATCCCTGAAGCAAACTGGCTAGCTAGACTAGCCTGTATTCTAGCTCTAGGTCCAAGCGAGAGACCCTGCCTCAAGGACTAAGGTAAAGATCAATCAGGGAGACTGCTGATATCAATGTTGGTTCTTCATACACACATGCACATGCACACACATGCAAACACATGTACACATACACATGCGTCTGTACACATATGTGCATGCACACCACACCACATTTAAAAGGTGTTATAAATCCAAACTTACGAACATATCAATTACCATGTATCAACCAAGAGCCAACAATGATGTAGTTTATAGACACGGACTATCGTATTTCAATGTGTGGTCACAGAGAGGATAAACTTGACAAATTTGTCAGATTAGTGGATGAAGAAGGACTGTCAGTTTTAAGTTCTGACTATAAAGTCTCTTGGTGGTGGTGATAGGAGCTCGCTTGGTGACAAATGCATCTCACTTGCTGACAGAGTCAGTGAGCAAGGGTAACAGCTTCTCCAGTTAATACCAGAAATAACCTGTAAGAGCGTGTCCATTTCCCCACACACATACGTGACTTCTGTGTAAGAAACTTGAAAGTAAACAAGTCAGACAGCAGAGCCACTCTCTAACCATGGGTGTGTCTGCTGAGGAAAACCAGACAATCTTGAGGGAACGCTTACAATCACCACACTATAAAGTACAGTTCCTTTAATGGGTCTGCAGGCTAGATGACGAGGCAGGGCATGAGTGGACAGGACATCTGGGAATTGTTGTAGAGTGATTATGAAAGTTTTCACATTAGACAGGAGGGACTCTAAACATGACTTTTAATATCTACTCGATTTTTATCAATATTTTCATTCAAATTCCATTCTTTTTAGATCTTGCATGATTTTTCAGCTGCATCTCATGACTGCTGTTGCTGCTGTATCTTAGAAATAATACCAAATAAGAGTATTAAATTATTATTAACTCTATGTGGTGCATAGCCTACCTCATGAATTTATGATAACCTTTCACATAACTGAAATGTCGTCCTACTGAATATCAGCTCCCTCTGTGCCTTCTCCAAATTCTGGCAATGACCGTTCTCATCTCTGCTGCTGTGAGATCGACTGTTTAGAAGTCTCTTGTCAGTAGGAACCCGCCATGTTTGTCTTCCTGCGACAGGCTTACCTCAGTCAGCAGAATCCTCTAGATTCAGATGTACTGTACTTTCTTTAAGACTGTAAATAGTACTCTCTTGAGTATACACTATGTTCTTTATTCATTTTTCTAAATAAGCTTAAATGTGGACCTTTATCCCCACTGCATAAAGACAGGATAACGTCAGCAGATAGATTTCCCTTTAGAGGAATTACTCAGTTAAGCTTTTACATACTCGGGTATTAATACTTTCCTTGTGATGATACTGCTTCCTACTCTGCGATGTCTTTTTGGGGGATCCATAACCCATACTTCTCAAGCATCACCCTTGCATCTTTTGCTTGCCTTCTTCTGGACTCTGTACAGCACGCACGGTGGTCAGTATGATGTCTTAGGTTCCGATGTCTCTGTTCACTTTAATACTTTTCTATTCTGTTTCACAAACCCATTTATTCCCATTGCTTAATCTCCAGCTCTGGTGAGCATACCCTGCCTGTTCCCATCTGCCTCTCATCCTTCCCTGAATTCTCTTTCCGGTCTCTTTCCTACCTCCAGCGTTACTGTTTCGTGTCATGCTGTTGTTTTTCTGAGTTTGTTGTCTCTCACTTGGGGTTTCATTTTGTTCAAGTGTCATCGTGTTTTCTCGCATATTCCTTATGTGAGCATCCCTGAGTTCATTGTCCTAACACCCGACCTATTAAATTGGCCATCAGGTCTTTTCAGGCTCGATTTCATGTGACTTTTTCATTCGAATGGCCTATACTTTCCCATGTCTTTGTATTTTTTCTTTATGTTTTTGTTGAAACTGGATATTTGAGTATAATAATGTACCTCTGAAGATTACACATCCTTCACCTCTTAGCCCATGTTTTTGGGATATCGTTTGGAATTTTTGTTTTTGTTGCCTTGGATTTTGTAAGTTCTTTTTGAAACCAGCATGAGATATAACATGAAACAGAACTTTTCTGAGCCTCCATTTTTACCTGGGCATACAAGATTACATTGTCATTTATTCCATAGTAGGGGGCATTTGTTGTTATGTCCTGTCTCCTAACAAGAGGAAAGACACTCTGGTTTCTCTTCAGATTGTATACATCTTTCTCCTTTTACATTGTTTCTCCTAACAAGAGGAAAGAATGGCCCAGGTGGGAGCACTCTGCTCTTTAAATCCAGGGCCTTCACCAGCTGGAGAGTAGTGGAGATGTGCAGACCCTTCTCCATCTCCACCCTGTCCGTCTGCACTCTCTCTGGGCAGGCGTAGTCATTATGGTCAGGGAGCGGGTATCCAGCGTGGCATGCAGTTCTATGGCACAGCATGGAAGGAGCTGTAACTCCCACTCTTATGTAGAAATCTGAGTCTTATTTCTCTGTCTGCAAGGAAATGGTGGGCATGCTGGAATTTGCTAGGATTTACACTGCAAATGTGGTTACTTACAAAGTAGGTAAAAATGACATTCGTGTTGTGTGGAGTTATGCTTGGCAGTTACTTGCTGTATTTACAAGAACATATTATGCATGGCTGCTTGTCAGCAGTTGGGAGAGGGCAAATGCTGCTGTATCACAAGCTGGCATTGACCAAGCTAACCACAATTTATCGCTGAAGGTCCCCCTGAACATTCCAAGTTGTCAACAGACCCCATGCTTCCCAAATAGCTACATGAGACATGTCTGTCAGCACGGTGTTATCTGGGTAGGGAGACAGCTTCCCGGGCTCCCTACTTCATTATCCTAGTAGAGAACACATGACAGAGTTCTCTTCATTAGCCTGGAGGAAACGCAGACGTACCCAGTGGGCATGCGTGCAGCACTTACACGAAGATTCTGTCCAGTTTGACCCATCATTTCTTTTGTGGTTTTCATTACACAAATGAAACATTTCTTACGCTACATTTCATTACAGTTATTTCTCAGCGACATTTAGAAATGCCCAAGTAAACCCTTTGTAGACATTCTTGATCTAACTCTGTGGTACCAACCCACAGTTCATATCAGTAACCCATTTCTTATAACTTCTAGTGAACGGAGAACCTGGCTGTGAGTAATCTCACCTAGTGCATTTATGTTTTTCTTGACTTGTAAGTGACCACGGCCTTCTGAGTGTATACCCTAGCAGATTTCCAATGAGCCTGCCATCTCCTTACAGCTAAAGAAGTCAGAGTTCACCCAACCGAGACTGGAGCAGGAGTGGCCGCTGTCTGCGTGCACTCCAGTGCATGCTCTCTGTCGCACCTGCCTCTGGCATTCTCACTTTACAGGCCCAGTGTTCTCCTAGAGCAGGCTCAGATGTCTTGCCTGCCACAGGACACGGGCCACAGGACACGGGCCACAGGACAAGGGCCACAGGACACGGGCCATGGGACACAGGACACAGGACACGGGACACAGGCCTCTATGGGGATATATTTAAGCGCAGAGCTTCTTCTAAAGTTACTGTGCCACGGGGATATTGATAGAACATTTCCTTAGGATTTTCCTCTCTGAGGCAGCAGTAGCTCATTGCAGACTTACATTTGCGTGCTTTTGCCTTTATTTCGATTTGTCGATGGTATTAGTTTATTGTTTGCATTAGATTATTGCTGTAATGATTTAAAGTAAATAAGTCCTTTTGAGGTTCTGCAACACAGAAATGTGTTTGGCTTGGTTACATTCACGCTATCCGCAGGGTTGCGTTTCCTTCTGGGGACTCTGAACCCATGTCTTTGTCCTTCCCAGCTTCTAGAATGCACTTTCATTCCTTGGCTCACAGCTGGTCCCACCATTCCCAGAGCCAGCGGACAGCCAGCGCTGTAAACCCGTCTCACTTACAAAGACCTTTGTGATTATGTTGGGCCCACTCACACAATCCTGACATCTATAAGACCAATTTTTAAAAGTAAAATTTGAGATTATAATTACATCACTTCTGCCTTCTTCCCCCCTCCCCCCGCCCCCCGCTCTTCCCACAACTTGCGGCTGCTTCTTTTTTTTTTTTTTTTTTTTTTTTAAATTCATGGGGCCTTTTTTTCCTCTACAATGATTTAACTTTCAAATATACTTATATATTCAGAAATGCATAAATACAACTCATCAGCCCATACAATGTTATCTGTATCAAATTGTTCTCAGAGCTGACCATTTGGGACTGATAACCAGCCAGTGTGCTTCTCCACGAGGAGACCGTTTCCCCTCTCTCGGTATTCCTTAGTCATCTGTATGTCTTTGCCTAGGGTCGAGGCCTCATGAGTTTCCCGTCTCTGACATTGGCTTGTCTCTCCATCCCTTCCTTGTTCACGGTTAGCCAGGCATGCTGCTAAGGTTTTGTGAGTGGAGCTTTGGATATGTCTAAGAGACACAGACTCACAGCAAACTTTCAGCTCTTCTGTGTTAATCGTTCTGCCGCCTTTTCAAAACGACCCCTGAGCCTTAGGTACAGGAGCTATCCAAGAGACTCCCAGAGTATCTCAGGCTATTGCTATTGCCCTTAGTTACCCATCCCCTAGAAATGGAAGGTAGGTCCCTCTTGCTAAGACACTGTCCACTGAAGACATACGGCCCCAGAGCTGGAACTGGCCTGAGTACCTCCTCCCTGAGCATTATCCCCAAGTAGTTGGTGTGGTATCCAATACTAGGCTTGATTTCCCTCTTGGTGAGCCAGTCTTAAGTTCAGTTAGACTTACTAGGGTATGCAGGCAAGTATTATGCCCTTTGGCCTATTGTGAAACCATTGCAACTGATCAGGTATGGCCCCCAGTCCCAACTGATACATCTAGAACATAATTCCTATAGATCAGGTTCGGGGTCATTGTGGAAGAGGGTCAGAAAGAATTAAAAGAGAGGGACAGGAAGTTTGGGGGAGATTGTCTCCTAGACATCTGTCAGAGAGGCTACATCCTTGAAGTCTCGCCAATATGGCTGGTTAAATGTGACCTGAACAAGGACAGCATCAATTGACATGCTAACATGGAAGGGGATAGCGCAGAAGGCCTCAACCCCAGACAAAGTAGCACAGGCAACTAACTAAGCAATGCCAATGTCAGAGAGCTTCTCTAGAAATAGAAATGCACACCGATTGGTTATCCAGTACCGAGTGGTCGGCCCGGGGAACAAACATTATATGGACTGAGTCGGTTGTATTTATGGTTTAGGAACACACACACACACACACACACACACACACACACACACACACACACACACACACACCACCTCCTACAACAACAACAGTTACAGAGAAAGAGGCAATGGATTCAGATGGTAAGATGGGGGTTACATGGGAGGGGTTGGAGGGAGGAAAGGTGAGGACTCACCCCCTCTGGCAAGGACGTCCCTAACCCTGCTGGGACACCCTTGCTAGAGGGGTGAGAAGACGCCGCACCAAGGACGCAGGCACCGGCGTGTGAGCAGCCAGCGTGCTGCGTGGCTGCAGACTCGGTATGAAAGGGGTCAGACCCGCTTTTGTACCCCCTCCCAAGGGGGCCCCGGGGCTGATTCTGCTGCGTGCCCTTTCCTCTTTGGTGTCTCAGTCAGGCATCTGTCTCTCAGCAGTCTCTGGGCGGAGAGGCGGCTGTCTCAGGGAGGAAGCGCCTGCGGCCCGTGCTCAAGCAGGCTGGCTTGGTCACCGGCAGCTTGGGTAGGCTGGCCGGCAGTTTCTCCTACAGAAAGGAAAGGTGTGAATGCTGTAATAGTATGGTAATCTGGCAAAATTAAAATTGTAACTAAAGTCAGAGCAACACAAAGAGATCGGTGTTATATACCAGGTCAATAACGTTTCGTAACTTCATAATTCTTTAGAGATTGGTGTGTTGCGAGTAGGTTTTCCTGCCACCTGGACCCACCGTGGTGCCAGCCCCAAATAGCACACTGAGACTCTGTAATAGATACAAAGCTGTTGGCCAGGTACTAGTTTCTTATCGGCTAGCTCTGTCTTAAGTATTAGCCCATTTCTATTAATCTAAGTGTTTCCACGTGGTCTCATCTTACTGGAGAGTAGAGCTGGCATTTGCTCTCTCCAGTCTCTCCATGCTGACTCCTCCTTACTAGTTCCTCGAATCCTCCTGGTCTCCTAGTCCCGCCTATCTTGCTTTCCTATTGGCCAACAGTGCTTTATTCATTAACCAGTATGAAAAACATATATACAGAATGACATCTCCCATCATCAGTGATCCTGCCTAATTATTGGAAAATATCCACCATAATAGGTCAAAATTAAAAATTTTTCTCAGTAGATGTCAACAATTTTTCTGAGCTGGCTTTAATAAAACCTTTTAAAATCGCAGTTAGTGATGTCAGGTGTTAAGTTGTTAGTGTTTTCGACCTAACATCCATTCTATACCATTTGGATAGAAAAGAAATGTACTTCTCAGCATAATGATGTCTGTGCAATACAGCACTCTTGTCTTAATATGATTTAGCATCACTTACTGTTGGGTGCTAGGCCTGTTCCCACTCGCCCAAAGGCAACTTTGTACCACTTGGCATCCATGTTCCACCTCCATGCCCCAGAGCCTCCTCTCCTCTCTCAACTTCATCCCAGCAGTTGCCTCTCCCTCCCGGGGTTCTCCTCCCCAGCTAGTTCCTCAACCCTTTCCAAGTGTTTGCCCAAAGGGCCCCTTCTCAAGGACCACTCTCTGTAGAATGGCAGGCCCTTCTCTGGACCTCCTTTATCCCATTCCTGCAGAACTTGCCACTTAATGCACTACTTGGTTTAATTTATTCACCACACTTGGTGTTTATTCCCTCACTGTAGTCGGTGTAGTTCTTTGTTTGATGCCTTTCTTTTGCTGCACCCCTGCTTAACCCTGAGATCTGTGCTTGCTGTATAGTGAGAGCTAAAGAAGACAGCAGCTGGGTTTTAGAAATCTGTGAAGCTCCACCAAAGTGGAGTTCGAAGTGATAAAAATAATTGAAAAGGACAGAAGTGTAGGCCAGAAGTTCTACATAAATAAGTAGAGAAAAGTGGGGATCATTCAAAAGTATAATTCTTGAATGTTTTCCAGGGATGGAGAAATGTAATAGTTGAACCATATCAATAAGCAAATCCCGAATTAAATTATTAAGAACAGAGACTAGTTAAATATAGAAGACCAGTAGCAATTTAGTAATAAGTGTAGATAATATTTTAACAACATGACATACCCAGGTACTATTCTAAACACTTCCTGTATAACAATAAATTCCAATATACTTGATATTAGCATTGTTATTATATTAATTTTACATGCGAGGACACAAATACTTAGAAGTCCAGTCACTTGCCCTTGTCATCCAGCTAATAAACTGTGCAACCACAGTTAAAAGTCCAGCAAAAATAAGTCTAGATGGGTTGACTGCCTCATTCTGTGTCCATTTGCCTTTATGCAGCCATCTTTGTGATATCCTTAGAGCTCCCGGTCTCCTAAATGTCCTTTCATTTCCCCGAGGGCTGGGCTTTCGCCCGCACATTTTGGACTAGTGTCAAAATTCCAATTTTTCTCTCGGGAAGCCTTGGTCCTGACTGACCCTCTCTGTTTCTTGATGGAGTTGGTGTGTGCCCCTGCTGGCCCGGACAGCCGGCTTCTACCTGTACTGCGGAAATCCTTGCTTTGCCGCTGCATCCACTCTTGGGATGAAGCCCCCACCCCGTCCCAATTCTTTTGTCTTGTTTTGTTTGTTTTTGTTAATTCGAGACAGGGTTTCTCTGTCTAGCTGGACTCGAATGCACAGATATCCGCCTGTCTGTGCCTCCTGTGCCTCCTGAGCGCCGCCACTGCCCGGCTGCCCACAACCCCATTCTCGACCAGCCCACCTGTCTGTCGCTCGCCAGTTAAGCCTGTTTCCGGGTCCTTACACCCCTCAGTGCTTGTGTGTGATCACCCCCCGGTGCCCCTATGTGGTTCTCAGGGTTAATTTCCTGATAAAACACAGCAAAACCAGCACAGTTAGCAGCCTGCATCTTCTGGTTGTTGCCGCTGTGAACGTTTAACCCAGGCTTACCGACAGAGGGCGCTCTTCTCATTGCAAAGCGCAGCAGTGTCCTCCTTGTGAAGCCCTAATTAATTTAATTGCTGTCAGTTGTCGTATAGCAGCGCTCACTGTCTGTTTCCCAATGTTTTGTCCAGGTATTGCTTTGTTTTTCTCGGGATACGTCTGTGCTGGGCCACTTTGCCTACAACAGCGCTTCACCACCGAAATCATACATCAGAGGTAATGTTTCGATAATGCCAAGGGTTTACATAATCGCTCCAGGAATGTTTAGTGTATCTCACATTGGTATTTCCAGTTCATTTCCGACCTCTCAGCAACAGTAATCACTGTCTTTCCCTTTCAATGCCAGTGCCCACGTTCGCACCGCAGACCCCTCCAATGGGGACAGGGCTTTGTGGGCGACTCTGGAGTCCTTGCCATCCCCTGCCTCGTCTGTCCGGTTGGCCCCAAGTGTGTCTGTCTGTCTTCTCTTCCCACCCATAACCTCACCACAGAGCTTCCTCCTTTCAGCTGTGCTTGACGTTCCTCTTGGGAATTAATGCTGCATTCCTCCAGTTCTGCTACCTCAAAATTATGGTATAAAATACGTGTTGTTGCCCTCCAGTTTCTACTGAGTGTTCTCGCTGTATCCCTGTGGCTGTGTCCTTCCTCCTTTCCACTGGGGGTGGACACCCGCGCTAAAATCTCACTGCCCTGTTGTGTGTCTGGTGTGGCCCTTCCGCTGCTTCCAAGAACACAGAAACCATTTCTCCAGGATTTTATCCCTGCCTGGTTGTTCCAACACTTGCCCTAGAACAGACTCCGTCATCTCGTGTTGGGCTCAGGCTACCCCCCCCCCCCCGATTTGGGGCTGAAACAAATGCGTAAAAGTTCCCTTTTGTTTCCGGCTAAGGAGATGGTGGGTGGGGAATGCTGTGGTGCAGACATGAGGGGCCCACTGTGGTTCCCCAGCAAAGCCAGGCGGCAGAGACAAGCTGCTCACAGATGCCCATGGCCGCCATCCTCGCTGAATCGTCAGGGTTAGGGTGGAGGGGGGTGGGAAGACAGTTGGCTTTGACCTCTGGCCTCCACACGCAAACACACACATAAACACACATACATGACACATGCCCTTACATCCCATCCTGCACATAGAGTGATGGTAAAATGTAATTACCCAGTGGGCTAAAATGAGCTGAAATGATGCCCACACCCACCATCTTACCCTCTTTTCCTTCCCTTCTCCCGTTATCTCATAATTGCTATATTCCACTCTAGCCCCCCCCCCCCCCGCCCAGAGCCATAGTGCGCGAAAAGCTTCACATTCCCTTCACACAAATTATAGGTCCTTGATGAACTGGCCTGTACCTCATGTCTACCAACCTATCATCAGTTCCCTCCCTCTGAGCTTGAAACCCTTTAAACCCATTTATCCGAAGTCAGCACAGCTGCCTTGTTATTTGTGGCTTGGCCTGAATCATACGCCTTGTGGGGGGGGACCGTATCCTGTATTTGCTTGTCCTGATATCTTCTGCTGTGATCAATCGTGTGTCTGTGTTTCATTATTCCATTCTTTCCTCTGACAAAGATCACTTAGTTCTGTGTGTCTTCGCCTTAACTTAAGATGGCCACATGTTTTACTCTTATATTCTCCCTGTGTTAAGCCCAATTTAAAAAAAATAATAAATTTTAATTTATACCCAATGCAATAATGCATGTCTTTTTAATAAACTCGGAGTTGTTAAGAAAACTGTTAAGATGAGAGCCACCTGTCTTAGTTGGGGTTACTCTTGCTGGGGAGGGCAGGGTTTATTTGGCTCATGGTACCTATCACAGTTCATCATCAAAGGAAGTGAATACAGGATCCCAGACAGGGCAGCAACCTGGAGGCAGGAGCTGATGGAGGGCTGTGGAGGGGTGCTGCTTACTGGCTTGCTTTTCATGACTTGCTCAGTCTGCTTTTGTATAGAACCCAGAACCATTGGGCCTAGGGATGCCCCGCCCACAATGGGTGGGGCCTTCCCTTATCAGTCACACTAATTTAAAAAAAAAAAAAAATGCCCTACAGGCTTGTCTGCTTATAGCCTGGTCTCGTGGAGGCATTTTCTCGTTTGAGGTTGGATCCCTTCAGATATCTTTAGCTTGTGTGGAGCGGGCATAAAAGTAGCCGGCACACCACCTGACGTTATCCAGTGGGAAACGGGGAAGTGCGCAGCTGTTGAACGTTACAGAGAATGTGCCGTGTCAGAACCACTCTGTTTTCAGGGCTTAGCCTTTGCCTCTGATCACACAAACTCTGTCGGGAGTCAGGATGTGTGACTGTTACACAGTTGAAGATACTTGATTTTTAACTCTTCAGCACATTTTCTAAAACCATAAGCTAATGGGATATGGCAAGACCTCAGACTTGCTTTAATGAATATGGTTTTTAAGTTTAGAAAAAACGATTGTATGCTTTTAAATTATTCGCAACTGCTTAAGGAAATTTGAAAGCATTGCTTAAACGTTACTACTGATTTTAATTCCTAAAAGGATTCACTGGTATCAGATGTTTGGCTGACAGATTTTCAACTAATTCCATAGCATAAAATGAAATAAAGGTAGAGTAAGTTATTTTTAAAGTTCCACTCATTATACATTCATTAGCATTCACAGAATGTTGGTTTTTAAAACTTTAGATGGGCATGGTGGTGTACTCCTTTAATCGCAACAGTCAGGAGGCAGAGGCAGAGGCAGGTTGATCTCTGTGGGTTCAAGGCCAGCCTGGTGTACAAAGCAAGTTCCAGGACAGCCAAGGCTACACAGAGAAACTGCGTCTCAAAAACTCAAACAACAACAACAGTTTTACTGTGTGTATGACTTTCTCTTACAGGGAAGCTAGGATTAGAAGAATACGCTGTCTTTTATCCACCAAATGGTGAGTGAGGCTGCTGCTCCCTCCAGGGGGAGATGGGGGAATGACAGCTCTGTCTGGGGATGTAACGTTCATTCTCATTCTGCCCTTAATCGTCATCTAAAACATTCCTTCTTTCTGTAAAGGGTGTGTTTTGCTGACTTCCTCCATGTTTGTGTAGTTTAGTGCCACACCGTGCGTGTCCTCTCCAGCTCTACTGGGGACCAAAGGGGATTTGTGAGAAGCTGAGTCAGCGCAAATGCCAAGTCTAAAGCATGCCTGTAGTTTTCCTTGGGGAACAATAGCTAGCTCAGCTAGGACTTTCACTCTGTCTTACCACAGTGCTGGAGCAGGGGAACAGAGTGCCCTGTGCTATCCCTGCCTGCCTTCACAGCAGCCAGCATGGTATTAATGGAACACAGAGACTGTGAAGAAAGTCATTGAACTTGCTGGGCCGTAGTTGCAAATGACCCCGTTCACTAATCAGGTCTTTTATTTGTGTGTAGAAATGCAGCGTCTAGCTCTCCATGTCCTGATGGGATTAAGCTACACCCTGAATAATTTTTGCTTTAGAGGAATTAAGAGCTTGGGCTTTGTAATCCTGCGGCTTTGGGTTCAGATCTGAGCTCTGCCAATTCATCCTCTGACTTTGGTTAAGTTATGTGACTTCCCCGACCTGGAGTCTCATCCACTTAGTGATTGTATGGATAATGATCGCATAAGGCATGTCATGAAAACAGAAGCACAGGACCTCACATGTAACGGAGTGCAGAAAACACAGCCATGGCAGTTGTGTTTAGCTGCATCAAGCACTATCTGAGAATAACAAGCAATCAACCTGTACCTGTCTCGTTAACTGACATTTTCATCTGCCCAGTTACTTGGGTCCTGAACCCTAGGCATCTTGCCCCGCCCGGCCCCGCCTCCATGTGTCTCCAGGGCTTTCTCTGTCATCTGGGGCCATCCCTCCCTAAGTCCTACCAGTGCCTTGCCCTCCATCTGGCTTTGCTGTCTGCAGTGGAACTGTAATGACCGTCTATGTCAGTATCTCTCTTTTACCTTTTCTAGTTTGGGTTTTGCCTCTGCCATCTCAGAAGATTGCCATTTTTTCTTCAAGTTTCCCAATGATTCTGAAAAGTTTAACTCCCAGGCTTCTCAGTACGACAAGCAGAGTGGGGTCCCTGGGGTCTGACCCCAGAACATTTGACTCCCTAGCTTCATACATCACCATGTCCCATCTCTGTTCTTAAAAAATTAGTACCGATATCCAGCTGTTTATTGTCACCCACAGCTGCATACTCTGATGCAAGCCCGGTGCTGCCTCCTCCTTCATGGCCAACATTGTTTCCAGCTCAGGCTAGACCGTTCAGTTCTTCTCCCCTGGCCATCATGGAGGCTCTGTTCAGGCGCCATCCTGTTTGCAGGCGTCACCGAACCTCTCCTAGGCTGAGGGCCCTTCCCTTGTTGCTCATGTTCCTGGGCAGAGAACTTTGGTGTCGATAACTTCATCTCCCTGTCAGTGTTGCAGATGTCAGAAGGTCCATGGCTGAGCTCGGTTTCGTCATTTCTCCCAGGGTCTAGCAGGTGGTGATATTGCAAGAAGTTTACTTGAGCTAAATTAGATGTGTTTTATTTTAATATGTGTGTAGACATGAATTGTTTTTATCCTTCATCCCAGGGGGTTGATTTTCCAATAACTTTTTATATTTAAGAAATAGAAAATTAAAAAAAAAATGTCTCTAGGTGCTAAAAAGAAGGGTTTGTAGACTCAAGGAAACAGAAGGCATTGTTTAGAAGATCTTAGCTTCTACTTAAACATGCGCCTGACACACGTCACAATTGAAATATGGAGACCTCACGCTATAGGACATTAATCAGGAGCCCTCCAGCAAATCACCCCAGAACTGATTTATGTAAAAGCCACTTACCTCTCTGATAGTTACAGTGGTTGTAGGTCGTAACACATTGTAATTCTTTGTGTGTGTGCGGTACTGGGTATTACTTGTGTCTCACGTATGCTAGTCACGTGGTCTACCACTGTGTCATATCTCCAGCCCTAAGATAAGATCTTTCAAGACATATTACATACATTCACAGTAATAATTCAAGGAGTAGTTGTGGATATCTCAACTAATATCTTCTGAGCCATACTAAGCAAGCCAGAATTATGTTAAGTATATTGCATTATTAATTCATGAAATCCTTATATAACTCAATGATACAGGTACTACTGTTATTCACTTTATGGATAAAGAAACAGGCGGGAAGGGTTAACTGCCTGGCTAGTGAGTAACACAACCAGGCTTTGGATCCATGATATCTGGCTTCAGAAACAGTGTTGCTATCACTTGCCCCCAAGCCTTAGAGCATGTAAGTAAAGTTATTATAGTATCTCTGGAAAGAAAAGAAAGTTGCTACAATATTGACAAGGGGGGGGGGTGGTTTTAGGACTCCCAGAGTCAAGGACACTTTGCTGGAGGCAGAGTTACAGACTTCTTTCTCTGAAGCGTAGCCCTGTGTCGTGTTTCATATTACCTGTCTCATTCTCCAGCCTCTGCCAGAACAACATTACTTTGAAAACTGAGTGCTGTCTACAGCACCAGCACAGTCAGAACTGGCCCGACTTTCACCTGCAGCTCTCTGGCGCCCTCTGTCCCTGGCTGGCAGGTGCGCCCATGGACAGAGGCTTCACACCACCCCCCCACCCCCCCACCCCCCGCCATTTTCTCTCCACATCCCTGTGACACCTTTCCTAGGATGGAGTGAAAGCCATGGTGTCATGAGACATTACCTCACTGAGGGCTCATCAGTGGACAGATCCTCCCTTAGAATTAAGTTCTTTATAAACAAAGTTTCTGAGCTGAGACCTCTCACGGGGGTCTTACGAGTTTTTCGTATTTTTTCTTATTATTCAGCATGTGTGGATTGCCTCTGTTCATTTGCTGAGTATCCATTTCCTGCTCTGGCTAATGCTGCGTACCCCACAGTAGTAAAGTGTACAAATAAAGGGCCTGCTGCCAAGGACCTTTCATGACAGTAGAATAGATGCACAAGAAAGAGAGAGGGATGAACTGAGCGATAACAGTATCAGAGAGCGTGGGCGCTTGGGGAAGGCCTGACTGCTGCAGATAAGGTGACGAAGGTACCTCTAGGAAGCAGAAAAGAATAGAGTCCGGGTGAGCAGAGTGAGCTATGCAGAGCAGTGGAAAGGAACATTCCAGGGAGACCATAGCATGTTTAAGGCCAAGAGGAGGGCCTGAAGAAGGCCACCACGATGGGTAAGGTGGCGTCTGATGAGCTGACACAGGGTGAAGTGGGGATGGCAAGGACAACCAGACCAGGGTGGGACATGATTGATGCAAATCCATCTGGGGCTACTCAAGCATAGTTTGCATTAATTTCCTTTTCTTTTTCCCCTTGTGCATGAGCTGTGATTCATTTCTTTGCATACCTAGATTTTTTCTTTTTCCATTGCTGAAAATTGACTGTCTTCGCTATTATAATGTGACAATTCTGGGAATCAGACTGCCCCTCCCCCCCCCCGGAATTCACTGTTGTTGCTTGTGCTTTAGAATTGTTTAGTGAGTTATGTAAACTTTCTAAATTTAGTATATTTATTATTTTGTGCCTACCAAAAATCTCCGTTCTTTTAGCTCAATAGTGAGCTAGTGATTTGATAAGAATTTTCTTAACTGTTTAAGGACAGGTTTTAAGCCTTGAAGTCGGTCACCCGTGAAGGGTATCTAGACAGCTTACACCTTCATGTCAGTTTTCACTGTTTTATTGAGGCTAAAGTCAGAATCAAAGCCTGAGGTCTCCATCCTTCCTAGATCCCTCTGTACTCTGTGCATAGGAGATTTCAAAGTCCTTACTCCCTCATAGAGTTCCCTTCCCAGCCTCTTCCATCCCATGCTTTTCAAGCTGTCTATTATTTGCCCCATCAGTTACTCCTTCTTCCTTGGGGCCACAGTTAGTGTATTTGCCTTTAAACGCTCTTGACATATGCTGCCTGCAGGACACTTCGGTCCTGAGAAATCAATCACTGAGACTAGAAATCACTGAGACTAGCAGGTGTAGCAAAGCATATCTGAGCCTGTCCCTCGGGTAGCTGCTAGACAGGTCAGAGCACAAAGGAACACTTTTCCCCCATAAAGATCTGGATTGTTCCCTCTCACACCAGCAAGTTAGACCAGGATTGTGGGCTGCTGTTTTCACGGCTGTTGCCAAGCTGGAGAGTAGGGCATGGCAGTGGGTGGATAAATTAAAATGCCACAGTTATGTCTTCCCAAAATTCTCACTTCATTAAGCATCCCCCTTGTTGTAAGGGTATTTCTTCATTAGGTTGCAGGGGGTTTAAAAAGCTGATTCTAGCATTTTTTCAGTTGTGCGTTGCTTTGCTGGAGGGACAGCATTTGGGAGTTGCCTCCTCCAGTCTTTCTGATCAATACTTTCAAAATTCATCCTGGTGGCTGTGTAGAATGCAAGTGTCCTTAAAGTGTGAACTCAAAGGGAACAACAGACTGTAATAGTTTCGATGACCAATATGTCCAGGATTTGTAATCATCTATAGCGGAGAGTCTGTGGTCAGTAAACGTGAGTTTGCAGAGTGAATGAGCAAATGAACGAGGGGAGTAGATCAGGGGAGTCCAGAGGGACAAGAGAGGAGGAGGCTTTCCCGCTAACAGGAAAATGCACATCCATCCGCTGGGACTCCACTGTGAGTGGTCCCTACGGGCGTAACGTGCGATCGCTAACCTCTGAATGACACTGAGGAGGGAAGTTTGGGGCTCTGGAGCATAAATTTAGATACAAATGAAAAACTCATTAAATTCTTATTTTAAATATGACCTTTGGGTTCACACTTAGATGTTGTTATAGTGTAATGGTTTGGAAATTTTTAATTATTTAAACAAAGAGTCAAAGTCATAGTTTCAAGTTTTAATCAATAAAGATAATGAAAATAGCTTAAAAGCCAATTTATTCATTGTCTTAATCTCTGTCTTTACTGACAAGTTGGTTATATGTAAGGTGAGAATAAACAGAGGAATTTACTGTTTTAACAAGTGAATGTAATAAAATGTACTAAGCAACCCCAAAGGAAGGGATCCAGCCCCTCAGCAGGTTTGAGTTGAATTGAATCGGATGCGCTTAATAAAGATGGTGAGGGCCGGGGGCAGCAGATTTGGTAAGTGCGGACGGAGCGTGGTGTATTTGTGGGCTTGGGAGTCGTATTCACTGTCTATGTATTTTCTAGCCAAGACTGGTTTTTGTTGACAGTGTTTTCTGAGCTTTGTCAAGGGCGTGTTAAATGACTTCTTTGTACCATTAGTCCTATTACACGGGCTGGCCAGTTAACATTTGAGAACTTCCTCAGATGCAGAAGGGAGGCGTGGATCTCAAAGCAGCCACCATAACATAGTCGTGGAAGGTGGAAGCCAGATTCAGAACGTGTCCCCAGCACTTACCTTTGCACAAAGCACGCGCTTGGGTGACAGCAGGTGAATGAGACTTCACTCTTGAAATGCTGAAGCGTAGAGGGGCAGAGAGTGGCCTGAAGAAACTGGCCAGGAAACAACCCGACAATCCAGGAAGCCAGTGTGCAGCCTGGAGTGCCCACGGCTCCTTCCCTGCTCCTCGGGGTCCCTGCTTTCCTTCTTTCTTCCCTCCCTCCCTCCCTCCCTCCTTCCTTCCCTCCCTCCTTCCCTCCTTCCCTCCCTCCTTCCTTCCCTCCCTCCCTCCCTCCTTCCTTCCTTCCTTCCCTCCCTCCCTCCTTCCTTCCTTCCTTCCCTCCTTCCCTCCCTCCTTCCTTCCCTCCCTCCTTCCTCCCCTCCCTCCCTCCTTCCTTCCCTCCCTCCTTCCCTCCTTCCTTCCCTCCCTCCCTCCTTCCTTCCTTCCCTCCTCCCTCCCTCCCTCCCTCCCTCCCTCCTTCCCTCCCTCCTTTCTTCCTTCCCTCCCTCCTTCCTTCCTTCCTTCCTTCCCTCCCTCCCTCCCTCCTTCCTTCCTTCCCTCCTTCCCCTCCCTCCCTCCCTCCTTTCTTCCTTCCTTCCTTCCCTCCCTCCCTCCTTCCTTCCTTCCCTCCCTCCTTCCTTCCCTCCCTCCTTCCTTCCCTCCCTCCTTCCTTCCCTCCCTCCCCTCCCTCCTTCCCTCCCTCCTTCCTTCCTTCCTTTCTTTTTTCTTTCCTTTTTCTGCCATGATTGTATGATGTTCTTCTTCAGACCATGGAGACTTTTTAGAGCACTCTTTAATCTGAGACTCTTCTTGGGTTTATGCTCATACTTAAATGTGGTTCTTATTCAGTGAAGAGCATAAAATGGCTAAGGGGATGGAACACCGGTTGTACTAAAGATTATGCTGGTATATTTAAACACAACACCTCATTTGTGGTTGAAGGGAACCCAACAAAAGTCCATAAATTAAAATAAGGATTCAGAGAAGGATGATAACTTGACTAAAGTCACAAAGAATTCAAATCCATGTGTATATGACTCTATTAAGCCTTTGTTCTTTACATTGGGTCATATAGAGCATCCTATGCTAGATCTTAACCACACATTTATAAGTGAGTTTTTACTTGCATGTTTTACTTACAAGCCTTTATTGTATTTATAAACATTAACAGCATTATCTGGCACCTCACAGAAGATGCTGTGCTGGATTCTGAAGATGATGCACAGTGTGAAATGTGGTCCTTGCATTGTGTAGAGCAGTCAGATGTCAGATATTGGGAGAGTGAAGTGAAAGTTTAGCTGGCCACGAGAGACGGTGATGGGCGCCTCTCTGTGTGGCCATGAGTGATGGTGATGGGCGCCTCTCTGTGCGGCCACGAGAGACGGTGATGGGTGCCTCTCTGTGCGGCTGTGTGGCTCACCAGCCCGATCACCCTGATCTTCCTCACTAAAGGTGCCCTGTCCTGATTAAGCCGCCACTTAGCAGACCCTCAGAACTTGCCGTAGATGAAAAGAACAGTAATGGCTCCATTTTAACCCTCTGATGGAAATTTCTCAGCAGAGGATTAACAGGGAAAGACAATATAGGGTTTAAGAAATACATTTTATTTTACTTTATATGTGAATGTTGCAGGGGTGGGGTGTGAATAAGAGTTCGGGTGCACTGATTATCGAGATAAAGAGAATAGGAAGATTTTTAGGTTATAGCTCACTCTAATAGAGTTTTGATGGGATGTGTTTTATACAGAATTACCATTGAAAGCTACTAAAGTATGAAAGTGCCTGATTAAGCCTGCTGAAGCAAACATGGTGTGCTATCTCCGGACTCAGGATTGTGCTGGAAAGAGGAGGCTGGTATCTCAGGTTGCAGGGCCAACTCAGGGGCTTCAATCCCACTCCGTAGACGGTTAACCGATGTAACAAAAGCAGAATTTGAGTTTCAGTAATGAAGGCCTGTGTCTCACTTATTTTACCCTCTGTAGAGACTACAGAGGAGGAGGCTAAGTGTCAGTCAGTGAGACAAGGGGGAGTTCACCAGACGCGTGGTGGAAGGGCGAGTCGGCAGCAGGGAGCCCCGAGGTAGAGGCCGTCCTCATAGTCTGAACAGTATTTCATTAGATAACTTGGCAATTTCAAAATTGGTTAGGGACCGAATCATTTGGAGGGAGGGTTTTTCAGAACCACAGGTAAGAGCTCATGAGGGTCCAATTACAGACCCTGGATGTAGGTAACTAAATAAAAGGTTTGAAGATAGCGGAGGCAGACTCTCTAGGCTTTGTGGACTCATTCTGCAAGCATGTAATGGGCACGAATATATTCTTGGCACAGTGCTTATCTTAGTGGATAGATAAGCACCAAGCAGTTCCTATGCCCAAAGGACTTACAGTAAAAATAAATAAAAATGAATTATAGGGCAGTGAAATAAGAGAAGGGAAGTGGCTTGTATTAGTTACTGACTTTTGTCAAGTATTGTCTTGCATTGCATATATTATCGTATTTACCTTATAGGTGAAAGCTGGTCTATCCATAACCCTCATAGGACCCATCTATCATAAATCTAAGGGCGGTAACATTTTCTGTGTTTTCTTGCCTGGACACAGACACCTTCATAACAGTCCGGAAGGCCAGGTTTGGATTTTGTGACTCCTCGGCAGTCCCTAGAGTATATGTACAAACATGCTGCTCCTGGGCCACTCCCCTGGGCCACTGTCTGTCCTACGGGATTTATCCATCAGGACTGAAGAGAACATGTAAGGCCTGTGAGCTGGCTTCAGGGAGTTCTGCCTGGAAATGTGGAGTGGTTACTCAGAAGAGACATGAGCTTTGTGTAGGGGGCACAGTCAGAATAAAGCCCTCAGCCCAGGGCTGTCCTTAGCCTGCAAGAGCTCCGGAAGAACAGATAGGTTCCCTCTGTGTCTGTAGTCAGCAGTGGAGCTGGAATTGCATAGTGCTGTCTGAGTACACGGAGGAAGTCTTGCCTCAGTCAGGGCACATCAGCCGGCACAGGAGTGCTCTGTGACAGGCTGTTTGGGGTGAGAAGTCAGGGACTGTTGGGAGATGTTTCTAGAGTGTTACTGTATAGTATCAAAATACACTACATAAAGTTCTCAAATAATACGATATATATTTTTTAACCTTGAAGGGTAAGTCGGGGACAGGGCTGGAGGAGAATGTCATTGCCTATAGCCTTGTCCACTCAAAGGCCAAAGGGTATGAGGGTCCCCGGGGAGGGAAGAGTCGCGTGTGTAGAGTAGGAAGATGAATGATGTTGCTGGTGTAGCTGAGTGTACGGCTGACCAGAAAGAGACCAGGTACTGCATCGGGCACCAGAGCCCAGGGAGAACCGGAGAGTGCCCATAGCCTACAGGTTCCTTTCAGAAGGAGGCACGGTTCTGGATTTCACCGTTTCAATTGAAGGTTAATAAGGAGGATTCTGGTAGAGAGAGAATGAAAGTAAACGTGGCAGAGCCTCGGGAGGCAGCTGAGATTAGGAATGAGCAGGAGAACCACAGAAAACAAAACCCATAACCTGGCTGGGGGAAGGGTGGCGCACGCCTTCAATCCCAGCACTCGGGGGGCACAGGCAGGCAGAACTCTGTGAGTTCGAGGCCAGCCTGGTCTACAGAGCAAGTGCCTGGACAGGCTCCCAAACTATTCAGAGAAACCCTGTCTCGTAAAACCAAAACAAACAAACAAACAAAACACGTAAACTGAAGTTTTGGGGAAAACAGCTTGATCTGCCCCAGGTCATTGTTGCCCTGGTAATATTAAGGTTGAGAAGGAGGTTTCAGTTGTTCAGAACCAACTTAGCCATGACAAGCAGAGACCCGAGATCTGGCAATCAGAAGTTAGGGGCATATGGGCAGAAAACAGACTTTATCATGTAAGAGTGTCTAGGGAAGAAAACGGACTTCTGATGATGGTGTGTGAAGAGATATATAGGTGTGTGTGTGGGGGGGGGGTAAAACCTTTGAAAGTTTTGCAAGGAAACTAAAGATACAAAGACTTAGGAGCGCACACTTGCCTCTGTGCGTCCACAGTAGAAGTAAAGAGTGGACAGGCCGCCCACCTTAGCCTGTGCTGTGTGTGAGCTTTTCTCCTCTGGGCAGTAGCTGCCTGCCAGGCCTTTGGGACAACGGTCTGGTGCTTACCTATACAACCCGTGCAGCATCCTCTACCCCTCTGGCCTGCCTGTTCTCCTCATCCCGATCCACTGTGCTAGTTTTTCTTCATAGTACTTATCACTGTCAGAATGTAGAAACGTTTCCCTAACAAAAGGTCGTCTGCAGTCCTTAGAATAGCATCCAGCACACACTAGAGGTTTAACGGGTGTTTGATGAGTAATATGCATGGAGGGGAGAAGGGATAATTGATGGACAGGATTCCAAAACAAGATGGGCAGACTTTTCTATAACAAGCCAGGTGGTTGGTATTTGCAGTTTTTCTGGCCACTGTCTCTCTGTCCTTTATTGTTATTTATCTTCTTAAATAATCCTTAAAAATGCAAAAGCCATTCTCTGCTCACACGCCAAACATAAACAGGTTGTGGAGTGAAATTAGCTTGCAAACAGCTGGGGACCTTAAAGAAACAGGATTTAGTGATCTGGGAGGGGAAGGGAAAGGTCTTCCTGCTGAGGATGGAGTCAGAAAAAGTGCAGTGTAAGGAGCAGGCAGGTCAGGTTCGTGCCAGTGACTTCAGCCTCCTGCAGGGAAAGTGAGGACTGCCGGGTGTTAACGGAGAGGGCATTTTCAAAGCTCAGAGTGGCTAAACAAACAGAGATAAGGAGACCCCTGGCCAGCAGCAGAAACAACCACAATAGAAATGACTTATAAACTGGCGACATGCGGGGAGTATGGGGAGACATCAAAGACAGGAATGAGACTTAGAGCAAGTGACACCTAAGCGCTATGTATGCTGCCTAACTTCCGGTGCCGCCTACATCTCAAAATAATTACTGAGCTCCCATTGTGACACTTCTATTAAATTGTCTTTAAACAAAGAAACATGGCCTTGCTTTGTGCCTGCTTATATCAACACTATACATTTATTACAAACCCAAGCATTTCAACTCTCTCTTAATGGCTGAACCACAGTCATTGTCTCATTTAATCTTGTAGTCTAGGTTCTAGCATGTTCTCTGATTTGTGGGTAAGGAAACTGAAGCTTATAGAAGTTAAAAAAAAAAAAAAAAAAAAAAAAAAAAACTTATTGAAAGACACAAAAAGCTCCTAAAAGGCAAAACCAGATTAGCCAGGCATGCCTGCTTTTCCCTCATCGCATCCCTCATCAGGCTCTTCAGACTCAAAGGGCAGTGGCTGCAGGGCTGGGTCCGCACGGAAGGCGCACTCTGGACAATACTGCCCTTGCCCCTTCCTGTTCACCATGTCTGTGCTGCCTCAGATGAGGACGTAGAAGGTGCGCATCAGCAAGACCAGCAAACACATTTGGTTCCGATGCAAACCCAGAACTGTCTGCAGCTGGAGAGGTTCACCACAGAAGAAATGGGGCGGACACGAGTTCAGCCCCTACTCAGGCCAACCCACTGTCTTAGCTGCGGCCGGACGAGCAGGGAGGAGCACACGTGGGGGAGCACACATCCGGGGAGCACACGTGGGGGGGAGCACACGTGGGGGGAGCACACTGGGGGAGCACACGTGGGGGGAGCACACGTCAGGGGGGAGCACACGTGGGGGGAGCACACGTGGGGGGAGCACACATCGGGGGAGCACACGTGGGGGAGCACACATGGGGGAGCACACATGGGGGAGCACACGTGGGGGGAGCACACGTGGGGGGAGCACACGTGGGGGGAGCACACGTGGGGGGAGCACACGTGGGGGGAGCACACGTGGGGGGAGCACACGTGGGGGGAGCACACGTGGGGGAGCACACGTGGGGGAGCACACGTGGGAGGAGCACACGTCGGGGGGGAGCACACGTCGGGGGGAGCACACGTGGGGGGGAGCACACGGGGGGAGCACACGTGGGGGGAGCACACGTCGGGGGGAGCACACGTGGGGGAGCACACGTGGGGGAGCACACGTGGGGGGAGCACACGTCGGGGGGAGCACACGTCGGGGGGAGCACACGTGGGGGAGCACACGTGGGGGGAGCACACGTCGGGGGGAGCACACGTGGGGGAGCACACGTGGGGGAGCACACGTGGGGGGAGCACACGGGGGGAGCACACGTGGGGGGAGCACACGTGGGGGGAGCACACGTCGGGGGGAGCACACGTGGGGGGAGCACACGGGGGGAGCACACGTCGGGGGGAGCACACGTGGGGGGAGCACACGTGGGGGAGCACACGTGGGGGGAGCACACGTTGGGGTCGGTCCTAAACTTTCAGATGAGAATAAGTCAGGAGCCAGGCCTGAGGAACTTTTCCTGAGGAACCATTCAGGAACCTCATAGAGCCTCCAGGGGTGCCTACCCATTTGTGACCAGGCTAGGGTGAAGGTAAATAAATTAGACATGTTACATGTGACCTTCATGGTCAGAATTAGGAATAAGAAGTAGACATTACAGGTAGCTGCTCCCACAAAGATGCCTTGGAAACGGCCATGTCCTCTCTTGCGGGCTTGCTGTAGACTGAGGATGAGCTGGGGTTTCTTAGAGCGTAGTTTACACGGCCCTCTGGCACTGTTTTGTTTTTCTTCCTCACAGGTTAGAAGAACACACCATTCCTATCCTTTAAAATAAATAAGTATAAACTTGATTTTTTTTTCTAGAGAGCATTGATAAACTGATTTAGTGCACTGTAATATATTCAATGGTGTAAATTACAGATACTCTGTTTAGAACCAAGACTACATTTTCACAGAATATAGCAAAGCTTTTAGTATGCTAAAGTTAGGCTTTTAGTCTTTCTTTGCAAACACTGTAGACTCTGTGTACAATTTTCTCCAATGACGGTATAATTTATAAATATGAACTTATAAAGCAGCCCTGTTAGTGTCTCCTAAGTCACTCACAGGATAGAATCATTAGTAAAACGGATGAAATACTTGTCTATAAAGCGATGTGTACAGGAAATGCCTTGGAATTCTCACTGATCCTTGGTGGACCGGATTCTAGCGGGTGGGGTGTGATCGTGTGAGGACGAACATTGTCAGCTGATTGTAAGAGCATCACAGTAGTTCTCAAGTCTGCCTATGGCCGGCCTTGACAGCTCGCTCCGTCTTTGTAAACGTGCATGTTCGGTCCTGCTTGCTCAGCATCTCAACAGAACATTAACTGGATGTCTCATCGGGTGAAGATTTCTTTTCGATTCTGGTCTTTTCAAAGGGAAGAGTCCAGCTGACAGATACAGAGTAGCAGAAGTTAATTTACAGAGCAGTGTAAAATGACAGTACAACCCCGAGAGAGTGGAGCAGGCTGACCCAAATGTGTAATGTGGGGTGAAGGCAGGGTGGGCAAATAGGCCATTGGGTGCTGCCTTGTCAGTGTGTTCTGTCTCCTTCATAGGGCGTTTCTTCCCATGGAAAAGCCCACAAGGGAAAAGGTCCAAACTGTGATGCAAATGCCATTATAATTAAAGCTTAGGCCTGGGCTTTTGCGCGTGATAGTCACATGATGCCCTACTAGTCCAAGTGTCACGGTTAGGACAGGACAGTGCTTTAGCTTCCGGCACAGCGGAAGAACCCAGCTGCAGTAGCGGGCGCACACGCACAAAGCTGATTCTAATGGTAACTGAACAGACGACAACACGGCAGGTTGCCAGCCCTCTCCTCCCCTCCCCGACTCCCTGCCCAAGACAAAGACACATCTGTAGCTTTCCACAGTTGCCTCGTGGTTAGCGCTTTGCTTACTCAGGCTTGGACATATGTTTGAAAATGTCCAGTTTACTCTCCTAAGTGTGTTAAAAACAACTGTTAGTGGTTGCTATCACTGTCTTTCTGGCATTTGAAAATGGAAGAAGAAAGAAGAAATGTCTCCATTTACAGTTTTGACCCTGTACCTCCTACGTGGAGCAGACGTGTGTGACTGATGTGTTTTTTACTTTTCAGGTGTGATCCCTTTCCACGGATTTTCCATGTATGGTAAGTTGGGCTTGATATAGTCATTTCTTTTGTTCTGTTTTGGAAGTTGAAACATAATGGTAATGCTTTGTATCTCACCGCTCGTAAAACTTAAAAGTACTATGTGCACTTTAAACATTGAATTCAGTATTTTTACATGTCTAAGAAAACTAAAAATAAAGATCACAACTGTACAGGTAATGGTTTCTCAGCATATGAGAATTAGAACACACTGTGAAGGCTGCTGTGAGCATGGCATCTAATCTAATAAAATAAGGACACATTAGTATTTAGCTCTATTATAGTAATAAATGCAGCGTGGGACTGAAACAGAACCAGACACGCTTACTAATGGCATCAAACTGACGCCGTAGACTAAGCCCACATACTGTGGATACCTGTGTGTTTGACATGAAGTGAAAAAACATGCTGGAGAAAATACAGCGTCTTCAACAAATGGTGCTCACCAGACTGGACGGCTGCTTGTAGAAGAAAGAAAATAAATCCATACTCAGCACCCTGCACAAAATTCAACTCCAAATGGATCAAGGACCCCAACATAAGATACCCACTATCTGATAGAAGAGAAAGGGGAGGATGGGCTTGAACTCATTGGCACAGAAAGGGCATTCTGAACAGGATGGACAGCCCAGCACTAAGACCAACAGTTAATAAATGGGACTTCGTGAAGCTGAGAAGTTTCTGCATGGCGAAGAGCATCGTCTTTCAGGCAAAGAGGCAGCCTATGGAATGGGAAAAGATCCTTACCAGTTAGACATCTGATAGACAGTTATTGTCTAAAATATATAAAGAACTAAAATAACTGAACATGGGGGAAACAACCCAGTTAAAAATGGGGTAGAGAGATAAAGAGAGTTCTCAAAAGATGAAACACAAGTGGCTGAGAAACAGGTAGAGAAATGTTCAGCATCCTTAGCTGTGAGGGAAATGCAAATCAAAACTCCTGAACGTGGGTGTTGGTTAGGGGGCTTTGGCAGTCTATGGAGCCTCTGGTAGTGGATCAGTATTTATCTCTAGTGCACGAATGGACTTTGGGAGCCCGTTCCACATACAGGGATACTCTCTCAGCCTAGACACATGGGGGAGAGCCCAGGTCCTGCCCCAAATGATATGACAGACTTTGAAGACTCCCCAAGGAAGGCCTCACCCACCCAGCAGAAAGGGCTGGGTTTTGGAGGGGGTGATAGGGGAGGATGGGAGGGTGAGGGAACTGGGATTGACATGTAAAATAAGCTTGTTTCAAAATGAAAAAGCCTGACCCAAACTGATAGAAGATAGAAATTAAATATAGGAAAAGAAAGGTGAAATCCTAACTAAATATAAACCAGAGGAACTTTCAGTGATGCTTCAACCATTAAACACAGGAAATTTGAAAGTATGAAAAGGACCCCTAAACATGTGTGAATACTGAAATCAGACATAAGAAAAACACTTACATGAGTCATAAGCAACAAGTGTGGCTGGTAGCAAAAATGGCTCCAAACCAGGCAGAGCCCAGGCCTCTTGGATCTCCTGAATCTACCAAAACTTTGGACAAGAATGCACACTGTACTGGAGGGAATCGTGTGCCAACCTGACACAAGCTAGCGTCAGTCTTCAGAGAGGAATGGACCTCGGTTTAGGAGACTGATTCACAGGTGTTCAGCACTTTCTCGATTAGTAATCAATGGAGGAGAGCCCAGCCCATTGTAAGAGGTGCTCTATCTATCTGCTTGGACTTGTGGTCCTGGGTTCTGTACTAAAGCAAACTGAGCAAGCCAGTAAGCAGCACCCTTCCGTGGATTCTGCGTCAGCTCCTGCCTCAGGGAACCTGCTCTGAGTTCCTGTCCTGTCTTTCTTTAGAGGTGAACAGCAGTGTTGGAAGTGTAAGCTGAATAAACCCTTTGCTTCTGTAAAAGAAAGAAAAGAAAAGGGAGGGAGGGAGGGAGGGAGGGAGGGAGGGAGGGAGGGAGAAAAGAAAGGTAAACCTCAGGGGAAATGCTTTCAGGATAATCCAGCTTGGGTCATCTAAGGCCTGTGTCTGAAGCACAGGTGCCATGAAGTGTCTTCAGCGATCGGGACTTACCTTCAACCTCTGGGAGGTAACAGCGTCAACAGCAATGGCCTACGATTTGGGGGAGTATCTTGAACTACCATGACCAACAACTGGAAAGGGAGCTTCTCATGCCTGGTGTTGGGGTTTTTGTTTGTATTTGGCTCATTGTCAGCCCAGATGGGAAAATGTCATTTAAAAAAAATATATATATATATATATGCATATGTATGTATGTACGTATTTATGTATGTATATATACGTACATACATACATATGCATATATATATAAGTTTATGTGTATTATATGGAACTTCATCCAGGTAAATAGGTGATAATATGATTCTTTTCCCAGACATCCCTACTTTTCTTTACCCTCTTCATCCGGCTCTCTGTGCTGGCACCCTTCCCGCTCTCTAAGTAACCCCCCCCCACACACACACACACTTTTCCCGTTTTCCTCTTCAAATCATTTGTGCCATCCATGCTTCCTCCCTCTCTATTTCTCCTCCATCTCTCCTGGTCCCTCTTTACTTTCCTAGTGCCTGCAGTTACTGGAGATCAAGGATCACATCTGAATATTCAGAGTCAGGAGCCACAGATGGGAGAGAACACACGACGTGTGTCTTTCTGGCTTTGGTTTACCCATTTTCCTGTACAGTTGATGATTTTGCTTTTCTTTGCAGCTGAATAGTATCCCCTGGTGTGCGTTCCCCACACTCATTCTCCACCCTATGAAGGGCATTTCACTTTCTCGTCACTCCCTAGCTATTGTGAATAGAACACCCGTGGGTATGGCTGAAAAAGTATCTGGGAAGTTAGCTGTCTAGCCCTTGAGCATTTGTCAAGGAGTGGTGTAGCCGTGTTATATGGTAGGTTGAGTTGCAGCTTTCTGAAAGTTCTGCACATTGTTTTCTAGAGTGTTTGGTGCCATTTGTAACCTCACCAACTATAAAAATGAGAGTTCCCTTTTCTCCACATCCTCTCCTGCACTTTTTGTTAATTATTTTGTTGATCTGTACCAGTGTGACTGGGATAAGGTAAACTTTTGAGTTATTTCTTATTTTAAGAACTCTGTTTAGATCCCTAGCCCATTTTTTAAATGTCATTTTGTTTTGTTTTTTGACTTTTTGTTGTTTAGCTCTTTATATAATCCGGATATTAATCTGTCAGATGTACTTTTGACAAAGATTGTCTCCCCCCGTTCTGTGGACCACCTCTTCGCTTGAGTGACTATCTCTTTAACTGTGCAGAAGACTTTTATTTCTGTAACTTTCTACTTGTCAGTTGTTGGACTTTATTCCTGGGCAGATGAGGTCCTATTCAAAACGTCCATTCATACGCCTAAGTCGTGTATGATGTGCTTATGTTTCCGTCTAGCAGCTTCTGTTTTGTGGGTTTCACGTTAGGTCTTTGATCTACTTAGAGTTAGTTTTTTTCTCCCCCAGGTGATAGATTCAGATCTATTGTCGCTAATCTAGCCATGCAGTTTTCCTGGCATCATCTTTTCCCCAGTGTGTGTGTTTGGCATCTTTGTCAAATATGAGTTGGCTGTAGTTACATGTACTCAAATTTGGGTCTTCATTTTTTTTCCCCCATCGTTTTTCTCCAATCACTTCACAATCAAGTGAAGAGGAGGCCCACAGAATGGGAGACGGTTTTGCCAGAAGCACATCTGACAGAGGGTTAATATCCAGGATACATGAAGAACTGAAAAGCAGTCAAGAAACAAACAAACAGACACATTCAAAAGTTCCCTAGGAATCTGAGCAGAGAGTTCTTAAAGAAAGAAATGGAAGAAGTATCTCATTGTCCTATCTACATGTTTGCTTTTGTGCCGGTAGCATATCAGTTTTTATTACTGTGGCTCTGCAATATATTGTGAGGTCTGGAATGATAATCCCCCCACTTAGTTCTCCTTGCTCAGGATAGCGTTGAGCCGTTCTTTACAGGAGCGTGGGCTTCTTTCTCACCGTTTGGCTACATCACTGAAAAATGGAATATGTCCCCCTGAGCCCTGTATTCACTGAATATAAATCCTGTGGGGGGGGGGGGGAGCCTGACGAACCCTTCTCTTCCCTGTTCTGCAATCAGAAGCGGATCTTGTGCATGTCTTGTGTAGGCAGCCGTAGCCTCTGTGAGTTGAGGAATGCAATGGCTTGTGATGTGAGGCGGTCTGTGTCCATCTTTATTTTCCCACCGCTTCCTGACTCCTCCTCGCTTACATTCTGTCTGCCCATTCTCCCACCATGTTTCCAGAGACTTGAAGGGGGTGATATAGGTACCCCCTCGTGGCTGAGCATTCAACTGTCACTCATTCCCATCCTTTATGAAAATGCATTAAATATGTGTGTAAAAATGTAATAATGAAATGGATAATTTATACTAATAAGCAAAATATTTGTGGTAAGAATACTTATCTAAGAAGGAGAGAGGATGCCTTTATTCTGATTAATAATACTTGGACATAGAGTAAATATTATACTCAGCAATATTAAAATCTTTGTCTCTAAGGAACTAATAATGATGTCCCTTTGGTACTGCCTGTGTGGTATAATCCTTTGAGGGTCATAGCCAATCGAACAAAGCAAGATAAATAAATAAGGAAATAAATACTGGAAAGAAAATGAAACTTCCATTGTTATCAGATATGGTGATTATGTGTGTAGAAAATCCAAAAGAATAATCAAATGATCTGTGAGGGTTAATAAATGGACTTAGTAAGGGTTATGAATGTGCAACTGATACGAAGGCGAACTTTCTACCTATAAGCTAACGACAAAGGCGCAGAAAATCACATCTTTTGTAGGAGCTCTGGCTTAGGGTGGAGAGTGTGGAGTGTCCCCTTTAAGATGTGCGGTGGGTTGGGGCCTTCATTTCTGAATATCTTCAAGGGCACGTGAACAAAAAGCCGGGTTAACAGGCGAAACCACAGACCCTGAAACAAGTCTGTGTGTGGCCTTGGATAGTATCTTAGCTCCCTTTTGCCTCAGTTCCTCCATCTGCAAATCTCCAATAGCAATTATCCTAATGAACTGTTACGATGATTTAAACAAGGATGAGGAACGTCTTCATGGGAGGCTCGGGGTAAAGGCCAGCACGGGTATGTCACCGTGTCTCAGATGAAGTGGGAAATGGATGTTGCCTTCTCCTTGCTTCCCTTTTATGCATTCGAAGGTGGCTCAGGGGCTTCATTCTCAGGGAGGGGGCAGGGTGGGATTCTAACCATTTGTAAGTTGTTCACCTGTGATACTTAGCAGTTGTTTGAACTTTCGCATGCATATTCCCTTTTGCCATTAAAACACGGTGTATGCATGACGACAGACTTTGCTGTGGGTATGACCGCTAGACCTTCCTGTTTTGTTATTTGCATTTCACGAACTTACTCTAAACACCTTAGTCATGCAGTATTCCCAATTATGTTTTCTTTTAGTTGCACCACTGTGTTTTCTGTATCACGAACCGTACAAATTGTATCAGATATTCCGTGAGATGTACGTCCGCTTTTTCTTCAGGCTCCACTCCATCTCCTCCCATCCGTCTGTAAGTTCACATGCTGGACCGGCTCAGACTCCAAACCGTTCTTTCCTTAAACAAAGAGTCTCCTGCTCAAATTACAAAGCAAGAAACTCTACAGTTTCAAATAATGTTTTGCAGAGTAGAGAGGAAAACATCTTGTATTAACTAGGTTTTTAGCTTTCTGTGTTAAAATAAGAAAAAAAAGGGGGGGCTGTCTAGATTCTCGCCCTTGCCTTCCTCCTTTGTTGCTCTGTCCATCTGAGAAGGGAGGTTGGCGAGGTTCTCTGTGCTGCTGTGGGAAGTTTACAGAACAAGCAGGTGAGGGCTGAGTGGGTACTCTGCACAGAAATAGCTACTTTCTTCTCTTTAGTATTGCTGTAATTATCATTATCATTTCATCTTTTCAAATGAAAATTGAGCATTTATTTGTCTTGTGGCCAATTACCAGCTCCTTTACTATGTATTTTCGTTGTATTTGTTCAGCTCCTATACTGACTGCACTTTAGTCTCTTGTTGTGTATTTTAGACCTTTATCCTACCTTTTATTGCTCATGAGCCCTGGCAGGGCAGCATTGGCTTTCCTGTCAGGGTTCCCGTCTGGAGGTCTTTGGTCTCCTGTGGGTTGTCTGCCTAGCTCTCTGTGAGAACCTGTCCCCTGGAAGGCGGGGCAGGTCAGCCAGACTGCCCAGGGAAGACTGCCCCTCCTACTGAATTGAGGAGCTGGTCTTCACCCCTCCATTTACAAATCTGTGCTCTGGCTCTGCTTCCTTTGTCTTCAGATGGCCCTCCTGCATTGCTAGTGAATGTTGGCAACTAAGAAAATTCTAGAACGTCACAGAGAAGCTAACAAATCATCTGAGACTCTCTCAAGAGAATTGGATTTAGTTGTTACCTTCCATTCCTATTTAACCTAGACTAAACAGAAAGGTGATATTAATAATTCTGCTTTCTATTATCGTTCTCATGATAACACACCCACACGCACAGCATGTTCCCACAACACAGTCACACTCACAGTATGCACACACACAAGCACACAGAAACGTGCACATGCAGACTCCATACACAATTTATGCCTCAGAGTTTTGAAAAAACGAACTATCTGGACAGCGCCCAGCCTCACCTTCCAGCCCCGCCCTTTGCTCCTTTAACGGGGATTGACTGATGCTCATCTCATTTTCATGCTTATCCTATTTCAAACCGTGCCAGGTTAGGGACTCAGAGTGGGGGGTGAAAGTTCCCTTATCAAGAGCAAGCGGAGGGGCGCTGAGTCCCCGAGAAACTTTCAATCAGAGTTGCTAAGGAATAAATTCACAGGGAAAAAAAATTGCTTAAATTAGTTGCTTCTACTTTACAAATAATGCCCCCCTTAAAAAAGTAGATTTAGTAAACAAGCTTTTATTCTGAGTAATCAAGTATTCTTGTCTGATAATGACTATTTTTGTTTGGTAACTTGATGTGATTCAAAGTGAGGAAAGCCAGCAATGTTTTCCCAAAGGGTGAGGCTGCGGGCAGAGACTCAGATGGGCAGAGCGGGACAGGGGTGGCAGGAAATGCCTGCAAACTGGAACACCTCCAGAGAAAACTAAGTTTGCCGGACCTGCGTGATTTATGTGGCTCACCAAGTGGCAGGTTGTCTGTAATGAATGTTTATGTTTGCCTTGGGTCGTGGAGCTGTGGCGGTGGGGGAGTGCTTAGTACGTCAACAAGAGCATGTTCGTGATGACGTCAAATTTACCTTTCAATACCGGGTCAGGGATGCATTGGCGTGTTCTGTTCTCATTCACAGGGAATATTAATGTGTATTGCCCTTTTTAAATGATTGTTACCATAGCTCACATTCAAAGACTGACCTCTGTCTCTTTTGACTCACTGTTGGACCCAGGGCATCGTGTCGCTCTGCTTGCTGTTTGAAACTCTTCTTCAAACCTATCTTCCCCAACTCTTCTACCATCTCAGAGAGATCGGAGCTCAACCGTGAGTATTTTTATTGCCTCACTGCATCTTCACAGCGCTTCCCGTGGTGAAGCTGGAAACACAACACTCTTGCTCTCTTCCTGCATGAACAACCACAGTATGTCCTCAAGGAAGTAAGGCAACAATTCTGCCCCCAGAGTCCTAATCATTAACTACAGCTACACTGTGCAAAAAAAAAAAGAAAGAAAGAAAAGAAAAGAAAAAAGAAAGAAAAGAAAAAAGAAAAAAATGGGAAGGAAGAAAAGAGAGGGAAGGAAAGGAGAAGGAGAGAGGGAAAGGGTTCAGGGGGCCGGGTTTGTGGCTTTAGTGGGAGAGCACATGTCTGACATGTACGAGACTCTGGGTCCAGCACAGAAAACAAAATGTACTTGGAGGACGACCAGTGTCCTGGTGGAAGCTGTATTCACTGGATTGATTTCTGTGTCTGGTATAAGGATCACCACATTAATCTAAATTCAGTTCATTATGGAAACAGATAGAGCCTGGGAAATGCGACATCACCACAGTTAAGTCAGTGTGGACTAGAGTGATCAGAGCACAACTGTGAAGCAGCGAGGTTGAGGGCTGCTGTTCACACTAAAGCGAGGCTGCCCAGGCACCGCCCAGCAGCTGTCCTGTCCTCTCCTTACACAAGTTTGCATTTCCTTCACAGTCTCAGCATGAGCAGTAGGTGGATAGTGTGAACGTGCGGATTAGCTCTGACCTCGGTAAATGGTCTGTCTCTTTTTAAATACTGTTATCTGCATCAGAGTCTGGCTCCTGTCCTCTCTAAGCAGCCTCACACAGTGTTAAGGAAGGTCTGTGTGAAAAAGGACGCTCGCTCTGTGAGACTGTAGGACTTGACTATAACCAAGTGTGGCATTCATCTTCTCCATACACACCTACAGCAGATGCCTACCTTAGTGGGCATAAACGTAGCCCAGCTGCAGATCCCAGGCGAAGTTATTTATGCTGGAAATTCATATTTATATTTAAATCAGGATAACTCAATTTCTTTATCTCAGAACGAAGGGAATTCCCACCTTATGGAGTTGTTTCCAGATTAAGTGAGTATAGACAAGACACAGACATGGAAAGTGTGGACATAAACATTCTATCGCCTTTCTCTGAAGACCCATTGGGTTTAAGAAAGATTTCAAGTGTTCTTTAAAACATAACATTCTTGATATCCTTTGATAATGTAGAACTGAGACTCTTGCTTCCTTGGCCTCATTAGAAAAGTATTCTGTTCTTAAACAAGACTAAAACAGGCGTGTAGCAAAAATAATTTATATTAAGCGTAAGTCACAGACCTCTGTCTACTCTTGTGAAATTAGAAGTTGAATATAACTAGGCTTTTTTTTTTATTGGACTGAAGATGTTTAGTTCATTGCTAGAAAATAAAATATTGGTAGGTTTATCTAGTCTATTTGTACAAGAAATATTTAGATTTTGGTGACTTAAAATTCTTCAACAGGAGGAAGTATAAACACCCAGTAGACAGGTAGAAACCAATTTTTTAAAGGCGTTCTTAGTGAGAACTGCTCCTACTGTGTTTTTGTTTTTTATTTTTTACTTAGTATACTCTCTGTCTCTGTGTCTGTCCCTCTCCTCACGTGGACACACACACACACACACACACACACACACACACGCATGCATGTATGCTCGCACGCACACACACACATACACACATGCGCACACACACTATTACTTAGTATACTCTGTCTCTGTGTCTGTCTCTCTCTTTCTCGCACACTCGCACACACGTGCACACACATGCACACGTGCACAAACACACGCGCCTGTGTGTGGAGATGAGAAGACAGTTTGCATCCGTCAGTTCTCTGGTTGGACTTGGTTCTGGGGATGGAACTCCATTCATCAGGCTTGACAGGGTCCACCCTGCCTAGTTTTGTTTATTATTCTGCCTAGGGATTTTTTAACTTTGGCCATCTTTGAAAGAATGAGTTTTGTGTTCTGTTGAGTTTTCTCTTGTTTTACAGTTTCAATTACACTCACTTCTGCTTTCACGTTTCTTGGTGTTTCTATTTTTAAGTTACTATATCAATTATCAATCTTTTAATTTTCAAGCAGGTTTCTTGTCAAAGTATAGTTGAGTCTTTCTATATAGTAATAGGTATTCTAACTGATATGTTTATGCCAGTTATTATTTAACATAATTATTGTCATTTGATAGAAATCTATCTTGATAGAATTTTCTGTTTCCTGTGTTCTTCCCTTTCATTCACTTCTGCCCCCGTTTGAAAACTGAGCACTTTTTATCCTGGTTCACCGCAGTATTCATTGTTTGTGCTGTTGATGAATGATCTTTGACAGGTGCCTCCTGTTTCACAGAATTCCATCAGTAAAGAATACAGCCCACTTTTAAACAAATTCTAAGCCTCTGTGTCTGAACAGCTTGAAATTGTACTGAACATCTCGGGCAGGACCGTTTCAAACCTTCCTTTCTGTGTTTGCTATGAAGACTGCCATCTCTACCTGTCAGCAACTTGATTGCAGTGTGTCCAGACTTAGATTTCTTTGAGTGTATGTTGTTGGTTCTGTTGGTCATCTTATGACTTGGTTTCTGTTGTCATATTGGGGGACTCTTTGGTTAGCTACCATCCTCCAGATATGTTTTGTGCAACACATTTATTCGCCTCGTCTTCTGGGTAACGATGACACCATGCAGATGCTTTCAGTTTAGTCCCTTACCCCACCTGCTGCCAAGATGCTTGAAGCTCTATATGTACTTCTTGTTTATGTGTCTGTTTTAATTTTTGTTATTTGGTTTTCCAGTCATTTTGTCTGTACTAGGGACTGGAGACTTCTTTAGACCACGTCTCCATTGATATATGCTCAGTCCATTGACTCCTTTCTTGGCCATTTCAATCTACTATCATACTACTAACTTGGAGGTTTTATCATAATGTTTCATCTTTTTCAAATAACTATTATACTATCCAATTCCACAATTTTCATCTTGTCATTCTTCATATAAAACTCATGGAACTGTATACTTGCAAGGGTAGATTCTGCAATGCTAAACCATCCCTCAGTAAACTTCATGATTTTAAGCCATTGCAGTGCTGTGCTGTCTGTATGAGAAGAGATATCATTCCTTCCCAAAGACACTGAGAACTTGAGTACAATGAGAACGATTGAGTTTAATAATTTAGATGTATTTTTGAGTATTAAATTTTTTATGGATAAAGTTTTCCTTTGTTTGATTTTAAACCAATCAAAAGGCTTAATTTTTAAATACTACTAACCAATACTTGGTGATATTTGAATCTAGAATAATTCAACAACAAATTTAACTGTGACCTTCCAGGTATATCCAGTGATTTTTAGATACTAATAGAAAATACAGAAATGTGAGAGGTTTGTTTATCTCTTTTTTTTTTTGCATATAGAGTATTTTTTATTTAATTTTATATAACAAAGTCCAATTAAATGAAAACAAACATTTATACACAATATTTGGGAATTTGGGCATCGTTCTTTCCAAACTACTTCCTGCTGGTAAGGGGCGCTGTCTTGGGGGATTCGAAGAAGATTCAGATATCCTAGCTGTAGTCTGTAGGGCTGTTTTGTCCAGCTGTTTGGAATGTAGGATCAGCTTGTACTCTGTTTCAGGCGGTCTGGTGTGATCAAACCACATTAGTCTGGAAGGAATCCACATCTTTTCATTTTCTGTGGAAACAAAAATAGAAATACTTTTCCCCAGTAACTTGTTCTTCAACTTAAATTTTGGAGTCAAAGCGTTTTTTTTTTTTTTTTTTTTTTTTTATTATTTTACATGTCGATCCCAGTTCCCTCTCCCTCCCTCCCCCCAAGCCCTCCCTCCCTCCTTCCCTCCCTTTTGCCCTCTCTACCCTCTCCCATGCACTCTAAACACCCTCCCCTCCCAACCCCCCCACCACAATACAATATGTAGGGGAATGCCATCCAGTTGGGGTCATGTAGATCTGACAGGTCCTGTGAAGTAGGGACTAGGGCTTCTCTCCTATCTCTAGAATAAGGCAGTTATCCCTCCATGGAGGATATGTTTGCAAAGTCCTTTTGTGCACCAGGGATACATCCTGGCTCCACTGTCTGAGGTCTCTTAGGCTGCTCAGACCTTCTGGCTGAGACCCATATTCAGGGGGGTCCGAGTCAGACCCCTGTTGGCTTCCCAGCTATCAGTCTAGTGGCCCTTAGCTCCTCCTTGTTCAGGTAAGCTGTCTCTATGTACTTCTACTGCATGGTCTTGTCCTCTCCATCTGCTTCTGGGTTCTAGTTTGACTCAGTGTTTATGTATGGGTGTTTGCTCCTGTTTTCAACAGGCATTAGTTGAGGACTCCATGGAGAAGTTAGTTGTTGATCTCACTCTCCGGGGAAGGGCATTTATGATAGCCTTTCCACGGAAGCTGAGATTGTTAGTTGGGAGCAGTCTTGTAGTTCCCTCGACCTTTCTTTGTGTTCAACTTTATCTTCAAACCAATATTGGCTCCCTCTTTTATGTTCTCTCTCTCTGTCTCTGTCTCTCTCTCTCTTTCCTATTTTCCATTCCTAACCAGGCTCAATCCTCCTGGTCGCACATGCCTTCCTCTCCTCCCTCTCATTTTCTCCTACTTGAGAGGTTTGTTTATCTCTTATGGCATAAAAACCACATGTCTCACTTCCTGATTTGGGGGAAATTGTTATTGTAATATAGATGACTGAGATGTGTGGGTACAATGTGTTGAACTGAAAAGTATAAAAGCACTAAGCACTCTTTAAAGTACTTAGAACAACAATCCAAAATGTCGTATCTTGGATAAATTAAGATTATCAGAATACAGCTGTTGGCTGGGCGTTCGTGGTGCATGCCTTTAATCCCAGAACTCAGGAGGCAGAGGCGGGTGGATCTCTGTGAGTTCAAGAACAGCCTGGTCTACAGAGCTAGTTCCATGACAGGCTCCAAAGCTACACAGAGAAACTCTTTTTTCAGAAAAACAAACAAATAAACAAAAAACTACAGTGTAAGATGGTTTATAAACATTGCAGTGAAAGATGGATTATAAACATTACAGTGTAAGATGGGTTATAAACATTACAGTGTAAGATGTAAACATTGTAATGTAAGATGGTTTCTAAACAAACATTGCAATGTAAGATGATTTATAAACAAACATTACAGTGTAAGATGGGTTATAAACATTGCAGTGTAAGATGGTTTATAAACATACATTGCAGTGTAAGATGGTTTATAAACAAACATTGCAATGTAAGATGGTTTATAAACATTGCAGTGTAAGATGGGTTATAAACATTGCAGTGTAAGATGGGTTATAAACATTACAGTGTAAGATGGGTTATAAACATTGCAGTGTAAGATGGGTTATAAACATTGCAGTGTAAGATGGTTTATAAACAAACATTGCAGTGTAAGATGGGTTATAAACATTGCAGTGTAAGATGGGTTATAAACATTCACTGCATCATACACAGTCTCTCAGGAGTTTAGGAACATCAAATTGAACACTCATCTTGTCACTTTGCAGCTTTTAGGAAATAAAAAGTCTCAGATTTACAACAATGACAAAATCAGTTAGATTCTTCTAATATTGCCTTTTTTGAGGAAAGGATCTAGCAACACAATTAATCCTTATTTTTCTTGCCTATAGACTTCGTATATCTTTTAAGTGGATGGTTCGAGCTTTCTCTGGATACTTAGCTACAGATCAACTCTTGCTTTTGTGGGACAGAATCCTAGGATACAACTCTCTGGAAATTCTTGCTGGTAAGAGTAAGTGCGTGTTTGTGAAACACATGCTGTTTCTACATGAAGTACCTTTCCTGTCTAACACTCACCTACTGTCATTAAAGAAGGGGAACATGAGATGTACATGCAGCAGACATACTGTTATACCTGACTTCATACATGCACGCATGAGATGTACATGCAGCAGACATACTGTTATACCTGACTTCATACATGCACGCATGAGATGTACATGCAGCAGACATACTGTTATACCTGACATACATGCACGCATGAGATGTACATGCAGCAGACATACTGTTATACCTGAGGTACATGCACACATGAGATGTACATGCAGCAGACATACTGTTATACCTGACATACATGCACACATGAGATGTACATGCAGCAGACATACTGTTATTCCTGACATCATATATGCACACATGAGATATACATGCAGCAGACATACTGTTTTACCTGAGGTACATGCACACATGACATGTACATGCAGCAGGTATACATGAGCTATAACATTCTGTCCCGTGTTCTTCTCAGACACTGAGCCCCTCCCCCAGCATATCTCAAAGCTCTTCTTTTCTAGACTGCAGTTTATCTTGGACTCCAGCCCTTTCATCTTTGCTGGTAGTCTCTGGCTTCTACCCTGGTGCCAAAATTTCTTCTTTTAGGTATTCTCTCATTAAAAAAAAAAAAAAGAGGCATTTCCTCCTTTACTAGAGGAAGCCACAGACCCAGCGATTATTAATGCTTAAGCAGTTTATTCAGCACATGTATACCAGTCATGCTGTAACACACCAAGTACATACTTCTTATGTGTTTGGGACCCTAGTGCACAGTAGACTCAGATACTTAATTACAGGATTATCAGAAAATTCAGGTAAAACTAGGAAATTTCTACAACTACATACGGGGTACAGAGCAGCTGGCAATGTTTTGTTTGCTTCCTTCCTTTACGGTTAAAATCACCTCTGGGATATTGTGGAAATAAGGCTTAGAAAAATAACGTGTCAAGAGTATTCTCTGGGCACCATATTAACGTTTTCTTGAGTGCCAGCGGCCCACAGTATTTGGGTGACATTTGGAAAGGTGAAAGAAGAATAATTCTAAAGTACATGAAGATAAATGTCACCTCAGGTGCAGCCAGACGGTCACTGATTGATGGTTTAACAACTCTCAGTTTCCTGTGGTCATTTTTCTTAAAGCTCATATAAACATGTTAGGGAAGAACAGTCTACCCTCTTCATCGTAGCTAAAGGACAGCGGCAGATCATCTAGGAATGCAGGAATGCCAGGCTTTTCAGACATTTCTGACCAGCTGCCCCTACCCTTTGCAGAGGACCCATGTCTTCATGGAGACGGCTAACATGTGCCCCTCCTAGGGCCTTTGAGATGGCTCAGTGGGTAAAAATGCCTACTGCCAAGTTAAATCTCCAGGACCCACGTGGCAGGAGGAGAGAGCCACCAGTTGTCCACTGACTGACACACATACCATGGCTTCCATATGTGCACTTCCATATGTGCTCACACTCACACACACATACGTGCACACACACACAATAGTAATACCACTGTTGAAGGCAGCCCTTTTTTCCTTTTTAAAGATTGTGTGTGTGTGTGTGTGTGTGTGTGTGTGTGTGTGTGTGTGTGTAGTTACCCACAGACACCAGAAGAGGGCATCCGAACTCATGGAGGCTAGAATTGCAGGAAGTTGTAAGCCAGCCTTCCTGGGTGCTAAGAACTGGTCTCTGGTCATGCAAAAGAGCAAGCCTTAGAGCAAGCCTTCTAACCGCCGAGTCATCCCTACAGCTCCAACCACGCCCCCTACTACCCAGGGTGTTCTCATGCTTTCTCTACTTCCTCTACACCTTCTTTCCCTGGAGCCTTCTATTTTCTAGACTAAGCAGTCTGGTTTTCTGCTAAAATCCAGACATTTCACAAATGTCTGGATTTTATACTTCACCAAGTTACTCTCTTTCGGGTATAGCGGAATCTCTGCAGCGTGTACTTCTCCCCATTTGCTGTCATTTCGGAGAAAATAGTGCGTGAGCTCAGGAGGAAATTCAGTGTGAGAAAGCGCTTTCCCTGAGGGGGGTCGAGCAGAGTAAGCTTTGTCACCGGGAAAGAGGACAAGTTTCCATGTGAAAGAAGCTTCCACTTAGAGAGCTTTCCAGGACTCTTGAGGTTTAACCTCTGGTTTTGTGCCTCATCACTGCCTTAGCTGAAGGGAA